>NW_027286741.1:8333812-9053812 GCF_022747635.1 Hetaerina americana
GGGACACCATAACCGGCACAGGGAAAGGAATTGGCCCACAGGTGTGAAATTCACAAGCCGTCGGGCTTAGTACTGGTTGAACTCTAACGTCACGCACCAAACCAACCTTCGGGTTGATTAATGTGTTTATCGTTATTTACATATAACCAATATATATATATATATATATATATATATATATATATATACGCACACACATACATAAATAAGTATGTGGGGGTATTTATGGTAGATACTAACGCAAAAAGAATATTTAATATATAAATAAATTACTAAACTCAATTGTATTGCTCAAGTTCTTGTACCTCCATCAGAGTACGAGTAACTCAACAGTATAACACACACACACACACACACACACATATATATATATATATATATATATATATATATATATATATATATATATATATATATATATATATATATATATATATATATGTGTGTGTGTGTGTGTATATAAAGCGAGAGATGGAAATGGGAAATATCTATATAAATGATTGTAATCTATAATTTTTTTATGGTTTATTATAATTTCTTTAATCTAATTTTTAATCTATATGAATGATCTCCCAGTAAATATTTATTCTCAGATAAGACTTTTTGAATACGACTGTATTATCTACAGGAAAGTCGAAAATGACAGAGACCGTGACAAACTTCAGAGGGACATTAATAAAATGGCGGATTAGGTGACAAGAAATGGGATGGATATTAATGTTAGCAAAGAAAATCCATCACTTTTAGTAACAAGGTAAATGGAAACAATAGAGAATATAAATTCTCAGCAAATGACATTCCTAGAAGTGACACTTGGAAATACTTAGGTGTATATTTAATTAAGGACTTAGGGTGGGGGCTAAATGTGGAGTTCATCTTTAAGAAAGCTTTGAAAACTCTTCATTGGGTGATGAGAAACCTCTAAGGGAGCGTTGGAGCAACCAAGGAGAAGGCGTATCAGACCCTAGTAAAACCAATTTTAGAGTACGCTTCTCTTGTATGAGACCCTCATGATGAAGGTCATATTAAAAAACTGGAAAAGGTGCAAAGAAAGGCTGCCCGATATGTACTGGGGAAGCATGGGAGGATGGAGAGTGTGTCTGACATGCTAGAAACGCTGGGCTGGGAACCTCTAGAATCTAGAAGAAAAGTAGGCAGACTTTGTGGAATGTTCCGCGTTCTGAAGGGGGAGAAAGCTTGGGCAGATCTTAGGAAAAAGGCGGGGAACCCAAATTTTATAGGCAGAAATGATCACAAATTTAGGGTAAAATGCCGGGCACAGAGAACAAATAAAAAAAATTTTCTTTTCTTAATAGAACAATTGTTGATTGGAACACCTTACCTGCAAAAATATTCGTGCCCTTTCCTAACAGAGTGTATACTTTTAAGAATAGATGTAAGGTATATATGTAATAATTTGATTGATGTGTGGTGTATTGTATTATATGTAATAGCTTAACTTTTTTTAATTTTTTTTTCTTGCTGATTAATGGATGTAAATGGGATGGGGATTCGCTTGCTTTGTTAAAGAGATTTGTGTTTTGAAGTCTGGCTTTATCTATTATCTTTTGCGATTATTTGGGACTTGTGTGCCCCCTGACCCTGTCTATCAGCACATGTGTATTTTTAATAATAATAATATAAATACTTAAGGTTTATGCGAAGTGACATGGAAGAATAACGGAGATTACTGGAGTGATATATATAGAATATCATACTGCAGCGGGGACGAGAGCCAACGAGGGCATGTCAAAATATTAATTAAAGAGTTGGGAAGAAGCGTATCGAACATAGAACAGGTAATGGATAGAATATTCCCAGGTAGAGATAAAAGTAGGACCAACGAACTTGGTCATTGTTCAGGTATACATGCCAACGAGCAACGATAACGAAGAAAAGGTGGAAAGGGTATACGAACAGTTGGAGGACATAAACGGGTGTGTTCCCGCAGGAAAACATTTAACTGTGATGGCGGATTAAAATGCGACAATAGACGAAGGAAAAGATCGTGATGAGGTGGGAGACTACGGTTTAGACACGAGGAATGATCGCGGGGAGAAAGCAGTTGACCTATGCAGGAGACAGGGGTTAGTTATCACCAACACTTGGTTTAGAAACAACAAAAGGCACAGGTGTACATAGATAATGCCAGGTGACTCAGAAAGGTATCAGCTAGATTATATTCTGGTTAGACACAGGTTAAGGAACAGTGTGATAAATTCGCACAGCTTCCCGGGAGCGGATGCGGACTCTGACCACAATTTAGGTGTTATGAAATGTAGCGTCCGTTTCAAAAAGACAAGCCAGAGGCGGTGGGTTAGAAAATGGAATGAAGAAGCGTTATATGGACTGACAAGGAAGGCGTACCAGCAGGCTATAGAGAAAACCATGGAGGACGGTAAAGAGCTGGGTACTATCAATGAACAATTGAAATGTATCAAGTTGTCTAAAGCCGCAAAAGACACTATTGAAACCGTTAATGCGAAAAGGACTAGGAAACCATGGATCACGGATGAGATGATTACAAACATGGATGAGCGCTGGAAATGGAAGAATGTAAATACAGAATTAGGCAAGATGAAGTACAAAGAATTAAACAATAAATTGAGGCGGGCAACAAATAAAGCAAAAGAAGCATGGTGGAAGACGCAGTGCGAGGATATGGAAAATCTGCAGAGGAAGGGTGAAATCGGTGCGCTGTACAGCAAAGTTAAGTCTTTATCGGGAAGTAAGAAAGGAAGATCTATGCTAACATTTAGAGATAAGGCGGGTAAGATAATAGTTGACACAGGAAAGATCCAAGAGAGATTGAAGGAATATATGGAAGAACTGTATCGTAAAGAACTTAAAGCAACAAAGTTAGATTTAGAAAAGGCACATGGCGTAGACTAAAGAAGGCCGTGGGGGTGGATTACAGCCCTGCGGAACTTCTAAAAGGTTTAGGAAAATATGGGAGAAAGAGGCTATATGGGCTGATCCGTGGTATTTATGAGGAAGGAATCTGGCCGGAAGACTCTGAGATCAGTTTTAGTTCCTGTTCTGAAAAAGGTAAAGGCTACATCATGTGAGGACTACAGGACGATGAGTTTGATATCACACGCAGCTTAAGTTGTTATCAGGATCATAAACAAAAGGATAGAGAGTAGGGCAAATGATTACTTAGGGGATGATCAGTTTGGGTTTAGGAAGGGGAGAGGTACGCGTGATGCCATTGCAGCAATTAGATCATTAATCGAGAGGAATATAGAACATAACCAAGAGGTATTTGCTGTTCTGAAAAAGGTAAAGGCTACATCGGGTGAGGACTACAGAACAATAAGTTTTATATCCCACGCAGCTAAAGTTGTTCAAAACTCATCAACAAAAGGATGACGCAACCTTTACATGTCTCAGACTGCTCAGGTGCCATGGGGGACGGGGAGCCCGGATGGGCAGTGCTAGGAAGAGGTGTAAGGCCGGGTTGCCCATTATCACCGTTGCTGTTCAACATGTATGCAGAGGAAGAGGCATGGGAAGAACTGGAGGTAGGAATGAAAGTGGGCGGGGAATTCGTAAAATCAGTTAGGTTTGCTGATGACCAAGCTTTAGTTTGTCAGTCAGCCAAGGGCTGCAAGCATTGCTGAGTGAATTGGAAATTCAGTGCGACAGGTATGGGATGAGAATCAATATTAATAAAACAAAGGTTATGCGATTTTCTAGAAAGAAAAAGGCCAAGCTTAACATTAAAATAGGAGGGCAAAAACTAGAGCAGGTAGAACAGTTTAGGCATCTCGGTTGTGTTTTGGACCAACCCCGGTCAAAGTAGTAAGGATGTAAGGAGAAGAATTGCGCTAGGCAAAGAGGCTTCCACAAGGAGGAGGGACATGATGACCGGGATGTTTAGTAAGAATATTAAGAAAAGACTCGGAAAAACGTTGATGCGGAGGGTACCTATGTACGTCCCGGAAACGTGGTCATTGAAGCAGGAGGATAGACGTAGACTGGAGGCTTTTGAAATGTGGGTGTGGAGAAGAATGGGGAAGGTGAAATGACAGAGAAGAAAACAAACGAGGAAGTACCTGGTATGGTGGGCAAAGAGAGGAGTTTGTTGTGAGAAATCCTATGGAGGCAGGAAAAATGGATGAAGGGGGAATTGACCGGCAGGTGTTTTTTGAAAACTGATAGAGGGGAGAATGTTACGCAAACGAGGAGAGGGAAGGAACAGGATAGGGATGTTGGACGGGATGAAGGGAGGAAGAAATTACACAGGGATGAAGAGGGACCTGATGTAGAGTAGAAATTGGATTTTGAGTTTTGCTAGGAGTCGCAAAATATTTATTGGTAGCTGGATCCATTCAAAAACCTACCTTAAGCGGTAGATTACATTATATATATATATATATATATATATATATATATATATATATATATATATCCCTCCCCGGACTACAACCTTGACGTGGTGGAAGGGCTTGTGCGTTCCGATGACCCCTAGAGCTGTGCTGGCGGGAGTAATAATTATTGCTCCTGGTAGGGTCACCCATGCCAGATAGGTCGAAGGTTAGGAGCCAGACGAAAGGTAGTCCACGCAGCGTCTGTTCCTCAGTGAGGCGGCTGCAATGGCGTCTGACCCCAGTGGGGCGGCCAGTAAGTGATGGTGTCACGTTAAAAACACTATTGAGGAAGGCAACGGGAAACCACCTCAATTATCATTCCCTAGAAAAATATGATGGACAATAGAGATAATTTGAGTCCTGGCAACCACGGGGCTCGGCCCAATCGGCCGTGTGTCGTGCCCGGCAGCGGGGGAGGCAAGGCTTCCGCGGTCGTCATCCCACGAAACCCTTGCAAGGGAAAACCAGCAGCAGCAGGACAGAAGACGCAGGAGAAGAAGACAAAATTAGTTAGAATAGGAACGTGGAATGTTAGGACAATGATGAGGACAGGGAAATTGGAGAATGTTAAGCGAGAGATGGTAAGGGGAAATATAGATATTTTAGGTCTATGCGACGTGAGATGGAAAGATAGCGGGGATTACTGGAGTGATAAGTATGGAATAATATACAGCGGTGGGGACGAGAGCCAACGAGGGGTTGCCATAGTAATAAATGAAGAGGTAGGAAGAAGCGTAGTCAACATAGAGCAGGTAACGGATAGAATACTACTAGGGAGATAAAAGCAGAACCGACGAACTTAGTTATTATTCAGGTATACATGCCACCGAGCAACCATAAGGAAGAAGAGGTCGATAAGATATACGATCAGTTAGAGGACATGATCGCGTGTGTTCCAGCAGGGAAACATTTGATAGTGATGGGGGATATGAATGCGACGGTAGGCGAAGGAAGAGATGGTGATGAGGTGGGCGACTACGGTTTAGGCACGAGGAATGACCGCGGGGAGAAAGCAGTTGAGTTCTGCAGGAGACAGGGGTTAGTCATCACCAACAATTGGTTTAGACACCACAAAAGACGCAGGTATACATGGAAAATGCCAGGTGACTCAGGAAGATATCAGCTAGATTATTTGATAAATTCCCACAGCTTTCCGGGAGCGGATGCGGACTCAGACCACAATTTAGTTGTTATGAAATGTAGCGTACGTTTCAAAAAGATAAGGCAGGGGCGGTGAGTTAGAAAATGGAATGTAGAAGCATTAAATGGGTTGAAAAGGAATGAATACAAACAGGCGGTAGAGAAAATCATGGAGGATGGTAAAGGGCTTATAACTATCGAAGAAAAATGGGAAATGATCAAAAAAGGGTTGTCTAAAGCCGCAGAAGACACTATTGGAACCGTTAACGCTAAAAGGACTAGGAAACTATGGATCACGGATGAGATGATCACAAAGATGGATGAGCGGCGAAAATGGAAGAATATAAATACAGAATCAGGCAAAATGAAGTACAAAGAATTGAACAATAAATTGAGGCGGGCAACAAATAAAGCAAAAGAAGCATGGTGGAAGACGCAGTGCGAAGATATGGAAAGTCTCCAGAGGAAGGGTGAAATCGGTGCGCTGTACAGCAAAGTTAAATCGTTATCGGGAAGTAAGAAAGGAAGAGCTATGCTAATAGTTAGAGATAAGGCGGGTAAGGTAATAGTTGACGCAGGAAAGATCCAAGAGAGATGGAAGGAGTATAGAGAAGAACTGTATAGTGAAGAACTCAGACCAACACAGTTAGACATTGAAAAAGAAAATGACGTAGAGGAAGACAGCTTAGGTCCAGGCATACTAGACAATGAGATAAAAAGGGCATTAAGGGAGATGAAACTAAATAAGGCCGTGGGGGTAGATAACATTCCTGTGGAACTTTTAAAATGCTTAGGAAAATGTGGGAGGAAGAGGCTATATGGGCTGATCCGTAGCATTTATGAGGAGGGAATCTGGCCGGAAGACTTTGTGAGAGCAGTTTTAGTTCCGATTCCGAAAAAGGTAAAGGCCACGTCATGTGAGGACTATAGAACAATTAGTTTGATATCCCACGCAGCTAAAGTTGTTCTCAGGATTATAAACAAACGGATAGAGAGTAGGGCAAATGATTACTTAGGGGATGATCAGTTTGGGTTTAGGAAGGGGAGAGGTACGCGTGATGCCATTGCAGTAATGAGATTATTAATCGAGAGGAATATAGAACACAACCAGGAGGTATTTGCCTGTTTCGTAGATTTCGAAAAAGCGTTTGATAGAGTGAATTGGGAAAAACTAATGAGTATATTGCAGAAAATAGGAATAGATTGGAGGGAAAGGAGGCTAATCCGCAACCTGTACATGTCTCAGACTGCTCAGGTGCGGGTGGGAAACGGGGAGTCAGGATGGGCAGTGTTAGGAAGGGGTGTAAGGCAGGGTTGCCCATTATCACCGTTGCTGTTCAACCTGTATGCAGAGGAAATGATCAAAGAGGCATGGGAAGAACTAGAGGTAGGAATGAAAGTGGGCGGGGAATTCGTAAAATCAGTTAGGTTTGCTGATGACCAAGCTTTAGTTTGTCAGTCAGCCAAGGGGCTGCAAGCATTGCTGAGTGAATTGGAAATTCAGTGCGACAGGTATGGGATGAGAATCAACATTAATAAAACAAAGGTAATGCGATTTTCTAGAAAGAAAAAGGGCAAGCTTAACATTAAAATAGGAGGGCAAAAACTAGAGCAGGTAGAACAGTTTACGTATCTCGGTAGTGTTTTGGACCAACACGGTCAAAGTAGTAGGGACGTAAGGAGAAGAATTGCGCTAGGCAAAGAGGATTTCACGAGGAGGAGGGAGTTGATGACGGGGACTTTGAGTAAGGATGTTAAGAAAAGACTCGTAAAAACTTTGATATGGAGCGTAGCTATGTACGGCGCGGAAACGTGGTCATTGAAGCAGGAGGATAGACGTAGACTGGAGGCTTTTGAAATGTGGGTGTGGAGAAGAATGGAGAAGGTGAAATGGACAGAGAAGAAAACAAATGAGGAAGTACTTGGTATGGTGGGTGAAGAGAGGGGTTTGTTGGGAGCAATCCTATGGAGGCAGGAAAAGTGGATGAAGGGGGTGTGTACCGGCAGTGGGATGTTGAAGACTGTGATAGAGGGTAGAATGTTGGGCAAAAGAGGAAAGGGAAGGAACAGGATAGGGATGTTGGACGGGATGAAGGGCGGAAGAAAGTACTCAGAGATGAAGAGGGACCTGGTGTAGAGTAGAATTTAGGGTTGTGTTTTGTTAGTAGTCACAAAATATTTGTTTGGTAGTTGTGTCCATCGAAAAACCTACCTTAACCGGTAGATTACCTTAAAAAAAAAAAAAAAAAAATATATATATATATATATATACAGAAATGAAGAAATGGTTTGAGGGTGAGATATGGGAGGAATGTTACATGGTTATATATTGAGTCTGTACATAATATTCATGCAGCTTTTTTTGGAAATAGTTATGTCTTTTAGAGCAAATTTGATCATTGCTCTAACTTCCAAATGACATTTTAATTTATGAAAAATTAAATTGTTTATAGAGATTTTCCTTTTGTAAATTGTAATAAGGGATTGAAAAGGCGTGCATGGCTCATTTAATCTCTCCCTTCCGAAATTTTTGAAACTTGGCTGTGAGATGGAGCCAAACTCGCTGCTTGACTGACATGCCCACTCGAGAATGAGAAGACCTTGAATGAAATAATTTGAAAGTCACCCTAAATTTGTAGCAAATGTCGGCCATTTCAATGTAATAAGGGGGCTAATTATATCTCCAATGCCATATGAAAAAGCACACGCTTAATGTCTTTGTATTAAGTTTAATCGATCGTTGAGTTTTCGCATATCAGAAGGTTCCCACCACAGATTTTGTATAAAATGTCTTTTGGTACGAATTTTTCACGAAACTGGCGGCTTTTCTCTGTACCTTATTAAATTCGGTAATCAATGCCTTATAAAATGGATACCAAAAGCCCACCGCATACCCAATGTGAGTCCTTACTAAAGAAAAATGGCACGTTTCCTTCACTTTTTCGTACTTTCCACCTTCCCACTATAAGATTGACGAATGTCAGGTTCATCAGAGCTCCTCCACAAATGCTGCGTATATGTTTTCCCCAAGAATGATCCGATGCAATAGTGAACCTCAAGTATTTTATTTCATCCACGACGCTCATCCTAACACCTTAGTGTGTGTAATTCGGCAAATTTTGGTTGTTTTTTCTGTTGCATAAGAAATGCATGACGGTACGGACGCGCGGTACTCCTGTACCTTAATAGAATGTAAATAGCACACTGGATTGACTTTTCCGTGAAATGTAGTAAATGTGGGACGTGAATGTCCGTGGGAAAATGTTTCCTTTCTTCCATTCCACTACGCCGGACGTCACTTATATGTTTGCAATAGTGATTGATATCATGGGAAATACAATATATAGATATCATCATGTCAAAATGAGTCGCTTTCTTAAACCTACGGAATGCCTGTTTTCAATTCTCACCGTCTCCTGTGGCAAAACGATTTTAGCATAGCTAGTAAAACTTGGCCGTGCATCTCCGCAATATTCGGTCTGAATATAGCCTTCTCACGACATAGAGGTCGTTGTCCAAGCTAAACAAAAGTACTGAAGAATGTACAGATTAGAGACGAGTAATTTAAATGTCAAGGTACCATTCAACTATACTTTACCCAGAGGACTCGTCTCGGCCACTCGGTGAGTTACGTCTTCCTCGGAACTACTGGAACGTTTCCCACTTTTCAAGGCGATCCAAACCCTTCTTCTTCGGCCCTCCTGCAATGGACAAGAAACCCACTCTCCTTGTGACTTCCACGTGCAGATGTGGGCAGTACATCAGGATAAGAACCATAATCACAGGTACAAACCGCCAAGTTTTACACCTTAGACGTATCACGAGTAGTAAGATATTCCCGAAAAGTTGTTTGCCTTCCTTGGCTGAAGCAGAGGGATCCACTGACGGAAGGAAACCGAAAAGAATAACTGCCGTCTACCAGCCATCCAACCGATATCAGCAAACCAGTACAAGCGGAGGTTCCATATCTTCGGAGGTCAAAAGGCTCCTCAAAAACAAAACACGAGTCATCCGTCCCCTTACAGAGGGCAGGGGCTCTCTTTTTTCTCTCCCCCGGAGAGTGAGGCGCCGTTTGCCGGGGAAAGCCGCATCCTCGAGCTCTTAGTGCTCACAGCAAACGAGTCCGTCAAACTCAACATACCGAGACGTTCTCCTAAACTGAGAGTTCCAAAGAACTTTAAAGGAAACGAACTTTAAAAACGTACCAACAATTGATGATTTGACTTCAGTCAATTTTCAGATCAATTTTTTCTTAGTTACTAATAAAAAATTTGTATGTTTTTGGGACAAGTATAGATTCTTGCAATATATATAGTATTGTGCATGAAATAAATTCTTTCTTTTGTTTTATCGTTACAACGGTACTTTTTACATTTAGCACATATGAAAAATTTTCATGCCTCCAGTTAATGTTAAGGGCGAGCATCTTAATTTAATTTAATGTTTTAAATTTTACCCTTTACACACAATATCGTGTCAAAATAATAGACCTGTATTGTTCTTATATAAGCTCTCTAAATAAAAAATATAACTTGCCGTTCACTTCCTTACACTTGAATTTTTTCTCCGATTGCATTCTTCCGAAGAATCCCCCAAATGCCCGCCCCAAAATCTTTTCTTCCCAAATTCGCAACACTACTTCCCGAAGAAATACTAAAAACGGTTCTCCTCCCGCCCCCACCTTTCCCCCACCGCGAGGACTCTTTTCCACGCACACCTCCCCCCACCGCCCGCGCCACAAGCCGGCAATCGCCCCCATTCTTCTCTCTCTTCCCTCCGGCCTTGCCTTCTCGGTTTCGCAAACCTGCCGAGACTTCCCTTCCTTCCCGCCCCGCGGCAATGATTCCACCTCCCGCCCCCCGGCTACGATTCCACCTCTCCTCTTTTCAGCATCCCCCTTCACCGCTTCCCTCCACTCCACCCAAAATCTCCCCCCCTCGGACTAAATTTTTTCCTTAAACCCTTATTTCCTGCTCTCGCTCAACCCCTTCCTCATGTACAAGTGTTTTTGAATTTGCTTCCCATCTCGGAACAAAAGGTATTGTTTTCAAAGTCTCCCCAAGATTTCCCAAGATGTGAATAGTAATGGCGCCACGTTAAGTGACGATTCCGAGATAGATAATGTAACGGAATTTGCATATTTTACTTGTGCCATGTGCAGGCTGTTGAAGGGGCTGTAATATTGTGGTTGCCTGGGGAGTGTTTGAGGTGGTAGGGTAAGAGGGTGACCCCAGCCCCCCTACTCCCATCACGCTGATGAGGAAATTATACGCAAATTCGCAATCAAGGCTTTTAATATGGAAGATGAGGTGCGGTGTGTAAAAACCGTGATCGAGGAAATTGTGTATCCGGGTAACAGGTTCGACTGAAATTAGATTGTCTCCATTACTAAGGCTACCGCGGACTACTGTTTTCAGAATTAATTAATACCGGGAAAATGTACAGATATTTTTAAACAATGTCATGACCCACCTTTAGAAATTAGGGAATAAATCATTAGATATTAGTTTATATACTGTGAGACACACATTCACCCATTTTAGCTGTACAATTTGAAGAAATGCGTCATTTGACCTTTGAGTTATTCCTCTTGGATCTTCCGCCGTGTGAGAGTCTCCAATTTAATGACCGACGGTTTGAAGCTCGACTCGAGCATCGTTATCAGGGCAAGGGTTTCCTCTTTAGCCGCCAGCCCGAAAATTCGGCCAGCGACGAACACTGTCAGCAACGACCATTCCATCCAGTTTGTAGAAAACCATAATAATCAACCCGGCCTACCTTGGCTATTGAGATCATTTAATGAAAGAGTAAATTAATATCCGATTAGAAAAGAGAAATTTCAAGCGGGATTCCGGATATTCGCTCATTCATACCTGGAAATACCGTTTTCAATACACGACACGACAATCACGTTAAAAATACAAAATCGCGGAAGGCGCGTGGAATCCATCTTTACACGCCGACCAATCATGTGGCAGCTGACTCGGATGAGAAAGTATATATGGCGGCCAGAAATGGAAATACGGCACTCTTGTAATGAGGAAGATTCCCGAGTCGAGTATCGAAACGTCGTCTACAATGAAGACTTCCGCCTGGTGGAAGAACCAAGAGGGACTGATTTCGACACCGCAACACGCCTGGAAGGAACCAGATCTCAATTTGACCTCTATCATTTAGAAAATGGAGACTGATCACTCTCTCACATGTCGGTTGGCCTCGCACTATTTGCATTATTAGGTAATATATTACAAAATGAAAATAAATACCGATGAAATCTCCACATAAATCTCTTAAGCTTTATTTATTTTTAAAGCTTTCTAAATTCTATATCGGTAAAAATAAACGAGTCAAATTAAATGACCATGAGTAAAATCGATAACCTCATAATTTACGAGAAGTATAAAGGTATCCAGAATCCAAAATGATCGATGAATGCAAATATTTAATCGCCCGTCGTGTCAAAAACATCGACTTGCAGGCTTTTATCCATTCCTAGCTTTAGCTATTATAACATTATGTTTTGGTGATTGCCACTATCTGAAGACATTGGAACCTAAAATTTTCAACTTTATCTATATTATGCACAGTATCTATCCTATATCACGTTTTTAGTATTTTTGCCGGAATAAGAAAGCTATCAAACATCAAATAAATAAAGCTACAATTACGCTCACATTTTGTGTTTACAAATTTTCTTTTTATGCATTAAGTACCAACTATTTACTAATTAGATTATATTCACATGACTATTGTGGTCATGTCAACTACTAAAACAGCAGAGAATAGGCAAACAGCGTAACAGAAGGCGTAGTTATATGTAAAGGTAATTTCTACAAAAAATAAAGTAAGGTCATTAATTCTAAAAATAACAAAGAATATTGGGCAAGCCCAACGATAGTACATTCCAACCGTGACCGTTTCTCGTTAAATTTCCCTAGCGCCGTTTAACCGGAAAGGTTGATTCATATGTAAAATATAAGCCAAAAGGAATGTTCCCCCTAATAAATTGTCTCAAATACCAAAACAATTTCCTGCAATCAATTGACACAATTTTACAACACTATACTGTCGGATGGCCATACCATATATCTAAGATAAATATTTAAATCAAAACAAGAAGATTAATCCCCACTGCTAAGGAATGATTTGAAAAGAAATAATGCCCACGGCATATAATAAAGAATAAGTCGAAATATTTCAATTAATTTTACTATATTCGGAATTTTCAATTTTGTTCACACAATAAAACCCCAATATGACCCTACTGCAAAGTAAGCGAAAAAGAACAAATATTTTGAAAACTTCAAAAACCATGAAAAATTCGTATCTAGCTGCTGCAGTAAGTAAAGTGAATGTGAAAAATTCTGCCCCATTAATTAGAAAAAAGACTTCCTTTTACGATATTACACAAGAAATTTCGCTCGACACCAAAGTGCCTGTTTGTCTTGATTGACGACCACCATAACTGGAAAGAGTTGGCCATATCGACTGTGGTGCAGGCGACGACCGGCGGCTAGGAAAGTTTGTCCCCCTTTCCATCTGCCACTTCCCGGATATTTCCCCATGCAGTATTTCCACAGATTAGAGTCGGAAGCAGGCACACTTTTTATCATCTATCCTCTTTAGGTTCACGTCAGGAGGGGAGGGGGGAAAATTTATACCCTTCCGATCGGAAACTTGCCCCCTTAGTTCGTGAGGTCAACACCTTCCAAAATGTTTGCTCGAGGAAGCATGGGGCGAAAGCTTGTGTGGACATTACGGAAGGGCAGGAGGTATTACGGGGGCACATCCGCGCGCCGCCTCCGCCGAAAATAAATCATTCGCCCACGGATGGACACGAGAAGGGCCGGGAAAGGACGAGGAGGGAGGGTAAGGATGGAGAGGGATGGGATGAGGCGAGGCGATGGGGGGCAATGCAAGGACACGGAGACAGCATTGTCCTCCGCTTTCATTGCTAATGCCTTGAATAGCTCGGGTCTTTATTTCCCGACCACCCTAAATGAATAAGACTGCGGATATTTATGACTTCCTTAAACGAAAAGCACGGAGCGGTACGGAGCATATCCCGGTCGGCACACAATTCCGCTTACGGCGAGACGCCAAGCGTGGGCGATAAAAAGACAAGCGAGTAATACTGCCAGATATCGACATCCGACCCCTTGCTCACGACTCATTTGTTGAGCATGGAAACTATTTTAGGGGAATACCATGATGCACAAAATTTTCCACTAGTAACATTCCTTAAAACAAGTGGCAATCGAAATACCTTCAATAGACAATGAAAATATAATGGGAAGAGTTCACCCCAGCCGTACTCTTATAAATGGGCAAAGGATGGGTGGGGGATATTGGAGAAAATAGAAACAGTAAATCGATAAAAATTATAAAATTAAATAATTAACTGAAAATAAGACTAACAATAAATATAGTAAAAAACCGAAAATAATTGAAATATTTAAATACCGCAAACGGTTATAACAATGAAATGGAGGACTGCAAATAAATCACATACTATCTAGCTTGGATATACTATACAGCATCGATCTATGCTAGTCTCAAGCACTCAAACGCACGTAGTAAAAAAAAAAAAGTTAATTTTTTAATACTAAAAAAGTGAAAATTAATCACGCATTCTCTAGCTTGGATGTACTATGCAGCAGTGATCCTTGCTAGTCGCATACACTCCCACTCTATCAGGACTTACGAGAGGTTTCCCTCTGCGTCAGGGGCCCACCAATCACACGTATTGAAATAAAATTAAGAAATATAATAAACGAAAAATGATCACGCGCTCTCTAGCTCGGATGTACAATATAGCGTTGATCCTTGCTAGTCACAGGCACTCACCTTCAATCAGGGCTTAGGAGAGGTAGGGGTTGGGTGAGGCTATTTCAATTATTTTCGGTTTTTTACTATATTTATTGTTAGTCTTATTTTCAGTTAATTATTTAATTTTATAATTTTTATCGATTTACTGTTTCTATTTTCTCCAATATCCCCCACCCATCCTTTGCCCATTTATAAGAGTAGTGGGGTGAACTCTTCCCATTATATTTATACGGCCGTAGTTACCGTTCGCTTTGTATATAGACAATGAAAAGTACGACTCTTGAGCAAAATACCTTAAGTAGGTGTCCCCGACCCCCTTTTTTGAAAAGTACTCTATTTGTCACCATTGAGTAAGAATTCATAGCTTTATGCAATAATTTCCAAGTAATTTTCATCTTCAACAGATTGAGGCGAGATGTAGTGGGAGTTCGTCTTTATGAGAAACAAAATTAGCACTTTTCCACAGATATATCGTAACGTAAAACGCGTTTCAGTTCGTCGAACCATTTTGTCTTGTACCTAAAGATGATTCGATGAACTGAAATGCGTTGTATGTTACAATTAATCTGTGGAAAAGTCCAAATTTGTTTCTCTTCATAGCTTTTCCTCTTATTTAATTAGGTACAAAGAGCAGAAGAATATGTTACGAAAATTATTTTTCGCTTATAATTTCTCCTACCCCTGTCTCCATTGAAAGAAACATGGATGTTCTCTAACTAACAACTACATCACCGATTTTACGTACAAATAAGTATTATTTAAGAGTTCCGTATTAAAAAAAACCTGATGACAGAAAATGGTGAAGAAGTTTCAAAAGTAAAATAAATGCTTTACCACGTATAGATTTCAAAATTTTTGGTTTTAAAGGTGGGCACGTGGTGATTGAATTTAATAGATAATTAGTGAGTATTTTCGTGTGACGAGCTTTTTTAAATTATCATACCTTAGGGAAAGCCCATGAAAAAGGAGATGATATTAAATGGAAGAGTAACTTTTAAATTGCACGCATCAACTCATTTCATACCTTGGAAAGCTTAAAAGTCATTCCCATTGATACACTAATACATTGATACACTAACAAGTGACCTGGTATTTCAGCCAGCAATACGAATATTCATGTAAATAGCTACTTCTAGTCATTTTTAAACAAGAAATGTACGCTGGGAGAAATGTTTAGTTTGGTCTTTTGAGAACCAATAGGTATCGCAGTAATTTATAGCAACCAGAAACTCTCATCACTTGCACTTTTAAATTGGGCGATTCCAAGTCAGCAACAAATAGCATAATGGTAAGCTCTAATGCTTGAAGAAGGCTGTAGAAAATTACAATTTTATTATTTTGCATAATTTTCGCAATAAAAAAGGGATTTGAACACGGGACTCCCCGAAAAGATTCAAACGATCTACCAACAACCACGCTACAAACAAAACGTGTAGGCACCAGTAATATTAAAAAGACTTATTTTTTATATTACTACCATAAAAATAATTGCATGAATAATTCTTGGGCATTTTGCTCCATTTTTCAGGGGCCGTTCCACTAGAACTGAAAATCACCGTATAAATGAAAATTTAAGGCATTAAAGAATAACCTTTCTATATGAAATGACACCATCTGAGATTTCATGGGAACACTAGGGATCTCTTCTTAAGTCGAGGAATGAATTAATGGACAAGAGCAGCATTCGTAGTTTAGCTGAAAATCTCTCCGGATTTCACAGTTTTTCTTACGCAAGTTCGATTGAGGCGCCGAAACTTCTCCTTCTGCTCTCGTAGCGATGGCAACCATTATAGTCATTTTTCCGTTGAGTATTGAGAGTCCAAAAAAAAAGAGGAAGGTAGAATTCCGACGACTTCGGGAGCTTAGTGAAAAAGTTAGAAAGACCTCATGGAAAAGGCCTTCCCTTCCCTTCTCCCATCCCTCCTTCTCCCATCCCTCCTTCCACCCTCTCCTCATTCCCTCCTCCTTGGAACTCATCATGCAGTTCAAAAAAGGCTTCACTCCTCTTTTTATATTCTCATCCCTTACCTTTTCTGTCTAACCCACTTTTATTCACAGTAAAACTTAGTTTATTTCTGGGGTAAAAGTTTGTATCTCCTTATTCTCTCCCCTACTGTCTGTCGAAACTAGGCGGCAGTCCCATCTCCTCCTCACCTCTGCCTCGACAACCCCCTCCTATCCTTACTCTCCCTCCTCGCTCCCCTCAACACCTCCCTCCATTCCGCCCCGCTCCCGTACCCCAACCAACTCTCTGACCTTTTTCCAACGCCTTTTCTTCATTTAAAAAAATTACCCCTCATCGCTCCATTTTTTATTTTGTTTCAACCCGTCCCCGCTCCTAAAGTGTAGTGAACAGGGCAATGCATTGAAGGGCGTCAAATTTCCACTGACTAAATGCTAAAAACTAAGATTTTAACAAATTCTTAGACATAACTATTGACATGTCTATGGGGAATCCGATTGAAAGCCACCATAAAATTGGTACTGGGGTTTTCATACGTTAAATTTCCCTCTCCTATAGTTTCCATGGATTTTTTTTTGGAATTTATGGTGAATACGTATTTTATGCATATGTATATGCCGTGATCCTGAAACATTTATCCCCATACCGCCAATTTAACTATTAGAATGTAATCGTTATTGCTCTTTTGTTCTTTCAGGAGCAACTTAATGGAATTAACAAAACATAATGAAATGAAGTAAGTGGAATTACAAAGTTGCTTCCTTCATTTTAATACGGTATTGCTGTATTGATTCAGTGTTTGATTGAGTCATTCCACTATTTTTCACTTATTACGGTAAAATTCAATTATCTCTCCATACCTAGATTTCTAGTTCGAAGTTGTTGGTTATTTTAAAATTCTATGCATTATATTCTGTATCGAATTAATTTTCATACATGATTACATGGGTTTATAAAGGGATAACTGGTCACTATTTTGAAGTTATATAATATTAAGAGTTGTAAAGAATAAGTAAATGACATACTGCTTTTTATGCAAAAAATAAGCCATATTTTATAAACGATATTTATTTTGATCCACCTATTATCTTAGAGATAAGTGCAGCTACACTGGTAAATACTACCTTTAACAATGCCTTAGTAGCAATCCTTGCCTTTGCTTTGAGTTTGGCAGTAGCTACTGAACACTTACGTGCTAGTTTTCTCAAAGCTAATTAGTCCCAACTTTTAATAAACCAAAGAAAGCTCTTAAAGTCTCTAATAAGCGAAAATTTCGATAACTGAAAAGAATTTTAATTAGAGACAAAGGTAAAAAATAAGATAATGAATAGTAAGAAATATGACGAAATTGCCCTCTCCATTAGAAGAGTCTAACTTTCAATAAAAAATAGCTGTCCGAGAGAGAAAAGACGTATTGATGGAAAACTTAGGTTGTCCTGGGGGCTAAATGAAGAGCAAAGACTGAGGAAAAAAACAGAAGCATGACAACATTGATATAATAGTTTTTGTGGTAGTGTCCCAACAAAAAGTCTTAAAATAACTGATTTTTTCTTTGAAACCGGTTTATCAGCTGTGATTCTTTAAGAATATTTACTGGAATGAAAACAGATAGTCAAACGTAAAGAAATACCCATATTTCTGTTGGTATCCAATTGAAAATCAAGGTTTTTCTATCTAACAGCCTTTATAAATGTCCGAATGAAGAGACTGGAAATCTGTAACTCAACCGTTCACCCTTAGGAGATTTGATCTGGGAGGATTAGATTAGCGCCGAGTAACTTCAAAATCATTTTTTTCCAAAATTTTGCTGAGCCGTAAGTTACCTATCTAATCTCACTAACGTTGGTACCCCCTCCGCTAGTGTTATGTAACCACGAGAATGTTTATTATAGAATTTATTATGCTAAGATACTAAATACCCATACGTACAATTTAACGAAACCAATAAATTGGTCTTTAAGCATACTCCGAAATTGATTCTGTCAGACAGAGAAGAACAGAGCTCCCTTCGTACTAATCCTTAGAGTATATGTTAGTCCAACATTCCGAGCAGGCATTTCAATCACCACCAGCGGTTTCCCAGGAAACACTTACAACCGGAAATTGGATCACTTGGATTATATATGAGGGGTTGCTCCAAGGGCATAAGGCACCCGAGAATTTAGCCGGGACCCTCCGGTATGGAGCAAAACGCTCTACGAGGGTGGTTGTTTGAAAGATATTCCTGTATTAAAAAGTATGCAATCTATTAAGCATATGTTTCAAGTTTGAAGATGCCACATTGTTTAGTATCTGTTTGGCGGCCATCAATAGGGAACGTTTTCAGTGAATTTGTGAAAATGGAGAAAATTGGTCATCGCTATGTGATACAATACTTTTATTTGAAAGGCCTCAGCCCAATCAATATCAAAGCTGAACTGGGTTCTACTCTGGGTGAGTCTGCTCCTTCGTTAAGATCAGTAAAATACTGGGTAGCAGAGTTTAAACGATGCCGTACGAGCTGTCAAGACGAGCATCGCATTGGTCGACCAAATGAGATGACTACTAGAGAAACGCTCAGTTGAACTCCACAAAGTGATACTGGATGATCGTCGACTGAAAGTGCGCGAGCGAGTAGACTGAGTAGGCATATCCAAAAGTGCGATACATCGCATAGTAACGGAAAATTTGAATGCAACAATTTCAGAATGTAAAAATCATTACCCTTGACCGGGATTCGAACCCGGATCCCTCAATGTCTGGTCGAGTGCTGTGGCCAGTTAAGCTATCGAGGTGCCCTCTTAAACTCTGAAATTTTGGGGACATTTTTAAGAGGACGCCTCGATAGCTCAACTGGCTAAAGCACTCGACCGTAAATTGAGGGATCCGAGTTCGAATCTCGGTCAAGGCGAATGATTTTTACACTCTGAAATTGTTGCATTGGCATGCAAGTTAGCGGATGACTCCGTCAAAAAATACTGTTGCGGCATCTCCCGCAGTTTCTTTGGAATTTGAAAATTTGGACATGAGAAAGTTGTGTGCAAGATGGGTGCTTACGCTCGAGCAAAGCTAGTGTCGTTAAGATGCTTCAATTGAGTGTTAAGCAAAGTTTCACAGTAACAAAGCACAATGTTCGCGCCGTGTCATAACCATGGATGAAACATGGGTCCTTTACTTCACACCCGAGACAAAAGAATAATCGAAACAATGGATTCAAAAGGGAGAACCGCTCCAAAGAAGGCGAAGACCGTTTCACCTTATGAAGGTTAACGGTTATGGCGTCGGGTTCTGATATTCGCGTGAGATAATTTTCATTGACTATCTTGAAACAGGAAAAACTCTCAACGGCGAGTTTTATGCGAACTTATGGCAACCAGCGAAGAAATCAAGCAAAAGAGGCTGCTGCATTTGGCTAAGAAGAAAGTTTTGTTTCATCAAAACAATGCATCAGCTCACAAATCCGTTATTCCAATTCAATCCAAAATTCATAAAACTAAGTTTGAATTGCTACCTTATGCACCCTATTCGCCAAATTTAGCTCCCTCGGATTATTTTCTGTTCGCAAACTTGAAAAAATGGCTCGGTGGTCTAAGATTCAAACGTGAAGAAGTGATGTCGGCAGTTAATGGCTATTTCGAGGAGCAAGACAGTTCTTATTATAAAAAGGGTATTAAACTTATTGAACATTGCTGGGAAAAGTGTATAGAGCTAAAAAGAGATTTTGTTGAAAAATATATGAATTTTTTTTCTAAATTTTTGATTTTTCTTTGTTGGGTCGGGCACTTCTGGGATAACCCTCGTAAGAGCATCTCAAATCTTCACTTTTTGTAGGGTTAGATTTCAATAATTTAATATTTACCAATTGATATCATAGTATGGTGAAATTTTGCGGAAAAATACATGTGAGATAATGTTTATTGATTTTATGCATCACTTTAGGACAATATAAATTTTGAAGAAACGATGTTCACATTAATATTAATAATTCAAAGATGAAGAATGGTAATATAAAATAATAGAAAGATCGTAAAACAATATAACCGGAGCAATTGATGTTATTAATTTCCAAATTTCATCGTCTGAGAATGTGTAGGCTAGGCGAAGGCCTCCGAATGCAAGTACAACGTATCGAATCAGGCAGGATCTAAACTTATCTCTCGTTACCTCTTTGTAACTCAGCACCGATGAATTAGGATGTGAGACATTCACGAGGACAATTATTCACGACGAATATTGTTTATGACGGGTGAAGGGAGAAATCACGCCGAGCTCTCTCGCACAAGCATACTCTTTAAGCCTTGAGAAATATGAATGAACGGCGTAAATGAAGGTAGCCTTTCCTTTCCCTCTCTGCAACCATTCGGATTTTTAACCTAGTTTCAGTACAAAAAGATTGCACTTGTATTTTATATGGGCATCCCCAAACATTGCACTCGAACCAAGGACCTCCCAGATATAATCCTAAGTTCTCTATCTACTCGAAAAAACAATCCGAGTCCAACTAAATGTCATATACAGGATGAATGATGAAAAAGTTTAAAAAAAAGACGCATGCTCAACTGTGATTGACTCTTCAGTGTCAGAATATTAGTAGAATAGTGTAAGAAACAGAAAACCTCGGTACTTAGAATTATTACAGCAAGTGTAGCCATGAGAAAGGTGTGCCAAGGTGTTCCCCAAGGTTTTATCAGAAGAATTCATGCTGTAAAGCCTTAATTGAACCTCTTGGACCACATGAAAGTGACCCGAAGTTTTTAGAATGGGGTATTTCTGGTGATGAGACGTGGGTCTTTGTGTGCGACCCAAGTATATTCCCTTTAAGTACCATTTTGGACCACTGGATTATGTCAAAAAGGCCATGATGAGGTGCCTGAACGAGGGTCCTGTTGATGCATTACAGGAAGCTTTTCACAATTGGAGGGGGCGCTAGCATCGGTGTGTCGATACATAAGGGTGCTTTTATGAAGAATGTTAGCTCGACCTAAAATTAAATGCTGGGATAAGCCTATGCCAGTCGAATATTTTGCGAGTAAATACAGTATAACGAATGAAAAATGGAAACAAATGTCGAAGAAAAAAGAAAAAATAGCTTAAAAAATATGTTTTAAATTTAAATTAAATGAAAATAAACAATTGCAAAAGTACTTCTGTATTAATGTTATTCTTCTAAAGCTCATCTGAAAGGTGAGAAATATCTGTCTCTGATGAAGGACCGAAATGATCCCTTGAGAGGTTTCACATGAAAAGATAAAAGTTTAAGTCAGCGAAAGTTAAGCTTTCTTAAACTGGCAACAGGTGTATTTGTTTAGTCATTATGCATAGGATGCATAATTTTATTAGTTAACATATTTAACTGTGCATCTTTGGAACCAATGGAAAAAGATTACGGTTTTCATTTCGTTTATATACCCAATGACTTAGCATGTTAAAAAGAGAGGTTTTGCAAGAGGGTTGAAAGTATAGTCTCCATCCTTTACGAAACAAAAAAAAATAATTGGAGAATATAATAGGGTGGAGAGAAAAGCCGCTTTGTTCGTGAAATATTCATACAAAAGGACAAGCGTCACATATTTAATACAAAATCTGTGGTGGGAACCTTTTGATATGCGAAAACTCAACGATCGATTAAACTTAATACAAAGACATTAAGCGTGTGCTTTTTCATATGGCATTGGAGATATAATTAGGCCCCTTATTACATTGAAATGGCCGACATTTGCTACAAATTTGGAGAGACTGTCAAATTATTTGATTCAAGTATTCTTTTTCCCCGCGTACTATTCCCGGCAGCAATAAAAGTGGGAACACTTAAAAAAATAATAGGTGCGCGCTGCCGAAATAAGGCGTGCTCAAGATTAAATTCCCACATAACTCTCTCGAAGTTTAGATTCCTAACGCCCCCCCGCCGTGCACCCTTGTGCAAGGTGTAATGTAGGCAAAAGTGAATGAAGTCTATTATATTTGTGAATTGACCGTCTAGAACATGTAGAATACAAACCAATAATAAGTGTCTCAATTGCATGCATGGCTGACCTCTTTTAATGTATTTACTTGTCCTCTTTGTGTAGGAATAGGAGGAGCTGCTAACAATGTAATACTCGAAATGTGTGTAGGCATGTCGCCTGATTAGTGTTCGGTCGCTCCCTTTCCGCGCTGTTGTTGGAGAATCGCAGGTTTTTCAGGTGCATAAGGAAGAAGAGGGAATATGCATGAAAGTAGAAAGAATGTAGAAAGGCTGAAGAACAACCACCCCCTGCCATACGTCCTTGCGACGGCTTGCAGGATATTATGTGTATGTATATAAGTGGATCTTGAAAACCATCAAGTGACTACATAGTCAAATCCCCATCTTGTTGAGAATAGCACTTGTTTTTTTGCTGAGTGCTCCTGGATATCTGCATAATTCAATTGCCTTCTGGAATTACTCAATCTTTTTATTAGTATCACATGAGCCTCAAAAAATATTTGGGCAACATGTATTACTCATTATCACCGATACATTCAATTTTGTTAATCAAATTCTTAATGCAAACGTTTTATTTTGAGCACGCCACGTGAAACTTATTGACAGTGACTTTAATACCTGGCTTTTTGCCACTTGGCCTTTTAAATCTCCTAATTTTTCCTTATCTAAAAGTTTTTAATCGTGAGAAGAATTTTTACAAAATGAAATTCCATTCAGAAAAGGGAATGGCAAGAGTGGTCAATCCGAAAAGGTATGATGCTAAATGATCTTCTAATGCTTCTCGTGGGCCGGTTAAATACAAACAACATCCTAGAAGCAGCGTCTGTGGGAATCCTTCGGGAGGTTCTATCCTGAATGAATTGGTAAGGAAGGCAACATTCTTCTCATCTCTTTGAGTAATGTAAAGCGATGATAAACTTTAGACATATCTCACGGCCATCACAATCATGGCGAAGAAAAAGTGGAGAATACCCATCTAATAAAACGAAGATGGTGAGCACTATTGGCTATGATTACGTAAGGCGTCAATCCTATATTGAACATTTAAGACTTTTTCTTAAATACTACCTTGATCAAAAATTTCCCGGATTTTATTCAGAAAATTAAAAATACAAGTTTATTCATCTAAATCTATATTGTCCCCTTCAAAGTAATCCCCATCGACTGCAACACACTTATGCCAGCGCTTGATCCAATCCTCGAAACATTTTTTATATTCGGTTTTCGGTATGTCCATCAGTGCTTCCTGCGATTTTTCCATTACTTCCTCTCGGCTGCTAAAACGCGTTCCCCGTAATGGTTTTTTAACTCGATTGAACAGAAAGAAGTCACAGGGAGCCAAATCAGGTGAATTCGGTGGCTGTTGGATGGTATTTGTTGCATTTTTCGTCAAAAAATTACGAATAATGATAGCACTGTGCGACGGTGCGTTATCATGGTGCAAAATCCACGAGTTTTCTGCCCACATTTCTGGTCTCTTTCGGCGAATTGCTTCACGCAAACGTCTCATAACGCCCAAATAATACTCTTTGTTTACTGTCTGGCCTTCTGGCAAAAATTCATGATGCACTACACCGTTGTAATCCATGAAAACCGTCAGCATTGCCTTCTTTTTTGACTGAAAACGACGTGGTTTTTTTGGTCTCGGCTCATTTGGTGAACGCCATTCACTTGCCTGATGTCTGGATTGCGTGTCGTACTCATAAACCCACGTCTCGTCTCCAGTAATGATCCTTTTGATGACTGTGGGATCGGATTCAGCCTCGCAAATCATGTCTTTTGCGACGTCAACACGGTCTCTTTTTTGCATGAAATTGAGGTCTTTTGGCACCAACTTTGCTGCTACACGACGGAAACCCAAATCATTAACCACAATGTCTTGGGCGGATCCATAGGCAATGTTCAAGTCCTCCGCTATTTCTCTGATGGTTAATTTGCGGTTATTGACCAACATTTCTTTCACTTTATCAATTTTTTCACCGACTTTCGATGTCGATGGTCTGCCACTGCGTTCATCATCTTCGATTGACTCACGACCACTTCTGAACCGCTCGTGCCACTGGTAAACGACCGTTTTTTTTAGAGAATCGTTGCCGAAACACTTTTCCAACATTTCCAACGTCCGTGCGCCACTAAATCCGTTTTTTACGCAAAATTTAATACAAGTTCGTTGTTGCAAATTTAAATCCATTTCTGAAATTGTAAAAAATCGCCAACACACACAGAGATAGATGTACTCTTGGCTACGTAACTTTTGCAAATGTCAAGTTATGACACTAAGATTTAAAGGGAATATCAACAACAGATGTACCAATTTAACAACAAAACAGAACCCAAATCGGAACGATGGGAGCGCCACACGGTGGTTATTCCGGGAACTTTTTGATCAAGGTAGTATTCAGTATATGCTATGTGATTGACACTTTGCATAATATTCTAACAAATTAAATTATCTTTTGTGTAGTCGTAGCCAATCTATATTTATTTAAAATTTTATTTCTGCTTGGACTTCTCTGGCTTATAAAAAAAAATAGCAATAACATGAAATAGTAATAGATATTTGATCATAAAAACTTTCTCACTTCTGAAATAATAGTCCAAATTAAAAGGCGCTGATAGACCATAGATGTTGTAGATAAAATGAAGTCTGTTCTGGTATGGAGGGAGAACGAAAAAAGAATGGATATTGCTGAATCTATGAGCTGATGAATAATGCGCTTGCTAAATTATCAAACTACACTCATGAATTTTATCACAGATTTAATGGATATGCAACGATTTGCACCCTCACCATCCCACATTAGTCTTTGGAGAATAGTTGTTCCAAATTTTGAAAACGTTTACCTATCAAAACAAACATAATAGACTCCCATATGAACATTCTTTCATTGCATTGAATATATATATATATATATATATATATATATATATATATATATATATATATATATATATATATATATATATATATATACACACACACACACACACACACACACACACACACACACAAGAAACCGGTGTCGAAAGGAAGAGGAATTGAGTGCAAAGAGTTTCATCTTGAAGCTGAAGAAGGTGGAAGTGCTACCGAAATAGTCCATGAAATTTTAAGTGCCACTTTACCTGCGTGTGTACTTTTCCACTCTCAGGCCTGTGACAACTGTTATATGTACCTGTATGCCATATTTATATGCATATATTCATGTACGATCGGATGTTTGTATGAGCGTGTGTGTATTCGCGTGCGTGCCTATTTTGCCCGTCGCCGCCGTTCCTCCAGCACGTACTCACACACTCACGCACCCAGGCCCTCCTTCCTGCACCAACGGGCGATCCCCGCGTGGATCCTCTCTCCCCTCCCCCATGCCTCTCTCCCCCTCCCAGCGCTCCTGCGGGAAGAAAACCGCCGTGACACTGCGGTGATAAATCGCCCCGTCTCCACCCAGGCAGGAGAAGGGCGGGATGGCGGGAATAGGGAAGTGAGGGCGGAAAAGAAGGAATGGATTAAAAAAGAAGGAAAAAAGTGCTAGAAGGAAGGGAGAAAGGGGGTGTGAGGCAGCAGATAGGGGGGGTTGGGCCGGGGGGGAGGGAATCGGTCTGGGCGCGTGAAAGAGGCCTTTTGAATGGAACGAACGATAGTACGGGGGGGGGGGGGGTGCGGGCAGTGGAAGTGCGGGCACCATGGGAGGGAAAGGCGATGGTGGGCGGGGAGGGGAAGGAATGGCAGGCAGCTCGGGAGAGAATTGGCCTTAGAACGGGGAGAGGGAATGTTGAAATTCTATCCTTTCGAGAGAAAAATAGTCTACCAAACGACCCATTCAAATAATTCATAAAACTTATGAATATCGCCTCATCAAATACAATCCGCATTTCTTCCCGTTCTACTCGTACTCAGTGTATTTGAAAGTGCTTAAAAGATGATAAAAATGAACTTAAGGATTTCAAGCCAATAAGCTATTTCGCAGATTTTCCCGGTATGCATTTGGGCACTAATGTTGTGGGAATGTTGTTGCAGTATTGTTGCGAAATATTTATCTGAGCAAGCATGAATTTTCATATGTAAGACTTTCATTAAGGGTAAAAGAACTGGATTACATTTCGCTCTTTTTAGATATCGGGAATTTAGTGTGCAGAAATAAATTCTAGGAATATGTTCCACAATTAATTCTATGTTAAGGAATGTAAGCAATTTGATATATTTTTATGCACTTGCTTGTGATAAGATAATAATGGCTTGGCCTGGAACAATGGCATGAATCTTATGTTTATGATGTGATATCGTCGTCCTTGGCAGGAATATTTTACGATAAGTACGATTATATTGAAGTAAAATCTAGTGCTTTCTCGGCTTATCTGCTTGATGAAGTTTTCTGGAGCCTTCCAGCGGGTCAGGGGACGATATCATATCATAAAAATCAGATTCATGCCATTATTCCAGACCAAGCCATTATCATATTTACCGAGGTTTCGGTGCTCGACCCAAGCATTGCCCTCTGAGCATATGTGTACCAACTCCGCATTTTGGCCGTAGTGTACGTATGCATGAGCAAACGCTTAGAAACCGGTGCTGAGGAAAGTTAGAGAAGGAAGAACAAAATGGCTTCATGAAGACCAATCGAGAGGTTCCTCCACCACGGACCAATCACGAGTCAACTGGCCCGTGGGCTCGTTTAAATAAGACGGCCAAAATGTAGAGTGAGCACTCATCTGCCCAAAGGACGACACATTAATCGAGCACCGAAACATCGGCCAACATGGAAACCCTTCCCCGGTGGAAGACCTGAGAAAACTTCATATAACTATATTTAATACCATCTCTCATTCGTTACTCCTTATTGTTTTTTAATACTGATTACAAAGAGTGAGCGAAGCAATTTAGAGACAATGATGTACCTACATTGCATTTGGTAAAAATGGCGGGATTTGATGGCGGTGCGTGTATATCGGGAAGGAGGAGGAAGAGTGTCAACCCTGAGTGATTTAATGGTTCAGGTGTAGAGAGCCAAAGCACGATATAATTCGGTCAAGACCAGACAAGGTTTAGCCGAAGAATGAAATAACTAATCTCCTCGAATCGGAGTTTATGGGAATATTCCGACCGCCAGAAGTGTTTTTCTACTAATCACAAACATTGCTTTAAGCATGAGATTTACAAGCTAAATTTTTCACTTTGGAAAGCAAGCCACCTAAATCTGTCCAATATCCAAAAACACAAATGCCAATATTGAAGACAAATTTCACAGGGCTGTCCTCTAAACTAGTGGGGTGAGCTCAGGACTGTGAAGTAAATAAGATTTCTTCTTCGTCAAAAGGGCTGAAATGATAGTAACGGATTGACTTAGCTATCGAACCAAATTAGTCTGAGAGGAATTACTTTCGCTTTTCTTGAACTTGAAGTTTTAAAGAATGACTTCCGTGTATTTTCTTCAAGGAAATGGTTTAGAAAAATTTCGTACAGAAGAGGTAACACAATATTTTTCTCACCTTATTTTGGAGACAAAAGTTAATCAGTTGTTCCCGACAAACTCAGTCTTGCGAACACGTGGAAATCCTCTACCCTCAATCAATGCTCAAGATACACGTATTATTTAATGCGGCAAAGGTAACAAAGTAATGAACAAAAAATTTAAAATAAAAATAATTATTCAAAAAACATTTATTAATTATATAATAAAGCAATCGCACGATGACAATAGTAAGAAGAAGGAATTAGGGGTAGAACTTTGGGAGAAAAGATGATGCTGGTCGGGGAGAGGTAGTTGAGACGTTTTGCCATGGGGGGATAAAATTAGGCGATAGGATGGGAGGTAAGAAGACCTTAAAGGTATGGCACGGTGGGGGGAGGGGGAATAGGAAGGGACTGTGTACTAAGCGGTGGGGGGGAGGGGTTATTAAACCAAAGGGGGGCGAGGATCTCCTTCGAGTCGGTGGCCAAGAAATTCTGAATGGAGCAAAGGGCACACACAGAATGATACCTTGCGAAATAAGGGTGGGAAGGTTTCTGGTCCTCGGAAGGGTGGGTCGATGGGGATGGCGTTCAACAGGGTGGAGTACGGAGGGGGGGCTTGGTGGTGGAGGGTATTCGGTGGAGTGAGGAGGTGGTCATCAGTGAGGTGGGAGGTGTTGGGATTCAACGACGACCTGTGCCCCTCCTAAAGGTCGTGAGGGAGCCTGTGGGTGGTTGGAGGCGTTTCGTCTTTGAGGGCAGGTCCTGCCCGTGAGGAGAGTGGAAATATAGCATGGAGAGAAGAGGTGGGCAGAGGAGGGGGCGTGCCGGGAACTCAGGCACGGTGGTTCCCTGACGGTAGTGAGTGTGAGTAAGGTAGAGTAGTGTGTATCATAAATCATATGCATTAAAATTCCTAAAAATCAAAGACATTTATACAAAATCTTACATTTTTGAAGTTAAAATATGAATTTAACGTTACTTTCGTTTATAAAAACAAAATTTAGAATATACAATTAAGTACTAAAAATATATGTTCATCTCCAGGTAACAGATAGCGTGAGTTTGTAAAGAAAAGAACACTCAGAATAACATTAACGAAATAAATGACCGTTAAAACCTCACAACTCCTCATACATACTAGAAAAATACTTATTCTCATTTGAACTACTGTTGAGTAATCTGTAATGCTATGAAAAGTGAAAAAATATAAAAATGTAGAGCAGGTTGAACCTGCTCGAAGATTATTGTTTATGTAAGAGAATATGAGCATAATATAATAGATTTTAAAGAGGTTAGAATGGTTAATACACGCATGTGCCTTCAGAAAATACTTATTTACCATCATTCTTTACACGCTTTTTTAACGTGATCTCTGGATTGTTCAACTGCATAAACAAAAAAAATATCTTAATAGTTTAATAAGGATTTTTGATAGATCCATGTATATCATTTTGGAAAAGGAAGATGCATCAATAAACATTTCAACAACGTACTCGTGATGCGGTATGATCTTTTGATTTGCTATTATCTCATAAGAATATGAAAACAGTGCATATAAAATATGCATGGTAAACATAAATGCGAAAACATTAGAGGAAGTATATATTAATTAAAATATAAGTTTTATAATAGCATAGTATGCTATATAACCAATAATCAATCGGTGCGTTGTACAGGATGGTGAAAGTGCTGCCAGGGAGTAAGAAGGTAAGATCAAAGCAAATTATCGAAGATTAGTCAGGAAAAGATTTAATTGAACCAGGCAAAAATCATGACAAAGAGGAGGAATAAGCTGAGGAACTACATACTACCTTGATCAAAAAGTTCCCGGAATAACCACCGTGTGGCGCTCCCATCGTTCCGATTTGGGTTCTGTTTTGTTGTTAAATTGGTACATCTGTTGTTGATATTCCCTTTAAATCTTAGTGTCATAACTTGACATTTGCAAAAGTTACGTAGCCAAGAGTACATCTATCTCTGTGTGTGTTGGCGATTTTTTACAATTTCAGAAATGGATTTAAATTTGCAACAACGAACTTGTATTAAATTTTGCGTAAAAAACGGATTTAGTGGCGCACGGACGTTGGAAATGTTGGAAAAGTGTTTCGGCAACGATTCTCTAAAAAAAACGGTCGTTTACCAGTGGCACGAGCGGTTCAGAAGTGGTCGTGAGTCAATCGAAGATGATGAACGCAGTGGCAGACCATCGACATCGAAAGTCGGTGAAAAAATTGATAAAGTGAAAGAAATGTTGGTCAATAACCGCAAATTAACCATCAGAGAAATAGCGGAGGACTTGAACATTGCCTATGGATCCGCCCAAGACATTGTGGTTAATGATTTGGGTTTCCGTCGTGTAGCAGCAAAGTTGGTGCCAAAAGACCTCAATTTCATGCAAAAAAGAGACCGTGTTGACGTCGCAAAAGACATGATTTGCGAGGCTGAATCCGATCCCACAGTCATCAAAAGGATCATTACTGGAGACGAGACGTGGGTTTATGAGTACGACACGCAATCCAGACATCAGGCAAGTGAATGGCGTTCACCAAATGAGCCGAGACCAAAAAAACCACGTCGTTTTCAGTCAAAAAAGAAGGCAATGCTGACGGTTTTCATGGATTACAACGGTGTAGTGCATCATGAATTTTTGCCAGAAGGCCAGACAGTAAACAAAGAGTATTATTTGGGCGTTATGAGACGTTTGCGTGAAGCAATTCGCCGAAAGAGACCAGAAATGTGGGCAGAAAACTCGTGGATTTTGCACCATGATAACGCACCGTCGCACAGTGCTATCATTATTCGTAATTTTTTGACGAAAAATGCAACAAATACCATCCAACAGCCACCGAATTCACCTGATTTGGCTCCCTGTGACTTCTTTCTGTTCAATCGAGTTAAAAAACCATTACGGGGAACGCGTTTTAGCAGCCGAGAGGAAGTAATGGAAAAATCGCAGGAAGCACTGATGGACATACCGAAAACCGAATATAAAAAATGTTTCGAGGATTGGATCAAGCGCTGGCATAAGTGTGTTGCAGTCGATGGGGATTACTTTGAAGGGGACAATATAGATTTAGATGAATAAACTTGTATTTTTAATTTTCTGAATAAAATCCGGGAAATTTTTGATCAAGGTAGTATGTAGCAAAGCCATTATGGCAGCAAGATTAGACATCGAAATAGAATATCGTGTAGATAGGGACTGCTTATATCCTAGAATACTTGATAAGGAGTTAGAAAGGCCATTAAGGAATAAAATATATATGAGGTCTTGGGAGAACTTAACGATCCCGTGGAATTACTGAAGGATTTAGGAAGACGTCAGGGAATTGACAGAAAGTTTTCACCATATCAGTGTTACCCAGTCAAATGTGGGAAAGTCAGCCATTTGGACTCTAGAACAAGAAATTCAATTTCGCACGCAGCTAAAGAGGTAATATGTACTTTCAATAGGAGGATGACGGAGTGAAAATGATTACTTGGAGTATACTCGGCCTGGATTCTGAGAGAGACGCGTGATTCCATAGCATTCATTATTATAACGATTGAGGGACAAGAAATAAAATCAGTATTTGTTTGTTTGATAGATTTTGAGCAGGAGTTTCCTTGAATTTATTGGGTATAATCAATGACTGTATGAGGGAAATGAAGAGTATATTAGATAGAGAGGAGACTCATCCGCAGCCTTTGCATTACTCACACTGCCCAGGAGCGAGGGGCGAATGGGCAGTTTTAAGAAGATTAATGATCATAGATATTTTTCAAAGCATTTATTAAGGTGAAAGAGGAATGAAAAGGACTAGATATATGAAAAAAATTCAGTGGAGAATTCATGAAATCTGTAGGCTTGTAGATGATCCCGCTTTAGTTAGAGAGTCAGTTAAATGGTTTCAAGCACTACCGAACTCATGGTAATATTTTGTGACAAGAATAGAATGAAAATTAATTCAAACAAAACAAAGAGATATTTTAGGAAAGGGGATAGCCAAAGTATGCATCAAATATTAGGTTATAAACTAGAGTAGATTTAAACAGTTTACCTGCCTCAGAAGAGTTTTGTAGCGCACGCAAGCCCACTTGCCGATTTTCAACTTTCGCACAGATAGCTGTAGCATTGGGGCACCAGCTCGGCTATCCGTTGCCCTCCGTTGGTACCCTGCATTCTGTATTCACCAAAATTTCATTGACTGAAATGCTGTTGTTCCCGGTGAAAATTATGTATTTTTATAACCATTTATGTCAGGGTACGAAGATCGTTCAATGTCCGATTTTAACCAAAGAACTTCTTTAGGCTGGTTTTCACAGGAAAAATATAACTTGATGACCAAAGATATTATATTCTTTTTCGCATTATTCTCCTGCTGTGATTGCTTCTTTTCTTCCAAATTACTGACACAAACGATGATTTTACACATTTTCTGACCATGGCCAGATGGTATTTATTTGAGCCAGTTAGGTGAATCAACTTCATTTTTTGCAATTATGTGACTCTAAAGTTATTTAAATGCTGATTTATAAAGCAGGGTATGAAACTGGTATATTGATAGTCACCTGGTATTTTTATAACCATTTATGTCAAGGTACGAAGATCGTTCAATGTCCGATTTTAACCAAAGAACTTCTTTAGGCTGGTTTTCACAGGAAAAATATAACTTGATGACCAAAGATATTATATTCTTTTTCGCATTATTCTCCTGCTGTGATTGCTTCTTTTCTTCCAAATTACTGACACAAACGATGATTTTACACATTTTCTGACCATGGCCAGATAGTATTTATTTGAGCCAGTTAGGTGAATCAACTTCATTTTTTGCTCTTTATGCTGATTGCATTACTAAAACAAAGGTTATGCGATTTTCTAGAGAAAAAAAAGGCTAAGCTAAACATTAAAGTAGGAGGGCAAAAACTAGAGCAGGTTCAACAGTTTACGTAACTCGGAAGTGTTTTGGACCAACACGGTCAAAGTAGTAGGGACGTAAGGAGAAGAATTGCGCTAGGCAAAGAGGCTTTCACAAGGAGGAGGGAGTTGATGACATGGATGTTGAGTAACGATATTAAGAAAGTACTCGTAAAAACTTTGATATGGAGAGTAGCTATGTACGGTGCGGAAACGTGGTCATTGAAGCAGGAGGATAGACGTAGACTGGAGGCTTTTGAAATGTGGGTGTGGAGAAGAATGGAGAAGGTGAAATGGACTGAGAAGAAAACGAATAACGAAGTACTTGGTACGGTGGGCGAAGGGTGGAGTTTGTTGGGAAAAATCCTTTGGAGGCAGGAAAAATGGATGAAGGGGGTATTGACCGGCAGTGAGATGTTGAAGGCTGTAATGGAGGGAAGAATGTTAGGCAAGCGAGGAAAGGGAAGGAACAGAATAAGGATGTTGGACGGGATGAAGGGAGGAAGAAGGTACTCAGAGATGAAGAGGGACCTAATGTAGAGTAGAATTTTTTGTTTTGCTAGGGGTCACAAATTATTGAATTAGTAATTATTTCCATCCAAAAACCTACCTTAACCGGTAGATTACCTAATAATAATAATAATGCTGATTGGAAGTGTCACATCATTTCTATTTAACATGGTCAAAGTATTTGCTTTTGTTATCATGCATTCTCATGAATTTATTTTTCTCATCTCCTATATTAATAAGGTTTTGATGCATTAACTGACCAGCAAAAAGGTACTGTTAACTAAATTTTCTGGAGCCGTGAACTGCATTTGAAGATTATGACACAGCGATAACAAAGCCTGGCTTGGATTTTCTCATCCGCACCCTGCTCAATCTCACATGTACCGGTGACCAGCCTGAGATTTTGACTAGAGCGCTAACATTTCTCATTTGAATCTGCCTTCGTATTATCCTGTCGAAACACTGGGTGTTTTCGATGCCAGAAAACAAGAGTCAACGCTACGAAAAATTTCGAGTCAGTGAGCACAAACCTGGGGATGAATGCAGTCTCTCGAGCCAACATCTTTTCTTCCTGCTCTCGCAAGAGAAAATTCCTCCCCCGGTCGCGACGGATTACAAGAAGCCCATCTTAATATCTCACGTCGTGAATTGTCGGGAGCGTCTCTCGCAGCGGGGCTAGCTGCCCTCCAGGAGAAAATCGACCCCCCTGCACCGCGGCATTGTTGCCCGCGAGCGAGTAGAGGGGAGGGGTTTAGGGAGTGTAGGTAGGAGGAACACCCTTTTGATTCGGAGTAGCGTGTAGGTTACCCCCGATGTCGTACCCTGGTTACCCCGGCATTGGCAAACCCTTGAAAATACCAATTCATCTTCTCTTCCACCCAATAATTCGCATCTCGATCTCCATTCCTATTCAAAGGTTTAATTTCAAGCAATCCCCCTTCCCCCCGCTCGGTTTTGCTCCTTCCACTTCCGTCCTCTGTCTTGCCACCCCGATGAGACCGTTTTTGAAGAAAAGTCTTTTTTTTTAAGGTGGAGGAGGGGAGGAGTGAGTGAGTGGGTGGGTGGAGACACACATAAAGATCTCACGGCCGAAGAAAGTCCGCGGTGCGAAGGGGATGGATGGGCGCTGAAGGGATGCGGCGGCGCCGACGGGGGTGCTCCCGCACAATGGGGGTCGATGGGAGTAGTAAGTAACCGTTCTCGCTTCGAATGTTCTCATCCGAGAGAGTCATTCATCAACGTCCGGAGACGGTCGGGGCGCCGTCCGTCTCTTTTCCATCGTCTCCTCGCTCGCTCCGCGGCTTAATTCCCTCCACTCGCCACTTCTCCCGTGTCCCTCACCGAGCTTAATCTCTGCCCGAGGCCACTGCGTGCGTGTTCGTGCTGCTGCGAATGACAGTCTTGCGGACGCCTCCCCGCCTATATCTCTCCCGCTGCTCTCCTCCCTCGAAACCCAAATAATCTCCACCACCATGTTTTCAGTACTTTCGCCGAAGAGGAACCCTCCGAGGAGGAAATCTTAGGCAGTTCACAATTCCGTGATCCCAACACTCGCTTTGAGGACACTCATATGGAGTTTTCCTTCAACATGGGAATTGGTTTTTTCGAATTTTGGACGGGTTTAGGTGGATTACTTCACACAGTTAAAACGCTAACTTTTAATCATTCTCCTTAGATTACTCTTGGTCAAAAGTAAAAGAATAAGTTTTACTTTGTGACTGTATCTTATTTTTATCTTGATATTTTTGTCGAGTTTTTCAGTAATGAACCCAAAAAATACGTTATTGCTTCAGAAAAGCTAATGCATGAATGAGTGACATGGTTTTTGATACGAAATCCGGCACTTTAGGAATCATGCAACTGTGAACAACTAAGTTGAACAAATCCGCATCTATCCTTAAAACATGACAATTCTTACGTCCGTCTTTCTGAATAAACTGAATAGGACTACGCTTGGCGTATTCAATCCTTCCACTATTTCTGACAAAATACAGGAGAATGCCTGAAATCATTCAAACTAAGCATATAATTATTTAGTTCCTACAACTATATCTCCATTTAGACTAAAACTTGCTAATTCATTCAACTACATTTTGATTAATGCTGAAATTCAATAATTTAAATACTTAATACAGTTTGTACCGAAAAGCCTTATCAAAATCAGTAGTTCATGGAAACTGCGAGAGATTCCATAACAGTAATTTTTAACGGATTCATCCACTGATATTGCTTTATCCGCTATTATTTAAAATTGCATCGGAAATCAGTGATGTTTCTGTCGCCATATCATGGTGTAGATTCTTATATTGCATAACTTAATGCAATAGTTTTGAATACTTGATAAGGGACATAACCTTATTTCCCAATTTTATTGAAGTACTTAAGTGAGTTTCTTTGAGTAAAAGAATGATTGCAATGAACCAATATAATAGCTTCAAATATTTTATTTAGATATTGGATGTTCGCTGCTCTGCAGTGATGTTAGATTGTCAAAAAACAAATTTTCTCAGTGACTGGATTTATTTGGATTAATTAATTGGGCCTACAATAAATTCTACAACTCTTAAGCTCTCTCATACAACAAAAACCACCGGAAGTGGGCGGGGATCATCTCTTTAAAGCGCAGAAAGTGAGGGTTACGGAATCCACCTTTGACGCATTAGCCGACGCATTTTTGAAGATTCTCAGCGGTTATTACCGGGCAAAATAGGATTGGCTCACGGCCAAAGCATGAGGATCTTATTTCAATTGATATCTTGATTCATTTCCAATAAATGGTGAGAACTCTTAGGAAGCAGGGAGAGGGGGGAAGGGAAAGGGAAGGCGGAACAAGCCGAAGGGGATGAGGCCGCTAGGGGGTGAGCAGGGGTGGGAACAAAGGGAACGAGGGGAGTTGCACGTACCCCTCTTATCTACTCTCAGAATTTACCCGAGCTCCTCAACCAAACGCCTTTGTGCTTACTTCCTTTTAACGACCCAACTCGTGCTATTAGTCCCCCGACGCACCCCCACAGTTCCGCCCACGAATCCCAACCCCCACCGTCTTCCCCTCATTTCCCATAAGCCAAATTTATGCATGTATTCTGCGTACGCATCCGCTTTGGTATTCTTCCCCTCACAATCTCTCGACGTCGCTGACCCCGTGGTTCCCGCCAGCCAAAACAGCTAAGGCCGACGTAGGAATCCAACACTCTCCAGAAAGGTCTCACCTGCCCACTCGATAAAAATGCAAAGCTGATGTTCCTCTCCTTCCTGAGGTCAGATCCAACTTGCAGCTTGATCAGATCATTTTATCTAGGGGTTTCTGAGGTCCCGAGAGTATTAGACAGTAGTACGATTATTAATACGTTTAAAGTTTACATGAAATACACGTACTCATGATTCGTGTACTCTGAAATTACTCGGGGATAATGTTGGAGTGATAATCGAATAGTCTTCAGATAAAATATACGGGTTATACATGTATAAAGTTCGAAAATTATGTTAATTATGAATTTGTTTTTTCTAATGCTTCGAATGCTTCCAAAATTTTAAATAAATAATAAAGGGTATGTACGATAATTGGATATTTCGTACCTCTACCCTAGCCCTCTGCACATACGTCATAGTACTGACATTCGTCAGCCCTATGACGTTAAATCTGAAGTGAGTACAATATATGCATATATAAACAGCACGAGCTAAGCACTCGTGAATTTCGAATTGCCTACTCGCATAACGGCTGAAATAGCAGAACATGGAATTGAAAGAGAAAAGAACAAATTTAAGATGAAAAGGTGTGACCTCGAAAATAAATACTTTGCTCAAAGAAGATAAGTTTAAAAACCAGAAAGCAATGCCGGAGAGCATCAGGGTGGAGTAAGGAACTCTATGGCACAGTAGACAAGGTAATTATAGGAACTTACGAAGTCTAGTAATGAGGGAGGATGCAGAAGATCAAATGAATTAATTAAGTTGGAAATGAAGTTTATAGGAGGTGAGAGTATTATTAGAAAATGCGGAGTTTGCTACGAGGAAAAGAGTAACCAAATGGATTGCCGTTACACCTAAAGATATCATGAATATCTCAGGAATACCCGTACAATGGGAGGAAGGCAAGTTAGGCTAAATGAAGGATTTACGAGACGGAAGGAGGTATCGCTGTGGATGCTGGAAGAAATGGTTTGCATTGAACCCATTTTCCAACTATGATCCTGATTACGTTAACGACATGAACTCCGTGGTCAATGGTAATATACGTTTATTTGTCGACGATGCAGCGATTTACTAGGGTATGCGTAGTCTTGAGAAGTAGCTTAAGCAGATGGAATTAATGCTACACAAAGCTATTTCGACACTTGGCAACTGGAATTAAACTTAAAAAGGTGCTTAGTGATGAATTAGTACAATAAGAGCAACGCCCTCCCGAACGCCTACTGCATCAGGAATACTGAAATACCTAGGCGTTACCCCCACTCACGCCCTCTCCTGGGTTGAAGCATGTACAGAGAATTTGTGGACAAGTTAGCAAACAACTAGGATTCATTAGGATGATATTGGGGTAATGTGACGGAAAGGTTATAGAGCAATTTTATCCTTCGCTGATTAGGCCTCATTTAGAATATGCCGCTAATACGAGGATATGAAGTATCCCTTGTATATGGGATCCTCATGAAGTGGGATTGATTGCCGATGCTAGGTTTGTGCAACGTCGTCATGATAAACTGAGCGGCATAGTATAGGATTTCGGGTTAAATTACAGATTGAATTACTTGCAGAAATCGGAAGGATGTCTTTTCAGCAATTATGTTGAAAATATATTACCAGCACCATCGTACTACTGGGGGGAAATGTCATGTAAATAAAATTAGAGAGATTACGTATAGAACTGATAGATTTAAGATGTAATTTTTCACGCGAACGATTAAGTAAGAGAATAACTTTATCCAATCGCTCTTGGGGGGTTAATATTTTGCGTATAAATAATCTGGTGTGAAATCACCGCCTGCCACTCACCCTAGTGGCAGTTTGTCGGGTAGCATATATGAATGTGTGGGTGAATGGAGATGATTGTGAAACCGAGTTTAGACCTCCTAGGTAATCCAGTACTCACGATGGCTGCCTGGACTAAGTTTTGACAAATATTCCACTGATCTTAAGATAAGAGCATCCGGAAAGGGTGTAAGTGCTGTGTAGTGCACTCATGAAGCTGCGGAATGTCTCCGTTTGCCCCTTAAACTCGGCTCAATTTCACCGAGCACCCCTGGCCCTACTCACAGCGTCCTCGTCGTTACGAAAGTCCTCCTAACTCAACTGTCCAGTGTGCCACCCCCCCCCCCGCTACCTTAAACCACCCCCCGAGAAATACGCGCCCTCCCACCCTCGCTCCCAAACCCGTCTCCGCCGTCGCCACCCAAGGTCTCATCCCCAACTCATTCTTCCTCTCGCCGTCCCTCAACTTCCCCCTCGCACCCTTCCCTCATTTAATTGAAACCCCGATCGACGGCGGCTTAATTCCTCCGAAGCCAAACTTCCGCTAATTTTGTGTAAAGCTTGTTTTTCGCCAGTTACCATGGAAGCCGTTCTCTCCACGACACCGCGCGTTAATGCCGTCCACATCTATTTTTATATCTCACTTATTTTAATAACCTCCGTGAATAAAACCGGGGCACTTGAAGAATATTATTGTATGTGATGAAAATAGTCTTGCATTTTGACCGAAACGGATTGCTTGGAAAAATGACGGAATGTTTTGTCCTTTTATAAGAAAGGGCGTATCTGTGCTCAAATCATATAAAAATAAGGGATTAGACATTTTCAATTAGACACTCATTAAGCATCAAGTACATATAACGATTTATCCATCACTTTGAATCGATATAGGATTAAATGTCATTGGAATCTATGATTTCAGCAAGGAATTCGAAACTTACGGTGACTCCAAGGTGGAAATTATTGTGTTATCCACGTTAAATTGGCAATTATAGCTCCCCGATAAAACAATATTTCAAATTACACACATTGCACATTCAGCGGAACCCTCCGTTAAAAGTTATTGTCGCGGTATATCCCGGAGTTTCTTGAAATATATCAAATTTTCAAGAACGGACATAAAAATATTACCTTCAAGGGGCCACATCGAGTAAAAGTTTACATTTGCTGAGCAGTTACGGCGATCGAGAGGAAGTTTCGTCCGCTTCGTGGAAGAGTAGACTCGCAATTTAAGGGACGAAGTGAAAGTTATCCGTTGAGCTCTGACTTTGGAATGGGAAGGCAGTCAGGGTGAGAGTGGGAGAGAGAGCGGTGGGGGCGCCTGTTTTCCTCCTTTGCCTTGGACCTAGGAGGAGGGGGGGGTGAGGGAGTAGGGGTCGGATGGCTGCCTCGAGAGAGTCCGCCTACTGGTTAGCCAGGGCCGGTTGGCGGAGGAGGGAACACAGGATAGGACTGTTGGCCCTTAGGGAGGAAAATATACCAAAAAAAATACATAATGCACGCCGGCGCCCTCCCTTCCCACTCCTTCCCTCCAAAAAACCGTTCGGCTATTCCGGTCGGGTCATTGTGATCTATCATCGGCCACATCCGGAACTGTCTGCAGTCAGACCGTAAGGATCAAGAATGGAAGAAGGATGAAGGAAAATAAGGGGGTGGAAAGAGCCAAGAAAGGGGGTGGGTGCGGCCGGAAGGGTTCACGGGGTAGAGGGGCCTTCAGTGAGTTGCAGGAAGCGGAGAGGAAATAGGGAGAACTAGGAAATGTGGCGATGGCAGAAAGGGATAGGTGTGTGAGAAGACATAGAGATATATACTTAAAAAATGCAGGAAAATGTTTTTTAAGAGCCGCTGATGCTGAGGAGAGAGTATGAGATGGATTCAGGAGTCTAGCTTATTGAGTTTCTCCAAAACAAGTTTCTGTGAGCTACAGAACTTTACTTTTGCAGAATCCCTAGGGTAAAATACCCATTATATTCCAGTTTAAGCAAAAATCAATGAGAAAGCTTAGATTCTGCCTTTGATACACCAATAACATATGTTGTGTATGGAGTTCAATGTACACTATTATATATGTACATTTATACTTGTAAACCCTTCATGCAGTTCCAACTATGTTGACTAACTGTGACTTTGTCGAGACTGAATGCTTTACGTTATAAAGGGGACTGACTCTTCTTTACTAATATATTTTATACTACCCTATCCCTACAAGGGTCTTTCGGTTGTTAAATTGATACAGTGTTTCATTCAAGTAACGCCGATCGTGTGGTCCATTAAAAATTTGATTGAGGGTATTATGTACTTCATTTGCTGTAGACTGTCTTGTTCGAAAAATAAAAGAACCCAGACATACCCCATCCTTCAACTAATTATTCCTAATCCTTCCTCTTGAGCAATTTATCGGCTCATATGTATCTGTTTGGTGACCCAGCTTTCAATCCTCGCTACAGAACCAAACCTGCTTTGCACATTACTTTATACACTCCTATTCTGCAGTGCTTGGCCAACTCACGTTCATCCATTGTACAGTAAATCCTAAACATATGTCTCCAATTTTTAACACATATTCTCAGTACCCTTAACTCATGCATTTATTCGACATTTATACTTATCTTGGCACCCCCTATTTTTTATTCCATATAGTAACATGTAGAGAATTTCACATTCTTAAACCGTGATTTTTATTTCCTTAGACAAATATTATATTTTTTTTATAATTTCTAAGCATCACCACAAAGCCTTCCGGTAGCATAAGAAGATTTTTAGTCTATTGATGAATCCGAACATTTTCCAAGCATTATTCTGTCAAGGTGTGCGAAATCGTCAAAATTATTCGATTATTTGGTAATTATGAAATCTCGCTCACATTTAATCATTTCTTCCCATTCTCATCAAAAACTTTCCAAATCCTTGCTAACACCTAGTGGGTTACAATGCAACAATTTCAAAGAGTAAAAATCATCCCCCTTGACAATGATTTTCACATTTACCGAGCATATCACCAAATGGACCAAAGAAATGTACAAATAGTGATAAAAAATAATAAAATCAGTAAATACGACTTGCGGTGCAATGCAATAACTTCCACCTCGCTAATACCTCTTGATCTATCTGTTCGGGGTACAGGTCTAATTCCCGGAGTTCCCTTGCTTCTGACATCACTACTGTAATATGTCGTATTTTAACATTGATATTGTATATGCACTTTGTAAGTTTTATCGCATACGCTTTTTGTAATAAAATATTAATTTTCTTTTAATCAATAAAAATATTTTTTTTTCAAATTAATATATAGAAAGAGTTCATAAAATTCAAACAGCATTTGGTATAATTGAGAGTAATTTCTGGCAAAATTGAGATACCTAAGAATGCGAAAAGACGACATTATAATAAAATAGTGGAATGCCTATTACAAGTAAATTCCTAGCATTTAACTGTGATATAGACAGGATATAAATAAAGTTAAGACGAATTATTTGGAGAATACTAGTCTCGCTCAAAACTACAGATGGGTGGAAATTTTAAGTTATAATGGAATATAAATAATATAAAAGTTTTAATAAAAATATTATAAATAAAGGTGTACATTTTTTGGGAATATATGCAGAATGAATGGCGTTTGGTTAACAGAATGTATCTCGGAATATTATTATGGAAGGATCAAACAATGTTAAGTAAAGAAAGAACTAGGAAGCAACAGTATAAAAGAAGAAAAGGGAACAAAAGGAAAGACCTATAGAGATAAAGGGTTGAAATTGAAGGCATTCTAAGACAGAAGAGATGGAGAAAACAAAAAGCACAAAGAGGTCTATGTAAAGAAAAAGGAGACAGTAAAAAATGAGAGAATGTTGGAGGAAGAGAAAAAGCAAGGAAAAATAATTTGCAATTGACACTTGATCCCTAGATGGATCTGTAGATGAGACGGGAGGAATAAATATATTTTAAAAGATTAATAGGACTTTATGTTATTGAATCCATTGGAGAGTCACGCTTGTAATTGCCTTCATCAATCGCCACCGTAATCTAAATTCCCATCGCTACGAATGTATTAAGAAGAGTCGAGCGTCACTTACGTTATTCTGGCTCTAAAGTTGATTTAAACTTGTCATGTATCATCCCGCTAACTCGCGCGATTGGTTTTGAACCGCACGACGAGGGAGAGGAAGTTTTTGAGCCAATCCGGAATCACAATTTAGTGGGAAAAGTTCCCTCCAATAGACTGAAAGCATCCTTTTTACGCTATCATTCTTAACCTACATCATAAACTTGATCATTATTATTCATTGGTTTTTCATTGTGAAGGCGGGATGACTGCAGGCCAAAGGTCTGCTAAGGTCTTTTATATATCTTGTAATTTGTTATATGTAATCACGCATTAACTCTCTCATAGAATATTACATTTGAACAATTACTAATACTCAATTCACTGTATCTTAAGGTGATAAATATAATTCATGTAACTTTTATTCTCTGCAAACATTTCCCCATTTTTTCTTCTTTAAAATACTTCCTCGTTTCTCATTCTATCCAACAATTTGATCTTCAGCTTTCCGTTTTAAAGGCTGCGCTATTCTTCTCTTGCTTTGGTCAATATGTCCAACATTCAACGTCTCTGATGCAGAGAGAGACCAACTCCACATGAATATCTTTACGTATATTTCATGTCGGTAAACATACATTCTTTGACCATAGTCTCTGAATCATGAATGCCTTTTCAGTTTGAGAATATCTACTTTTGATATCTGAAGAAATTATTTTTTCTATTACTATTTATATTACTCCTGGTTTTGTGAAATTATTCATTTGGTCTAATTAATATCTTAGAAGCGACTTCTTTTTTTATCCTACTTATTCACGAATTTTAATTTTCTTACATGTCATATCAATGTAATTTTCTTTCATGTCAATTATGCATCGAAATTGATCCATTCAGTTTCTTTTAAGTTGAGATCCTGGTTTTCTTAATTCTCAGATCATCCTAATCTCCTGCGAAAAAGAATGAGGCAATTTAACAAAGGCAAGACTTACAGGTGGGATAGTGTAGTTTAAATTTGAAGATTCATTCACCAAAACACATATAAGGATATCTTATTAGCTGTCCAGTCGCATTGACTGGGGTGATATATGTACAGAGTATTTGAGACTCTTGCTCATTGATAGATGTCACAGTCGCAATACACCATATTTGAGAATATACGCACGGAAGACGCCTGAGCAGAAGCAGCCTTTGCGCGATATTCTTCTGTTTAAAATGCATGGAGGGCAAGCAATGTCCTTCCATAGTACAGATCGCTTTGAGTGGGAATAATAAGCATCTTGCTATCTCTCAGGTAAATACCGAGTTTCGAAGGGAACCAAGAGAAAAATCCCTTTCGTTGGTTACCTAAATCGATGGAACGTAGGATTTACATCGAGTCCGCTAAATAATTAATACTGAATTGGTATTTATAAGTGTGAAAATAACATGTAAAGAATTAAAATAATAAATAAATAGGGTTAGATATTGATAAATTGCCATTAATAAATAATTTATCAATGAATTTTCAGCACAGATAGGCACCAAACTAAAAACAGTTCTTGGAGAATCATTTACTTCTACTTACTACACATCGCATGAACTAAATATCAACTCTTGTTTTGTCCTAATTTTTTTTTCATATTATTTCGATCTTCATACACTCCATAAAGCCAACTACCTTCCTTCCCCTATCCCTAAATAATAGCTTATATATGCCCAACTTTTACAGACGTGAGAATTCGGAGAAAGCATTCGTTGCAGTGAAAGAACGAAACTGAGGTTATAGTTGAATGTCCTTGGATGACCTGCAGAAAATGTTACTCTCGGGAAAAAGTTTTTCAAATTCACTAAGGATGTCGACGAGGCGTTCACGTGCTCTTGGCCACTGAATCAGTGTGAAGCAATTAATTATGAGTGTAGTACGCATGTAGATGTAGGAAGGAAATTAGAGAGGAACATGTTATGCCATGCCGACTAGAGTAGGCTTGGAGAGGGAATCTCGCGGCGGTGTTCCCGTCAATAAGACGAATCCTGTAGGCATCCACGGTGACTCCTGCAGGTATTCCCGGCATAGTTTTGGGTCTGAAGGTTAAAGCTTTCCCGTTGGAAAAGAAAAGGAGGAATTTAATCCGGGAAGGTGAAGAGAAGTTTGAAAAGTACGCAATAGTTGGGAAAGCGGGCCGACGGGAGAAGGGCAAAGGCGAGAGAGAGAGAGAGAGAGAGAGAGTATGTTAGGAGAAGAAAGTGAAAAGAAGATCCCCTTCACTGTTGCGACGAAGAGGGCGGGAGGGGGAGGGAGGGAGGGAGGGATAATAGGATGGAAAAAGGGATGAGCTCTCCCGAGCGGAAGGGTGTGGGAGGGCGGGTGCCACACGGAGCAGGCAAGAAGATGGATGAGCTGCTTATCATTTCGCGGTAAAATTTTGGCATTAGAATAGAAATTGGAACGAGTCTTTTCCACTGCCGAGAAAGTTCTCAAGTGTCAAATTAGCAGTTCATGGACGTCTGCTAAGAAATTTGCTGAGAGGAGGGTGAAAGGAGATGGGAACATTATCTACTCCCTCAAGAGAAATTTACTTCGCGCCTTTTGACGGAAAAGGCGTGTCCTCAAGGTATTGTTCTCCTTCAAGTGCTTCCGACAAAAAGAAATCTTCATTATTATCTTGCCAGAGTAGTTCAATCTCGCGAATATAATTATATATACTGATCCATTTACGCCATGCCCCAGGACTGACGAGAAAAATCTAGTTTTATTTTAAAGATAATTACTCTCTTTCAATTATTTCTTCAATATGCCCTATCGTTGCATACTTATTTTCCCTCTACTGAAATCATACATGTATTTACCCTATATCTTCTTCTGTTTGCGATAGGTATTTCAAATTTCCGCGAAAAAGATAGTGTCAAGAGCCTCATCAGTAACATTCAATCATTAATTTCTCAGCGTATACTTTTTTCCTCTCAAAAATTTACTCCTCTTTTATATTCGATGATTCAACTCTCATCCATCGCAAATTTCGATCAAATAAACGTAGAACTAAGTTGTTTCTGAGTTCTCTCTAGTTTTTACTAGAGAAAACCCTCTCCTCATACCCATCCAGAGATGTGGGGATGACTAAAATTTAATGCAATGCCATTTGTTTATCCTAGCGCAAATATTCATTTCTGGTGTGTACGTCATACGCATTACCAACAGGCAACCAGGTGAAGCCTTAGGCTATCCTTGAATGTGAGCCAACGCATTTTTCGTTCGATTGTTGAAAATGTTTCTCAACTGTGTTTATTTTGATCAGACCCTTAGGCGATTCAAGAACAATCGTATTTCTTCATGCGGAAGCTGTCAATATCAGTATTACCTTGCCTGCACCTCCATGACAATTGAAGCAATTTACAGCAGCCGGGGCGGCACTTTTCCTTGCTTGGAGCTGAGCTTGCTCCACCCGAGACCACGATTCGCCGTTGAAGAGCTATTGAACCTTAGCTACAGAAGGACCCACGGGCGCGGCCGTGAATGATATTATAGCCCGTTTCAAGTGCATACAGGAAGGTCAAGGCAAGGCGAATACATCGATAAATTGGTGCTAAGAAACAATAGGTTAAATAAGGGAATCGCCGAGAAAAGTTAAGACTTTTTCACGTAAAGTAATTGGCTAAATTAAATAATTAAACACCTATGTGAGTTACAAAACTGCGTTTTGGCACTAAAGGTGTAATATTGATTACTTGGGACAAAAATCTGAGATAAATACAGTCGAGATTCAGAAGTTTCCTCAAAGAAATGGTGAATATCTAATTGTGCTCATCCAAAGGTATTATTCATGAGGATTAAAAATGGAATCCTCTAACATTTAACGCGCGTATCGCCCTGGCAAACATGCAATCTCGACGAGATCATTGACATTCGATTTTTCAGACAGATCACATTGAATATGGTTCTTAATAGGGTGAATAGCTGAACAAGACATCAGCACACGTGGTATTGCATTCGACGGATTACCCAGTCAGCGAATTAGTATCAACGAATTCAGCATTATAACATACAATTATATTCTATACCTTGAAAACATAAAAAAGTTGGAAAATTTAAATATCTTTAGATGAGAGGAGATAAAATTTATTTGAATATATGCAAAGTACGGGTTTGTAGCTAGATAACTTTGTGGAAGACTTATATTGGTCTTTCTAATGTCTAATTCTATGGTTTCATTACAATATATCATATCATACATGCCATGTTTATGGGTTGTTATTATTAATTCAACGTTCTGAAGGAGTAAGTTACCAATTTAGGGGGCTTGCATGCCACGTCACTCCTGACTCCAACATTTGCTTAAAGGAAACTTATTTGGGTATTTCAATTTATTCAAACATTGATTATACAGCCTTGCATAACGCGTCATCGCTGCATCTAAAAAATGGAAAAATGAAAATATGTTTTGCGTCCATCAAGTTACGTGATTAAGAAATAATTCGAAATAATAAAATGGACAGAGTAGAAATGGTGTCTGTTTGTACAAAGCTGACAGTTTATCCTTTAAAATACTAAAAACGTAGATGGTACTTCCTTTCAAATGTATAATTAAATGGAAATTAGATGTTGGGAAGCCCTGTTTTTTTATTCTCTATAAGTTTCCAAAAACATGGAGTGGATCAGACCGCAAAGATAAATAAGGAAGTAAGATTCCAGTAGAGATAGATACAAATACTCATTTTTTCCCCGAACAATTAAAAATCATAACAGTAAGAAACTGAAGTCACTTTAGCAATATTAAAAACACTGAATTTACAAGTCGGAACCAAATTAACCTTTGCAAAGATATTGGGTATATTTGTAGGAGCAAGCATATTTTAGTTGGTAGTTTGAGTGTTTGCATGTGTGTGGGGAGTAAGTGTTCTTGCATGAATCTATGCAATTTTTTGTCTGGGGATCGTATAAATCTGTGGCTTTTGCATGCGTTTTTTTCTTTTTTAATTTTAATTCTTTTGATGTAGATGAAAAACTGGCTAATTGTCTAAAAGCTTCAAACCAACGAAGTATAGTCTTCTCTCTACCTAAGTGTGATTTTGTGCGAAAAAATTAACATCGATATTCTGGAGAAAAGATCATTGATATGAATGCCATCTTAATGATCTTATATTTATTTATAGCCTGTCTGTAATCCCATCCATCGTTAGGTACCATCTCAAGAACAGCAGCACCCTCATGATTCTCTCCTCTCTTTAATGCTACCAAGGTGACCTATGAAAGATCTGTCCAAAAAAGTAAAATTACCTATTTTTTCCCGGATAGACGGACGGACGGGCGACGGCTTCCCTGGCTGAGTTCGAGGGAGGGGATTCTTACAAGTATAAGCCCAGAAGTACCAAACCCATTAAAAAAAAACAGAAAAATTTTGGAAAAAATGTATTTATTTTTCAACATAATCGCCTTTCAGCTATATACACTTTTCCCATCGATGTCCAATCAGTTCAATACCACTTTTATATTAAAAACTGTCTTGCTCCTCAAAATAGACATGAGCTGCCGACATCACTTCATCACGGTTGGAAAAAAATGACCACCCAAATTTTTTCAAGTTTGCGAACAGAATATAATATTTGGGGGCTGAATCTGGCAAAAAGCGTGCATGAGGTAGCAATTCAAACTTTAATTCATGAATTTTGGCCATTTTAATAACGGATTTGTGAGTCAGTGCATTATCTTGATGAAACAACACTTTTCTTAACCAAATGCGGCCGCTTTTGCTTGACTTCTTCGCTCAAACGTTAAAAATAAGTTCGCATAATACTCGCCGTTGATAGTTTTTCCTTTCTCAAGGTAGTCAATGAAAATTATCCTACGCTCATCTCAAAAAACTGACGCCATAGCCTTGCCTGCAGATGAAACGGTCTTTGCCTTCTTTGGAGCGGTTCTCCCTTTTGAATCCATTGTTTTGATTGTTCTTTTGTCTCGGGTGTGAAGTAATGGACCCATGTTTCATCCATTGCTATAAAATGCGATAAATTCCGCTTTTTACTGTGAAACTTTGCTAAACACTCAATTGAAACACCTTCACGACACTGGCTTTGCTCGAGTGTGGGCAAACGCGGCACGCATCTTGCACACAGCTTTCTCATGTAAAAATGTTTAGTAAATATGCGATGTGCCGCAGTTTTTGAAATGCCTACTATGTCTGCTAGCTCGCTAGATCACTTTCAGTAGACGATCACCTTGTGGATTTTCTTCACCGTTTCTGGAGGCGTCACATCATTTGGTGTACCCAATGTTCGTCTTTACAGCTCGTACGGCCTAGTTTAAAATCTGTCACCCAATATTTTACTGCTGCAAACGAAACAGCAGACGCAACCAGAGTAGAATTCAGTTCAGATTTTATATTAGTTGGGCTGAGGCCTTTCAAATAATAGTTTTCTATCACATAACGATGACCAATTTTCTCCATTTTCACAAATTTGCTGAAAACGTTCACTATTGGTGGCTGCTAAACAAATACAAAACCACGTGGTGAACTCAAACTTGAAACATTTTTCAAACAACTACCGGCATCTCTAGGTCAGGCCGGGTACTTCTTGGCCTTCCCATGCAGATAAGGCTGGAGGTGGAGGCAGTTGGATCCCAGCCTTTGTAGAGAGCGGACCGTTAGTTCGCGTAAACTCACTAATACGACCTCGTCACACTCCGTCATAAATCGGTTATTGGAACAACGCTACGCAAACAAATTTTGAGTAAAACTGGAAAAACCGGGAAAGAGACTCATGACATGCTCAAGATAATTTATGGTGATAACGCCTTCGGTAGATCGGGTGTTTTTGAATGGGACCAGTTGTTTCGAGTGGGTAGGGAAGATGGTAAAGATGCCGAACGTTGAAGAAGCCCTTCGACCTCAAAGACGTGACAAATATATTACAAGAGTGAGGACTTCGTTTGACAGGGACGCAGAAAGATGCTACTTCGCAGACTGTTGAGTGAGTGTAACAATTCTGCCAATAGGTTTTTTAATTAACTCTGTATTACTTCTTTTAAGAGAGGCCTTGTACATAGAGAGAATATTTTCATTTACTAAGGAAAAAAGTTTTACGGAATTAACTCGATTGAATTGAAATTGACAATTAAAAGTTTTAAAATCCCTCACCAAATTGCTTAAAAATAGATTTCAGTTCTCTGAAATCTGAAGAGGTTAAAAGGATATTAATTAACATGTAATGTTGTCACTTTAAAGCGTTAAGGTTGATTTCAAATTTATATGTAGTTTATATTCTTCAATTACGAGGGTTGCTATTTATATTTTGAGCCTCGAAAACACTAAGTGCTTCAGGCACCATCTGACGTTTACATCCGAATGTTTGACCCTTTTAACGCTAATTTTCTTCAAAAAATATTTTAGTTTGATCGTAACTTGTGATTTTTAAAAGTTACTTGAAAATTTTGTCTCAGAGAAAAAATGAAGTAAACTCCAAAATCGGTTGTTGTACAAGAAAACATTGTTGCTGTGCAAGAACTATTGAAGAAAGAGCGTCATGTGACTTATCGTGGGAATAAGGCGCATTTTGGGATAAGTATGACGAGCATCAATAAGATATCGCTTTAACATTTAGCTGTGAAAAAAATTATCGTTGGATCCCGCATAATATGGCAAAAGCTCAAAAAGATGATCGTGTCGATTTGTGCAAAAAATGCTAAAGAAATACAATTGCGGCACGTCAAAAGCTGTGCATAACATCTACACAGGTGACGAATATTTGATCTATGCGTATGAGCCCGAAACAAAACACTAAGCCACTGTATGGGTCTCCCAAGGCGAGTAAAACGTAACAACTGGACATGTAGCTACCGTACCTTTAGATCTGAGTATTTGTTTGCCAGAAGTGTTTGGTGAAATACGGAAAAGAATCGGCGACGAAGGATCATTCTTCATCATGACAATGCAAGCTCTAACAGATCGAATGAAATACGTAACTACCTATTCGACTGGCTAAAATGCCGAATGGATGGACCATCCTCCATACAGCCAGCAACAAATGACTTCATTTTTTCCCATTTACCAAAAATATTGCATTGTCAACGTTTTTCGGCGCCTGAAGAAGTCGTTCATTCATTTAAAAATCATGTTTTGGAGGTACTTTGATTGGATTGGAAAAAGTGTTACGAAAATTTGTTCGAGCGCATGTAAAAAAGTATTGATTATTATGGTCAATACTTCTAAAATTAATGACGCCGTTTTCAACATTAAAGTTCTGTCTTTTCATTATTAGGATGAAAATAGAAATGGCAACCCTCGTACCACTTCGTGCTCGTAAACTGGCTTAAAAACGGCGAAGGAGTATTGCGATATGGGAAGAAGACAAATGCGATAAACATTGGGGAAAAGAGCATTTACCTCCCGAACGCCTACTGCATTGGGAACACCGAAATGGAATGTGTACACTCAACTAAATACCTAGGCGTTACCCATACTCACGTTCTCTCCTGGATGAAACGCATACTAGGGGGAATATGTGGACTAGCTAAAAATTTTACGATTAATAGGATGATTACACGGGAAATATGACAAAAATATCATAAATCGATGTTATCTGTCACTGGTTAGGCCTAATTTAGAATAGGCTGCCTGTATACGGCATCCTCACAAAGTTGGATAAACAGCCGAATTGGATCGCGTTCGGCGTAGAGAATGCGTTTTTATGATAAAGATAGAAGCAGAGAAGCAGGAGAAAGCAGTAAGGAAGAGTATGGAAAGAGCTGAGAGAAGAAGAGAGAAGATTGAAGGCCTTGGATACATTGGAAGGGCGTCCCTTTAACAGTGATATTGAAAAGGCATTATTGCCCCATCGCACTACGGTATGACAGATCATGCCAATAAAATTAGACTTAATGTGAAGGATCTCAGTTTTTCCCGGCGTATTGTATTCAGGAAGTTCTCTCGGGTTTCCCACCGGGTCAGCGTGGTGTGCACCGACGTTTCGACGGCTAACTCTGCCATCGTCTTCAGGGTGAAGTGCAGAGCAATGAATTCGCCATGTATTTATACCCTGTCGTAGGGTCAGGTGTCCTCCGATTGGTCCGATGTGTTCCCAAGTGCCGAGCCGCCCCGGTGACGTCTCGTACTTTCAATTTTTCTCAGCACAGGTCTCCACGTGCTGCTGATCTGGAAGCCATTACCCTGAGAAGTCTGCAGTCGCCGAACACAGCATCACGCATGGTCATCGGATTGACTGGGGGAGCACCAAAAGACTTTGTCACACGAACGGCTACTGGGACCGAGTGGCGAAGGAAGCCGTGGAAATCCGACTGGAAGGACAGAATACCTTCAACAGGGACACTGGCTTCCAGATCAGCAGCACGTGGAGACCTGTGCTGAGAAAAATTGAAAGTACGAGACGTCACCGGGGCGGCTCGGCACTTGGGAACACATCGGACCAATCGGAGGACACCTGACCCTACGACAGGGTATAAATACATGGCGAATTCATTGCTCTGCACTTCACCCTGAAGACGATGGCAGAGTTAGCCGTCGAAACGTCGGTGCACACCACGCTGACCCGGTGGGAAACCCGAGAGAACTTCCTGAATAGACTTAATGTGTATAACAGATAGATCTAAGATGCAATTTTTTTCACAAACGATAGGGGATCATAATAACAATATCCGACTGCAGTGGGGTCATGTTCGGGTAAAAATTAGTCTGGTGTGCATTCACCCCCTGCCACACACCCTAGCAGTGGCTTGCAGGCTACTTAAATAAATAAACTGATTGCCGAAACCTATACGCAAATGTTAAGAGATTTTCTAATTATTTTACTCGGTTTATTCATTACAACGGGGCATGACTGAAAGAAACGTTAGGCAAAGGCGGGTTCCTAATATAATTTTTTAAGCGTTTAAAAAATAATTATTCTACAGGCAGAAAATTATGAAATTTAATGTTGCTGGATCATTCCAAAAATTGATTTAATAAAATATACTTAATTTCCTTTCATTGCAAATGCCAAACTTTTCATTGGCTAAAATGTGATGCGTTTATACCGCTGGACCAGTCTTCCCTCAAACGAGTTCTTTTCGAAAAATTCTCAAGAACTTACGCTTTTCGTTAAAAAGAGAATTACTTTCCCTAGATAGCACAACAACAGATAACATAAATTCCCAGCGTTGCATAGCATTAAGATCATGCGATAAAGCTTCTGTGATCTAAGGATCTCGGAAATCACGATAAACCATTGTATTGTTGGTAAGTTAACGTATCTTACTAGTGCCTACGGAGTCAATGTCGTTAACGCATTAAGTGGGAATAAAATAGGTCCGGCGAGACATCCCTGGGGAACACCTTAAGTAACTTCCACTGCATTTTAGCTAACTCCATCGATCACTACTCTTTAGACCATTCAAAAACTTTTTAATCCAACCCCGGAAATCGTTATCTAAACCATATGTTTCTAGCCTTGCGAGTGGTTTACTGTGAGGCACTTTGTCGAAGGCTTTCTCAAAATCTAGAAAATCACGTCCACTGGAACATTGCTCTCTTCCGAAGTAAGAATACGTTATTATGGACAAAAGGGGCAAGTTGTGTCTCGCAGGATCTACCTTTACGGAAACTATGCTGATTTTTCATTTATAACTTCTGATTATCGAGGTATCTCACGATCGAACTAGCAACTAAATGCTCCATAATCTCGCACGGAATGGGAGGGAAATGGTCTGTAATTCTTCGGTTCCTGCTTTTCTCCGTTTTAAAGTATGGGTGCTTAATTTAATTATTGTTAGTTGCAAGTAATTTTAATAGTTAATTTAAGTACTGTTAATTGTTTAATTCAATTGAAATAATGGTTTTTAATTTAATATCTGATGTCCAGCACTACTGAAGCTGGTGCAAAAAGATTAAATATATATTATTCCAACTGGAAGTATGTCTCTGGTTTTAGGCATTTAGAGAGATCCATTAAATATTTTACAAACCTTGCCATAAGGGACAATTTCGGCTTAAGCCCATGAATGAAACTCAATCACGCCATGATGTCTGTAGGTTGTAGACACTTTTCTGTTCTCGTCGCTTTCTGAAAACCTCTTGACCGCTTTGTAGGTAAATAAAATTACCCCAGATCATCCATTGCAGATGACATTCTTTGATAAATAGCAACAGGGTATTTTGTAATTACTGTAGCAACAACTAAAACAACAGTAGAAATTTGAGGGTCAAAAACGAAAGGAAAATCACATTTCTGGTATTATTCGAACTTAATAAGGCATTTAGTAAGGTAACTTAGTAAAGTATTTAAGAAACAACCGTTTTCGTCGAATAGTCAACATCACCACCTAATGATGTCAAAAACTCAACGAAACTGGTCGTTTTCAAAATAAAAATCAGTGGAAATTACAAAGTTGTTATTATTCACTTTTCAAAAGAAAGCAAATCCATATAGCAGTTATATGAATAGCAGATATCAAGCACAACTCTCAATCATGTATGTACACGAATCACTTCACCAGAATACCTAAATAAAAGAGGCAGTCTTGCACTTATGTATTCTAGAAAGCATTTACAGGTACATATTTGCTTGTTTCAGAGCTCCTGGAACATTATTTCAAAATTTGACCCCATTACGAAAAATTACCCTTGGAAAATTTGCTAACTTTGCCACTTGCCTTACTGAATAATACTGTAATATCCCACGTGATCGTCATGTCATGCCTTAACGAGAATTCCCGCTGATTTTATCAACCGAATGTGTCATAATATAAGTTTTTTGCAAAAATATACTGGCTGAATAGGAACCAATATGAGTTCTCGGAATCTATCTTCAATTATTCCGGGGATTTCCGATGCATCCAAAAATTCGTGAATTGGTATCCGTTGGTGACGCCCAGGGAATAATTGCCGCAAGCACCCTTCTCCTGCCTCCTTGGGCAAGGGGAAGAGGGGAGGAGAGGAAGAGGGTGGGCGAAAATGGGAAACCTCCATAGTGCCATCCTCCCTCACTCCCTCCCCGTATTTGGTCGTGGCGAGGGGCGGCAAAGGGGGCAGAGGGGATGGGGATAGTCAGCTGGGAGGGTTTTCAAGGGGGCTGCTGTTCGAAAGGATATAACAAGGGAAACACCACCGGATTTGATCACCGAATGAAATATGGAAAGAAATGCGAGGCAGCCTTTTATTTTGGAGGGGTTGGGCAGAGCGGAGGAGTGGTGGAAGCGCACGCTCTAAATTCATACACCACGCTCGCACCCTCTGGGGTCAAGTCCCTGGGGCGGGGAGAGACCCCCCGCGGGAGGCAAGGCAAGTCGGTATGGACATACCGTGGAGTGAGGGCGCTGAGGAGAGGGAGAGAGGGAAAGGAAATTTCGCCAACGATGGCGAGGAAGATGGAAGCATGCGCAAGACTGTGTCCCCGAGCAGACAGAAGAAAGGGGAAGCCAAAGAGAGGATTTGCCGTAAGAAAAATAATATAGAATAAACATATACAGACTTATATTTGGCATTACATATCCTCCTGGTAAACAATCTACTAAAGCTAAAATTCTAAACGCACATATAAAGGTCTTAGAGCAGTTTCTTGCAAGGGCTCTTGCGTAGCCCTTACACTGCGCCTTTCCAGTCTCCAAGGCTACTAAGGCGGGAAGAATTCTTCTGCGTTGTCAGTCGTTTGATTTATTCCCGCTCAGAGCAGCCTTGGCTTCTTCTTTGCCGGAAGGGTGTCTTGCTCGTCTTGGGATGCTATGGGACGCTTGTAGCGGTCCCATGGCCAGACCCTTATGTCGCCAACCTGGCGAATTACTTTTACTTCCGCTTCTGCCGCTTTTCTGAAGAATTTTCCAGATATTCTAGGCAGAAGGACGTCCAGGGTTTCCACCTTTCCGTCCTCGTGCATATCGGAAACGCGGGCGTAACGACCGCGTGCCATGATGTCACGAAGAGCAGAATTCTGCACCACCTGAATTTGAGCGAGACTCGTTCGCGACACTCCTGACCATACCGGAGCAGCGTACGTGATGACAGGCAGCACGCACGCTTGGTACAGTCTACGCTTCGTGTCCATACTCAGGACCGGCGGGCGGATAATCGGCCGGAGCCGATTAAGCGCCGCGAATGCCTTTCTGCGTACACGAAGCGATTGGGCGTTCCAAAGGAGTTTCCGGTCCATCAGCACTCCGAGGTAGGTAACTTCGGATTCCCACGGTAGGGCGACTCCATTCACAGTTAGGTTCACTCCTGGCGGCCGACCATTTCCCGGATGGAAGATGATCGCCTTCGTCTTCTGCGCGTTAACAGCAAAGCGCCATCGGCGGTACCATTCTAGCAGATCCGCCACAGCGCTCTGCAGTCTTCGCACCGCGGTCACCTTCTGCCAGGAGCAGCACAGGAGGGCCGTATCGTCGGCATAGAGAGACAGGATCTCGAGGTTCCCACGTGGAGTTGGAATGTCGTGGGAGTAGATATTGTAAAGCAGTGGTCCGAGGACTGATCCCTGGGGCACGCCGGCGGAGATCCGACGCACCCCTGAATTCGCCCCGAGCCATTGCACGGTGAATGTCCTGTCTCTCAAATAGGAGTGAACCATCCGAACAATCCAAGGTGGGAAATGGAGTCGTCTCATCTTCAACAAGAGAGCTGGATGCCAGACGCGATCGAACGCCTTACTGACGTCGAAGAAGGCCCCAGCAACCGCCCTATTCCTGTTGAAGCTGCCCGTGGTGAATAAAGGTCTGTCAATTCTCGTGGACGGACCCCCGTTACTCCGGTCGGGGCTCCACTGTGTTGCCTTTCCAGCCGCCTAGGCTTCTAAGGCAGGGCGTCGTCTTCTGCGTTGTCACGGCGTTCTGGCGATCCCTGCTACTGAAGCCTGGGCCTCCTCTTCGCTGGGAGGGCATCTTGGCGATCCATGCTCGCAATGGGGCGCTTATAGCGGTCCCATGTTGAAACCTGGATCTCTCCGAGGCGTCGGATGGTGGCGACGTCTGAATCCGCAGCCCTCTCGAAGAATCTTCGAGACAGCTCCGGAAGAAGGACGTTCAGAGGTTCCATGTTCCCGTCCTGGTGCATCTCTTCCACGCGGGCGTAGCGCCCGCATCCCAAGATGCACCGTAGCGCAGAGTTCTGCACCACTTGGATGAGAGCGAGGGTAGACTTCGGCACTCCTGACCATACCGGCGCTGCGTACGTGATGACAGGCAACACGCACGCTCGGTACAGTCGACGCTTCGTTTCCGAGCTCAGGACCCCCGGACGAATAATCGGCCGAAGCCGGTTAAGCGCCGCGAAGGCCTTCCCTCGGACACGTCGCGCTTGGGCGTTCCAAAGGAGTTTCCGGTCCATCAGCACTCCGAGGTAGAGAACCTCGGATTCCCACGGAAGGGTGACTCCATTCACCGACAGCTCCTCTTCTGTCGGCGCTCCTCTGCCGGTATGGAAGACGATTGCCTTCGTTTTCCCGGCATTGACTGCAAACCGCCAGCGACGATACCACGAAAGTAGCTCGTCGACGACGATCTGCAGCCTCTCCACGGCGAAAGATATTCGCCGGGAGCTGCACAGGAGCGCCGCGTCGTCCGCGTATAGTGACAGGACCTCGTGCCTCCCATGACTCCTGGGAATGTCATGGGAGAAGATGTTGAATAATACTGGCCCGAGAACCGAACCCTGGGGGACACCAGCGGAGATCCGGTGCACCCCAGAGAACGAGTCAGACCAGGAAACGACGAAGGTCCTGTCTCTTAGGTAGGAGCGGATCACCTCGATGATCCAAGTCGGGAAGTGGAGTCTCCGCATCTTCAACAGCAGTGCCTGGTGCCAGACGCGGTCAAACGCCTTGCTGACGTCGAAAAATGCGCCTGCCACCGACATCTTCCTGTTGAAGGCGTCCGTGATGAAGTCCGTGGTTCTCACCAGCTGATGGACCGTGGAATGCCGCTCGCGGAAGCCGAACTGCTCATCCGGGAGGATGTCAGCCTCTCGGACGAAACCTACTATCGGCTCCAGCAGAAGTCTCTCGTACATCTTCCCGAATCCGTCGAGTAGAGAAATGGGCCGGAAGTCTCCGGGTCCCACCTCCGTCCTCGACGTCTTCGGGAGACATATGATCCTCGCTCTCTTCCAAGTGGTCGGGAAATAGGAAATCCTGACGCAGCCGTTGTAGATGCTGGTCAGGTACGCCACCGCTGCATTCGGAAGTTCCCGGATGACGATATTGGGTATATCGTCATTTCCCGGGGCTTTCCTCTTGCGTAAGCAGCGTATCGTGCCCAGAACGTCCTCCTTCCGGAACTGGGGAGCAGCCTTAGCATCTTCAGGGGCAGCATTCACCGCTTCCTCCGACACCGCGATCTCCTCCTCGATGGCCGCCGAATCCGCGTTCCCGGGGTTAGGACTGAAGGTGCCCTCGAGATAGGTCGCAAGCATTTCTGCCTTCGCCCCGGGAGATGTCGCCACCTCATCACCGCAGAATACGATGGGGTCCAGTCGCTGGCTTCCTCGCAGCTTCCTGCAGATCTTCCAGATCTCTTCCATGTCCTCCGCGCCATCCTCCCGCAAGAGATCTTCCCGTAGGTGCGCCTCCCAGTTGTCCGAGCGGACTTCCTGGAGGGTGCAGCGGACTTCCCGGTCAAGCGCATGTAGCTGCTGCCGAAGGTCGTCGGTCCTGTACCGCTGCCAGCGCCTGCGGATGTTATTCCGGCGCGTGATGAGTCCGCGAACCGGGGGAGGAAGCGGCACATGCAAGTAGTACGAGCGCCTCTCCCTTCTAGGAATCGCAGCCTCAATGGCAGCGGTGATGGTAGCAGTGAGATGACCGACCATTTGGTCTGCCATCTCCTCCGATGTTGGTGGAGTCAGTTCCCTCGGCAGCTTACCAGCGATGAGCCCTCGGAAGGTCTTCCAGTCCGCGGCACGAAGGTCAAGTTGAGATCTGGCTGGAATCACTGGAACTCTGGTCCCCAGCAGCAGGATGGTCGGGTTATGATCCGACGACAGTTCAACACACGAGTGCATACTGAGAGACGTCCGGACACCACGTGAGATTGCAATGTCAAGGACGTCTCCAAGCTGGTGCGTCGCCGTCGCCGGGCCAATCACCGTTAGTCCCTCGTCGTCTGCAAGCTCGCGGAGGGCTTGTCCTCTCGTGTTGAGAGACCTTGAATTCCAGGTGGGGTGCTTGGCGTTGAGGTCTCCCAGAATGATGGCCGGGCTGCCGTTTCCTAGTAGGTCTAGGATGAGATCCGGGTCCCAGGGCTTCCCTGGCGGGAAGTATAGGGAAGATATCCGGAGCCATCCTCCCCGCGTCCGGACGTCCACCGAGACAGCCTCCGCGTTCCGATGAGTGATCATTCGGCACGCTCGGTGTTCAATGTTATTCCGGACGAGGATGGCCGCACCTCCTGATGTTCGACCACCCTGGCGCTGAAGTTCCCGATCAGACCTGAAGATGGTCCAGCCGGGGAGTCTCCATGCGTCGGACGGACGGAGATGCGTCTCATTGATGGCTGCAACGGCAGCATTCTTGTCCTGGAGGAACGCCCGAAGTTCTTCACGACGGCGAAGAATGCCGTTGGCGTTCCACTGAACGAGCACTAGAGGGTCTCTACCCATGACTGGGTGAAGAAACCGATCTTGCGCTCGCCAGTTCCTCCAGGAGTGAGAGGAGCAGGAGCCCTTGCTTGCTGCTGATGTACCGCCTCAGAGTCTTGGAGATCGTCGCAACTGTCACCCAAAGCTCCTGGTAATAAAGGTCTGAAAATAATTATATATACATATTTTTTTTTGTAGACCTTTGGCGATTATCTGCGGATAAGTAGGATTTGGTCTGAAATCAGATCGAATAACGCTTCTAATCGGACGTGGAACATTTTAAATTAATAATGTATAAAAGTGTCACGGATATGAAAAATAATAAACACCAACATAGCACTAGCGAACACACAAAAGGAAACTCACACGCATCCCGAATTTTCAGTGGTGCTGCCATCTTTCTCAAGGGATGGAAGGAACTCAACTAAGTATATGCATAGTATATACGAGGGTCATCCGGAAAGTAGTACCCGTTCGTGAAATAAAGACACAAAAGTAAATATTAACAAACAAAAAAAATTTTATTTGAAAGAGGATACTTTAAACTACTTCTCAACATAATCTCCAAGCAAATTAAGGCATTTGTCATAACGTGTGACAAGTTTCTGTATTCCTGCTGCATAGTCCTTCGCCGCCAGCTCATTGAGATACGCGAGGGACCCATCTTGCACAAATTTTTGCATAATGCAGATGGTGTTTAACAATTTCATGAACAATTGTTCGAGAAACATTGGGAAAATGCTCACAGATGTCATCAATTGTGACGCGCCGATCGTTCCTCACGAATTCGTCAACTGAGCTCACCAGTTGGTCTGTAATGACAGACGGTCTCCCCGAACGCTCATCGTCGTGTGTGTTCCCCCTCCCCATGTTGAAGTTGCGACACCACCGCCGAACAGACGGCTCGTCCATTACATTGTCTCCATACACCTCCTTTAATTGGCGATGAATATCACATGGGCGAACGTTTCTTGCATTGAGGAATTTAATCACTGCCCTCACTTCACAACTGGCGGCGTTCTCAATTTTTTTAAACATTGTAAACAATCACAGAAACAACACAGGCAATGCTAGCGTCACGCAACTTGGCTCAGAGAAGGCAGACAAGCCACTGAAGCTATCTGACCTCGTCCAGCGGCTACTCGCGTCGTCAGCACTTCATGCGGCACGAACGGGTACTACTTTCCGGATGACCCTCGTATGTAAGCATGCAAGTATGTATACATATAAATCAATAAATAAATAAATATATATATATGTTTGTGTGTATATATATATATATATATGTTTGTGTATATATATACATATAGGTTTGTGTATATATATACATATAGGTTTGTGTATATATATTATATATATATATATATATATATATATATACACATATATATTTGTGTGTGTGTGGGTGTGTGTGTGCATATATATATATATATATATATATATATATATATATATATATATATATGCACATATGCACATATATATATAACCATAAATACATATATAAAAAAACACAGTAATCAACCGCTAGTAACAGACTTTGACCACGCCAAGGAAGAAGAAAATGAAACCTCATCAAGTAAGAGATTGCGAATACTCTATTGCATACATACACATACTAATCCATAAGCCGGGTTCTTGAGTTGAATATTTATTAAGTGTTTGATAAAGTTGCCCGGTGTGGCCAGCTGCATCAAGAAGTATCACTGATACGGTAATATTTATTTAAAGGGAATTAATTTTACCTTTGCTGTTAGTTCATGTCTTAAACATTTCCTGCTTCTCACATTTTCCTCAAATTGCTCCCTCAATACTCAGTGATCATACTATATATATTATATGATGTTTCCTTGTTCTAATATAAGGAATATACTTATGCAACTAATCTATTGTTCCTATAATTTTTAGAATTAAAATTTGACCGTAAAAAATGTAGGACTACGATAATTGACAATGGGGATTTGAAACGATTTATCTCCTGGTTGAAAACTCGAAAAAAGTCAGCTAAATGATAGATTAAATTTGTTATTAGTTTCTGAAAGCGGTTACTTTGAAATAAAAATCAGTTTTCATTTTCGAAACTAATTATTCACCTCCAATTGAATACCTTCAGTTGTTGTCAAATTTTCATCCGCCGGATTAGCCCATTAAAAGTTTAATCGCTCTTCAACGGAACCCACGACATGGTAAATAAATAAACAATCACGTTCAAACAAATCATGATCCCGCCGAATACTAATTCGAGCTCTTATTGAGTTGAATGAAAGGAAAGGCCACCGAGGAATTTTATATGCATGAGATTCAAATCTTCCGGATTAAGAAGCGAAAAACTAGACGTGAACCATATGACAGGGGAGGAGGAGGAGTTAGCTACTAGTTTTACCCTCAAATATCCGAGACATCCTATTCCCCTCCGGAATTACGTCAATTACCCGAGGGAATTAAGTGGTGCCTTCTCTCTCCGAAATATCCGTGACAGTGAACGGAAATACGAGAATTAATATGGAATCAAGAAACGAATGCGTCGTGTACGCTTATAGGTTAGTTAATAAAGTAAGATATTTTAATCACCGCCGAAGCCTACGATCAAGCCGCGAGTTAGTGGGAGGCACGAATCAAGTTAAATGATTTCAACTTTGAAGAGAGGCGACTGACTCAATCCGGTAAAATGATTAGGGGTACGCAAGGGTGAAAAATAAAGCAAGAAAAAAATGTCCCAGCAGCGCCGAAGGATGTCGCACAAAATTTCCTCGATCGGCACGTTTGCATCCTCATTCGTATCTGTCTGTTCATTCCAAGACGTCGAGTTTAATAAAAACTTCCGCAGTCTAGGAGAAGAGGGTTCTGAGATCTCAAACGAGGCCTGACAAAATAGGACAGGCTAGACCATCTGAAGGCTTTACGAGCTTAAATACAAGAGGCTCCAAACACTTAAATACGCATCCTATTGGCATCCTGAAATTCTAAATGTATTCATCATCGCTGAAAGTTACAGCAGAATATTTATTATATTACAGCTGAAGGCCATTCACGTTTGTTGAATTTTATGCATGAAATACGAATATATATTAATTGGGCATTGTGAAATCTCACACAATGTTAAGAAATTTTGGAAATTCAGTATTACTTAAATTGAAAAATTTAAGACAACAATCTATTTGTGTTTCAGATGTTACTCCAAAAATATTAAGCCTTTTTTCATATAAAATTATGAAAATACACTATGAGCATTGGGCGCTTATAATCAACATATCACTTAACATTAAACTGGGGACTGCATCAAAAAATGCCAAACGTATTTGAGTGGAGGTGCCACTTTTGCTTTCACGATTGCAAATTCGAAAATGAGAGTTCAAGCGTTAAAGTCTTCCAAGGGTTTGTTTAAGAAAAAGGAAGTATATGCAATTATTGGATATCATATTAAAAACTAAAAAATCTGTAAGTTTTTCATCAATGTTATTCACTAAAGACCAGCTTCACTAATGCGATCTCATTTGACAAGTATTACTTTTAGAAACAAATTGGGAGTCAACTAAGTGAAAAGAGCAATTACCACAAATTACAATTATTACACTTCAATTCTCTTTCGAGATACATGCACGAATTATCTGAAATATTGGTAATTCCAACAGTGGGAAGAAGCATTATTATACTCATTTAAACATTATGCTCATACAATACAAATATATTTGTTACAGTTTTGGAAATGTTTATCATGCAAGTAGTATTTGAAAAAAACTCTTTACATCATTCTATCAAGAGTTAAACTTTCCACCAGGCGGAAAAAACATTGTTATTTCACCAATTCCTTACAGCATTACATTTGGCGAAAGGTTCTTTTGATTGTCTCTTTCCCTGTCAAATTCGATTGACCATAAAATCTTAATTAATAGAATTTTATGGCGAGATGGTGTAAAGTCATCATCGGAGGGTTTTGAGCCAGAGACATCACCGTCAGTGGCCGAACCCTCCACCTGCTCAGCTAACGTTATCGTATTGTATAGGACATTAAAAATCTGCAAAATTTCCCACTGAACATTGCATACTCTTTCGAATGAAAAAGGTTTCCAGCAAATAAAACGTTTATAGATAAAAAAGGAACGGTGGCCTTCGACTATTTCGTAGATTTTTTAAGCGGGGGGTGGTGGCATTGAGGGACAACGGGGAGGCATCCAGGTAAAAGTCATCTAAGGCAGCGGGGGTGTTTTTCAAACGCCATTTCCCGTGATGAGGAAACACGAGCGGCGTTGGCCATCCGTGGCAATGGAGGCGAGAGGGGAAATTCGAAATGCGGAGGGAGCCAAGGAGACGGCTTTTTTTTGAGGGACAACCGATTCTCCTAATTTCACTCGGAAATTCTCTTTCCCATTCGAAACCTTTTGAAAGGGTTTATAAAAAGAAATATTTCCAAGAAAAAAACTACAGGGGAGGGCAAAAGGTTGGATAGAGTTAAGAAAGGAAAATAAATAAATGTAAAAGTGATATAGAAAGATGTCTTCCCCCTCCTGAGAAGTCATCGCTTCCCTAACTCGGATGCTGGTCCGCACACCGCCGACCCGACCCCTTCCTCGGACGGCCAAACGAGCCAACAACTCGCGACCCCCCTCCACCGCCAAACGCTCCGCGCCTCAACCTTCAACCACCCTCCCCCCACCCCCTTGGGGGGGGGGGGTGTAAGCAACTTCGCAACAAAGAACAGCCGCGCTCGCTGGGGGCCTTTTCATCCCATCCGATTCCCTGACATGGAGGTAATTGTCAAGTTTTCTGGAGGGAGGAGACCGGCAGGCGGGGGAGGGAGGGATGATATCGCTTCGGAGTTGCGGGAGGGATGGGAAGGGGGATGTCGTTGATGTCAAGTGGAGGGTCGGAAAGAGAATCTTGAGGGAGGGTCGAAAAAAAATAAGTGAAATGAAAAGAAGTGAAGGAACAAAGTGGATGGGGCGCAGCGGCAGGGCCGCGTTCGCCGTGCATAGGAGGGGAGAAGGAGGGAGGAAGAGAACGAGACACCTTCGCCGTCGCTCCAAGCAGAAATCTTCAGTGCGTCATCACCGTTGATTGGCTGACACATTTCGAGTGTGAGGGAGGTAGGGAAGGGGGGAGGGAAAGGGGGAGGGTGGCACTCGGATAAATAAAATGGGGTTGGGAGAGATAGGGGGGGAAGCAATTGCCGAGTGGAGTTGGTGGTAGGGGCGGCAGATGAAGACGGCAAGGGAGTACGACCAAAGCGCGGAATGAAGAGGAAAGAACGGTGGAAAGGAGGAAATTAGGAGAGAGAGAAGGAGGAAAAATTCAAACGTTAAGAAAGAGAAAAGAAGAAAATTAGTAAGATATAATATGGAAAAAAATATGATACGCTGCTGGAGTTTAGCGCATTATAACTTATTACCTGACATTGTCACTGATATTTTTATAAGAGCTGAAACGTACGCTCGTCATCATTTTGGTGCTTATTTTTTTGTCTTTGTTACATTCATATCATTTCATACAATTTAGTTATTTACGTAAAAATACCAAACTCCAATCGACGTTTTAAAAGCAACTCTTCATTAAGGCGCATAAAATCTTTCTGGGTGTTTAAAAGATTGAAAATGCTTCAAATAGTTAATTTAATCGGTCGTTAGAAAGTAAAAGAAAGATATTGTTTTAAGAAAATATTATTCACACATGGTTTCTGTAGGTGGTTATCCCTGAGTTTTAATAGACATATTATTATTATAAATATTTCAATATTTAAACTCCTTTAGTTAACCGAGTGTGTTGTGAATGCACACAAAAGTGGTGCAGTCCGGGGTAATAACATGCTGGCTAGCAAGATGGTGCCCTCAGAAGGGTTGCGAGCTTATTACAAAGTGTGAAAGAGCGTCTGAGATTATTCTTTATTTTAGTTTCGCAGTTGGCATGAAGCTTCATATGTACCGTGCGTGACCGAAAGAGTGCAGAAACTATAAGTAGGAAGAATTTAAACTTCTGGTACCTTTGCCGAATTGATAATTCATTTCTTTCAAATATTAATATCTCAGAAAACCGAAAGGGGAGTTATGTATATGGCAGAGGTCCGACCCCTAAGGGAAAAATACAGAATGCAAAAATGCTGTGAAATTAGGCAAAGGAGAGAATACAAATGATAGGAGCAGAAAAATATTCAGAATAAACTAAAAGAAAATAATGAGCTATTTTGGAAATGTTTAAAAAGAGCAAAGCAATTAGAGAGTAAAGAACTAATGCAATGAGTAATGAGATTGATATTATCCAAAATGACCGTGGGATGAGAGACTGCTGTAGGGAGTTATACTAAGGATTTTAAGATTGATAAATCTGTGGAATATATGCAAATGAAAATGATGCGGAGTATGAAGTTGAGCTTATGCCAAAAGTGAGCAAAAAATAATGACAAAAATTGAGTGCTGTGACAATGATAAAAGTGAAAAATATTGTAAAAACAAGGACAACATCAAGGTTTGTAACAATGCAGGCGAAAATGTCCTTAGTGAAGGTTTACCGGCGAAGATGAGTGTAATTATTACCCGATTGTGCCGCTCGTATAATCCGTATGTAAACTATAACTGCTCTGGAATATTGTGAAAAACTGTTCGATCCCAAGAATATTACGAAATTTGATTAAAAAAGTGAATTTATGTGCTGCTCTCGGGGTGGCATCATATGTAATCAATATTTTGTGTAAATCACAATCAAAACACTATCTCGGAAATTCTTCGGAATGTAGTCAACAAATTGAAAGGGGGGATAGTCGATCGTAGCAATTAGAGTATTAATAGTTAAGGTTGAATTAAGCATTAAAAAGCAATATCTCATCGGGGTGGTAATATTAGCAGAAAATAAGTGCGATCCATAAAAGCTGAACAAATCGGAGGGAATTATTTCACTTGAAACCCACCGAAGACCAGCTCTCCATACGTCATCCTCTGCCAACTCCGCATCCCTTACTTATCGATACATGACTTCCATCCATTCCGCAGGTACAACATGATCACCGTGGAACGGAAACTTCCAAAAAAAAAACAAAATGTCATTCATGCCGAAGCCTTCGGTGCCACCGTCTGGACGTACCCGAACACTTCGTTTTTATCGTTCCAGGCTCGCGGTCTCCTACCCAGGGGCAACGAGACTCAGGATCCCGACAAAAAGGAAGCAATGCCGGAGAAGGGGAGCTAGGAGGATTAACCCTTGGAGGAAGAGGGGCTTGCTCGGGGGGGGGCAAGCTTAGAAGAGGGGGTTGACGGAATGCGAACGGAGCCATCCACTTCGAGCGATGGCGAGGGGCCATGCACTGCACCCCCGCCAACCTCCCCACTCCACTTCCCTTGAGGGAAGTAGCGGGGAAGGAATGAGTGCGGAGGAGAAGGAGGAATGAGAGGGGAGTGGGAGGAATGAGAGGGAAGAGGCGGGGAGGCCACGAGGAAACAAATCCAATTTTCAAATCCCTGACGTCGTTTTGAAGAGGCATCGGACAAATGAGGAGACGGTTCGGCTTCCCCGCGAGCGTGTGAGGAGACAGAGAGATTTTTGAAGAGGGGCGTCGGAGGGAGGCGAGAGATAAGCGGCAGAGGGAGTGTTATGATGGAGAATGGCGGTGGGGATATGTGACGGGCCTTCGGGGTTGACGCGCTCGAAAAATAAGAACGAAACTTTTGGTGCAACGGAAGGTTTTTGGTGCGCGCTCGTGTTTGCGGGGGCGTGGAGGGCCAAGGGGATGAAGTCAGCGGGTGTGTCGAAGAGACTCGAATCGTCATTTGGAGCGGAATGAGTTCGGCTCACGCGGGGTGGGGCGACGGGGAATCTCGGTGTTCACTATGGAAGTGGAAATATTGAGTTCTTATTGGAGGCTTCGGTGGGAGGAAACGTAGTACGGGGGAGGGGGTGAGTCGACGGGAGGGAAGGGGTTGCAAGTAATAGAGGGAATTAATAAAGAACTGAACGCTCATTGACTGGGCCGAAGGAAAAGAAACATTACGCAACAATATCATTAATGTATGTATACACACATACAACACATTCATTCCACATGTCATGTGTGTATACGCTATACCATTATCTCATTGATTGACAACAAATTTCAATGCCTCCGAAAAAAATCAGGATGACACTTCGACTACTTCCAAACTTTTGTAGTATGCATTCGACTAGAATCTAATGGGACCAAAAAAATCCATTTATGGGATAATTCACCTCTAAACGATTGAAAGAGAACAGGCTTTGCGCCTGTGTTACAGGAGAGAACAGGCCGCGCATTAATGTTATCAGATAAGATCGTACATTTTAACATATTTAGATCTTCTACTTTTGCCTGTATTAAATAACTTAAAAATTGTAGAGGAAACTGAACTGTTTACAGTATGATGTAAATGCACAATCCTAACTGCTCTTTTTTATTTTTATAGTATATTACGAGTGCAGGTAACATTAGCGGAACAGTGGATATAAGGCTAATTACGATTACGTTGTAAAAACCAACACAGGACTAAAGGCATTAGGCGATCCGACATGTGAGATGGGAATGAGAATGGGGAGATGGGCGTATCAGAAACCACGGCGATAGGCTGTTCGCGAGAGAAGAGAACGGTGTAACCCGTCGCGGAGGAATTCCAAAGGAGCAGACAAAAGACGAAAGAGAAAGGAAACGTAATACGCAGCGAATATTGTACAGAAGCCTGAATGGATACGCAAATGTGACGGAAGAGGCAGAATGGGGAGAGAGGCGGGAGGGCGGAGGGGAAGGCAAGAAGAAAGGCATATGAATGGGTTGGGGGCGGAGAGGAGAGAGGAAGGAACAACTCCGTGGGATTTTCACAAGTTTATAGATGCTCTGTCACACACCATGGAAATTCATATTATGTCCACTGAATTTTCGAAGTACTCACGTAAAATGGGATTTTCTTACTCTTACATTTGGAATCGATTGATTTCCCACGGTTTACATTCCGATTTCATTGTAGCTGTAGTGTTCCTCCAGGGTGTTCTGTCTAACAGCATATGCAAGAAGTACATGATTTGATGACGCATTACTTCCTCGCAGTAATTCAGCACCATGGACCATCAGCGGCAGATAAGCATATTCTAGTGGGTCGAGTATTATTAGATATATGTCACTATATTAGATTTATTACGATTATAAGGCATACTGTCACCTCCCAGGTTCTCTTTCAACAGAGGTCGGATCCGAGAAACGTCGCACCCTGCGTATCTGCTCTCACAAGGGGAGATGCCATGAGGCAAAGAGACAGCTCCTGTTTTGACGAAGCTCTTCCAGCTTACCTTCTGGGTTGCTCACTAAACCTCACAAAATCAGTTTCAAAACAATCCAGCCTATTGCTAACAAATTCAGCTGTCGTTTTGTAACTCAATTATCTGGACACTCAGACGATTAGAGCTGCTGTCGAACGACCTCTGAATACTGCTAAACAACGTGGCAGACTTATGAGCACGCCATAAATACGTAGATTTTGCTTTGCACTCTCTTAACGATATCCATATTTTCTCACACTTCATGTCCCTAGTCTCTTTTGTTCTTCTTTTGCGCCCATCTTCCAACCTCAATTCTATCGATCCCTCCAAAGTCGCTTCAATATTTCTCCTTTCCCATCACGTTTTGCCTTCCTCAATTTCCTCCCATAATCTTTTCTATTTACCTATTAAGCATTCCGTTCATTTTCTCTTCCGTTCAAATTATTTTCTCCACTCTGCCCCAACACTCATGTATCAAAAGCCTCCGTATTTGCCCCCTCCTTTTTACAAAGCAGTAATAAGATTAAAATGAATACAAACGATTCCGCTAAAGTGTATTTTCCCGCTAGAAACTGTATATGCATACAATTTGCATTACAAAGTCTCATATTCCCATTGCGATCAATAATAAACAAGTCTCTCATCCTCTCCTGCTTATTTCGGGTGCCGTCAACCCAGTAAATACCCTGTAAATGAGGGCACGAACAAAGTATTCCTGGTAACAGGAAAGAACCATTTTCCGTTTTGCGTAAATAGTTGAGGGCAATGATCAATGCATTTTGCAGCGGTGAGACGGAATGAATATCAACGGGGTGCGGAGGCCTTTGGGGGGAGGAGGAAGGAAACAAAGGGTTGGGCAGGAGAAGGGGGAGAGGGGAAGGAGACGGGAATGGAGGATGGGAGATTCAAGGGAGAGCGGAGGAGGAGTGGGCGAGGAATGGGAGAGGTCTCTCGTCGGGTTATCGCATGAAATGGGACGTGAAGGAGACACGAAGGGGGAAGCGGAGGGATAGATGGGGGTTGGAAAGGGGATGGGTGGGGATTGGGAGACGGTATTTGGAGGAGCGGGGAAGATTTCCCTATCTGCATGTTAACAACTTGGCTTGGGTTAGAGTCTTGGCTTCCTCGGCCCTGAAATCCAATCCAGAAGACGCATAAATAACCTGGAAATCAATGTCGGGTGCGGGTGAAGGATGCGCAGGAGGTTACGCGGGACTCTCCTCCTCTTTCACCTTGACGTCGACTGTCAGCCTTGCAGTTCATTTTCCGATCCTCCCCCGGAGAAGGACACTAATGGCCGATTTGGGGAATCCGAGAGGGGTGGAGGTGAGTGGGGTGGGCGAAGCACGGCGCACGGGAAGGGGAGGCTTGTACAGGCGCAAGTCGCATTCCTTAGAATTCCCTGAGTCGAAGATATCAGTTTTCTTCAAGCATCATTTCGACGAAGACGGCGATCGAAAGCACCTTCTTGTCAGAAATTGAGCATGGGGAGTTGTATTTCCGAGGTATATTTACTTTTCTCGTGAATATTACTGGCATCCCGTGCCCAAGGAAATTTGATCAATGACTTCCTGCTGTGGGTTTCCTACAATCAGGGTAAATTTCCAAAAATACAACAGACATTATGCGAGTACGCACCCAAGCAAAAACCTTAATAACCTGTTTTGCATTGAAATACTTATTATTTGAATGTGTGAAAACTTACTTCTGAATAATTAATCCTAATATAATATCTGCAGCATTAATTCTACTTTTATTTCACGTCTATTATTCATAAACCATAGAGCATCAATGTGGAGAGAGATTGATCTACCCAAGAAAAAAACAAAGATTTGTAACTGTTCCACACCCAAGCAGATTCCAAAATTGAATTGGCCAAACTACCTTCTTATGGGGAGTTCCTTCTTTCCCCAGAGAATTGGCGAGAATGTGGGAACACCCCAGAGGAAGGAGGTTTGGCCATCGAAAATTTGGAATACGTGTAAATGTCGAATAGTGTCGGATAGTGTCAAATGTCTTTCATATACGTCCTTGTGTTTTTGTTGGCTAGCAGTACCTCTCTCCTTCGTTTAAATTATCATTATTATATATATATATATATATATATATATATATATATATATATATATATATATATATATATATATATATATATGCATACAGGGCCGCACCCAAAAGTGGTAGGACTGATTTTCTCTGGCGCGAACGGAGCGGTGGAGGGGGGTCTGCCCGGGAGGGTAAGGTGGAGGGGGCTCTTAGCAACATACTAAAACCAACCTCAGTCACCTGCGGGCTGTCGTTGAGTGAGGAAACCGTTTTTAGTGAAGCAAGTTTTTTGTCCGCGTCGAAAAACAAAATGAATCTGAATTTAGAGCAACGTTATTCAGTGAAGTTTTGTGCGAAACTCGGGAAGACGGCAACTGAGACCCTCGATATGATCAACCAGGCTTATGGGGACACTGCCTTAAGCCGTTTCACAGTATTTGAGTGGCACAAGTTGTTTAAAGAGGGTAGGGAGCTCGTTGAAGACGACCATCGCTCCGGACGGCCGTCGACGGCAAGAACCGACACGAATGTGGACAGAGTGAGGACACTGCTGAACACAGACGGACGTTTAACCAGTGAAGAAATTGCAGACCAGTTGGGTCTGTCTGCATCCAACGTCCAACGCATTATTACACAGGATTTGGCCATGCGCAAGATGTGCGCCAAGATGGTGCCGAAAATTCTGAGTGTCGACCAACAGGCAACGCGTTTGCGCATTTCCGTCGAGATGGTGCGGGGGCTAACGTACTGGCTTCCCACCCTCAGGGCGCGGGTTCAAATCCCGGCGGTGTTGAATATTTTTCAGAGGTATCTCGATCCCTACTTGAGGTGCTTTGTGGAGGGCACTTTGAGTGAGTACGCCGTCCGTCGGATGGGACGTTAAACTGCGGACCCCTTGGCGCCTTTCGTAAAGAGTAGGCTAATGCCGACGCCGGGTTTCTCTCCACCCTTCATCCTTTCCTGTCCATCCCCTATGGCGCAAATGACCTTAGCTGTCGGTCGTCTCCCCTCAAAACTACTACTACTAGTGTTAGCCAATTTGCACCGAGATGAAAATTGTTTGGACAAGTTGAAAACTGGTGATGAAACATGGGTTTTTCAATATGACCCCGAAACGAAAAGACAATCCGCGGAATGGCACATTTCCGCGTCCCCACGTCCAAAAAAAGGCTCGCATGTGCAAATCAAAAATCAAAACGATGTTGATTGTGTTTTTCGACCGTCATGGAGTGGTTCACAAGGAGTTTGTCCCACCAGGGGAGACTGTGAATGCGAACTTTTACGTGCAGGTGCTCACCTGCCTCCGAGAACGCGTGAAAAGAGTCCGACCGTCCATCGCAAACTGCTGGGTGCTTCATCATGACAACGCGCCGTGGCACGTGATCTGGCACCACCGGACTTCTTCTCCTTCCCCCTGATGAAAAGACAGCTCAAGGGACGACGTTTTGACTCGATAAAGGCCGTTCAAGAGGCTTCTACGAGGGTCATCAACGGCAACCCCAAAGAAAATTTCCAGCGGGCGTACGGGGAATGGGAGCAACGTTATACTAAGTGTGTAGCAGCTCAAGGAGCATACTTTGAAGATTATTAAGTCGATGTAAGTATATCGTCAGTAAAATTCTTGTAAAAAAATCAGTCCTACCACTTTTGGGTGCAACCCTGTATATATAAATAAATAAATAAATAAATATATATATATATATATATATATATATATATATATATATATATATATAATAAGGTAATATGCCGGTTAAGGTAGTTTTTGGATGGATACAACTACCAAATAAATATTTAGACTCCTAACAAAACACAAAATTCAGCAACCTAGGCTACATCAGGTCCCTCTTCATCTCCGAGTACATCCTTCCTCCCTTCATTCCGTCCAACATGCCTATCCTGTTCCTTCCCTTGCCTCGTTTGCCCGACATTCTCCCCTCTATTCCATAATTCAAATCTTGGGAATAATAATTGAGGTGGTTTCCCGTGGCCTTCCTCAGTAGTGTTTAAAACGTGACACTGTCACTTCCTGACACCATTGAAGCAGCCTCACTGAGGAACAGACGCTGCGTGCACTACCTTTCGTCTGGCTCCTAACCTTCGACCTATCTGGCATGGGTGACCCTACCAGGAGCAATTATAATTACTCCCGCCGCCACAGTTCTAGGGGTCATCGAAACGCACAAGCCCTTCCACCACGTCAAGGTTGTAGTTTAGGGAGGGATATATATATGTATGCATGTATATATATATGTATATATATATATATATATATATATTTATTTATTTATTTATTTATTTATTTATTTATTTATATATACACACACTTACATAAATTTACAGAAATTGTTTATCCGTTACTAAGGTAGGGGATGTAAATCCTTCTTGTAAGCGTAAGACAGTTCCTTTGAATTTCCTGCGTCACGGGGATATAGTTTACTTGTACGCCATTACAACGAATGCACGTCTAATTCATTTGTACACCTCTTCAAATATCGTGAAACTCGTGGGTCATGTTTTGGTTCATATTGCATCAGGTAATGTGGCACATGGTGTAATGTCGTATATGAATGTTTGAAACAGTATTGGAATATTACGAGACATTCATGAGTATCACCTTACCTCATTTCATGTCGCGCTAGAAATTTCAAAGGGTGTATTTATTTCTTGGGCGAATGAATCATTCGAGAATGAAATACTATAACCTGTTACTGCAATCACCAGTTCTACAATTACAGGGTTCGTCCGGAAAATAAGTGTACTGAGCTCAGGAAAAAAATTTATTACACTTTTACATATCTTAAGCTAATATTCCTCAAAATAGGACCCTTGTGAGTCGATACACTTGTTCCAGCGGCGTTCCCATTCCTGGAACGCTCCCGCGAAGGCATCATCGGGAACCTCTCGAAGACACGTCGTCACGGCCTCTTTGACGGCGTCCAAAGTCCCGTATCGCGTTCCTTTCAAACTCCTCTTTATCTTCGGGAACAGAAAGAAGTCCGGTGGTGCAAAGTCCGGGCTGTAGGGCGGGTGCGGCAGCGTTGCCACGCCGTGCTTGGCCAAGAAGTCCGACACGACAAGCGCGGTGTGAGACGGCGCATTGTCGTGATGCAGCCGCCAGATGTTTTTGATCGCTGGCCGGACGCGGGCGACTCGTTTTCGAAGCCTGTCGAGCACTTGGACGTAAAATGCAGCATTTACAGTTTGTCGTTCAGGTACAAATTCGTAGTGGACGACTCCCCTTTTGTCAAAAAAGACAAAAAAATCAGTACACTTATTTTCCGGACGAACCCTGTATATACTATGATATGACTTCCAAGGAAAAAGTGAAAGGCTCGTTTAATATGGCAATAGATCCAGCAGAAAAACGAAGTTTACACATTTCCAGCTAACACAGTGCAGAACCAAACCTACGTCTCGACGGCGCGGCGAGCCACATGGAGAAACCCCTCTACGAGTATTTCACACCAACTTTCTTTCTTTTTATTTTTATAACATGATTCCTGGCTAGCCATCATTAGGGTGCGTGGCAGGGGTTGATTACACACCAGAATACTTTTGACAACTAATACTTTCCCTCTCCCTTCCAGCCCGCTAGTATGGTCGGACAACGTTATTATGTTCTCTTATCTTTCGTAGGAAGAAACTAATCTTAACTCAGTCTGTTCTACACTAAATGCCTCTAATTTTCTGAACACGATCTCTTCGTCCGTACTGTGATGGGGGTATTAATACATTTTCAAAATCACTGCTAAATAAATATCCTTCCAGTTTATGCAAAAGATTAAATCTGTTATTCAATCTTCGCTCCGTTTATGATTCCCAACCTAGCTCCCCTAATAATTTTAATACACTAATCAGTTTGTCATTACAATGTTTTTCAAATTAACTTTCTCTATGCTGTACTTGATCCAATTCAATAATTATTCTTACTTTGAGGGGACCTGATATAATTGGAGCTTATTCTAAATGAGACATAACGAGCGCAAGCCGACATACGTATGTTTCACCGAGGAGTGGTTTTGAGTGAAGGTAACGCCCAAGTATTTAATCGAGTCTACACCGTCTATGTTGATGTTCCTGATACAGTAGGCGTTTGGGAGGGATTTACTCTTATTAACCAATTCTTTTATACCAATGGGCCTACACCAATTACATACCTAATGCAGGGAGCTTTCGAATGCCTCCTGAGATGCAAAAGAGAAGGGTGTCGGACGTCTCCGGTCTTCAGTTCTCATGGAATTATAGGATTGATTTTTCACTGCAGCTATTAAATAGGTTTATGGTGAATTGAATTTTTACAAGTCAATGCCCTCTTTTTCATCGAATTTAAGGATTTTTTGCTCTTGGGTCAAATGGCGTCAAATATTCTAAAAAAATGTACCAAACTTCTCTGAAGAGTGTTTCATCCATTGAAAGCTTTCTTCCTCAAAATGTGCATTCTTAAAAATGTGCTCTAATGTGAGATTAAGATGGTTACCTTTAGTCAAGGAATTCCGCAATTTTTATATTCACATTTTGTAAATCCCTAATTTTTTCGTCTTCATGAAAAGATGTGCCCTCTCCCAAGTTACCTGGAGAAATATTATATTTTGAGTCAGAGTATTTTCGAATTTGTTGTCGTAAATGGAAAATTACGTCTTTAATCATTATTTTCGGAAACGATCAGCTAACAATCAGCAAATTGCTCTGAAATGAAACTAAGATACCAATATGCGTAACTTTGAAGAACTATAGAAAAAAAGAGGCTGAAACAAATAGAATAGATGTTATAAATTCAAATATATGTTCATTGTTTGCTGTGTTAAAGGTAATGCACGATAATTTCTCAGAAATATAACAACCGACTTAAGATAAGTCAAGTTTGATATTTCACTACCACTCCTATCGTATTCATAAATTGTTCAGGCATATAGTATAAGTTTTAATTATATTTGATCATTGAATTTTTAAACATACTATGCCATCTTTTAATGAGAGTAAATGAGTTTTCACTTGATATAAATAAAACCAATACAAATATTTTTTTTATCCCTACAGCATTATGTAGTTAAATCGAACATGTTTCCTTTCCTTGCGACCTTTCTTCGGATAGATTCCACAGAATCGCTAAATTTTCGATTCATTTAAGCTCGTAGCCATACTTTCCCGCGAAAATCGGCAACTTTCTTCGCCAGTGAAAAATCTATTTCGTACGAAAAAACGCCGAAAAAATATCGCCCGAGTGATGAAGTTCTCCATTTCCAATGCGGAATTTACGATTTCATTCGCCCCGCTCGTCTTCCCCCGCCCTCCCTCCCCCCCCTTCCCACACACGCCCTTGGGCCACACACCACGCACTCACCAGGATCGTATTTCTTCACGGGGATGGGGGAGAGGAGGGCATGGTGCCACCCACCCACCCGTCCGTCTATCTGTCTGTCTCCCTGATATCTTTCCCGTTTCCCTCACCTTGTCTCTTGGGCGCGCATCGGCGACGGAGGTGCGGGAAGCCATCCATCGCACGGCACCTCGCCTACCGGGCGCTCGCCATAAATTGCTCCAGTATTCATGCGATACTCAATAATTCGGCAGCTGTCAGAATTTCCAGCACCATTCTCTCACCGAGTAGGGCACATCCTTCCCTTCCGATCACCCCATTTTTCCCACCCGTCTTTCAGCCTTCCCTCCCCCATTGCCCCCAAACACTCCCCCCTTTCCACACACCCCACCACTACTCGCTTACTGCATTCAGATCTCGTCTTACCCATTAAGTCACAAAACTATCTATTCCGTCATATTTAGCATTTCCTTAAATATATTTATTGAAGTCATTGCTACGCACCACTCACTTATTTTTTAGTACACAACATGACGTTTCTCGTATGGGAGAAAAATCAATTGAATCAAAACGAAAGAATTTAGGCTCACACGAAGTTAAAATTGAGAGTAACAGGAAGTTATATATAGGAGGTGGAACATCTTAAGTAATTTTGCAGAATTTTATGGAAAAATAGGACATTAGATGAAGAATGACGAAAATTGGCGAAAAAATTACGAGCAAGAAGTTAATTAAAATTGGCATGGCCGTCAGGTGACCTGACGATGATGTAGTTACATTGAAACCGGTCGCATAACTAAATTTTATTTTATGGAAAATGGCCAATTTTTAATTAATTATGATATTCCACCATATCACGCCTGAAACGTCTCTTTTTATTAGCAAGAAGTATTGGCGAGGCACTCACTATACGTGAGGCCGTAAAGTAAATATTTTGAGTATCTTTAAGACACGCACCAAAGACAACAATGCTCTCATACTATGACATTGGGATCTTTTTAAAAAAAATGTTATTTAAAATTAACATAATTTAATGTTTATTGACGTTTTATATGAAACATAAACATTCATACTCCATAATCCTGCTTTATTTTTTAATCTGAAAAATATGCTGAAATGTATAGCTTACACGACTATTTTCTGTAACCTATAAGGACTTCAAAATCGAATTCGTGAAATAAAGAGTTGAAAATATTATTAGTAATGTCCATATTGAAAGAATTTTTAATTTTCCAGTGGAAAAATACAAGCTCATTTAATATGGGCATGAAACAATTCCAAAAAGTGAAGCATGAAAGTGTAAAGTGTAATGTTAGCAATGTTAGTAATAAAAAACTCTTTTAGAAACGAACTGCCATCATCGTCGCTCGAAAAGAAGCATAAACCTATTGGAACAGCGTATAGAACAGATACGAGGCGCCTCGGCCGAGGACGTCGCCAGGAGGAGATCGGACTATGGAGTTTAATCAAGAGGGAGGGTTATTAGAGTGATTTGTTTCCAACACGAGAAATTTTATCCCGATCTGTAATCCTCTTTTATCATTAAATGAATCAAATGCAATTCAATAGGATACGTATGTGGCATAACCCTACTAGAATCCTGCTCATGCTACACAAAGTTGGTGGTGAACTTGGCAATAAGAATTAATTTTGATAAACTGCGTAGTTTTCAATTTTTGGAATAAGAATAATTCCCTCCAGAATGCATAAGAAATACCGAAACAGAAAATAGAAAGTATAGACTCGATTAAACACTTCACCGTCACCCTCACTCACGACCTCTCCTGGGTGAAACAATTACGTGGAATAGCTAACAAAAAATTAGAACTTATCAATAGAAGTTTGGGAAAATTTGACGAAAATGTTAGAGAAAATGTAGTCTTTCGCTCGTTAAGTTTCACATAGAATATGCTGTTATCATGTAATATCTTTATGAATTGATGACTGATTGCTTGCTGAGATGAATCTCGGGCAGCGTAGAGCAGCTAGATTTGTAAATTGTTAATTATGATATACTGAGTAGCATATAAGACTTATTAGAGGAGTTAGGCTGGAAATCACACACGGAGCGAAGGTCAAATTACAGATTAAATCTCTTGTATATGATTTGGAAGGACGTCTCTTCCGCAATGATGTTCAAAATCTATTATTAGCCCCATCGTATTACGGTGGGAGAGATCTTGTAAATAACATTACACAAATGAAATGTAAAATATAGATTTAAGACCTCACTTTTCCCGCGAACGATAAGGGATCAGAATAAGGTTGTCCGACCGCGGCAAGGAGGAGGGGAAGTATTATGCGTCGAAAGTAGTCCGGTGTGTAATCATCCATTCCACCCCCCCAATCGGTGGCTTGCAGGGTATTTTGTAATAATGATAAATTATAATAATAACAGCCAATGTGCATCGCAGTACGTCGTTGCAGCACCTCGGCGATTTCAACTGCTGCACATTTGCCCACCATTGACCTTCCCCGCCCCACTGCGCCCTCTTCCTCCTTGCCGCCAACCCACCTCTCCACCCTCGAGGATAGCCCCCCCCCCCTTTACAGAATGTCAATTATCTCTCAGACCGCAAGGCAAGCAAAGGGTGTCACCGCCTCCTTCCTGCTTACCCGGGTGGGTGCCCCCTCCTCTACCTTCCGCCACGAGACGATTTGCGATCGAGGGATGACTTGCTCAAGGGCTAAGCTGAGACGTGAACGGAGGCCATTAAAAACTCACATTGGGATACAATCTATACCACGCTTCCAAAAAACTTTGAGAGCGTGAACAAAAGAAAAGGTCTTTGCGCAGTAGATGGGGTCGAAACCGCTACTATTCGCTGATACTTCGATGGATATAGATGGCTTGTTAAATATCATACATGGAAAGTCATTTATTATGCTAAGCGGAAAGCCACCAGGGAAAATCACGCAATATGAAATATAAAATTTTAAATATTTTGGCTACTTAAACGGTATACTTATCATGGAAATACAACAAATTATCATACCTTTTTTAAGTCTTCATAACATTTTACTTGCAACAAGAAGCTTTCTACATATTATTACATTTTTAAGAAGCAATTTAATATATTTGTAATAACAGGCTTTAATTTTTTGTATTTTTGGTCTATTGTTAGACTTGAATATTCAAAAACGTAGCTGATTTTATGAATTCTCCATTTTTAATTCCTAATCCTTCTCTTTTGCCATTTCCTCGATATTTACGTTGATTATGAAATACCTGTCTTACTCCCTTCATATTACTGCCCGTCCTGGCTCTCCATTTGCCACTTGAACCTTAGCGGTCTATGACATGCACCAGTTGCTGATAAGTATCCAATTCCCCCAACCTCCTCCTGTTTTCTGCAATACATCTATTAATTCTAGCCAAGGCAATCTATCGGCCGCCTTCTTGAAGCCTACGAAACGAAAAATGCATTCCGATGGTATTCTTTTTCCCGCTCTCTTAGTGAGTGACCTCACTGCTGTGGCATCATGCGTGATTCTCCCTTTCATCACTCCCTTCTCCCATTGAAGCTCGCCAACTTTCTTTTACCACTCACACTTTTCTCTATAGACTGCTGATATCCTTCCTTACCGTTCCAACTATTGCTTCTAAATTCCATTATCTTATCCGTTTTCCCTCTTGAATCTTGCGCAACACTTTATTACACTAGATTATGATGTGATTCCGCCGCATTTGACCCCGGGGAAATTTGTCAAGAAATCACGCTATTCCTAAATACGTGCGTCCACAACATACAGGGTTCGTCCGGAAAATAAGTGTACTCACTCCTGGGCTGGGCGCGCCGCTCCAGGCGCGCCCAGAACCGCTCTGACGGGCTGCGATTGGAGGGGGGTATGTTGGCAAGCGACGCTGAAAAAGGCAGTCGGCTCTGAGCTGTGGTGTAGTGAGGAGCTCTGTTAACGCGAACCTCCACGCTCGACCCACGTCACGAAACGCGATGCCGAAGCAGCGTTATTCCATCAAATTTGCGGTAAAGCTTGGGAAATCGTCTACCGAAACTGTCGGTATGATTAACCAGGCTTACGGGGAGTCAGCCATGTCCAGAAACATGATCTTTCGGTGGCACAAGATGTTCGTGGAGGGCAGAGAAGAGGTCGACGACGAGTCTTCGAGAGGTTCCCGATGATGCCTTCGCGGGAGCGTTCCAGGAATGGGAACGCCACTGGAACAAGTGTATCGACTCACAAGGGTCCTATTTTGAGGAATATTAGCTTAAGATATGTAAAAGTGTAATACATTTTTTTTCCTGAGCTCAGTACACTTATTTTCCGGATGATCCCTGTAGCATGAATTTCATCGCTCTAAACCTTCGGGAATAGGTAAGTATATCTACGCCTACCGTGGCGTTTATACTAAGTGTTGGTCATGAATCATCTCTTTTTCCCGCAGGACTCTAGTATTCTGTAGAATGGATATAATCTAACTCTAGTTGCAGTTGTAGCAGTTGTGAAGGGAGGCAAATGATAGCTGAGGTGATTTGAGTCATCATGGATCGATGGGAAAGGATGAAGGGCGGAGGGGATCCCGGAATCAGCATTAGCCTATTTTTAGCGGAAGGCGCGTCAGGGGTCACAACTTAACATCCCATCCAATGGACGGCGTACTCACTCAAAGTGTTGTCCAAAATGCACCCCAAGAAGTGATCAGCATACCTCTGAAAAAGATATGCCATCTCCAGGAGTCGAACCCGGGCCCTCGCGGTGGAAAGTCAGTACGCTAGCCACCGCAACTATCCGATCCCCCTTTCACTCTAATATTATCGCCTTTCGCTAGCACTTTCATGAGAGACTCGTATTTACTGCTAAAAAGCAGTCATATCACAAATAAACATTTTATTTAACATCCCGTCGTTATTAAAATCGGAAATATGCTTAAAATTAAATAAAAAAAGATGAATTATCCACGCATATAATGACGGTAGTCCTAAACGGAAATGCGAGTCAAGAATGTAAGTTGGATATTGCCTCGAAGCAAGAGCTTATGTTTCGTCATGTGTAATTAGACACCCAAAACACTAAATAGCATTACCAGAAAGCAGACAGCAACGAACACAAAGAAGGTTCTGGACGAAGAAATAATTTCCGTAGAAGTAGTTAACTGCCGAAGTTTAAAAAATAAGATACCGGTATTTCACCACCTCATTCATAGCACAGAATCAGATATCATTAAAGGAACTGAAAGTTGGTTAACAGATGATGTCGCAGACAGCGAAATACGAGGGTCATCCGGAAAGTAGTACCCGTTCGTGAAATAAAGACACAAAAGTAAATATTAACAAACATAAAAAATTTTATTTGAAAGAGGATACTTTAAACTACTTCTCAACATAATCTCCAAGCAAATTAAGGCATTTGTCATAACGTGTGACAAGTTTCTGTATTCCTGCTGCATAGTCCTTCGCCGCCAGCTCATTGAGATACGCGAGGGACCCATCTTGCACAAAGTTTTGCATAATGCAGATGGTGTTTAACAATTTCATGAACAATTGTTCGAGAAACATTGGGAAAATGCTCACAGATGTCATCAATTGTGACGCGCCGATCGTTCCTCACGAATTCGTCAACTGAGCTCACCAGTTGGTCTGTAATGACAGACGGTCTCCCCGAACGCTCATCGTCGTGTGTGTTCCCCCTCCCCATGTTGAAGTTGCGACACCACCGCCGAACAGACGGCTCGTCCATTACATTGTCTCCATACACCTCCTTTAATTGGCGATGAATATCACATGGGCGAACGTTTCTTGCATTGAGGAATTTAATCACTGCCCTCACTTCACAACTGGCGGCGTTCTCAATTTTTTTAAACATTGTAAACAATCACAGAAACAACACAGGCAATGCTAGCGTCACGCAACTTGGCTCAGAGAAGGCAGACAAGCCACTGAAGCTATCTGACCTCGTCCAGCGGCTACTCGCGTCGTCAGCACTTCATGCGGCACGAACGGGTACTACTTTCCGGATGACCCTCGTATTTCCCAAGTCCTTCACAGTTTATAGAAACGACAGGCAGAATAGAGCCGGAGGAGGAGTGTTTATCGCGGTTAAAAACTCTAGCGTCAGTAGAGCTGAGTTATTTCCTGCTGGCTGTATAGAAAGTGTCTGGTCCTCAGAAAAAATACCCAGTGCGAAAAGAATATATGTCTGTGCGTATTATAGACCACTCCATGCTGGCGTTAACTCAATACTAGATCTAGAAAGGCAGATAAAAAGCTTTATATCACCCCGCCCACAACAATGAGCGTAGACCAATAATCGGTGGTGATTTTAATGTTCCCACAGTAGATTGGGATTCGTACAGTTTTATGAATAGAGGTAAAGACAAGGATTTATGCGAGTCCCTCTAATTGACGTTCACTTCAAATTCCCTACATCGATAAGTCACTTCACGAACAAGGAGAAAGAACATTCATGATCTAGTAGCTACTAATATACCCAAAAAGGTCTTAAATGTAGGAGTTATTGATGGAATCAGTGATCACAGGGCTGTGACCACTACATTTTCCCTAAGCGTAGAAAAAGTTAAAAAACCTAAGAGAAAAATTTGTTTATTCAATAAAGCTGACTATGATAGCTAAAAATGTGAGTTTAACTGTTCCTTTCTTAGATTTGACGAATTAAGCAAAACAAGGAGTGTCGAGGATACCTGGAATAATTTTCTTGGGATAACACGTTCAGCAATACAGAGATTCATACCTAGTAAATATATAAGAGAGAATAAGTTGGTACAACCCTGAAGTACGGAAATTATTAAGACGGCAAAGGGTGTTCCACGCCAGAATGAAAAACGCGGTTAAAGATTCCTCCCCTGATAAAATCAACGAAACCATACAGAATTACAAAGCATCTAGATCCACTGCCAAGAAGGCATTCCGGAAGGCGCTAGCGTAATTCGAAAGGAAAAAATTAGGTAAACATTTAAACGATAACCCAAAGATGTTTTGGTCCTACGTCAGGGAAGTGCAGGGAAAAAAGTCCACCGGAAACTCATTGAACAACGAAAAGGGAGATAAAGTAACAAGTAGTTTATATATAGCCAGCATATTAAACTCATTCTTCCACAGTGTTTTCAACAAACGCTCCCAGAATATACCGGAAAACCTCCCGAGAGTGCCCGAGAGATCCCGAATTGCCCATTATCTTAATATATTATTTAAGAAATCATTAGCAGAAGAAAGCGTAACAGGCGGCTGGAAGATAGCTTCTGTAACACCCATATTTAAAAATGGAGACCGGGAGGACCCCAGTAATTATAGGCCAATATCGCTCACCTCCATCTCCTGTAAGATTCTTGAGCACATCATCGTTAGTTCCTTAATGAGGTACCTCGATAGCCAAGATTTATTGATTAATAACCAACACGGGTTCCGTAAAGGTAGATCCTGCGAAACTCAACTCGCACTATTTGTTCATGATAAAATGCACTGCGGTGAAAGTAATATTCCAGTTGATGCGATATTGATAGCTTTTAAGAAAGCTTTTGATAAAATCCCTCATTGCAAGTTACTCGCGAAGTTGGAAACTTATGGAATACACGGGAGTATTACATGCTGGATTAGATAATTTAAAAAAATCGCGTTTAAACAGTCGTCCTGGACGGTGTATCATCCAATACCGTCAAGGTCACGTCGGGTGTACCACAGGGAAGTGTCATAGGCCCCCTCTTGTTTCCTATTTACATAAACGACCTCAATATCAAGGTTAATAGCAGGCTCCGTCTTTTTGCTGACGATGCGGTGATTTATGGCAGCATTCGAAGTCGCGAAGACAGAGTCGCGTTAGCTAACGACCTAAGTGTAATTCTGACTTGGTGCAATACATGGCATTTGGAATTAAATTTGAAAAAATGCGTAGTAATACATTTTTGGGAAAAAATCAATTCCCCTAAATCAAGTTACTAAGTGAAACAAACAGAAATCGCGAGGGTATATTCCTTTAAATACTTGGGTGTAAAAATTACTCACGATCTGTCCTAGGGAAAGCACATACGAGAAATATGCGGTCGTGCTAATAAAAAATTAGGATTTGTAAAAAGAGTGCCGGGTAAATGTGACGAAAAAGTGAAGGAACGATGTTTTCTTGCCTAGTCAGACCCCACCTAGAGTATGCTGCCAGTACATGTGAGCCTCAAGAGATAAATTTGATTTCGGAATTAGATTGAGCTCAGTGGAGGGGGGCCAGACTTGTCAAAAACTGTTATGACCAACGCAGTAGCGTCACTACTTTGCTAGAAAATGTAGGCTGGTATTCCCTTACAGAGCGGCGTTTACAATATAGATTAAACTTATTAAAAACATTTTAAGATGGGTCCTTTTTCGATGACATCAAGAACATAATACGAACTCAAACGTATTACGGGCGGAGGGATCACGAATATAAGATTAGAGAGATAGACTGAAAGACTGACAGGTTTAAATGGTCATTTTTTCCAAGAACAATAAGAGATCAGAATGCTTGTAATCGAGATCCCCTACTAGTCGGCTCGACATAATAAGTATTAACCTACAAGGTAGCGACTGCGCATGTAATACTAGTATATTTATATTTTTTTTGCAGGTTCCCCCAACCTTTCCCCTTCCATTTGAAAAACCCTAACCCCCTCAACCGTTTCCCTCTCCTCCTGGTGCTGCACCCCCTGCCACACACCTTTTTGGCGGCTCGCAGGGTATTGATGTAGATGTAGATGTGTCAGAAAATGGCGCAATTCTTCCGTTCCTAATTTCATAATTTTGCGGGCCATGTTAATGGACCCTTTGGCCAACAGAGCTCTTGATTGACATATATTATCCTTACAATAGACTTCTCCACCACTCCAATTTGACGTAATGGAGGAGAATTTAGGGACTAAGATGGTCTTGGCTTTTTGGTGAGGAAGAAAGGGAGACGTAACTACGAGGAACCTATATTCGTTTCGTCTAAACGCCCCGCTAACTTATCACACAACCTGGAAAGTCCTAATCTCCTATCGAAATTCTAATTCTAATCTAAATTCTTCACCGCTTCTGATACACACCGGTCCAGATCAATCGGGCCAGTCTCAAAACTTGTGACATAGACAGCACTCCCTCAAGATCTCCCCAATTCTCTTCATCCCTTCCCGTCTCCTCTTGTATCTCTGCCAATGCTATCACTAATAGAAATACGAGGGTGCTCTGTAAAGTTTTACAACACAGCGCTTTGATAGTGACACAATATTGCATGCTGTTGTAAACAAATCCTTAAAAGGTAAGGCGGCAGATTTATTTAGAGAATAGCTTGTGCATCCTTATGATAAATACCACAATTCCAATGGCAAATTCGTAGAAAAATAAATCAACTGGTGACAATGGGAGCGTGTGGATTAACTGAAAAGAAGTGATTAGAAGAGTGAATGAGTGACAAAAAAGCATTTTACGTTATCTGAAAGCTCCTTAATTTTCAAAAAGAAAAATTGAATTTGTACTTCATGAGTGTGTAATTAATTAAAAAAATAGCAATGAATATAAATTGGGGATTTTTAATTAATCCTAAGACAGAATAGTCAGCATTTTCATATATTGAAAATATTAGAAGCGCAGTGGTTCCTCTCCTAATAAATCACTCCCGTGCAATCTTATTCACAATCACTTTCGGCCTCTAGATACAAACTCATTCTCGGGATACAAGGAACGATACTTTTCTAATGAAGTGTTCAACAGAATACTTGATGAGGGGAAATATATACAAAAGGTGTTTTAGAGGAGCGCACGCCGGACACTGTAGCTGAGTTAAGCATTTCTCGCTGCGCACTACAGTCAATCCTGTTTACCTCTCGTGCTGTAAAATACAAAAACGTTCAGCGCTAACCTTTTCTATTATAATTACAGTTTTTGTTCTGTATGCAAATCATGTAAGATGAGCACACTACGCATATGGAATTTTGTTTCTTTGTTATGAGACTGTTGTGGAAATGTGATTTAAATGTGAAAATTTTGCAAATACCATATTAAAAAACGTTTTTTGCATCTCCGAAATTTCGATTATAAGCAGTTAATATAGTCGTAATATGAATTGAAAATGAGAGATAAATATTGATATTTTGTTAAGAAATACAAGCCTCGTACCTTCGAGTTTATTAATTCGTATTTGTAACAATAAGCACGGCAGGCCAAAGTTGCCGATGGCACATTATTTGAAAAAAAACAACAATCCTCATTTAGAACCAGCTGATCTGGCAAAATATCGTTGGCGTTAGAGAATTATTATTTAAATACTAGAATTTTAGGGTTTTATTTCGTTTTTATCTTAATTTTTAATTTTTCCCATTAGAAAAGTGATTCGGCGTCCCTCACAGAGATCATACAGCACCAATTGGGAACCGCTAATACAAATTGCTATTTCAATCCTACTACCTTGGCTTAAGGAGCAGAGTGAGGAGGGATAAATGCCATCAACCATCCTAGATGCAACTGCAGAAAGGGAAGGGGAAAGCGGAAGGCAAATTTTGACTTATAGCGTGATCTTTAACGAGTTACTATCGCAAGGGGACAGGGGTGCGGCGGACTCGGAGGGAGCGAGGAAAGGGTCGCCAGCCCACCCCATGCAATATTCATGCACCGGCCACCCGGCATCGCCGTGCTCCCAGCGGCAAAGAAGGGGTGGGGCGGCTGGGGAGGGAAGCCCTCACGATGCCGGCCTCTTGGAACGAAGGGCAGGGGTGGTTGCCGCAGGTGGGGGAAGGAGCGGGAGTGTTGAGGTGGCGGAAAGGAAATGATATGTGGGGAGTGAAAAGAATCAACAGACGTCGGGGGTTGGGGTTGAAATGTTGCCTGCAGGATGTTGTTCATACGAAGCCAAAGGAAGCGTGAATTACGCCCCCAGTCAGCCGCTTCCCCCCCTCCCCAATCCCCCTATGAAAGAAAGAACCCAGGGCCGCAGAAGAGGTGTATCGCTATGCGAAGGAAGGTAAGAGTCCCCCACGCCACACGGCCCTTAGGATTTCCAGTGGTGGCGAAGCAACAAGTATGCCCCTGAATATATTCCCTTGTACTCGACAGAGAAGAATACGTCGCCGGTTTAATGATGGGAGCGGATAGCAGTTACAATGAGCAGATATTAAACTCACGTGATGTTTTATTCTCATCCACAGATTTTTGACTGAACTACAAGGCTTTTAGCGCAGCTGGATATTATTTTTTAAGATGATGCTTCCTGGTGTTTTAGAATGATACCTTTATTAGGTAGAGGTGGTATATCTGTGGGTAGAGCGTGACAGGTCTGCCAACTGGCTTTTCTAAATATCTTTGGTGGAGCCTTGAGACCAATTTCGTCCATAATCCAAGCTTTACAATATCCTGGAGAACCCCTTAGGAATGGCTCCTTTCATTATCCTGGTAGCCAGCAAACTTCGCACGTCTTGATTTATCCTTCCACGTGAATATTGTAAGCCTAACATTCTTGTCTACAACGTAACCAACTTATGAGTTGATTTCTATTTTGATCAGGTGATCAAGTAGCTGCATGATATAGAATGGAACCCATTTATTTCTTTTGAAAAAGGGTTAAGAATAAAAACAATTAAATAAGTATCAAAAATGGGTTCACAATTTCTCTTTTATGTAATAATATTTATACGCATCTTAGTTTACGATAATGGACGCGATTTTTACGTATTATATAAAAATTTGGCTAAACTGCTTCCATCACATAAGTGACCTTATTTTATAGCAGGGGACGATACCTCATTCTTTCGATAAGTTTCTAAATATTTGTACTTCGGGATTTAGAATTCAAGGGTGTAGACAATTTTCTCAGCCTTTGAGCAAGGCTAATTTAATTTTCATAATATTCAATGAAGAAAAAATATATAACACGTCATTTTTCTTTTAAAAACTTTTTTTGCCAAAAATTTGTTTTATGGCATAACTTAATGCAAAAATACTATTAATAATTTTAATCAATAATATTTGTGAATTTTCTATTTTTATTTCATAAATAAAATCAATGCTCAATGCATAGCTTCAAATATTACATTCCGCATGATCGAAGCATTTGTATACAAGAGCAAAGAACGTTAATATTTTGAATGTTCGACACAAGGAGAGGAGACATTATTGGGCAATTCAACGGCGAATGACCACGGATCCAGGGGTGAATATAAAATACATATTTTGGCATTTTTTGACGAGAACTCCTATCCACAAACTTGATCCGCCTTACGCACTCGTTACAAATTGGCTTTTTTCTCTCAGATATAGGGCTCCTAATATAACCCGAGTCCAAGAGAGGAAGCCCCTAAAATCCCTAGGGAGGATATCATAGGGTTTAGAGGATATCGAATGGAATTGAATGAAATCCAATGGATGAGAAAGAAAAATCAAGTCTCTGGATAGCAAGAGGAAAGAAGAGATTGAAGCACACTCCCGTGAGTTTGAGGAGAATGTAAAAAGGAACCCTTTCATTTGAAACCATTTCTAAACCAAATAAGGAGAATTTGGCCTTACTGCAGTATATATATATATATATATATATATATATATATATATATATATATATATATATATATATATATATATACTGTGATGTATGTGTATAAATATATATATATATATATATATATATATATATATATATATATATATTTATACACATACATACATATATATATATATATATATATATATATAATGTATACACATTGCAGTAAAGCCTAATTCCTTATATACATAACCAAAGTAAACGTCATCCTATTCAATAGATCGAATTTTGTTTTGAAGCTTAAATACGACCGATCGGAACAAAATTCACGATTAAATGAATGAAATACCTAACAAATATATAAAATTTAAATTTCCTGTAAAAGCATATTCTAGGATTATGAAGCATATATATTTATTTTCTTTCAGATAAGCCTTTCTACTCTTCTTCCGTATATTGAGAAACAAGATTGATCTGTAATAATGTAATTTAGAAGTACGTAGGCGAGGACTATTGATCACTAATTATTCACGTTTTTCGGAAATAAAAACATTTGTGAATACTGCCCCTGAATAATGTTCTTTTTATTAAAAACGAAGACCTAAGTAAAGTTAATTATTTTTACAGAGGATGCTTTATATTAAGGAGAGCAAGAATTTCCTCGAAAACTGGCAAAAGATTCCAAGTTAGGCGACAATTTCACAGATATGAAGGGAGTTGAATCCCCACCAGAAAAATAAATTTTAACATCCTGAGCTATTTGCTCAAGTCAGATGCTCTGGTCCCGCTGATACAAGTTTATGAAATATTTGAGTTGATATTGAAAGCAATAACAGGCAGCATCTGTCCCATATGACTTGCAAACGGAGAGTGACCGTTTCTTGAGGCAGCGGACGTTTAGTCTCTAGGCATTTCTCGGGGTATTTGATTTCCCACCGGTCCCTCAGAATAGGAAGGATACATCGATTCATTTGTCCCTAATCTCTACGAATGAAAACTCTCGCAAACCACACCATATTTGACCGAAATGCTGGGCATATTTAAGAGTCCGTTACCACCAGAGTTAAAAAAAAATGACCGACTGCATTATCTAAAAAAATCTAGGTTCAAGCCGGCCCCGCTCCTGATATAATCCCCAATCCTTCTTTCCGCCCTCGTCTCTCCGCGCCCCCGGGCGGGAAAAACTTACTAATGTACCCAAACCAAATTAAAATGGATTCCGGAACGTACGGAGAAAGAATTTTAGCTACTACATTAATTAATAAAGTTTCTTACACGCATACGCTTGCCGAATCAGGGTGAGAGGGGAGTGCAAAAATAAACGTAAAGGATATACGCATACCCGCTCACCTTGGTTTCACGAGGCGGCAAGGCGCGCATTAAAACGTAGGCCCAGGAATGCTTTCATTGGAATAGACTGGTCACCCTCCGAGGAGGGAAAGATTGTAATAATAATTAAATGGCCATTTTTTCGGATGGAAGCATTTTGATGGGGGAGGGAGGGTCGAGGGAAGGGGAGAGGGACCAAGTAAATTAAAAACCCCTCTCATCCCTATCCCTCTTTGTTATCTTCCTCGTCCACTTCGCTTCCATGTTTCTCTCCCTCCTTTCCCTCTTTACTCCGCGTCCTTCCTCCATTTCTCTCCAACGTGAATATTTAAAAAAAAAATAAGCAAAATAATAATTCTCTCCGCAACGTCGACGTGCGTATGAATGTGTGCGGCCAGGCGCGAGATCCCCTTATGTCCACAGAGCGTCCTTTCCCTCACGAGAGGCCCCCCACCACCTGCCCCCCCCCCCCAGATGGGTGGGGGAGGACGGCCGAGGGCTCGCTATCCGCTTTCACGATGGGCGAAGCCTCGCGCCACGCCTCCCGTCAACCCCTGCCACACGCCCTTCCCACCCTTCACCCCCCATCTCTCTGCCGCATCCAATCAATTCATGTTTCCATTCATCAACCAATATATGTTTTCTACGCACCTGATGGGGAGGTTCTCCCTCAACCAATCCTGGTCATCCCTACCCTTTCCATTTCAACCCTCTTGCAATTTCTTAATTAAATATATTTGATAAAAACTATTCCTCTTATTCCTTAGAACATTATTTGCCTACGAATTTGTCTTCTGCGAGGAAAATATTCAGTTCGCTGCATCCGTCCGGGTTATGTTATGGATTACATTAATATTCACTTCTTTATTCGAAAAGAGGTCGTTATAGACAAACAGGAATGAAAACTAAGGTAAACGGTCTAGAGTAGACAGAAAAAAATATTCTTCCAATTAGGGCTAATGAAATGCACCCTCGAAGAGTGAAAAAGCTTCGCTATTTAGGTAACGAGATCACCAACGACAGAAAACGAAAGAGGGTAAGCAGAGGCACGCATGTGGAGCAAACAACTAGTGAGAGGAATGAATGCTGATAAGGATACTTCATAAAATGAAATGGGTCATCAGAAAAGGCACAGATTATACAATTTCAACAGATACGCGACATGTATAAAGGGGTCCGAGGAGAAAAAGCTTAGAAGCGAGGGCGATGTTGCGCTACAAAAAATGCGAGGACCAGGCAAAATTTTGAGTGTGCGTGAAAGGAGTTAGCCTAGGATGAATACCTTAGGAGAAAAAAAGGGAAACGAATTGGACGCATCCTGAGGTGATCTGGTTTACAGAAGAACGCAATTGAACGAATCGCTTATGCTAGGAATTTCATAGGAAGGTTAATGATGAATTACCCGACGCAGGCGATTGATGACGTCAAGAGCGAATAGCTATGAAAATGTTGACGAAATTGGGAGAGGATAGAGATTGGAGAGAGAAGGCTGGTAAAAATTATTCACCAGAATTTAATAATGAAAAGAAACTTCGCAATATTCCCAAACTTAAATGAGAAGAAGACAATAAAAACGTATCACTACAATCTAACATACCAACGTCCACAAATATATATATTTCGGTTTTGCCTTGTTGATTTTATCCTCTTATTAATCATCTATGAGGGCATGAGTACAACGATCTAGTAGTTATCCAATTCACATGCAAACAGTTCTATTCCATCTTAGAGCTGCAGATCACGTTTTACCCGTTCAATCTTTCCTTCTAAGGATCCACGGTGGTTCGGCATTTATTCGTTACTAATATAATACAGGAATGGTGTCGATATTGAGTGCTGCGCCACAAATCTCCGTAAAAAAGGAAGAGAACGCATTATACTCGATGTGGATGGGAATCTAAATATATACTCTTCACAAACAAGTACCTCGTGAAATTTAAACCCGAAGAAAATGCCATTTTTAGTTTGAATTTCTTGAACACATAAAATAGTAAATAAATTTACTCCTTAAACTAAAGAATATAACGAAATCAGAGAGTTATGGGTTTAAAATGAAAATGACTAACATCCATTTGCAATAGTATGTTAGAAAATAGATAATGTTGGACTTGTTCATTATGAGTTATGGGAATATTTTTTCTGACCATTATTAGTTACCACATTTAAAATTAAATTGACATATAATTAAAGTCAGTGTTGTGTATTATCAGAACGTTAGCCCACTTTGAAAGCTAAAGCATATTTAAAGGGAAACTAAAGTGTGATCTATTTCATCCGAGAAAGGGCTATGATTTCATAACCAGTGATCACAGAGCTCTTCATACTAGCTATTGGCAAAATATGTTCAAAAGATCGATTTCCAATGCTTTAACTTGGTCACTAGTTTCCATTCAGTGCTTGATTTCCATAAATCAATAACTCCATATATCCACTATAAAGTCCATAAATCTTATATCAATCTCTACTTATTGATGCAGTGTATTTTCTTACTTCATCTCGTATATTCATGACTGGCTGTCTAATTCGTCTTCCAGGATACCTCTATTTTTCCATCATAGCTGTTTCTTCTCCTTTCCTTTCTTCTCCCACCCTTGCCTCTGATTAGAGCTCACGGTTGATCATTTGCAATCATTTAAGAGTTAAGCAAAGAACAAGCATGTATGTATTGTGAGTTGCCTCCCAGTATATGCCTGAACTTATGATTGCACTATGAAAAAAATAAGCACATGTAAACTTTCTTTGGGTTAAAAGACTTCCCGGTTTTTCCGGAAATTTCTGTTTACATTAATGATTGACTTCAAAATTCTTCAACAATTAATATTCTGTGTGTAGTAAAGATTTTATCGAGGTCATGGTTTTCTCAACTCATTTTACTTTTACCATGGGCAGGGGTGGTAGTAAAATGACTAATGACGAACTGTGGAATGGCGGATAAAAAACGAGAGATAGCACACCAAAAGAAGATTCGGAAATTAAAGAAGCGTTGAAAGTGTTAAAGTGTAATAAAAAAGCTATGGAGAAGAAGTTAAAATAAATTAAATGAATAATATAGCTTAATGGACAGGAGGTGAGTATGAGGAAACAAAATAAGTTTAAAATTACCGGGGAAAACATAGGGCAAACGGAGTTTAATTTTTCGTACAGCACTTTGTCCGAGAAAAATTTCAAGTAAGGGAATTTTTTAAAAGAATTTTTCGCGTAAAAAAAATCGAAGTATATCACGCAATACAATCAATTGTAGGAGCATTCTATATATAGCAGTTGTCTTCTTCGCCGCTGTAAATTCAATTTGACTTTCCTCCTCCTCTTTGGAAGTTAAAATGTTTGATTCTTCTTCATCCGGCTCCTATATTTAGATTTGCACCTCATCTACAGGTCGCGAAGCAGTACTCTTTTAGGGTAGGAGTAGAAGGTTTATATGATAATAACCATCACGTCGTCATACTCGCTTCTGGTTCGTATTTGCGGTGGAGAAGAGAGTTTTTGCCGTTTATCCGTACATTTTTCCCCCGGGTCTCGTAACATTTCAAATGGGAATTTGAAATATTTGAATCGACGGTAAAATTTATTTAGCACAGAACCTCGCCGTTTGTAACACGGCTCTAATAACGGCTTAAGTCAAGGAAATAGTGGGACCCGTAGGCAAAATATGGCGAGAGTCTGCAGAAACCGGTAAGAGGACACGACGTCGCCGTCTGCTTACCATTCTAAAGTGAACCGATTTTCACACTGACCCTCTTGGCATTAAATTCCTCAGAGTCCCAAGAAAAAATGACAGAGAAACAATGATGCATTTTTTTGATTTCTAAACAATTTGTACATAACACTATAACCAGAGGTGGTTACTCAAAAATGTATGTGTTTAATAAAACAATAGCTTGAATAAATTAAAGATAATTATTATTGTATGGTGATGAATAAAATATGCATACTTTAAATTAGAGTGTGTCCACTCTCGAAGCTTGTATACTTATGCTCCTTCTCCCTAAAACGGCAAATTCTTAACCGCTGAAATGTTTATTCTCGTTTAATCCTCGGATGTGAAGCGAATGCAATTTCCGTTTTCAAGTTTTCACTTAAAAATAAAGCATTATTTTCTTCATTGAAATTTTTCCTAAAATGTCCCCGCATCATCATTTCCACCTTTAAATGAGAAGATTTTTAATTGGAACCCTTCCGAATACTGAATTTTAAAATCACTTATGCACCCATGTCCCACATTTTCAATTGTTCCGCTTTTATGTTTTTTTTTCAAATCTACGCATGATTTCACTCAATTTCCCCATTTAATGAAAATACGATGAACTGCTGTCATAACAGCCATTACATTTTTGTCTCTCAAATAGAATATAAGCATATTTTGACTAAAATATGCACAGAAAAACGAAATTCGGTAATTTTTCATTAATACTAGTATGTTGAATTTCCTCAAAATATTTCATAAGTTTTACCTTCTTGATGAGGGTTTCAATTAATTCTTTGTCTTGACTTTTATAATTAAGTTTTACATCAATAAATCAACCATATTTTATCAGCGCTTTAATATTGTTTAATTAATGTGGCATTGCCAACGAGAGGAAATTCATATTGGCCTTCTTCCCTTTAATAATATACCGCCCACAATATCAACTTGATACATAGACATTAGATACAAGTTCCTTGCAATGGAACAGAAGTTTTAAATAAGAAAAGTTTAAGGTGATCGCTATTTATTCACGTCGTATCTCGCTAAACGAATTTATCACTCGCGAGCCACTACGGCGAAGACGGAAGTGTTTTCAATCCGTTCGCAGTTTCCTTTCCATTTTCAAACAATGCCCTCGGCTGCAGCGAAATTAGATATTTTCTTTACAAATCACCCTTAGATTTGTTACAATGTATTGCGAAAAAGTGAGGAAAAATCTGAAGTTACATACCACTTCCTCTATTGAGGCTGCATTTCGGTTTTACGTCATTCAGTACGCACGACGGGCAAAGAAATAATACCTCCAAGCCTAGGAAACTGCGGGAGAAACTAAGCAACAGCAACATTTAACGAAATCGTTATCTAAGTACTATACAACTACTACAGAGTGTAAAAATCATTCGTCATTGCAATTCACAATTCTTACTCCCGGTCTAGGCGAATGATTTTCACAATCTAAAATTGTTTCCTTGGTCTCCATACAGTGTTTCTCCCCGAATTAAATTCCGGCTTGAACCGCAAAGGAACGACATGCTGTCTTTCCCTCGGATTTTACAGATGTTTCGTTTGGATCACATAATTTAAACTGAACACACGTGGATTGATAGAAGCATGAATACTTGAACATCGCAATTCCTGGACCTCTTTCTTTAACTCGAATGACCTCTGTACCATCCTCACGCCCTGTAATACTCCTCAATCCGTCTCCTTCCTTCTCCAACCACCCATCCATCCATTCTCTTCTGCCCCGACGAGTTACGCCGCGCCGATCTCCATCCTCACCACCCCCACTGCCAACCATCCCTGCCTGAGAAATACTCCCTCCCTCTCACCCCCTGCCACACTCCCCCAGCCATCCGAGAAGCGGCGCACACACGAAAGGGATAGGACGTTCTACTCGGGAGTGAGTGGGGATGGAAGGGGTCAGAGGGAAGGCTGTTCCGAGGGGAGGGGGGTGAAGGATTCCTCCCCCTCCCTCTCTCCCTCGGCCCCCTTGGCATCGCGCGGTGCGAATTACAATTGCAAAGTGAGCGAGAGGAAAAGGAGGGGTCGTGTGGCCGGGAAGGGAGGATTGGGTTCGCCCGGCAGCAGAGCGAGAGAGGGCGGAGGAGGGCATTTCGTGAGCGGGAGGACGATGGAACTTGGAGGGTTGCGTAAAAAGGGAGGCTTCGTGTGAGGGGGAGGATGGAGGGAGGAATGGAAATTGATGCGAAATGGATGAAGTACGATGAGAAAGGAGGATTTAGAGGGAGAAGAGGGAGTAGCAGAAAGGGGAATGGAGAGAGGGCGACGGGGGGGGGGCGGCGGAGGAATGCGGGGGCGAACGGGAGAGGGCAGGGGCCGGGAGGAAGGAGAAGCAAAGATTGGCTGGGAAATAAATCAATGCCCACGTCCTTATTTTGAATTAGGGCAACGGCGTTAGAGTTGGGCGGTAATTGAAATGATTGATTCCACGGTTTTCTTACGTGTTCCATCCCCAGGGCTAAAACATAAAGGGATATTTATCTTGCCGTTTCATTATTTGAGAACGCTTCAAGGGCAATAATTCTACCGGGGAAATAAATGTAGAGAAACGAGTTCGACATTTCGCTGATCAGGGATTGTTTTCACTGAATTATTAGGCCGTGTTTTCCTTAGGGACGGACTCCTTCGAAGGAACTCCATGCTCGCAGTGAGAGATGATGTCGCACGCCGCAGTTTCACACAAAAAAACCTTTGTGACAGGAAAACGTACGGAGTTCACTCACCGCCGCTTGTTAAGTTCCTCCAAAATGTTCAATGAAATAAATCAAGCTTGCCTCCGTGTTAGGGAAGTAATAGTACGTATGCCAGTGGAGGCATGTGTTTGTGTTGACGTTAATGGTGGGCATTACCGTTGACTTTCATTAAAATAGCGGGAATTTTTTTCATGAACTTTGACTTTAGGGTTATCCTGTGCTTTTGTTATGAGCTTAGTGAGATGTTAATCTAAATTTATGGAAAAATACGCATTGACTGTGACATATTTATAACATGTTCTAATTGGGAGGGAGCGGGGTTTTTTCCACCATATAATTAAATAAATAAACATAGGATATGGAAAAAATTAATTTATATGATAAGAAGATGTGACAAAGTGTTCCCGCCGAAGTGCCTCTGGTTGGCTCTGTGCCTTACCCCTACCTATTCTTACACGACCACTGCTACACACTGACCCCTAACACCAGATGTTTTTTTCTAATACACAGAAAATAAAAAGTGCGGATGGGGGAAGCCCGATCTTTCCTTCACTCATAATCCCAGCGAAATATTCGCCATCATGGCGGTGCAGTCCAGTCTTTTGCCTTTTTCGACACGACACTTTCGAGGTTGAGACCGTTCCAGTAATAATTTTCATGAAGTACTGGCATTCTGGGTTTTCCCAAGGAACAGCATCCATGGGTACAAATCTTCACAAATAGTATATTTCCTGGAAAAGAAACAATGATACAAACACCTTCTTATTATATTTAATGGATATTGAAGCAGTCTCGGCAGCAAACTGTAACATATTCGCTTAACTGCAATAAATATTGTCAGAGATTACTGCTCGTATTTCAGGGAAATTATTGATCACTAAACATTACATTGAAACAATATAAAATTGCTAATTGTACCGTATTATTTAGTACTGCTAACAAAACAATACTCCTATCTCACTCAGAATAAACTCACTTATATCCCGCAAGCAGTGTTAGTACTGACCTAGTAAACTTATATTAATGGTGTTGAGAAGGCATCATCTTAACTTCGAACGATTGTTATTTAAGTGTTAAATCCGCTGAGGTATTGGTTTTATTTAAGACAGTTAACGCAGCGGAGGAAAACAGTAAAATGAGTAGGTAAGATAAAGATATCTCACATATATCAATTAGTAATATTCCTAGGAAAAACATCAGTTTGCTAAAAACAATGAAGTCTACCTTGAGTCTTCCTTTAGTAGAAGGAGTGGTATTGACATACGGTACAAGGAAATCACAAGAAAATGTGATACTGGATCAGTAGGAATACTCTTAGAGTAGATCTGAAGTGAGCGATGTTTCTAGTTAAAGGAGTGCCCGCAGACCAAAGAAATATCAATAGTCTGTAATTTTCGTTATTCAATGTCGGTGTACATGAGAAATGAGCAACGCGATAGGGAAAACCCAATAAAGTCCCTTTATTGCTTTTCTTTGAATTTCCAATAAGGAACAAATGCTTGAAGCTTGCTTCTCGCAATAGGGCTTATTACCATCAAATGATTCTTTTATTCATGCAACTCTCAATCAAAGTATTAGGAGCTGTGGTTATGAGAGATGTCATGAAAGTGTTCCTCACGTCTTCCTCTAAAAAGTAGTAAGATGGGTGTAGGCGAACTCGGATCATAAACGGTCGGAAGGTATATAATGGCCGGACACTATTAAAAAGCTGGCGAAACTTTTGACAAATCGACATGAATATTGAGAGATTAACAGAGGAAAATATTATTCTTTGAAAATACTTAAGACTTAATAGTTGGGAAATAAGAAATGGAAAGAAAAACGTGGAGACTTTGGGTAATTAATTCTAGGAATAAAATATCAGTGAATATTCATGGATATTGGTAGAAACTACAAAATATTCAAATGTTATTTAATATCCAGCGACCACCGACACTGAAGTCGTTTGCCTAACATTCTCCCCTCTATTACAGTCTTCAATATCCCACTGCCGGTCAATACCCCCCTCATCCACATCATGAGTGGATTACTTAACTAATTACTGTAATTGTAAGTATTACATTAATTAATGTATCACGTAGATTACCAGGCTAACTTGATTAACAGGAAAAAAGATTACTTATTTCGCCCAAATAACTCAAATACATTTTCACTTCAGATTCTTATATTTTGTAGGTGTAGTGGCTGTCCTATTGCAGTGCTGCGGCCCAAAAACGGAGTAAAACTTATTTTCAAAGTAATTTCAATGGGAAAGTTAAAGTGTGGAGTTTACTCCAGGTTATTGCTCCGCCCATCGAAAAGAGATTCATGATCCTGAATGCCAATCATCCTATAATGAAGGTGGATCCTCTCGTGAGGCGATAATGCCAAATATTCAAGGAACGGCGCCGATTAGTTTCTGAAGTCAATTATATCTAGGCGTAGTTTTAGTAAACATTTTACTTAATTAAACGAAGAATACAATGTATCTTTCCACTGTCTTTTATCCACGTACAACCAGTTTCAACGCTCAAGCGTCATCATCCTTGACGATGGTGATGACGCTTGAGCGTTGAAACTGGTTGCACGTGAATAAAGGACAGTGGACAGATAAATTGTATTCTTCATTTAATTAAAATGAATTTCCACAAAGTTGAGCCGGGAACAATTGAACATTTAATTCTCAAGTTTTCTCCATAAATGTTCCCTTGAAAATATATGGCGTTTACAAATACTTGATAAACACGCAATTTTTGTATTGTCAAAAGAAAAATTCAATAATTAAACCAAAAGAGAACCTGAGGGTACTTCCTTATACCCTGATAAAGAAGGCTGGAACCACCGAAGTATTATAGTGAGTGGTATTTTTTTTTTTAATTTTAACTTTTCTTTTGACAATTATGAAATGTATGTTCGTCAAACCAACGCGCATACCTGAATATGCTCCTCAAGTAACCTTACAAGATATTCATGTTTAAAATCCCAATTTATTTTTTAATATTTTCCTTAATGGAAAATATTGCCTCACCAAATTACATTTGAAAATCTAGGATACATTTCTCAGCTATAGTAATCTGTTTATTTTTACCTTCAAAGTCCAATTTTTATTTAGACAATATATTTTATGATATATTTTAATAATTTAGTCCTAAGCACTGGTTTTAAATACATTTATTTTAGCCATTGATTATTCCCAATCAATGAATTTTGATTTCTTTTCAAAGCTCTGAAATATTACGAGTCACGGAGAGACATATTTCGCAATGAATTATGACTATGATCGTATTTCATATCTTACATTACATAAATAGGAGTTATATCTGAAACTTTTAGTTTTATAAGCAGACCACACCAGTTTTAATAATGCCCATTTTGAAGTGATATCTCTCTTAGGCCGAAAAAGGGAACATTTTTATGTCTCACGAAGTCTATGCGGATCACAGTACAGAGCAGGTCGATGGGTACATGGCATTGCTAACGTCATATTCTATTACTTACATAACCGCCCACGCCCAAATTGAACCTATCCCTTGAGGCGAGGGATAAGTTAGATTTAGCACCCCTCAGCAAAAACCAAAAATCGCGAAGGGTCAATTTTATTTACCTTAGGACGACAAATCAAATTTCATCAACGCAGCACCATGAGCGCAATGTTCGTAGTCACGTTTGAACTCACATTTCTACTGGAATAAGATTCGTCAGAGGATAAATGCACACCTCTCGCCGCTCCCTGGGAAAGAAAATATCAACCCTTTACGCCTGTCAGAGATGCGAGGGCCGCATTGGGTTTCCAACTTCCAAGAATTTCCATTTCGTCGCATGGCGGCCGTGTAGCATTGCCAAGGGGTGCATTATTTAAAACTTCTCGCGCGGCACGAAGAAGAAAAGAGGAATACCGAGGAAGGGAGGGGAGAGGGAACGAACACTATGGGAAGATAAAAGGACCAAACATTTTTCCTATACCTCTCCATGCACACATTTCTTCCGGTCAAATTCTTCCCTCGCCAGGTCTCCCTACCCGGTCCACACGGCTTCCGCGAGAAAGCGGTTAGCATTCAAATCTCCGTTTGTCGCGCCCACCCTTCTCGGATCTTCGGAAACGATCCGCGTCCCTGAGGAGCCCGAGAGAAAAAAAAGCCATTCGTCCCCACCGCCGTCCCCACCACTCTGCACAAACGCGATGGACGGAAGAGGGGCTGTCCCCTCGTTCGCTCGCGGGGGCTTACTAGGGGAGTGCGAAGGGAGTATCGGCGATGGGGGAGGAAAAGAGAACGTTTACGGCAGCCTTTCTACTTTAAACCTATCCCGCTGGCACACCGTGGACGAAATGCGAGTGCATTTCGGGGATCAACGGGAACACGCGCCCACGCTCTCTCTCTCCATGACGACGGAGTCCTCATCCTCCCGGAAGTGTTTCGTCAAATCCCGTCCATCCCCTCGGTCGGATACCGCCTCTATTTTCCGTGGACGAGGATTTACCCTTGGTGTGGAGGGGGGGGGGGCAGCATTGCGACCCCCCGTCGGAAGAGAGAGACGGAGCCGGAAACCAAAGGAATGAATCCTGCGTTGGCCCGTGGGGGTGGTGAGGGGGAGGGGGTCGGGCCCTTAAAAAGGGCTTGTGGGCAGCGAGCGGCACATCCAGAAAAGGGACTATGGAGGGAGGAGACGGGACCGGGGGATGGGAGGGAGTGGGCGGGCGGGGGATGGATTCGAATTATGCGAGAATAAATGCCACGCCCTCTCTCGGTCGGATCCCTGGGAGCGTTTTCATTCTCGGCCCTCGTCGCCCCGGGGAGGGCCCAGATGCTAATTTTTCCGTTGTCATGGGGACGAGGCCTTTTCTTTAGAGTCCGACTGCCCCCCCTCACTGTTCTAGCGTTCCAGAGGTATTTCATTCAAGGAGCAGGGCGGGATATACGACGCGGATTTGCTTATGCTAAAGTGGAACAAATTTAAGATTCAGGGACGGGGGTTGTGCTCGGCGATAAAGACTATGGTTGCGGGGCTGGTTGAGGCGTGTCCGAAGGGACCTCCCCCCGTCCAGACCCTTCTGCCGCGAGGGTCGGAATTTTTTAAGTGAATGAAGCCGTGAAGGACTTTAAAATGTTCGTTTTGTCCTGGCCTTTGCCGGTTTTAAAAAACGCCTTCCGGCAGTGCGATGGCGTGAGCTAATCATATTATAAAAGTTTGCTGTTTGAGAGGTAAAAAAAAAATGGCATGATAAATTTACAATGGTACTTCAACAGGTGGATTTCAATTGATTAGATTCCGATTCAAATGATGTAGGTTTATGTTAACTACCTAAATTAAAATCTACTTCTCCATTTCGAGTAGACTAAAACTCTCCAAGGCAAACTTCCCTTGAAAATTGGCCACTAGTCTGAAACGTATAAAATGATGTATTCGGAACAAAACCAGCTATTCTCTGCCAATTTGCCCTAAAAAAAGCAATTGAATTTGGCTAAAATATTTGGGATCAACTAATTTACTACTCGGAATACAAAAAAATGTTACTATCAACGCCCAGGTAGTAGTAAGATGGGATACGATAAAGAATGAATTTATTGAAACCGCGAGGAAAAATTTAGGCCGAAGGAAACCTGTGATAGGACAATAATTCTCCCAGAAGAGTTATTGGACTTTATAGAAGAGGAAACAATGTACAAAACTCAAGGAATAAGGTTAGACAGATATATAGTATTATGAAAGTTATAAAAATAAAATCAGCCAAAAATCGATAAAATACAGGGAAGAAAGGATTCAGCATAAGGTGCTGTAGAAAACCTTCGCAAAAATTGCCTACCACAAAATTATAGCAAGTAGCCAACATTTGCAAAATTTGCGAGACACTGCATCAAGGGCGTATAGCAAATATCAATTACATTTGGCATAAATACGTCAAGGTTTCCATTAAAGATGAAGTCAATGTGAGGAGATAGAATGATTAATTGGCTTTACTATTACGGCAGATAATAAATTGAGAAAATAATGCTGGAGTAAGATGACGCTGTCAAAGATCATGCGAAAGAACACTTAATCCTCAGGCTGAATTTCGCGCAGCAGAATACATATCTTAAGAGAAAAAAGGCACCAGGTATGGAATATATATATGCTCGCAACTAATAAATAATGTATGACATTGTTCCCTGGCGCAAATATATAAACTAATTAATAAGAGAGGAGAAATACCAAATCACTTTAAAATCGTCCTTGCATAAAAAAGAACAGAAGAATATGTGAAAACTACAGATTAATCAATCCACACTCTATCAACAATGGTGACCCATTCATCGATGGTATTGGAATGAATAGAACGCCGAAGAGAGGAGACAAAGATGGAAGAGTATTTATGTGAGACTCAATTTGGAAGAATGAAAGAAATAAGAGAAGCTATTCAGACTCTTAGACTCATTGTGAAGAAGAGGATAGAGAAAGTTCAACGCACATATATTTCATTCCTTTATCTGGATACGGACCCCTTGAAAGCATGGACTCGATTTCAAAGCTTCGCACCCAAAAGGAAATTGGACTGAGCTTCAACAACAGGAGATTGATTCAAACTCTATACAGAGAAGAGGCAACAGTGATTGAATGTGAATTCAGGGAAAAATATACAATTAGTTAAGAAATAGGGCAGAGTTCCTCATAATCGTCATTGATATTTAATGCGTACATTGCAGGGAAACTGACTAGAGTAATGAAATGATGAAAGATGAGGTTCGTGTAGTAGTAGTAGTAATTAGGGGAGGCGACCGACAGCTGAGGTCATTTGCGCCTTTAGGGATGGGCAGGAAAGGATGAAGGGTCGAGAGAAACCCGGCGTCGGCATTAGCCTACTCTTTACGAAAGGCGCCAAGGGGTCAACAGCTTAACGTCCCATCCGACGGACGGCGTACTCACTCAAAGTGCCCTCCACAAAGCACCTCAAGTAGGGATCGGGATACCACTGAAAAATATTGAACACCGCCGGGATTTGAACCCGGGCTCTCTGCGTGGGAAGCCAGTACGATAGCCACCGCACCATCTCAATCACCGATGAGATACGAGTTCATAAGGAAACGATCAGTATGCGGCAGAGCTATACTTTTAGAGAATGGTGAAAAACTTACAAGGTTACCATCCAATAAAGGGAATGAGATGACAAAGTCGCAAAAACCAGACGGAAAGAATAACAAAAAACGCCAATGGAGATCTAGAGATGAAATGCAAACATTTTTAAACCAGCCAACCAAATAACCAAACCAACATTTTTATTCCATTCGATAGCATTTAGACGGTTTATAGTGTTCCTTCTAATCTCTATGGCAATCGGCTCGTCCCTTCGCTCTGATCTCTTCTGCCATATGAAGGTCGTATCTCAGGATACTCGCCAGAAGGCCCGCGAAACTTCAGTGTGTCATCCACTACACCCGTACGCTGTCAGGAAACATTTCGGGCAAAATATTTTAGTTAAGTATGTTCTTTGTTATTTTAAGTTACTATCCAAATTTTTTTTCATTGATTACTATGCTTATTTATTGAAAATATTTTCGAGAAAAATCGAGGCAAAGATATTATTTGAAATCAATATTACTATAGAGTAGCTGAACAACAAATTACTTTTTACGTCATGCCTTTTTTTACTATTTACGTTAACTTGTCCCTCTTACTTTTTCCATCATTAGTGTTCTTGATGCTGGAATAGCAAAACTTTGCCGTTTGCTCCAGCATGGAGCTAATCTTTCTGGGTGAATATCTTTCCTGATTTGGCTGCAGATCCATTACTTTAATTGATCTTGTATATTTTAAGATTTGCGCGGGTACAATATCAAAAAATCGGTCAACCGAAAGGGTCCATGGGTACTTGATGACAACTGATACACTTACAGCTCCCAAAGGATATAAACTACTCGTAAACATTATCGAGAGAAGGAAATAGGCCGATCCTAAAACTGACAAAATTCAGTAAATGACTTTCCAAGGGAATGGAATACAGGGACAAACATTCCTGGGAAAAGTTACTCCGACAAAAAGAGATAAAAACTATTAAGTGGGGATTTGCATCCATGATTAAATCCATTCATAAATATATTATTAAATTCCACTAGGGAGTGCACCGTGTTTCCCTTTCGCTGTTGGACTCCACTCCCCCCCTCCTTCTCCGCGGGATATTCTCGACCAGGGCCGTTCCCTTGGGAGGGGTAACGGCGCCGAAAGGGGCTGTGAGCCGCACGAAAGCGAGCCAGACCCCTCAAGGTTCCTGTCGCGGACCGCGGGAGGGCGGAACGCGGTAGGAATGATTCCTATTCAATAGCTATATCAAATATTTCGGTCCACAGTGGTTACTTTCATTCTATAATTACTTTATCCTCTCAGGGAATACTGTTTATTCTAGGATATGCCCTTTTGATCTTAGGATTACAGAAGGAAAAACCCCGGTGTTCACCTTCCCGTGGTTGAGAGCGCGTATGTTAAACAAGCGGCCAACGACGTAGAAACCGAGGATATCTCCCGGGAGAAGGAGACCCCTTCTAACGGTGCAAACTGCCCACGCCAGCACAGGATGAAAATGTGGAAGGTTATTGTTACGAGAATATAGAGGTAATGTATGAATGAAACGATGAATGGTGATTGAGAATGATAATGGTGGGAGATTGGAATAGAATAGCGGAGAAAGAAAGAGAGAGATAAAGAGTTGGAGAAAATGATTGGTAAGAGAAATCATAGAAAGGACAACTAATGCTCTACTGCAAATATTCGGGTCTGTAAATGCATGGTTTATCAATCATCCACGAAGGCTATTTACGTGACAAACACCACGGGATATTTCCAGGCATCACATTTTTTTAATTTTAGTCAATCAAATGTTCAAAAATAACTGATGTCAATACGGCGAGAACTTTCTCAGAAGTGGACGCTGACACAGGACATATATTATTATTATTGTTAACAATCCACATGTGCTGATAGACAGTGTCAGGTGGCAAACAAGTCCCAAATAATCACACAGGTAAAATCAGTCATTAAACAAAAGTACACTTAAAGGGAACTTCAAAACACAAATCTCTATCACAAAATAACAAAATCCCCATCTCATTAACATCAATCACTCAGCAAGAAAAAAAAAGATAAATTAAAAAAAATTAAGCTGTTGCATATAATTTTACACCGCACATCAATCAAATTATTGCATATATTCCTTATATATTTTCTTAAAAGTATTCACTCTGTTAGGAAAGGGCTCGAATAGTTTTGCAGGTAAGGTCTTCCAATCAACAATTGTTTTATTTAGAAAAGAACATTTTTTTACTCGTTCTTTGTGCCCAGGCTATATTCGTTCTTTGTGGCAGTTTACCTTGAATTTGTGGTAATGTTTCCCTATAAAATGTGGTAGATGCACGAAGCAGGTTGAATTATGCTGGAAAACGACGTCAGATGAGAAATTGGGACGGTGAAAAGCAGAAGAATGAAAGTTCACGGAAATACTGTTATGTTAAAAATGTCGAAAATAAACTTGGCTATATCAGGCAGACTGTAGATGTAACAGAGAAATTGGATGAGGTTTAAAATAAGAAATCAAAGGCTTAAGATTACGAATTTGGGGAAATTAAAAAGGAGAGGTATAAAAAGAAAAATAATTACAGAGAGTTTTTTCAATAAAATGGACGAATATACAAATTGGAAAATTGACTCTTCCGAAGATGTTAGAAGACAGTACATGAAAATTAACAATAAATGAAGAAGTTTGACTGTTAAGGCTAGAGAGAGCTGGATTCATAGACAGGGTTTAGAAGAGAGAAGAACTAGAAAAGAAAGGAAAATAAACAGAAATTTTGAGAACGGTTAGGACTCGGACAATGAGAAAACCAATGAAATAAGTAAAAAGGGAATTTTAAATACAGATGGAAAAAGGAAGTTCTGCGTGAAAGATAATAACAAAATTCGATTATTATTGTTGAGACATTATATGTTTCAGAGATTATTTATGCAAGGTTGATGCTGGAAGATGAATGTGAAAGTGACGGAGAAGATGGAGGACTAAAGAGATTAAGGTGTAAAGTGAGTGGAGAAGATGATTCAGGATCTCACGAAAAAGAAAGAATCGGGCTGTGATCCTATTTGAAGCTTTGAAAGTATTTTTGATATAACGCAACATGTACATCGACCAGTTTAGCCAATAGAATCCATAATTTGGGCATTTAGCTGAAAAGTTTCCAAACACAATTTCAGTTTATTTACCAAGAAGTGGAATTAAACAGAATCTAACGACATAGGACGACCAGAGTTTCCAGCACATTGCTATTTTGATTATTTACAAAATAAATTTTTATTTAATTATATAAATGCAACTGAAGTTTTGAAAAAATGATGGGAATTTGTTGTTACACGTTTCGATGTTGCATGGTACTGACAATATTTCATTTCCTTCGCAGTTTACCAATTCGAAGACTCGATTCAAGCAGCTCTTCATCCCCATAACCTGGTAACGACATTTTCCAACTTTTCGTAGTGTATACTTGACTTCTGCCTGTAATTCGTCTTTCATTAGTTTCCTTCGATCACTGTCTTTAGTAAGCGATCCTGCTTTAGGATGCGTCCAATTAATTTCGCTTTCTTCTGGTCGGAGTCCTATATAGGCTTCTGTCCTCACTCAATCTTCGAAGTATTTATTCATCTTCTACTGTGAAGATATATGGTAGAGAATGAGGAAGACCATACCATATTGACTCTCAATCAACTGCATTTTCATCATTCTTCGGTAGTATCACATTTCCATTGACCCAAGTTTTCTTTTCTCTTACGGTCGCTCTAATGGTCCAAGTCTAAAATCTACAGAAAAAGCTCTCAGAAAGGTTTAACTACTAGTAGATAGCTGCTTTCTTATGACCGTGGTAAAAGTATTTTCCGTTATTTGCTGTTTCCTCTGAAAGAAAGCCTTCTTCGCGATATCTACTCTGCTCTGGCTTCTCCCATCGCCAGTTAAATTTCTTCCCAAAACGGGAAAACTCCACCACTTGTTCCAGCGTTTCTTTCCCTAGTCTCATTCGGGAATTATCTTCCACATTTCGACAGCAGACCATTGCCTTAATTTTAACCTTTTTTATTTTAACGTTGTACTTCACTCCCATCTCTATAGTGGCTATTAACCTTGTCAGGTCTTCCTTTCTAAGTCAATGGTTATCTTTACCTTGATGTCGTTAAGAGAGTCGTGATGCACATCAAATACAGAGTGCGAAAATAAGTAACACTCTCTTAACTGCTTCTCATTTTGGATGCCACTACTTTCTCCACACTCCATACGTAATTGCCTCCTGCCACCTCTTTGCATAGGCTGTGCATGTAGCAATGTATCTACGTATCATTTCCAATGCCTTTTTCATACGATACCCCTGTATCTATAATTCTGAGTAAGTTGCTCATCCCTAATCCCGAAGGTTCCTTCTGATATGGACTCCACTCCAACCGCCCGGCATCTTTAACTAACGCAGACACCCTGAGATCCGACCAGCAGAGCGGGCAATCTCTCGCAGCCCCCTCCCCCCTTTCCAAGCACCAGTCCTCCGCCCAATGATTCATCCCACCCTTCACTGCCGCCCCCTTGCCTATCGCTGACTTTTCATTTGTCTCCTCCATTCCTCCTCCCTCCGCACCGCCGGTTCCTCACCCTTCCTTTCTTCCAATGGCGGTATCTCCGCGCTGCGATCAACAGTTGCTCACTCTCGCACGGACTCCCCTCCAGTGCCCTGAAAATCTTTTTACCAAAAGGTTCTTCGCCACTCCAGTTCTTCAATCATTTTTTTGGAGATGATTTACATATCAACGTGCTCGCTGCTTTTGAAGTATGCACCCCCCAGTGCTGTCGTTTCATCGGTGGGATAACGACGCGATCCTATCTCGCACTTAAGGTCTCTTGCGATATATCTCTCATTCGCATTTTTTACGCTTACAGCATGACTGCGCGATATCCATTTTTCAATGCAATATCCCATCGATGTGAAGAAAATATCGACGATACACCGAAGTGTTGATAAGGATGGTTGATTAGTCATCCCATACTCTGAATAGAATGGTTTGAGGCGTCAATTTGCGGAAGAGATTCATATCGGAAAAGAAAATACTTCGTTATTCCACATATATTTTATTATGCACGACCTAGGTTTCGATTATACACACTAGTATATAAATCTGTGTGCCCTCTTTACTTCACCTGATGATGACCTTTTGAGTCGAAACTTACGTCGGGCATAATAAAATATGTATGGAAGAACAAAGTATTTTCTTTTCCCATCTTATACCCCGATAAACGTCGCAAATGCGTTGAGAAACATTATAAATAACATATTTTGTTAATGGTAGGAGCAGAGCATTGCGAGAGAGATTTATTTTAAATCGAAGTTCCTATATGAGTCAACTGTATACCTATAAACTACGTGATTACTTGTAAATTGAATGGTATCCCGGAGAAAAGAGCACTGGGCTGTGATGGCCAGTCATTCTCTCAAGTTCACTAGCCCCTTATGTAACGGGATCACTAGTATGACCATGGTAACTTCATGAATTGAATTATTCCATTAATAAGATGCAAGCTGAGCTGAGCTAAGCAGAGCTGTCACTCTAACAGAAGCAGAATGGCTTTCTATTTAAACCGATGCGTGCTCAGGATATACTTTACCCATAATTGATACTCGCTTTTAAATTTCTCATGACCAACGATTTAAGATACACCAACTGTTGGGATAACTGCGTTCCAAGAAGGTAAAATAAATGCGATGAGAGAGAAAATCAATATTATTCAAATTATTTTACTCTGCCTTATGAGATGACTCACAAATTAATCACCGCTCCAGTGATTGCTAAGCCTTGCTTCACAAGACAGCCAAACACAATTTACTTCATAAAAACTCTTTTTCAATACCGCATTTATTCTACGTCCATTTAATTCACCCAACATAACATTTGGTTTCCTACTCCTGCATAGCCGACTTGGAGCTCTCACGTCTATCATAACCTTCAAAATTCAAAATAACATCAAAATACTTTGCATCCACCTTTCCTACCTCCTTTGGGGGTTCACGCAATAAATCTCCTTCTTTACCTATTATAAGGGTACTTTTTCGTTTGTTTTCCTTGCCGTCGAAATTACCCTTTCCATCCTTTGCCATATCTGGATCTCAAAATCATCCGATCTACTGCTGTTATATTTCCTCCACGATCATGTTTCCATGACGGAACAAACCACGTCAAGCATCAAAGTTTTCATAAATATTCTCTGTACATTTTAACTCAACGTCCCTATCATCCACTCACTCCTTCGTGTTGAAGCTTCTTTGCCTAACGCAGGACTAGTTCTTCTTCTTTCTCAACTACTTAACCTGTAATTAGCTTATCCTTTAACTTTCTCTAAAGCCAAATTCCCATTTTTTCTTACGTTGAATCTAACCCAATAACTCGAGATGGCACTCCTTAACTCTTCAGATAAAGCAGTTTAGGACTGAAAATGATAATCGTGACTGAAATTGAAATCGGTATTAAGCCTGTGATTTGGAATATGATATATTAATTATTAATACAAGAATTAGTAATGCAAAAATAGTGGATACTTTTTCCTTATTTTACCAAATAAATGAGTTCCACCATTAATATTTCATCAAATTAGATAAATAATATCTACCCTTTGGAAGAGGAGTGCGAATAATGAGAAGAACAGCAGTTGAAAATAACGATTTTAGTGCACAGGGATTTATGATTTCAAGTCATCAAGTTTCATGATGTCAAGATATCAACGTAATATTCTGTAAAACCTTTTACTGTTAATTTGCTTCTTGACCTGAAATTTTGCCAAGCAAAAAGTCCGACCATGATCAAAATGCCAAGGATGGCAATCGCCATAGTGAAACCAAATATCCAGGGTGTACAAATGATATTTTCGAAAGTCAACACTAAACAGTCTTACAGTAAGTTATGTTCAAAGATGATAATGCACACACGATAAAAGAAATAAATTATCGAGGTGAACCCGCATCAGCAGTTACCAGCGCCGATAAACCTCTCAGTCTTTCACCATCAATACAGCATCTAACTCGAGGGATGGTTTTTTACAAGTGAGGGTGGTGTACGCCTCCTACTAAGTCCAGAACTGCAAAAACAGGCGGCCAGTCGTGTAATGATGGCGTTCAATTCCATTTGCAACTATATTCCAGTTACGTTTCGAGTTTTGCCATCCATGAAAATGTTCATGTTAGTGTTAAGACCGAAAACACGTAGTGAAAAATCACTTAACTCTATTGAATACCCAAGTAGATCTGCTTCTTGTATAAAACCGTATTAAAACCCTGAATCTGCGATAAAAAATTGAGTTGAAGATATAATGAACAATTCAGAATTATTTTATTAACCATTTTGTTGAGTCAAGCTTCATCGATTAGGATTAAGATTACACTCACCCAGCGTAAGATTAAACCAGAGCTCTTTAACTCCTCTTTCCACGGATTTTTTATCACAAATTTGCCCGTATCCTCTAACAGAATTAAGCATTCTCGGGGATACTGAATAACAATGCACAATGTGCATACTCACCGCAAAAAGGATCCAATGAAAACACAATTTCATCTGAGCTATTCTCTGAAAAGTTGTTCCGTATTCGCGTGACACCCGGGTTAACTATTCAATATGCTTATGCTACTCTTCGTAGAGGAAACGGAAATAGCAGTGAAACACACATACACACTCAATGTCACCTCCCCTCCCTTCTCCGTTTTCCCGATTCCCATTTCAATTTATCCACTCGGTTTCTTTCTTTATTCCCACGCGATAAAAGAACCGTTCACATCCTCCCCCCTGCGACGCATCCCAGCCCGTCGGTGGATTTGGGTCCTGGCCGAGAGGGAGGGATTTGGGTGCGTGAGTGTATATAAGGACGTGTGCACACACGCTACCCCTCCCCTTCTCCTTGTCCCTTTCGATTTCGATTGAATGGCGGCCTGCGCCTCAGCGGAGGCCTCTTTCGGCCCCGGCGTCCGTCCCACCCTCGAGGGGACACTCCCATCTCTGCCCTCCTCCGCCGTCACTCCGGCCCCACACCCCGCTTCGCCCCAGCCGTCGGCGAACGGCTCTCTCTCCCTCCCTCCTTCCCTTAAACTCCAAGCGTCCCGTCCTTTTCATGACCCTACTTCATTCACTAGATCGATAAAGTATTTCTTCAATACAACTTCATTTCTTCGAGGGTATTTTAGCTATTATGTGCCTTGGATGAATCCTAGCAACTATCAAAAAAGACATCTCGTAAAATATCTCTCATTCGTCAGAAGTGTTTTCCTTCTCCTGATCCCTTTGTTTCCTTCCTGCCCCCTAATCCGTTTAAAATTCCTATTTTGTACCAAGATTTCCTGTAATTATTCCATGTACGACGGTTTTTAAAATCACACTGTCCTTCTATTTCTCACCCGCCTAATTTTGATGCCTTCGAAATTCACCTAGCAGCTTCTTTTCTTCTCCCGTCGTATTTGAAACGTTGTGGTTAGCCTTATCTTCCGCCCAATTCCGCCCACTGACCACCTCTCGCAATCCTTCAATCTACACTGATATCCCCTAACATCATAGACCAGGTTTTGGATCCGTAGATTCCTTAGCTCAATGCTTAAGCCTTTATTTATCAATATAAAACAAGGATATAAGTCTTTCATTGAATGGCAGCACTTGGCATATTTTTACTTAAATTACACAAAGGGAAAACAATGGGTTAGCATAAATTTTCCTATCGGTTCTGAAAAATTTAATACTGCTTCATTCTGAAAAAATATTTATGGGGCTAATGCTCATTTAACTTTAATTATTAAAATATTTTGCACCATTGAGTAGCACCATGTAAAGGCAAATTTAAATACTTGGACGAATTATTGCTGAGATTAAAAACGTCTCTGATTGGAGAAGCCAGAATACGAAGAAAAATCTACAATAAATATGACTGACACCAGGACCTTTAGTATTATGAATAAATAAGTAAATATACAGGTGAATATATATATATATATATATATATAAAATATATATATATATACATGAATAATATATCTATACATGTATATATAATATGCATGTATATATAGTATGCATCGTAAATACCATAGCAGTTGAAGAGTGAAAATGATATAATTATATTGACGCTACGGAGAAGTACCTAGGAATAGCTAATTCAAGGAATTAATATTACTAATCGACAATTCAATCCTTTAACCATAGATCTACTCATCACTTAGGCAACAAATTGTTCTATTCATTACAAATGACGCATATTCGTATTAAAATTAAGACAAAGGAAGAGAAATGGGAGTGGGAGAGATCCTACAAAATCATTCAATTACGAGATAATCCCATATCATTGGTTTAATTAAAATAATAATGTGAAAGGAATGATGAATTGTCCAGTGAAAGGAAAAAAATTCAAATCTCAAATAAAGGCAATTTCAACTTTACCTACAAACTTTATATTTCACGTAAATCCCTCTGATTTTTATTCTGATAAAAAATAAATTTTGTTAAATTTTTTTTTTGCATGAGATTTTACTGCCCGTCACTGTTGGGCCCAGTGAAAGGAATGTACTCGTATGTTCATCATAACAGTTTGAGGTTTAACCATGTGGAATTCTTTTTCAACCCTCAGACGGTATGTTCCGCAATTATGATGTTTAAACGGATGATCGAAATCCAGGAGACCCCAAAAGCGTGGCTTGCTTTTTTTCTGGCGCACGCTTGTTTTTGTCACTCTCCTTCTGACGTGAAGTGTATGTGCGTTTAATTTCAATCGAAAAAAATCCCATGAAGGAGAAACCCATTGGCAAATACAAATATTTTTAAATATGTCGAAAAAACGAAGGCATTCACGTGGAAACGTGACCAGAATTTGAAAAGTCATTGACTTTCATTGGAATCAGGATGCTTGGTACGTAAATTCTCGATTTTACCCATTGAAATTGAAAGCCAAAATATAACATCTGAACCTTTGCATGGATTTGATACATATTGAAGCCTGTCTTTGAGTGTATATGTGACAAGTTCATTCCCTTTTTCCCCCATAGATCTAAAATAATTGTCAACGCAACATTATAGACTAATTATTATTCCATCAACATTCATTGATATTAAACCGATATTACATCTATTTATGAAGCATCAAATTCAATTTTGCATGCATTTAACTTTTGATGTAACAATGCAATTCACATAAAATATGCGTTACTTGATTTCAGAAGCTGCAAAAGTATATTAAATTTTTGCAGAATTATCATTTGTTTATAATTTAAAACTCAGCGCACATTTTAACAATAATGCGGAACAAACCTCCAATAATTGAATTCCTTTCCTCGGAATTCCAGCACATTGTCCATGACGAAATCATATCTGGAATTTTCACTTGGAGCTAAGATTTATAAAAACATAATTCATTCGTGTTCTGTTCCAAACATGCCTAGAAAAAAGTATTCTCAGGGTATTTATTCTCGTATTAAATCCAGATTTAGAATGTATGGGGGAATATATTTTAACCTTTTATCCTTTCGGCCGCCTCGTGTTTGAGGTAACGCACGGGCGCACATCATGAGGCATCTCAAGGTATCCCGGCATTCCGAGGCGCCAAGTGACAGTTCGGCGACGGCAGAGAGGAGAGCTGAACAGAGTGAGGGGGCGGCGAGGAACCTCGTTTTCAGTTCCATGCGCTGGGAACCCGTTCATTGGTTCTTAGTTTGTTTCATATTACATAGTATCCCGCAAGCTACAGCCAGGGTGTGCGGCAGGAGGAGATTACATATCAGACTACTTTTAACCCAAAATAATTTTCCCCACTAGCGCGATGAAACATTGTTATTTTCTGATCCCTTACCGTTCCTGGAAAAATAATTCTTTAATCTATCTCTTTTACGCTCAATCCATCTAATTATATTTACATGATCTCCCACACTGTAGCTTTATGAGGCTAATACTACATTTTCAACATCATCCCTAAAGAGACACCCTTCTAATGTATGCTAGAGATTTAATCTGTAATATAACTTTTGCTCCGTGGGTGATTCCCAGCCCAGTTCCTCTAATACTTTTGATAGACTACTATGTTTGCCATAAGAACGTTTTAGTTTCCGATAATGGCCCAGTGGCCGACGTAAATCCAATCAACGTACGTTCCAACAAAAATGAACCAGAGGCAAATTCGGAAGCGATTCGTTCTCCAGTGGCGATGGAAATTACTGCAGTAATGACTGTCGGAAAATGCAAAAAGAGTAGTTCAGGTGGTCGATCAACATATCAGTTATTTCAGCCATCCCCCAATCCCCGAATCCCCATGCGAATCAATGAGGGGTGGTCGGTTGATTCGGTCGTTCGGCCAATGGCCAGCGCTCCTTCCTTCGCCTGCCCTGCAGATGACACATTTTAATCTGGCCTTCGCCATAGAAACTCACGCACGACCAGCGGCCCCTCGTCCTCTCCATGGCCGACTTCACACAAAGAGGGGTTTTCCTCCATCTCCCCGTCCACTTCCATCCCTTCATTCCCTCCCCCCTGTTGCCCCCCTTCGAGATTGTCACAAGTCACTCCCCCCCCCTGCTCAGAACTCTAAGAAAACTGCCACACCCTCACCTCCTGCATCAACCGGACGCCTTGCCACCCTCCAAAACCTTTTCAACCCACACCAACCGCCATGACTCCAGTGTAAAAAAATCCGACACATTTGCCTTTTCGTTTTGGCGTCGAAAAATGATGTAGAAGGAGGGGTTTTCTCTTTGGAGCGGTCACCCTCGCACTCTCTCCCCCTGTCGCTCTTACACTCCTCTCGGTCTCTCCCTCCCCGAACGGATGAGACGGATAGAAATTACAGCCATGTTCCCTATGGCACGCTCAGAAAGTGCAAGTTCCTGCCTCCACTTTGCGTATTGAGGACTTAATATCTAACTGCTAGTATTGATCCTCACAAGAACTGGCTTACGTGGGAGTAGTTTGCGTAGAAAGTGCAGAAGAGAGAAATCCCATTGAGCAAACAACTGATCAAAATTTTGGAAAAGTGTACAATTTAATCAGGCATTCTAGAGCACAACTATTCTATCTTTACTCCAAAGTGTTCGATAAAAGGTTTAACATCACCTTGCCACTCAAAAAAATCATCGGTACTGGTAGTTCAAGTTCATTTAAAAATATCTAAAAATAGGCTATCCATTGCTAAAATCGACAACATTGTGTATATCGTCTGACCAAATATAACCATTAATCCTTGATGTATTAGCTCTATAAAATGAATTCCGTAGATATAATATTTCCATACCTAAAGAAAAAGAAAAGAAAAGAAAATAAATAAACTCAATTGGATATTAATACAGAATATTGGTTACGTGCATTTTAGTACGATAACTATAGCAACATATATAAAATAATTTCCATCAAATTGTAACCAAATTTCTTCATATCCGTTAATATTTTTATTTTTATTTAAGGTGTTTCCTTGCTTTAGGATAGTGAGCTATGAGGTAATTATAAGTTGTAATTATGAAATCGAAATGTTAGTAGTCATCAATCAAAGGGAATTATTCTAAACAAGTCCATAATGAATAAAATGTAAGACTAATCAGTGTTAGGTAAGGATTCTCACCCCTCCAAGGAAACAAAAGAGTACAGGGATACCTGTGAAAGTTGAATAAAAGATTGTCAATAAAAACAATTTATGTTTTACTAAATGTCACCTCTGTGAACCAATGAAGGAACATGAAAAGCTCTGTTGAAAATATTGGATAATCTAATCAACGAAATCCAACCAAAACGTTATGTAGAAGCAATTATTTAGATTGGCCAGGGAATCTTCTGAAACTCATTGATCGAAGAATTAATTTTTTGCAATATGTTTCAGAAGTTAGTGTTTTATCTTTATTTTACAATGATATAGTTTATCCTATATTATTCTCCTGAATTGAACTACCCACGCATGATGTGATGAAACCATGGTGTACAACGCTCTCCATCTAAACGGCTAACTTTGGCTGGGACCGGCACATTTTAGAAAGTTTGAGATTTATGACGCGTTAGAATAATAATGCAGCCTTGCAAAACGTCGAGAAAATATAGTTCATTTTGATGCAGTAATTTCAATCGAGGAATCTAAAATGTTATGGATAAATTTTGAATATATACGATCTAATTTCTAAGAACTATTTACATAAAGAGTTTTTGAAGAAAAATATCTCACTGCGCAGTATTCCTTCATTGCTCCTTTTTCTTTGGCCAATGTCCCCGCTCCATAAATTAAAAAAAGGAATTTTTTAAAAATGTATAATTTTCAAGCTCTATTTAAAATGCAAATTTCGGCACTGAGGACATTCCTTTGATTAAGAATTTAGCGAAGACTACCAACTGATCACCACTTTTATATCCATAAAGAATGCCTTAATTTTCTTCCTCTTTCGGCTGAATGATGGCACGTTAATTAAAAGGGCAAAATTTTGGAATGTTTGTGAATGAAATTAAGGAAACCTTCTTGATCAAAGCGTGCCCTCGTCATTATATCACATTCAATGACGGCATATTACATGTCATTAGCAATATTCTACGTCTTGAGTCAAGATCCCTTTTACTAATGAATGGGGGATATAGGAAGGAGGGCGTTGAGGATCGCCTAACGAAGTAACAGATAAGCAGGCTGAAAGCCCGGAGAGTAAGAGGGCCGCGACGCCTTCAAGCAACTGGCTCTCAATACGGGCATGGGACTTAGTCCAATTATTATTATTGGTGTCTTAGGGCTCGAAGCCACGATCCAAACGCCGTCCCTATCCCCAGGGAAAGCATAACGAATCATTGTTTCTCCCTCAGAGGGACTAACGAAAGAAAATTCCACGAAAGAGAGATACCACTCACCAGAGAAAGTGAAACATTTTGGTGCAGAGAAAGACATCAGATGTTCCTTAAAGAGACGCTTTCGAAGGAATGAATTACAAAAGTTTGGAGGAATACGAATCAATCAGCTGTAGGCGACAATTTCAAAATCTCGGGCCATGCCATTAAATTGAGGATTAATTATCACTAAATAAAAGATAAGGGAATTCGTACTAAAATAATCTAACACTAAAAGTATAGTTCAGACTAGTCAAATTATTTTCTATTTATCTGATCTCAGTCCGTAGATTAAGATGAGATAAATAGAACGTAGTGTGAGGAGTTGGAGTGCGAATAAAAAGGTTTGAATTGCATCTCTGCAAAAACCCCATGTTGTATTTCTCTTTGAAAGGAAAATACCATCGTAAATCACTCACCAGATTGGGGTTTTTAAAGTGATAAAAACTTTAATAAGGATTTAACACTTTAGCAATTATATATACTACAAGAAAAATCTCCAGTCAAATTTAAAATGTGTGAAGGAAAATCAACTTCTTTGGGAGAGTAGGTTTGAATTAAAAGAGCTATTTTTTTCAATGTCCAAAGTTACAATAATAACTTTTTCTCGAGATGTAACTTATTATTTCTTGAGATGAAACTCAATATTGCAAAATAATAATTTCTTTTTTAACGAGGAAAAGTTGAAATGAAGTTTCATGACCGCAAAATTGCTAATTACAAACTTCGTCTTCGTAATATTTTACTCAGATTTTAATATCCATATTCTTGGAAGTTTTGAATAATAACACTAGTAATATAATCGTTTCTCTAATTTTAATAAGGATATTCTTGACTCTCACGTTTTACCTGTACAATTTATTCAGTTATTCACAATAATTCCTCTTTACCATAGCTGTATCCAATTTGATTAGCTTCCAATTGCACGACGTTGACAAATAATGTTTTTTTTTCATCGTACTAGTACCTTACACGTTCCTGAGTCCTATAATTAGCACAAAAGAGGGAGTATCGAGTGTTACCTTCCAATTTTTATTTCAATGAACAAAATAATGAGATGTTTTCTAGCCATTCAGATTTTCTCTAATTGAAACTCAGGGCTATTTATATTGAACTCAATTCCTTCCTTTGGGACAGCGACTTCCAAATCTTTTAATCATCAGGATCGATTATTAGAAAATCTGCGGGTCTAGGGACCGGATAATTTTAAAAATGTCTTAATAAGTACAGGGTTAAATAAATTGTGCATTTGTATTCATAAAAGCCGAAATATCAATTAAATTATCAAATTTCATTGTCAGCCTATATATTTAGCTTCAGCATTTATGCAAGTCGCGGTAGTCCAGGGGTGGAGCGTTGGACTTCTAACCGGAGGGACTGGGTTCGATTCCCGGGCAAGCTTCTCCGGGTACCTTTAGCTTCACCCAACCTATGTGATTTTTTGGGTACCAGATCTCCCTGGGAAAACATAACTGGCACAGGGAAAGGAACTGGCCCCCCTACCCTGATGTGTGAATTTCACCTGCCGTATTAGGCCTAGTACTGGGTGAACACAACCATCACCTACCAAAACATGGACCTTTGGGTTCATTACTGTGTTTATTGTTAATGGAATCCTTGCAACAGTAGGAATTACAAAATTGGTAATAATGGAAAACAGAGCATTACAATGTGAAGGGCATTGTTGTTCGTTTTAACGTAACAATTGTATCTAAGGCCAAAATAATTCAATTTAATCCATGGATCAGGATCATAAACTTTATTCCTATACCTTGTTAGTAAGAAAATTAAAGCAGAGAATGAAGCTTCTCGCTTACACGTTAAAAACGGTATTGCGATTAAAAGCGCCTTCTCCGAAATATGTGCATGTATTGATTGAGATAACCCAGCACTTTGAGATAACACACCTTTCACTGAAAAACAGCTTTTTTAAAGTTGTTTTTCAATGTACATTGAACTGCCTTCAGTTTGGGAAATATATTCATGTCAGATGAAACTTTACTTTCATTGTTGTAGAATACGCCATTTTTTAAATATTGTCTAGAAATACAGATTTTAATAAATAAACTTTAAAATTCCCTCTTTAGCAGATGGTATCCGCTAAAATAGTATTTTATTTGTTATAAACTTTTTCCGGAATATTTCCCGTGGGTTTATGAAAAAAAATCATTTTAATTCTGGCTTGGTATCCACAACATTCGGCAGCGTATGGGCGTTTCCAACGCCTGGCGTCTGCTTGACTTGAAAAGTATACCTGAGAGGGATACCATATACATGCACGTCCCTTCTCCTCCCAATTCTACCCAATTGTCTTAGACCCTTCCGTCTGGAAATCGAACCAGGTGCTTCAGCAAAAAAAGTGGCTCAGGTCGAGGGGACAGTCATGAAATACCTCACCTGATATAGACACACCAGGAATGACCGTTGGAATTAAGGGAGTAGGGGAACGAGGATAGGAGACAGCAGAAAGGCCGTGGTGGGGGGAGAGAGAGGGGGATGGAGATGCGTTGTGGATGGGAGAGGACAGATGTAGGGGGGTGAAGGTGTGGGAGGGTGGAACAGATGAGAATCCGGAGGGAATTGGGGGAGTTATGGCGGAGGAGGGGGTCGAGTGGATTCGAGGTATGCGCGGAATCCACTCCCCGTCTTGTCCTGCCCCCTCTCCCCCCTCCTCCCGCGGGTATGGAAACTCAGCCCCCTCACCTTCTCTCTCCCTGCCCCATCCCCCTCGGTCTCCACACTCCAACCCCGAGTCGCACGGCTGAATCATCGGGGTGTCGATTCTAGAATGCGGCCCATCTATCCTTTTCATTAAGAACCCTGATCTTTTCATGCTTTTATGTACGCTCGCTCAACAGGGTCTCGCGCTTGATATCAGTGCCAAAATGAGGAAAAACACACGTACACAAAGAAAAGAAAATTTTCTTCCTTTCCTTCTCTATTTTACCCTTGATTTTGGATCGCTCGACTATCTAAACCCTTTTTTTCGGCCTCGAACACTCAAGAGTCTTCTCCTTCTAAATGTTATACAAAGGGAACGGAACTGAAATTTACGCGATTGACGCATCCCCGACAACCCGAACGTGGGTTAGATTCGTGCTCGCATGAGGCAGGAGGCAAATATATGAAACTCTAATAATTAATAAGCACTGATTTTTCCTGGTTGTTTTAAATGCGAGTTGCCAGGCTTCATAAAATGGAACGACGTTCAAAGTTAAATTTTCAATTAATACGAGCCGCTTGCAGTGATGATTGGACATGTTTACCGAACGCTCTACTGAGTGGATGATAATTGAAAATCTAAGGAATGTATGCTAAAATTCTTTGGACACGATGTTCGATAATATTAATATTTTTCCTTTAACTTAAAAAAGATATTTCGCCTATTTTTACGCAAACAAATATGAAAACTGACTGACAATAACTCTTTTATTAATTTTAAACTTGTGATACCATAATAAATAAATTTTTCGGGTTCCAAGTAGATACAGGACATGCGTGCTTAAGTACTTATTTTTCTATTGAGTAGGGACATCAAAAAGAGGAAGGAACCAACACTTTGCAGCACGGATAAAGGATCAAAATGGTAAATATGGTACTTATATAGTCTTCCAGGATGACAATTTATTTTTTTAAATAGCTATTTTTTCTGAATACGTGGAAATTTCTAATAATCCGAAATTAGCAAATGAGAAAAAGTAAAAATGATAAAATATATACACTCGTACTCGTTCTGAGAAGAAATACTTAGACATAAAGATATTACCCAAAAGTGGGTGTGGAGAGCTTAGAAATATTAACCACTGATGAAGAAGCTAGTGATGATGTATTTTAATGTTTGATTTTGATTAAGGAGTTTCCACTTAGAGCCAATTATCATCGCTTCCAAGACTTCAATTAATTTTCAAATGAAATTGACAATTAACTGATAAGGGACAAAAATGTGATCATTTGGAGTCAAAGGCAAAGAGATAAATATCTTTCCAAGTTAAAGATCCATTATCACGGGTGATGATTGAAATTTTGCTCGAAAACATGTTTGGCAACCATTGAACTCAAAATACAAAATGCAAAGGAGATATGTATATAAAAATGGGCACACCGACTCAAAAGCTTAAGCAAAAATTCGAACTAATAACAAAATTTGAACAGAAAAAAACAAAGATCAATTGTTTGAATACCATAACGTGTTTTTATCTTCTTATTTTAAAGCTAAGGTTAGGACTCAAAATTATTTCTGTAAGCAATTTAAGGATCCAATGAAGGCGAATCGATCGTACATCAAAATTCTGATAGCCAAATTTACTCGATTGTAATCTCCCCTAGATATGTGTTTAAATATGAAATAAAACAAAGTAGTCTGATATATTCGACCAATTAAGATTGTTTTACCATTTGCAACATCGGTTGATTTTTTTAACGGGCAATTAAACTAAAAAATTAACTAAAGGCTGATATTTTAGTAATGAAACGTCGAGAGCCGTTTCTCCTGCAAAGAAAACGGTGTTAAGATGATATTCATTGCACGAATATAATGACGACCAGGCCTGAAAAAGTATTTAAATACTGACTCGGCAAAAAATACTAACTCAAGCTATCACTTCCATTTGATTAAAACACGAATGGAAACCTATCATTTACAGTTTCCTTCAGTAGTTGTCATATGTAAGTGACTGAGTCGACAACGTACCTCTAAGTAAATTGCTAGTCGATAGAAACGCAGGTTCTACACACGATTCAGAAAATGTATTAATAATCACGATTCTGCATCTAAATGCAAGTAAAACCGAAAATGTTCGGAATAAACAAAAAAAAATCCAATTTATCAGTCTTCATTTGAAAATTGAGGAGGCTCGTGGAAATACCTAAATAAATGCTAAATGCACCGTAATTTTGAAAATTCGATTAACTCTGGAATTGAAATTGAAAATATTGCTATTGAATTGTGAAAACCATCAAGAGTGTCACAGATAGTGCAGTACAGATGATAGTCAAAATGAACATTTTTACGTACCTACCTTTGATTACTTTTGTTTTTTTTTTAATTTTGCATTGATTTTAATTTGAGTCCTAAATTACAATCTGCATTAAAAATTGTAAAAAAAACGTTGAGCTTTGTCTTCGGTGGTCCTCCTCAAATGGACATTTTAATCGATCTGTCGGATAAACGCTGGAGCTCGGTGAACGACAATCCCAAGGACAGAGCGATCATTTGAAGACGCCACCGAACACCTACCCTCCTCTCGACGCACTCCACCCGCCCCCACGGCTAAGTCCGCCTCCGGGGGCAGTAGTCCCCCGCGCCACTTCCCCTCGTGTCCTTCCGCCTCAATCCCCCCTCCGGAAGAAAGACCCCCACCACCACTCACTTTCATCCCCTAATTACACCTTTTCAGATCCAACCCGCTCCCTCTTCCCCCATCCCGGGCTTACGTCCATTCTTCCGCCTTGGAGCGTCTTCCCACTCGAAGAAGTCCTTAAGTCCTACCCTCAGCGACCCTCTCGACCAGCTACCGAAGGTTCCCTAACCACCAACGTCCTCCTCCGTCTCCCTCATCGCCCAATCTCCTCCCTCGAATTCAGCAGTGTCTTTCCAATGGCCGTGAAATCCTGGTCGCGTAATTAAACATGCTCTGAAGCTGACAAGCCGAATTAATCAAATTTCTTCTCTCTCTCTCTTACGCACGTACGCCCATAGCCACGCACAAACGACGCCGAGCCTCTTTCCTCTCTCGCACCCCTCCTGCCCTACCCCTACCCAAATTCACCCCCTTCACCCTCGCCTCCCCGTCCTCCCGTGAAACCACATGGAAAACACGCGACGAACGCCTTGCGAGTCCCTCTCTCTCGAGGAGATATCGGCTAAGAAAGATGGGTTGAGGAGGGAGGGGTGTTCCGCGGAGGGACGGGGGTGGGATGGAGTGAAGTAAAGGGTTCAGTCAAGGGGCAAAGGACCCTGAGGAACGGGAGCGTGAAGAAAGGGGAGAGGGGATCAATGGGGGAAGTGTGGGGGTGATGCGAGAGAGAGAGAGAGAGAAGAGGGATGATTGCGAGGAATTCGGCGAGAGGGTGTGCGACGGAGGAGGGGGGCGGATCCGCCTGGTTGGATGAGGGGTCGGATGTAGGCGTAGATTCGGTCGTGGGGGTCAGGGAGTGGTTCCCCGCCTCCATGGGGTCGGGAGATCCAGAGGGGGTAATTTATTTTCAAATCGTATCGAAAATAGTTGGAAGTGACAAAAGGGGTACATCAATATCGCTGATCAGATTGACGAGGTAGCGCGATGGTGGTTTCCTTCACCTAGCCTTGTCTCCCCGCTTTCTTCGATAGTTTTGACCTGCAGCCGGAGCTTAAGCCGCAGATCTCGGTGCCTTCGTCATGGTTCAGTTTCGCGCTCCCAGTGGGTAGGCTAATGCCCACGTCAAGTTTTTCTTTCTCCCATTCCATTTTTCCTGCCTCCCATTATTACACACACAAACACACTTTACGGCGTCAAATGCCACGGAATTTGGTTTATTTCCGTTGTAAAGGTACTAAAAGCATTTCATTTATATAGCTTCTTCAATAATTCCTTAGCAAATTCAAGATAATTCATCGTCGTTCGACGTGAATATTTTCCTCTGGGGCATTTTTTTCAAGCTTGGGGGAAAAACTTCAAAGAGCTATTGGGGCAAAATCTGGTGGATTTGGTGTGTGTTGCAATAATTCGAACTTGAATTGCATCATTTTTGACATTGAAAATACAGGTGTACACCCGTGCATTCTCTTTATGGAAAGGATTTTTTTCTTTTGCCAAATGAGATGTCTAATATGAGGATCTTCCGAAATCCTACTCTTGGGATGGCCTAAAAAAGCTAGAGAAACGCAGGAATAGGCACTCTCTCTCCCTGTAACTAAAAGTAATTGGCTCGTTTGCTTTGTTTTCCGCAAAATGAATTTTCTCCATACTTTTTCACATAAGCATCCCAAACCATTTCATCTCTACTATTTCTCTTTGGCCAAGCATTTGAGATTTACAACACTACACTTGCCAAAGTTTTTCACAAAAATATTTTTAGTATTATTACCTTGTCAGTTCCGTCGACTTCTTTCATCCTCACGGATATCTATACCTATAACGAATATTTTAAAATAATATGTTCATTTTCGTTTTCCCATGTAACGTGAAAATGGCTAAACTACCGAATTTAATTTTAATTAAATCACCGCAATATCAGACTCTACCGGGGTAAAATTTATCCCCATTAATATTTATGACCAAGTTTCAATTTGATAATATCATTTTATGGTCCAAATTGTTCATAGACTCTTCATGAATTGTTACCATGACGTGACGTAAGGGATTTTGCGATCTGAAGGCCATACAACTGTGCTGTTGGGAGTTATGATAATTCTTGCTTTTAGGTTCACCTTTGTCAGATATTCGGAAGGCTAGGAGCCAGAAGAAAGTTCACGCCGAGTATGTGCCTTAATGAAACGGCCGACAGAGAGATGACGTCACGTTAAAAACATAATGGGGGAAGAAATCTCGACCGTACTTATATATAGTATAATGTGGAGATATAAGCAAAAGTCGGCGGGTTTGCGGATGATCAAACTTTAGTTTGTCAATCCGTTCAGCGATTGGAAATATTTGAAAGTCAGTTCACTAGGTATGGGATTAAAACAAATATAAACAAAACAAAGGCTATACGGTTAAGTGACATAGTGCTAAGTTAGCTATTAAAATAGGAATTCATAAGCTAGAGCAGGTGGAAAAGTTTATATATCTCGGAAGTGATTTTGACGAAAATGTTCAACGTAGCAGGGACATAGAATGGATGATTGCGACGGTCAAAGAAGCTTTCACAAGGAGGAGAACATTCACGACAGGGATTATGAGTAGTATTTTTAAGAAAGCTTGTTAAAACCTTGATATGAGATGTGGTTTTTTACGGCATGAAAACATGGTCAGTGAAGCAAGAGAGGTATTGGAAAATTTTCAAATGCAATCAAATGTGGGGAGGGATGTAAAAGGTGAAAGGGACGGAAGAAAACAAATGAGGAAGTGTCATGGTGGGCGAGGAGAGGGGATGTTGGATGAAATCTATAGGAGGCGGGATATATAGATAAAGAGCATATGTACCAGGAATAGGATGATGATGTCCGTGATAAATGGGAGTACATTGGGCAAGGAAGGAAAGGGTTGCAATTGGATAGTGATAATGGAGATAATAGTAGGAGAAAGGAATTATGCCGCATTGGTGTGGCTGTCGTGTCATCTTTAGTTGTAATTATTTGGGAGAGAAAAATAAGTTAATCTTGTGTAGCATATCGACATCTGAAAGCTACCTTAAACGGTAGATTACCAATAATAAAAATGGCTAACCTAAAGATTTGTTGCCGAAAAAGACCCAGCACCTAAACAATTTCGTTTCATCAAAATCAAAATTGAAATGAAACCAAAAAAAAATAATTTTCAATATTCGTGGTAGTATTATAGCGCACAGACGAATGTTCAGAGACAGTTCTTTTCAATACTAAGGCATGTAAGCAAAAAGATTTAAACTGTATCAATCCATAAATGAATCGATGTAAGTTCTACCACACACGTGATATTTAGTATCTGAGAGAATAAATATTCATTTCCTTTGACGGCAGCGAATAACTCACACTGGCATTACCAACGAAAATAAGGTCCCGCTCGTCGACCATGAAGGGGGCACCTCGCCCGACAAAGCATTTCAGCTTTCATCAATGGCTCTCGGGGTGATTATTCTCTGAGGACATCCATGCCTCCCCCTTTCCCCCCACCCGTTCTGCCTCACCCGGACGGCGAGAGAAGTCGTCGCGGAGGTGGAGAAATCGCGCACATACTCTCGGGGCAAAACAAGTAGGCACCTTTGCATTACAAATCTGTTCCAAACTGAGTTCATTCTTCCCTCTTCGGGAATTAAGACGCAATGCGCTCTCTTTAATAACGGCGTGGCACACCTTGCGGTTGGCGCATCCAACGCCCTCCCCACGCGCTGCGGTCGAGGGCGGATGGAGTGTATGCAATGCTACAGTGTCCTCGATCATCTTCGAGCTGCAGCACCTCGAGAAATGTGGGGGTGGGTTTTAATAGCGGGTGGTGTGGGATGTGAATTTAGAGCAGAGTTGTGAAAGGAGGAAGCGGTGCAGCAGGCAACAGATTGAGGCTGCAAAAAGAAAGGATGTTTTCCAAGATTATTCGGGTCTCCCATTAAATTATTTTTGCTAACCAGTCAGTTTTGCACATTTCAAAGAGTGATCGGAAATTTCTTCCTTTGTCCGCGAGTCCGAAAATGATCCAAGAACACTGTGTTATTTTGCAAAATACCAACAATGTGAGAGGTGTTTTTTTAACAGCAACAGGTGTAATATACTCAATAAGAATACGCTCAACAAGATATATATTATTTGTCATTGTTAAATCAGTGATACGTTGAAAATGAATTTTCTCAATTATTCTCCCCTGTATTTTACCCTTCAAATAGTAATATGATTAATCAAGAATTTTCTTTGTTGCATTGACATCTAAAAGATACATTATGTAATAAAATAAAATAATTTTGAGTTTTAGCCATCATGCTAGAATCTAAATACTGAGTTGTCTAGCTTACGTAACGTCCAGAGAAAAATATTATGTGAGAAAAACATCGTCGTGGGATTCGGCGGTCGCACTCACCTACTTGTTTCTTATTTTACAAGTCATTTTCATGAAAGTTTACATTAAGATTAGTACTTAAATTGCAGATAAGTAATTGAATATTTCTAAATTGCTTACCGGAGAATATTCGAAGGATTTTTTTTAACTTAACGCCATTATGTCTTCTTGATTTACAGTCATGAATGAAGTTTTAAAAAGTTACTTCTCAATTATAAATAGTAGACCAAAAACATCGAGGATAGCCGTATAATTTAAGTCTTAGGCTGTTAACAACCGGAAACGATTGGTAAATAGGCTTCACTTAACCTACCCTTTCATTGAAAATAGCTTTGACGCAGTGGAAGTCATCAGAAAATGGATTTGCAGCATGAAAACACCGAATCCCAGTTTTATGGGAAGCATAACTAAATGTCTTGGCCTGATACTTTTTCCGCGCCTTCTTCTTTAAGAAAAAATTGAGAAAAAAATCACCAATTTAATATTTGCCCTGTAACATTGGTGAATCTTCGTGGGACTACAAATTAATCTTAATCAGCAAAACAGGTGGTAACACAATCATGTCCTTTACCGTCCATCCGTTTCCACGTATGAGTCGAAAAATTAGTAACAGAATCCTTGGAAGCAAAGATGATAGCCGTAGATAGAAGACTTTTGGGATATAGGAGGGGAGAAGGATAGAAATGTGAAATGAATAGAAAGGAACACGAACGAAAAAGGCCTAGATTTGGTGGGAAAAAATTGTCGGGATAAGTTGGAGGTCAAAAAATGAAATCCCAGAACAAAGGCAGCTTTCGGAGCTTGATGTATACGATCGTTCAGCTGAAAATCGTACGAAAATCTCGACAACGGTATCCATTTAATACAGCCGGAATAAAGGCATAAGGGGAAATAGGGAATCAGAGCCACCAAAAAGAATACTTGACAGGAAAAATGTAGAATGCGTCAAGTGTCCTCTTTTTCCTTTCCTCTAAAACAAAGGTTTTTTGAGAGGTCGGCGAAGAAAGCTGTTTAAATGGTGAATAGACGCAAAAGGCGACGACGGGTAAGAAGGAAAATGGGTCGTTGAAATTGCTATCGGACATATTTTGAGGTCTAATATATTGCGGATGAGCGCAATGGAAGGAGGAACGACGAAAAAAGTGGACCGGAGAGTACTGCGAAGGTGGAATCACGAGAAGCCAGCGACGGAAGATTTCAGCGAGAAAAAATGCCGTGAAATGAAGAGAGGGATCGAAGATTAGAACGGGATGATGGATTTTCGCTTCGAACCAATCCTCGAGAAGACGACACAGTGCGTTGCGGGTACCACCCCTGCCTGTTAGCTTCCGCTATCACGTACTTCACCAATTGAAAAGGCATTTCGAGCGAGTTTTGCGTGTAAAAAAGGTAGATTTGGCAGTGGGGCAGTGTTAGGCGGTCCAGAAGGACTGTGCCGGAGATCGCAGAGCAGACCTAGAAATGGCGTGGAGGAAGGCAATGATTTTTTGAGAAGAGGAGAGAGGTGAGAAAAATTTAGGGACAATCTATCCCTCCTCATTCCTCCCCTCATCCCTTTCCACCCTCTCCCTAATGCTGCGGCACGCTCGGTCGCTGACAGAAGGGTGGGGAAGAGATGGGGGAAGGGAGTAGGGGGTGGGTGGCGGAATGAAAGGCCAGGCGCCGGGGGTGGAAAGACGGCGGCAGGAGTGCGACGCTGAAAAGGGAGAGTTGCCCTAAACGGGTTACGGCCATTTCATTCCCTTCCGGCCCTTTACGCAATCCCGCGGGGGGGGGGCGCACAGAGTGAGGCGGGGGCGAACGGTGTTGATGGTCGGCCCCGCGTGGAGTGAAAGGGAGGGAGGGGATGAAAGGTTTAAAGTGTGCCGGGGGAGAGGGGGGTGGTGCGGAGGGTTGGGCGGTCGGTCGGGGTTGAATGGAAGATGTGTGAAAATGGGAGAGGTGGGCCGGCGTTTTGAAGGGTTGCACTGGACATCGAATGGACCACCGAATCTCTTGGGCGTGGCCGAACCAGACGGGAGTCATTAGCATACCAATGGCTTAGTTAACCCTTTCCGCACCAAATTTGAGCGCAGGACCGGTGGAGTATTGTAAGGAAGGGGATGGGAGACTGGGAATTGGAAGAGAGAGAGAGAGAGAAACTCTGCGTAGGGGAGGAACAAGGGGGGGGAGGGGCTCGCCACCAACGACAACCTTCTCGATAGTCTCCCACCCCTCGCCTCGACCAACTCCCTCCATTTTTGCACGGCCGCCTCGGCGTCCGCGCGTTGACCATACCCCGAGCTCATCGCCTCCTCCCGGCCCTTTCTATCGTCCGCAACCGAAGGTGCAAACAATCGCCGAGGACGACCCTCCCGCCACGGGAGGAACCCGTTTTCTCTCCATCGGGGTGCGGCAGAGGGACAGATATTTCAAAATATTTGACCTCTGTGCGAGAGCACCCCTCTCGCGTCAGTTCCCTTCAACCGTGGCTCCACTTTTTCATTCTCTTCACCTCGCCTCGCCATATCTCTTTTGCGCAAAATATTTCCGACGCCGCTATTCTATACATACTCACGAGTGTGCTTGAATAAACACGTACATACTTCTCAGGCACTTATCCCTTCCCAAAAGCCCCAGGCCCCGTTCGCTGAAATTCCACCCTTCACTTATCCCTCCCCCATTCCTACCCCTCTTCGTCTACACGCGCCATACCTACCTTTCACTTTTCCGCCCCGATATCCCGCTCTTTCGGCGACACTCTGCGAATATTCCAGCCCTTCTCCATTTCGGACTCTCTCATTTCGTTACGTCCGGTCCGTTGAACATTTTCCGCCCTTTGCCTCCGCCTCGCCTTATCGCACCCTTCCTTACCCTCCCGCTCCACCCCCTCCGTTTGCCGCCCTCCTTTTCCCACCCCTCCGTTCACCACCACGCTTTTTCAACCCCCTTCCTCCGCGCCCTCCCCCTCCCTCAAACTCCTCGCTTCCTTTTAATTTTCGGGCGTTTCCCTTTTTTTAACCTTCCACGTCCCCTTTCCTCTCTCTCTCCGTGTCTCTCGCCTTCTGTGCATATTTTTTCACGCCTCCTGGATCGTTCTCTCTCTCTCTCTCTTTCACAACAATTTGAAGCTCTTGAAAATTCACAGGATATTTTTGTAATTTTCGCCTATTTATCATACCCTTTTCATAGTACTATCATGCTTGGACGAGAGTGAAAACGTTACGTCTCGCCACTGAGGCACAACGTTTGACGTGGTCACCGAAATTCATATCGTCCCTATCCTCACCGCAACAGATTGGCCGATTGAACGAAAAATGTTACCTTGAAGGTAAGAAAAAATTAGGTTTATTCTAATTCGATTATTTTTTCATTTCAGAATAATTCCTTACTATCAATGCCAATGAGTGAATATTTTTATTCAATGTACCATACCACTCTTTATGATAATAATATTAATAATTATTATGCAAAACATGGACAACTTATATAGTAGAATCCATTTAACTGTAAGTGGTACGCAAGTAATGAATTGATTTTTGCAATCCTCGTCATAGGGCTATTTCCTTCACCTAGTCTAAGAGGTATATTCCCATGAGCCCTGAGGCACTAGTGGAGGTCCAAGATCATGGTATGGGAGCCGTGCCGAATAGATCCTAAGTCACGAGCCAGGAGAAAGGACCTTCATTCATCGTGGTTCTATTTCTCAGGAATCGGATGGTAGAGACGTCTGACCCCAGTGGGATAGCATTTAAGGGATAGTGCCACATTAAAACATCACTGAGTAAGGAATCAACAAACTACCTCTACGTACCCTTTACGTCGCTATCCTTCGAAGTGGGGAAGTAAAAGAACGCATTTAAAGTTATTAAAAAATGCATTTAAAGTCAAAGGAATTATCACTATCCTTTGCTTTTGTACATTCTATTCTGTCCTCACATATATCTTTCACCTCTATTGTATTCATCTATTGCCCCAAGCACGATGTTCAACCTCTGCGAGACTACCTACATCCCTCGTCTTCAGAGTCTCTTCGACCTCATACTCCCAGAAGTTTCCAATCTTCCCCTTCTGCTTTCAAACTATTGACATACTTAAACACTAGTCATTGGTGTTTCGCCTTTATCTCTTATTTAAACAAGACCATTATCATCGTTATTTCAATTGGATTAGTTTACTGCAGCCACTACATTCTATTCTATTCATATGCAAGGCTGAATATTCTAGGGAGATTAATCGGGTGGTTTCCCGTTGCCTCCCGCATGGCAGCATTGTGGCCATTACCTTACACTCGGTCAGCGCCACCAGTGTTTAATGGTGAAACTGTTGCCTCTCACCACAAGTTAAGGGTAGATTTTAAGTAGGAGTCAATTTTTCTCATCGTCTCGTTCCGAAATCCCATTATTGTGTTTTTCCTGTTATTGTGTGGTTGTCTCGTTCCGAAAAACCATTAACACATTTTTTTCTAAGCTGAAAAATTTTCGCCGGTCACGGGGAATGGAACCAGTGACCTTCGGAGGCCGCTCCATGAGTAGACACGCTACCTCTTTTTTTACACTTTTCCAATATATTTAATAATGTTTTTAGTTTAACCTCATTCGCGTTCTGAAAAAAACGCCCTTAAACTTAATACGATATGTCCAGATATAGAATTTCTACAGTTTTAAAAGACATTATTACTTCACCCTTGAAATTGGCGTATATTGTTTGATAGATAGAAGCGAATGGGTCAATGACAACATATTTCCATTTTTGTTATGCTTACTAAACTAAAATCCAGTTTTAATGATTCCGAATTATGTGTCACAACGTGGCTAAGTTTTTGTAAGCAAACGAGTAGTTTATTAAAGGGAAGGCAAACCTGCGGACAATTTAAAAATTTTCCTACAGTGAGAGACGCCAGTCACTTAAACGAATCCTTGTACTAAAAAGTAGAAATTTATGGCAAAATAAAACTTTAGTCTTAGCTGATGAGCATATCTGGAAACTAAAGGAAGAATCAGATAACAGAAGGCATATACGTAACCATGGGCATAAAATACATTCTAACCTAATTAAATTGTTGTAATAATCAAAGGTAATGTGAAGATTGGTAGATACTTGTGTTAGGAAAAATTCACAAATTTCTGAACCTCGGAGTGTTCCAAATTGATGTCTAGACGATTAATCTCCTACTTTCCTATATCGCCTTTTATGTCGAAATTTTATTAGGAAGGAAGAAATAAATTTGTCCTTGCTCGTCTCTTGAATGTGATGGAGTGTATGGAAAGTGGCTACTCAACACGTAACTGCTACGTAACGAGGGTATAAATCATTTAACTTCCTTTGAAACAAGATAAATGGGAGTGTATCTTCAGGACAGAAACTTTTTCACATTAACAATTGAAACTATGGAATAATCACGCCAAGTATGACAAAATAAAGTATTTCCCCATAATTTCAATAAAATGCAAGGCAGACAAAAGATAATGAATGTGTACAATATTCATATTTTAATGGATTCAGGTGCTGGGTTGTGGAATGGTTTTATAAAAACATAAACACTTCTAGTTTTACGCCTGTTGAATATTAATTACATCTTTTTCAACAACACTGCTTTTCACATTCACTGCTTCATTCTCACTCCTAGCCTTGATAGACATATCTACCTTTACTGTTTAACCAAGGCTTTAAAAAGTCCATCGATAAAGCGCTTAATATACGTATAAAATAGCAGCCGGCCATGATTTAATACATCTACATCTACATAATACCCCGCAAGCCGCCGCAAGGGCGTGTGGCGGGGGGTGTTAGGTCACCAACCGTAAAAACGAAAAATACCACATGCAAAAAACAACACGGAAAATTACACCCCAGCAGCGCACACACTCATGCAAAACTCCCTCCATCCAATACTCATGCAAACACATACACCGCAAAACAACAAAAAACTGCACCCCAGGATACAGCACCAAAGCCATCCTAAAACACGCAAGCCAGGACACAACAAGCAAGAATGTGAAACATCACTACCACATGAAAATGCACCACAAAACACTCTACCCCCCAAGGAGACAGTAAAAGGAAGGGAATGCGACCCAACGTTGCAGGTAGCAGGAATTTCCCCCCGCCGGGAGGGAAGAGGGACTGAAAGGGAAACTTAAAAACAGATGGACAGAACACGAATGACCAAGTGGAAAACTGCAAGTGCCATTGTTTCTATTAAATAAATACTTTCTTTCAGAAATAAATAACATTTATCTTATTTACATGCTCGAAAAAAAGCCCATTGAAACTAAATGAAAATACAGGCATAAAAGCGAAATATTTCTTCCCATCATAAAAAAACAACTGTCTTGTGGACACACTTTTTCTAAAATTTCTTGGCATAAAAGACGGTCATCTATTTATTGTGCGCCTGAATACTTTTAATCATGTACTTAAATTGAATGAATGTAAAACTCCAATAGCCGTAAACAGTTTTAACTGTTTACGGCTATTGGAGTTTTACATTCATTCAATATTACTAGCCGTAAGAGCTCATTTCTATCAATTTGTACTTAAATAACGACTATCATCTACAAACAGTTTTTAAGAATCCAAGTTTATACGAACATACTCGTATATCCATATTACCATAGTATATCAACACGGATTCAGGAAAACCCGCTCCTGCGAAACCCAATTAGGATTATTTACACATGATTTACTTGTATCTGGTGAGAGAGGTAGGCAAGTGGATGCCATCTTCTTAGATTTTCAAAAGGCATTTGATAAGGTCCCACATGGTAAACTCATTCATAAATTAAAGGTCGCGGGTATAAACAAGGGCGCTATAAGTTGGGTTAAAGATTTTCTTTCAGAGCGGGAACAGAGGGTAGTCCTTGATGGCACTAGTTCCGACAGCGTTCGAGTCACGTCGGGGGTACCTCAGGGAAGTGTGATCGGGCCGTTACTTTTCTTGATTTTTGTTAACGATTTGAACCGCGAAGTGAAAAGTAACATTAGGATGTTTGCGGATGACACGGTGATCTATCGGGAGATATCTGGGGATGAAGATCGTTTTATTCTAGCGCAGGATTTAGATTGCATTACTAAATGGTGTTCTAACTGGGGATTGACTCTAAATTATAATAAATGTTCAGTGGTAAATTTCTTTAAAAGATCAACGGGATTTGCTTACAAATTAGCTGGAGGTGACCTAGCAGTAGTTGATGCGGTAAAATACCTAGGTGTCACATTCACTAAAGACTTAACTTGGGGGACTCACATACGTAAAGTCTGCGGTCAAGCAAATAAAAAATTGGGATTCATTAGACGCATTGTCGGCAAAAGTGACTCAAAGGTCAAGGAACGTTGTTACCACGCTCTTGTAAGGCCTCATTTAGAATACGCATGCAGCGTGTGGGACCCGAGTGAAAAAGGTCTCATTCGGGAAATTGAGAAGGTTCAACGCCGGGCAGCCCGTTTTGTAAAAAATTCCTACGATAAAACGCAAAGCGTTACCGAAATGCTCATGGATTTGGGGTGGGAATCATTAGAAGAGAGACGATTCAATGCAAGACTGAAATTATTAAATAAATTCAGATCCGCATGTTTCAGCACCGAGGTCTCGCAGATTATTCGTACTCCTACATACATTGGTCGCTTGGATCATGCATATAAAATTCGGGAAATAGATGCCAGGACTAGCCGACTCAAGGACTCCTTCTTTCCACGGACAATACGGGATAGCAACTGTAGGATTATAGATAGTAAAAATTCCACTTGCCACCCTCAGTGTCTAAAAAATAATTAGTTCTACTTAAATGCATGCTCCTCCACTAACCTTATGTGTTTTGTTATAATAACCCATTCTTTCCGCATGACATCATTCGTGTTCTGTTAATCTGTTTTTAAGTTTCCCTTTCAGTCCCTCTTCCCTCCCGGCGGGGGGAAATTCCTGCTACCTGCAACGTTGGGTCGAATTCCCTTCCTTTTACTGTCTCTTTGGGGGGGTAGAGTGTTTTGTGGTGCATTTTCATGTGGTAGTGATGTTTCACATTCTTGCTTGTTGTGTCCTGGCTTGCGTGTTTTAGGATGGCTTTGGTGCTGTATCCTGGGGTACAGTTTTTTGTTGTTTTGCGGTGTATGTGTTTGCATGAGTATTGGTTGGAGGGAGTTTTGCATGAGTGTGTGCGCTGCTGGGGTGTAATTTTCCGTGTTGTTTTTTGCATGTGGTATTTTTCGTTTTTACGGTTGGTGACCTAACACCCCCCGCCACACGCCCTTGCGGCGGCTTGCGGGGTATTATGTAGATGTAGATGTAGATTACACTCTTAGCAATGCTTATAAAATCCCAATTATAGTAATCCCAACTTTGAAAATATCCAGTCTTTATATTTAATAACCACGATGTCTCTTTAACCGTCACCTGTATAACAACGATTTCCTACTACTTATTTACAAAAAATGATTAGTTCGGTTTTGTTTTATGCAAAATATTTTATATTATTTATTCGAAAAGGACATTAGCATTAAAGTTTACTTATCAATACTTGAAATTTGTAAGTTTTACATCATTATCAGGCAAATTTACTGAAATTTTGCTCTTCTACATCTACATCTACTCAATACCCCGCAAGCCGCCGCAAGGGCGTGTGGCGGGGGGTGCTAGGACACCACCCATAATTTAGAAAAGAAAAATAATTAAAAAAAAAAATCGCATGCAATAACGACAAAATCATATATAAAAAAAAAAACATGGCATACATTCATGCATGAACACTTACACCCCACACACATGCAAACACTCAAACTACCAACTAACATACACATGCACCTGAAAGTATACCTAACATCTCTATAGTGTTTAATTTTGTTCCGACTTGTAAATTCAAAGTTTTTAATATTTCTAAAGTGACTTCGGTTTCTTGCTATTATGATTACTGATTGTTCGGGGAAAGAATGAGTATTTGTACCTATCTGTCTTGGAATCTATCTCCCTTAGTTTATCTTTGTGGTCTGATCTACCTAAGTAGTGTGGGGCCATTATAATTCCTTCAGTGTCATATTTAAACTCGTTTGTTCTGAACCTTTCTAAAAGTCTAAGCCTCGCTTGTTCTCTCCGCACTTCAAGTGGTTCCCAGCCTAAATCCCCTAAGAGACCTGTCACACTTGTGTTTTTATCATAACAATTTTTAACAAATCTAGCGGATTTTCTCTGGACTTTATCTAATTCTTTTTGCCAAATTTTCTCCCACGGATCCCAAATACTTGCGGCATATTCCAAATGAGGTCTAACTAGAGCAAAATAACACCTCTCTTTAACTTTTTCATTACATTTCCCCACCACCCGTTTTATGAAGCCAAGTTTCTTTAAAGCTGATCCGCATATTGTCCTGATATGTGCTCCCCATGAAAGGCGTGGTGTTAGAACAACCCCCAAATATTTAACTTGATTTGCCGTAGTCAATACTGAACCCTCTATTTTGTAGTTTATATCCTGTTCCTCGCTTCCTTTATTCCAAAATTTCAAAACTGCACATTTATCTATATTAAGTGTTAATCCCCATTTATTGCACCATCCCGAGATATTGTCTAAGTCTCTAGAGAGTAGCTCGCGATCTAGTTGGCTCCTTATTTCCCTGTATATCACCGTGTCGTCAGCAAATAACCTTAGATTGCTACTAACGTGTGTGCTTAAGTCATTTATGTATATTAAGAACAGAAGAGGCCCTATTACACTTCCCTGGGGGACGCCCGAAGTAACATCTCTCTCCGTTGAGCACAACCCATCTATGACTACTATTTGTTTGCGGTTTGACAAGAAGTCCCTAATCCAATTAATTATTTTCTCATTGATCCCATAGTATTTAAGTTTGTGTAACAATTTATTGTGTGGGACTTTGTCGAAGGCTTTTTTGAAATCCAGGAATACTGCATCGACTTGGGTGTTGTTTTCTCCCGATCTAAGTATATCGTGAATGAAGAGACCAAGTTGTGTTTCGCAAGATCTGCTTTTCCTAAATCCGTGCTGGTTGTGGATTAGTATTTTCCTACTATCAAGAAATTTCATAATGTTAGTGACAATAACGTGTTCCAATATTTTACAAGAGATCGATGTTAAAGAAATGGGTCGGTAATTGGTTGGTTTATCCCTATCGCCGCCTTTATAGATGGGAGTTATATGGGCTAGCTTCCAGTCGCGAGGCACTGAGCCTTCTTCTATCGATTTTAGAAAAACAATATGTAAAAATGGGGCAATGTCGTCAGCTAATTCCTTTAATATTCTAGCAGGTATTTCTTCCGGACCAGGTGCCTTGTGTGCTTTGATACTACGGAGCAGATGTACTATTCCCTGCTTGGTCAGTGTAAGATCGCTCATGTGTTCCCCGGGTGGGTGTGGAGGATCGTTTGGTGCGTTTGTGTTTTTGTTGTAGACGCTCTGGAAAAAATGGTTTAAAATATTTGCCTTTTTCACGCTATCTGTAATGATTTCTCCATTTTCCGTCTTCAAAGAGTGAACAGTGGGACGTTTACCCTGTATTTCCCTAACATAGGACCAGAATGACTTTGGATTTTCCTCAAGATATTCGCTTAGCATTTTAGATTTAAAAGAGTGTAGTGCTGTGCGCATAATACTTTTCGTCTTACTACGACATTCTTTTAGTAGCTGTTTGGTTGTATTCACAAAACTTATATCGTCACTTTTTAAACTCTTTTTGAAATTTGACTGTAGCTTTCTTTGCCTTCTTAATGCCGATCTGACTTCCCCGTTGTACCATCTAGGTTCCTTACTGTCGCATTTGAGTTTGGACGGGATGTACGTCTTTATTCCTTCGCGTAAAATATTTAAGAAATAATTCCAAGTGTTCTCTGTATTTGTTGTCAGTGTTTTTGTCTTGTATTCCGGTAATTTTATCTTTAAATATTCTCTTAGTCCGTTAAAATTTGCCTTGTTGTATAGGTATATTTTACGCTTTTCTTTGTTTATTTTGACGAACTTAGTTTTTAACTCCACAAGAATAGCCTTATGGTCACTGATTCCGTCTATTATTTCAATGTTAGTAATGATTTCGGGCATAGAAGTCGCAAAGATGTCTAGTATGCTTTGGCCCCGTGTTGGTGATTTAACTATTTGTTCTAAGGAGTGTTTTGTGAATATATGAAGGAGTTCTTGGCATGAATCTCTGTTTTTGGCAGATTTTCCCACGCAGTAGTTTTCCCAGTCAATTGACGGTAGATTTGTGTCACCAGCGATTATAGTAATACTGTTGCTTTGTCTGCTGCTGATAGTGGATATTTGTTCGTCGAGCTTGTGTAGGACATCTGTGTTAGAATCTGGGGATCTATAAAATGAACACACGTATAGGCTTCTGCCGTTGTAGTCCTTAATGTTGCACCAAACGCTTTCTATGTCATCTACGTCGCATTCATATCGTTGGCTACTAAGATGTGACTTTACTGCAATGAATACTCCCCCACCCAACCTATTTGGTCTGTCCCTTCTGTAAATTGTGAAGCCGTTTGGAAAAACCTCATTGTTTGCTATATCTCCCGTGAGCCAACTTTCTGTTCCAACTACTATGTCTGCGTTTGTACTGACAAAAATATGTTCAATATCCGATATTTTGTTTCTAATGCTACGGCAATTTAATGTTATAATTTTAATATGGCTAATAACTTCTTGTTTTTCGGTTTTATGTACGCTAACAAAACTGTTTTGAGACGATTCGTGGTGAACAGAGACAAAAGAATTACATTCACTTGCATTGCTATCTGTTATGTATGTAGAGGCACCAATTTTATTAAATTTACGTGGGTTATATGTTGTTTTAACGCAAGTGCTTGTTTGTTCAATATTTTTGGGGATTTGAGAGGCATTACCTGAACTGAATTGACAAAAAGCGCTGGATTCTACTTTATTTTTCCCAATATATGACCTACGCTCTTGCCTACCAGCTATGCTAAACCCTCGACACGTGTTCGTGTAACCTACGCGCTACCAACTGCGATGCCTCGGCAGTATAATGGACCCCGGAGCGATTAAGGGGTACCCGACACCAAGACGGAATCATTAGATAAAGTATAATAAATAGTAATTGCATTAGGTAAATTATGTGATCCATCGAATATTAAAGTCCCATAATCAAATATATTTACAATGCTATCTCTAAGTATCTAATTTTTTTGTAAATTCTCAGCTACAAGATTAGTCTTTTAAAACTCGGAAATAAAGTCAACTAAATAAAAACGTGTTTACAAAATATTCCCCTCAGCCAGTCAACATGTATTAAATGAAGTCTTCATTTTCGTTTTTATTTCACGGTTTATAAATAAAATAACAGCCTTGGCAGAATCGTAACTCAATGCGAAGAGCCATTTCCACTTCCATGCCTCCGACATCCTTTGATATATTCCCGTACAATTTTCCCTTTGAAGTGAAATTGCGAATCACTCTCGCTCACTTTCCGTGTTGACAGAGACAACGGCCAGAGGTACGTGGCCAATTATATTCATTAAAAAAAGGTAGATTTCCTATCTGAAAGTATAATTTAATTGGCTCATTCTAAATAAATATTTGCCATGAACCGTAATGAAGTTGACTATTCACATTAAATAAAATGTGGGAACACAAAATACGCCAGGAGGATTCCGAACATCATGCACCGCATTCCATGCAATGTAATAGAAAAATCTTTTCCTCGTGGAACACAATAGATTAAAGCTTTGTTATTCCTCGAGTTTTGTCTTTTTTTGACAATTTTTATGCCACCTTCATCGTAGCAAAATTCAACCTAGAGGTTGATTTTGATAGGAGATCGTAAACTGCATGCTATACTAAGCCAGAAGACAGAATAATCCACATAGTTGTAGGTTATTACTAAGGTCAGCCCGCTTATTTCCCCGTACCATGATTTAGTATCGATCGAGTTTCTAGAAGCCAAGCAAATGACCCCCTCTGACAATTATATGGCGTTTTCCAATGGCATCATGGAGAGATTTAGCTAAGGACCATCCAGTCAGTAGAAGAGTACTCCAAAGATTTATGTACCCGCCATCTCGATTTATTCACTAAACGTTTTACCATTTTTAGGATTACGGGTACGTGAATTAGATTGGGTTGACCAATAGGCTTATGACGTGGCCACATGGATGACCAAGGTGAACTAAAAATCACTCCGCAGCCTGGGAGGTGGCGGATGTTTCCACGATATTTCGATCTTCACTCGCAATGGGAAATTTCCATCGCAATGATCAGTCCATCTCTCCGACTGCAATTCCTCATTGCTTTACCCACTACACCTTCCATCCAAGTATATTCCTAAAAATCCTTTATGCTATATGGTCTGCCTAATCCATTGGGCTCTTATTACCGTGCCTATTATAGCACAGTGTTTACAGGTTTTCATCTTTATTCTGCCATCCTGAACTACAGGATGAAAAAACGGCCGTCAAATTCAAATAAATGTATCTACATGAAAACTGATGCAATGTTTAATGCTGTAAAAGAATTGGTAACTAATTGAAGCAAAAACAGCTCTTCGATGACAAAACACGGCACTAAAATAAATTCTATGACCTACTACTTCCAAACTTTAAAACACTGATTTTTCCCAAAAAATGTCATATATCTGTAGAAATAAGGAAAAACAGTGGTATTCAAATTTACCAAATGAATTTCATATACAAAATATATCAATCATCAAATATGTAACGTTCAGCCAAAGCTATTTTCACGTGGATAAGAAGGTTCATCGCCCTTTGAGTGTATAAAAGAACTCCATATTGGAGGAGGCGTCGCACATTCAAGGCAGCTAACAGCACAATCCAGATATAAATTTAAAATTAAAAGTAACAGTAATTTATGTCATTTGAAGCTTTGCCATTTTTCCGTGATGGAACTTTGGCTCATGTAAAGCTTTCCTTTAAGAGGTATTTGATATATTGGGCTGCATTTATCACAGCGAACGCTTAGGATGGAATAATACATCCAATATCATAAAAATATAGAACCTAATATTTTATAGTGACTCGAAGTAGGCTGACATTAGTTAGGCTGAGAGCCATAACGATAAGGAATAAATGCATTGAAACAAGGCAAAGGTTGTGTATGTGTAACTCTTGCAGGGGAAAATAAAAGGCAAACAAAGCCCGCAGGGAATTATCAGGTGGAATATATATGTCCCCATTATAAACGAAAACTGAAAGTGTTCCCTCTGCCAAGTCATTCATATTTATGAGATCCACCCCAATTCCAACTTTATAATGATCCGCGCCCTGGAAAGAATCGCATGGCCTGTGGATTCGAAGGGGTCGGTTGGAACGGAGGGCGAGAGAGAGACTCATCAAAATTCAGATTAAACAGGTACTTAGGAACTAATTCCGAGCAACTGGAAAAGGGCTTGGCTGGGATAACAAGAAAACCGTGGTAAGCGGTCGCAGAAAAGACAAACAAACTAGGCACGATTTTTTAAGTCATTGCAATTGGGTGTGGAGGGACAAAAAAGTAGCCAGTTAAATGAGGGGGGATTACAAATTACGTGTAAGTCGTATGTAGAATTGCTCTGGACCGAAATTACAAGTGAGATGAAACGTGTATAATTTTCTTTTAAATGGCATAAATATATTTGCTGTGGTCACAAATAAAATGTCAACGCTGATCTCTGAATCTGTGAATAACAAAAAAATATTGTGAATTGATTTGAAAGATATGCGGCCTTATGGCTCAGCTATAAGTTATGCGAACTACACAGTATCCAAATAATATCCAATATATAAGGCATATCATAAAATAATAAGAATTATAATATTGAGTCATAATAATGAGAGATAGGACTGGAAAATATATGTATTAGAATAATATACTCGTATAAATATATCAATATGTTCCTATCCCTTTTCCTTCTATCTAGTTCCTTGTAAATGAATATTTGTTTAACATTCAAAGATGAAAACCCGCCATTTGGCGAAAAAATATTCACTCACATGTAGAGAGATAAGCAGAAAAGGGGATACCCACACACATAAAAGACGAACACAGGAGAGGTGGTGAAGACGGAAATGAGCAGATCACGAGTATCTGACCTACTCGATTCAACCGTCCCCACCTCTCCTGTGCTCTTCCTTTATGTGTTCCTATCCTTTCTTTCCCTCAACCTATTTCTATGAGAGTGAATATTTGTACACATATTTATATACATATACACATATGTACATGCACGAGGTGTGTTCAAAAAGTATCGCGAATTTTAAATTTTCGCGGGTCACGTAAATTTGATTTTCGATTTTTTGTGGTGTTATGTTGGTACTTCTGTCTCTCACTTATGCCAATAATTTCGAAATTTTAAATGTTCAGTCAATTATTGACAGCTGTTTTGCTTAGACGTAAATGTAAGTATACATATCAAACATATCATACACTGGCACTCAGACAACACTACTAAATAAAGCAAAAAGAGTTAAAAGAGAGGTAAGACTCATACCAGGGTTAATAAAAATTTTCCGTGACCCGGACACCTTCTGTGGTAGGAGTGAGACTGCAGGCAGGAGGATACAAGAGATGGTGGATGGATGGAAGAAGAGAGATGCAAGGAATTTGTAAGGGAGTTCAAAGAGGTTAAGAAAAGGCGAGAAAAGGCGAGATGGAAATAGGTGAAATAAACAACACAATGATAGTGGCCCATATGCTCCAAAAAGCCATTGCAGACCTGTGAAGGGTTTTAGGTTTGATCGGAGAGTGTCCGTGCGGGAGTGGGACAGTAATGGGACTGTTAATTGGACTTTAAGCGTCGATGTACACGTAGTGCATCGTCAGACAGGGCTCAAGTAAAAAGGTATTTGTTTCTCAATCTAAACAAAAACATACAACTAAACAAAACAAACAATAATATATAACTTGTGAGGATAATACTCGTATAAGGCGGAAGTAGATTAGTCAAGTTTTCCAAATATACACAATTCCTTAAAATTAAAGGAATGGTTTTAAAACAATGTAAACGCTCCACTATCGTTTGAATTGTAATATAATTCCTGTAGCAGAGTTACAATCTTCATTAATTATCTACAATGGATTTTTTTTCGCTAGAAAATAATTTCCTATTATCTTCGAAGAATAGAGATTTACTTTCCAACTTACTTATTTTGCTATTAATGAGGTAATTAGATTAGAAGCTACGGTTAATGTTCTCTAAATTAGTTATGTACGACACTTTCTCTTTTTTTCAATTTCTAAATGATACTTATTGCGATATCGTTTATTTTAATTCACTCTGGATACTGACTGTTTACTTGGTTGAACGAGAGAAACATTAAAATTTGCGCCCGCGTGAAAACGTAATTCAGATGGATATTGAAACTGTTTTCGCCCAATTAGTCTTCAATGGAGATAGCATATAAACTGATAACAATTATTTCCGTGGTGCTTCGTCATACGAGTTTGAATTAGATGACTATAATCGACAGGGAAAATATAGGTTTCTGATTCACTCTGGAAGCAAAACGTGACCTACACTTGTGGCATTAGGAGTGAAGAAAATACTAAACGTCTTCGAAATGAATCTTGTCGATAGGCCGTACTCAAGACGCAGGGACACTGAAAATCCCCTACGCCTTACCATCGCAGCGTCCTTGTGTCCGATGCTCTCCACAATTCACGCTCACCGAGGGAACTCGCTCCATCCGAGGACATGTGCCAGGACCCGAGCACAAACACATGACGAAGGGGACGGTTGATGGCATGGTGCCCTGGGGTACCCACTTGGATTGGGTGTTTGCACCCGCTAACAACTTAAGGTAGGGATGGCAGCATGAATTGGATAGCATCTCTTTCCCCGGCTGCCGCCCGTCCCATAGGTGTGATAAAAGTGGGGAGAAAGAGAAGCTCTTTGAATCGCCTCGTAAGATCGCGAAGATATTCCTTATATGTACCTCGAGAGAGGAAGAGCGGACGCTAAGGGAGTGGCTATTTGAGAGTGGCACTAACTGTTACGAGTGTTATCTCGTTTTTGCTTTGAAAGTGCACACTCTCTCCCTCTCAGGTATGTGCATTAGCGACGTCTACTGCAGTACACCCAAGCGAGTTATTTTTGTTTACGACCGGAATGTGATAGCGTGGTGATTTCAATCCGCATAAATGTGAATTCGATCGATTTTATTGCTACGATAATGAAGCATATAGGTTAGGGAGAACTTTGCTGGACGACTTCAGCCAAGATACTCTGCTCCGTGTTAAAAATAACGGCTCTTATACTGGTGCTAATAAAAATAAGCGCTTTAAATTAATGCCAGACAGATTTCCGAAACATAATGGCTTGTACGCCTATTATTAAAAACCGAGAAGTCTTACGATAAAGTTGAAGTAAACGAATCAAGCAAATAAAAACTTTATGTGGGAAAACTATTTAATTGAAAGGCAAAATTTTAACAAATATGTTCGCAAGAAAATAATTTATGCATTCTATTAGAGATGGCAATCATACATTAGGTAGGTATATTGAAATCAATAAAAATGCAAATAAAAATGTCTGTATTGAAATCAATAAAAATGTGACGTTTTCCACCCCTTGTATAATACTCAGCTTATTGAATTCATTGGATTTCATCTGTTTCCTAAATATTCCCGGTACGCATTTAGAAATTTAAAAAAAAATTATTGTTCATTAATTTAACTAGAGTACAAAATTCTATCGTAAACATACGCTTACAAATTAGTTCTCACTACACAAATCTGCTCTCCCTGTTGAGTTCACATGAAAATTAAAGCAAATCAAACTTTAATTACTACCACATAAACCCGTTTTCGTTAACATAATATTCGATATATTTGATATAGAAGGTTTCCCTGTAAAATGATAAACAACATCAAACATACCAATAAATGCCAGTAACACTGAATCTAATATTTCCTTTGATAAATTAATAAAAGATAAAATTTTGATGACAATATTAATGTGATTTTTCTAACGATTTGCACTCAAGTATATATTACTAGTATTCAAAATGAAAAGGAGAGCCCCATTCACAGCATTTAAATTGCAACGCAACCTCCCTCCCTTTCCTCCCTAGAGAAAATAATTCATTTTTACTCAAATTTTTCTAGAAAATATATCGGAAGAATTTAGAGCAAAGACGTGAAGTGTTAGTTTCAATTTCTATTTTACCCGATTATGATGCTTAAACTTCTAAAAATTTCATTCAGATAAGAAATTTGCATCTTAGCCACCGTTGTAATGAAATTCTTATGATTCGTTCAGCTGTTACTGAAAACTTTAAGATGCGGTAAGAGAATACCAGAGGCTTGCAAAAGATAAAGGGAAATAAAACACGTTATAATAATTACCACTTTTTACTATCTGATATCATGTCTGCAGTGGCAGTTAGTACACACAAAGGCATAGAAAAGCCTTAACGACAAATGTTTAGAATGAGGAGTTCTAAGAAAAGACTAAAAACATAATAGTAAAGGATGGTGAAGGGATAAGAACCACTTGGAAGGTGAAGTAATCGAGGAACTACACATGGTAAAGTATTTAAGAAGTGCTATCACCGAAGACATATCCTGTTCCAGGGAAATCAAATCAAGACTAGCTCTGGCAAAAGAGGGATATAACAATAAAATAAGCAACAATCAGCATAAACTAGTGTGTAGACCTTTGAAATAGAACTGAGAAATACATTGTCAAGATGTTACATCTAAAGGGTGATATTGTACGTATGGAGCAAAGGAATGAACTTTGCAAAAAGATGGAGTGAAAAGACTGTGGGCCGTCGAAATGTGGACCGAGAAGAGGATGGAAGGAATTAGTCGAGAGAATACGAGTAAAGAATGATAAGGACTTGCTGAATATTGCTTGTTCTGCCAAACTGAAGATGAATTCACTAAATAAAACGAAGGAGAGTCGAGCCAAAAATATCACCATTTTATTGAAAAAACGAATATTATTAGTAGGCTTCAGTTGCTGGACGCACGAAAAGTATCATGTTCATGAAGTATTAGAACAAAATATAGACACAGACTGTAAAACCTGGGTTAGTTATTTTTTCTAAACAAGAATGAAATAGTCCACATAATTACAATGATTTCTAAAGAAGGAATGAAATCAATATTGTAATCCTAATAAAATTTTTCAAAAAATGTTACCGATTAAAACATCCAGTTTTGTCATCAGAAACTGTATGCTGATTGTTCGTGTTCATGAAGAGTTTAATGCCCACGTTACAATGCAAGCAATATGGATCAAAAAGTAAACTGGGTGAGCCAATTTACGAGTAACTACTCCAATACTCCAAAAATGCTCGATGAATCCACCAAAAGTCAAAAGGTATACAAATTTCTTTCGAGGAAATATTGGGAAATAGGTAAGTTTCATTTCAGCGACTATTAAACATTTCTTGGATATAAATGAAAACGTTAAGAAAACAATTTGGATTAATGAATTTAAGCACATATGCTTATGAAGATAGCCTTAGTGTTGATATAGGCTGAATGTCAGAATGAAACTAATGTGTTATTAAATACGAACCACCTTACCTCATTCACATTCATAAGGGGTGGATCGTATAAAAAATGCATACTATAGCTTCATATGAGCGGGAGAAGAAAGAAATGCGTGGTAAAAACGAAATAAGGGACCAGAGAAAACCGTCACAGCGCAATCAAAACGCGATAGTTGGCTGAAGGCAGTGCCGAAGAATAAATGAAGGAAGGCGATCACAGGGGAAGCCCCAGAAAAGTTAAAACAGATAACGGTAGCCGGAAAATCGAATAAATGTGTTGAAATGAAGAGCTTATCCCCACGAGAGAACTGAACGCTGAGCCAATAAAAAGCAGTCTCAGGGCTGATGGCCAGTAACAGTGATGATGATATGCAGGGCCAACAGTTTATTGCTATCGTTTGACATCCGATTTCAAAGATTCAAGTATACAGAAAGTCAGGGGGCATTACGAGCATAAGAATGTTTTTGATAATGGACAAATGAACACAGAAAATACGTTGCATTTACATTTTTATAACTTTGAAGAAGTTTTACTCGATAAAAAAGCTAAAAATTCAACTCCGTCACGATATAACTTTAAATACCAATGTGTTCATCAAAAAGTATAGACATTGAAAAGAAATTATTGACTTTGTAATTACACACAAGTTGTGTGTAATTACCAAGTCAATGATTTCAATTCATTTCAATATTTTATATAAATTACATAAAGTTACCTCGGAGATAACACGCAGTGAAGATAATGATCGCTTATGCTACATATGACTCTGTGTCCAGTAACGGTCGACATATTTCCTCCGACCGTGTAATCCTGGGTTGCACGAGGCGGTTAGAATACAGAGGTAATAGACATTCACTTGCAGAAAATATTGATAATTTTGCCTCCTTTGAGGCCCCAAACAAATTGGGAAACCATTTTAGGCAATAAATCCTCGGTGGAAACCTCAGAGTTCGTGACTTCAATCCCGGTGTTTAGAAAATGGAATCCACCGGCGAGCATTAAGCTACGCATCGGCTCGTGAAGGGATGACGGTCCCCAAAACCATCCTCCACACCCCCCCCCCTCCTCCCCACCATCCCCCTCGCCGCGCCTCCCCTGGGACGGCTGGGAAATGAATCGCACGACGGGCAGAACACGAAATTCCTCTCAGATGAAATTTCGGCAGGACATCCATTACGTCACACACGTTGGAGTGTTCCGCATTATGCCGATAAACCCAGGGAGTTAGGCAAAACGTATTACCCGCACCTCCCGCACGGCACGCCGGGATATCGAGTTATGCCACCCAATACGAGAGCGCAGTGCCGCGGCCGTCGACCACGTTTCGGGGGGAGGAAATGGAGTGGGCGGAGAGAGACCGAGGGGTTGGCCTCTTGCCTCCCGCCGCCACCCCCCACTCGCAACCGGCTTGATAGGAGAGTGTCGGCGGCGGCCACGGCGAGTGTGTCCAATTCCCAGGAGAAGGGCCTTTCATTGGAAGCAGAAAAGGGGGCTTCCGTGAAGGCCCTGCTGCCCATATCCTCCTCGCGGCGGTCGGCTGATGCCCCTCAAATCACATCATCGCAGTCTCCCATCCGATCGTGCATGCCTCCTCCTTCCCAACCCACCCCCCGCCTCCTCCTACTCAACCCACCCTCCGCCCGCGTGTCTTCTCCATCCCCCCAACCCCCTAAGGACTCCAATCCAATTTCGGACACACACACTCGCATAAGGCAGGCTACCTCTGGTTGGCACGCGGATTGCTTCCGATTTGCCGATGCTGACTAAAATTTCGCAAAGAGGGTAATTGGAATAGTGAGAAATATTATTTTACACAATTTGATGGAAGAATTAACTACAATTTTACTTACAAGGGTAGATAATATGGAATTGGGAAATTAGGGCCTCCAGGAGCAACTTCTCGAACCGACCTCTTTCAAATAGTGTAAACTTTGCTGCGAGGGTGGTCCCATAAGTACGGGCCTGACCTGGATATGGCAGTAGCTGTTTGAAATGTATCATTGTATTAGGCGGAATGCAGTCTATAAAGCAAATATTTCAAGTTTGAAGACGCCGCGTTGTTCAGTAATTGTTTGATAGCCATTAATAGTGAACGTTTTCAGAGAATTCGTGAAATTGGAGAAAATTGGCCATCGTTATTTGATACAATACTTTTATTTGAAAGGCCTCTGCCCAACAAATATCAAAGCTGAACTGGAATCTATTCTGGGTTAGTATGCTCTTTCGTTTACAACAGTGAAATATTGAGTAGAAGAGTTTAAACGATGAAACGAGCTGCCAAGACGAGCATCGCATTGGTCGACCAAATGAGATGACTACTAGAGAAACGCTGAGTTGAAATCCACAAAGTGATACTGGATGATCGTCGACTGAAAGTACACGAGCTAGCAGACATTATAGGCATTTCAAAAAGTACGTTACATCGCATAGTAACTGAAAATTTGGACATGCGCATGCGCAGAAAGCTGCGTGCAAAATGGGTGCCGCATTGCTCACACTCGAGCAAAACCAGTGTCGTGAAGATGTTTCAATTGAGTGTTTAGCAAATTTTCACTGGAACAAAGCAGAAATTTTGCGCCGTTTCATAACCATGGATGAAGCATTGGTCCATTACTTCACACCCTAGACAAAATATTAATCAAAACAATGGATTCAAAAGGGAGAACCTTCTCCAAAGAAGGCGATGACCGTTTCATCTGCGGGCAAGGTCTTGGCGTCAGTTTTTTGGGATGAGCGTCGGATAATTTTCATTAACTGTCTTCAAAAAGGAAAACCTATAAACGGCGAGTATTATGCAAACTTATTGTAAAGTTTGAGCGAAGAAGTCAAGCAAAAGCGGCTGCCGCATTTGCCTAAGAAGAAAGTGTTTTTTCATCAAGATAATGCACTTAATCACAATTCCGTTATTTCAATGGCCAAAATTCATGAATTAAAGTTTGAATAGCTACTTCATGCACCCTTTTTGCCAGATTCAGTCCCATTGGATTATTTTCTGTACGCAAACTTGAAAAAATGGCTCGGTGGTCGAAGATTTCTCAACCGTGAAGAAGGGATGCCGGCAGTTAATGGCTATTTTTAGGAGAAAGACAATTCTTATTATGAAAAGGGTATCACACATATTGAAAATTCCTGGGAAAAGTGTATAGAGCTGAAAGGAGATTATGTTGAAAAATAAATACATTTTTTTCCAATTTTTTTGCGTTTTCTTTGTTGGGTCGAGTACGACTAGGACCACCCTCGCATCCTTCGATACGAGGGTAGTATTTATCCCAATTTGGAAAAAATGGGTAAAAACCCTCGACGTTTACCGTTATATTTCAATAAAAACATGTGAGGAAATAAAAAATTTCTCCCGTTAAACGCCACTTATGTTCGTTCCATCAACTGAATTTATATGGTAAGGATTTCTACTGCTAAATTTGTTAAACTCGTCATACGGCTTCAATTTTATTTCAGCCACCGAGTGACTTCGAAAATGCATTCCTAATTAATCAATTGCCTAAATATACGAATTAAATTGCTTACATTCCTAAATTTCAGTTAACTTGGGGTAAAACTCGTTCATCTTCGCTTCTTCTGCGGCTCTAAACTTAGCATTTCCAAATTTTGTGTAATATAATGAAACTTTTTCCGTAAAGTCCAAAACTTTTTTAACATCAAGGCAGCTATTCTGTTTCGTAATCTTCTCAACAAACTGGTGATTGCAATGAAATTGTTTTGGGAATTCAAAAAAATAGTTGGAATAGCGAACTATCATGTTGGTAAGGTAAGCTTAGCTAGTACGACAAGGCACAATAATTACCCAGCGGTAAGTTAGTTTGATGGGTAAAAGATGAAGACCAATTATAAAAAAACAAAGGTTATGAGGTTGTAAAAGGCTAAGTGAAACGTGAAAACAGGAGGGCAAGAATTAGAGCAGTTGTAATGGTTTACCTAATTTGGAGTGTTTTGGAGCAAGACGGCCAAATCAGTAGGGACGAATCAGAAGAAGAATTTCGGTAAGCTAAGAATATTTCACAAGTAGAAGGGAGATAATGGCAGGGAAGTTGAATCAGGAAGTTAGCATAAGTTAAGGAAAGATTCTTGAAAGAATAGACGCAAGATAATAGGCGTAGATCGGAGATTTTAAATATGAGTCTGAAAAAAAGATGGAAAAGGCGAAGTGGACAGAAAAAAGACAAACGAGGAAGTGAACACTGGGTGGTATGGAAGGCTGTCGGAGAAGTGAAAAGGAGGCAGGAAAATTAGATTACAGATTATTTGGATTGGCGATGGAATGCTGAAACCTATTACAGAGGGAAGAATAATAGGCAAGTTAGGTAGGGGGAGAAGAAGGATTGGCATATTAGACAGATTGAAGGGAGATATATTTGAAATGAAGGAATAGTCGAAGGGAGTCCGTGATATCAGGTCTTTTATTTCTTTGCGAATCTTGGAAGGGTAGGGATGATCAGCATATGCCCATTCAAAACCTACCCGAAATGATAGACTACACATGATAATAATAATTCCTTCCGACCTCGCCGACCATCTCCCCGTCAAACCCGGATGAAGCGTTCGTTGCATTCCGTCAAAGGACACGTCCTCCCACTTACTCAGGAATACTCGCTCCCGCCGCTGAGGATACCTCCCTTGCCGGAAGTGAGTGCGCGACTGCTCTACATTTTTGCAACGGGCGGGATGCACCACGCTGCGGGTGTCAAGCGGGACGCAGACACGGGATTCCCATTTTCTCGCCTTACAGGTGGTTATGGGCTGTAATGCGCATTCGACGGTGCCTCCCCCACCACTCGAACGCGCATCTGGACGGAGACGAAAGTATGAAATACCTGTATAATGTCGTCTCCGACGCGGGTGATAATTTTCCAAGAGATCTCTTTTAAAAACGCACGAGGATAAGAACATTTCTTCCGTAGGTCAAGAGGCATATTTGCTAGAAGAAGTATGACGATCGACAAACCTTCGACCTCATTCGTATGTTAAAACCTTATAGTATTCTACAAGAAGACTAATTAGTAAACGTCTTCAACTCTTGGAGAGATTAAATAAATAAAGAAAGTATAGTGTTTAATTTTATCGACGAGTTATTACAAGTTAAATATCATAAAACCAAAAGTATTCCGTAGTCAATCCTATGCTTAAACACACCTATAAAATCTTTACCTAAAGCACCTATACCTGTATGTACTACAAAATGATGCATTTAAGAAGGTAAACGCTGAAATGATATTGTTATTTACTTTAATAGAAATAAAAAAGAAAACTATTTATTTTTTAAGCATCATCTCTTGAGCTACATTATTAAAACATAATTGCTGAGGAAGGGTGAAATTAATAATTATCACTTGCTCACGAGCAGTCAATTATGGCGTGAGCGACCTGATATGTTCATTCCTATCCCTTTTCCTGATATGCATATCCATTTATCCATGAGAATGAATGTGTGTTAAACATTTAGCGGGTTTTGATACTTAAATTTTTGTATAGTGTATATATGTAGTTTACATACGGATTATACGAGCGGCACAGTCGGGTAATAATTACACTCATCTTCGCCAATAAACCTTCACTAAGGACATTTTCGCTTGCACTGTTACAAACCTTGATGTTGTCCTTGTTTTTACAATATTTTTCCCCTATATATCGAAATTTATATCCTCTTCCTGCCCTTTCCTCATTTGCCTAATATTCTCCTCACTCATCTTCAACATCCCACTGTCGATTAATACGCCCCTCATGCATTTTTCCTGCCTCCATAAGATTTCTCCCCCTTTATGCCATCAATATTAGCGTAGCGTCGTCCTTTCATGGGCCTCTTAAGTTTCGGGAACAAGAAAATGTCACAGGGGGCAGGTTTTGGGGAACACGGTCGCTGCGTCATCATTAGTGTATTGTTTTTGGCCAAAAATTGGCTCACAAGTAACGATGTGTGAGCCGGGGCGTTTTCATGGTGCAAAAGCCAACTTTTGTTCCTACAAAAATTCGGACGTTAGTGATGGGTTGCTTCGCGCAAATTGCGCATAACTTTCAGGTAATATCCCTTATTTACTTCTAGCTTCTTCATATGCCACAGTCAACATTCGGAATGCGTCCGCGCGCTAGTGGACACAGACAAAAACACAGAAACACACAAAAAAAGAGACTCACTATTTTTCGAATTTTCGGTGGTCGTTGCCACCTTTATCAAGGAGGAGGACAGAACTGAAGGGAATACGAGGGCTGGAGCGATGGATGGAAGGGGAAGGTGGGGAGGGAATTCCGAAGGGACGGGTTTGGAGGGGCAGCGTTAGAAGGGTGGGGAAAATGTAGAAGGTGATGGGGGTGGAAGGGGGATGAAAATATAATTAGAACAGGGTAATTAGTGTCTAATATTGATTCCTGGCCAGTTCCAGGACTCCAAAAGCCAGATGAAGGATTGCTCTAGTGTTTTCAGTTTCAGAGGAGGATCAGAGGGTGGGAGGGATGCTATGATTGATACACTATAGCATTTATCAAAGGGAGTGTTGTGTTCGGAGGCGTGTTTGGGGATAGGGAGCATGTCAATGAAGGAAGAGTTTTTGCATGAGGCTCGGTGGTTGTTGATTCTGATATTGAGGGGTGTGGTGGTTTGCCCAATATAATAGGCAGGGCACAGTTGGCACTTCAGAAGGTACACTACATTGCTAGAAGTGCAAGTAGAGGAGGGAATTGGTGGGAGAGAGTTAAAAAGCGGGTGGGAGAGGGATGGGATTTTGGTTTTGAAAATAGGGCATGTTTTACATCTGGGTTTATTGCAAGGCGTTGGAGTGGTTTTAGGACGGGTTGGGGATTTAAGGAGTGGATTTGTTGATTTGAGGAGATCGGATAGGTTGGCGGGGCGTTTGAAATTTTTCTTTGGCAAGTAGAAATACGATGGCTACTATTTATATTTTCACCGTTATCATGAAAAGAAAGTAATTTATGGTTAAAATAGCTTCATTGTGTTTCAAGGTATTCTATATGATAATGAAAACACTTTTGCATGCGCTTGAACCAATTTTCATGACAATTTTTCCAACTCGATTGAGGTACCTCCAAAACATTCATCAGCTACTTCTTCGGCCGCCATAATAGTTTGCCACGCCATTTTTTCTTGATGCATAGGAACAGAAAGAATTCATTTGGTGTTAAATCAGGGCTGGAGGATGACCCATCATTTCGAGGCCAGTTTTTGCCAGTCATATAGGTAGTTATTTCAGCCGATCTGTGAAAGCTTCCATTGTCATGATTTTTCGCTGCGGCTTCTTATTCCGTATTACACCAAGAACTTCTGGCGAAGAAGTGCTCGTATACCATTCAGAATTAGCGGTCCTTCGTTGCTCTTAAGTAGCTACAGGTGGCCACATGTCCAGTTATTCCGAAGAAACAGGCGATCATTTGCTTCGATGTGTTTCGTGCACGAATCACTTTTGTCGGATTGACTCGATTTGGAAGACCCATAGAGTAGATTACTTTTTTGTTTTTGGCTCATACACAGTGATCCAAGATTTTTCACCTGTGTAGATGTTATGCACAGCTTTTAATGCATCGCGATTTTATTTCTCGTGCATTTCTTCGTACCAGTTGACTCGAGCATCTTTTTGAACGTTTATCAAATTATGCGGGATCCAACGCGAACAAATTTTTTTCACATCTAAATATTCATGTAAAATCTTATTGGTGCTCGTCATACTAATCCCTTAGGATGCCTCAATCTCACAATTAGTCACATGGTGATCTTTCTTTACTAGTTCTTGCATAGCATCAATGTTTTCTGGCACAATAGCTGATTTTGGAAGACCTTCAGGGCAATTACCGCTGAGGGAACGGCACCCATGATGGAATTCGTTATACCAGCGTTTCACAGTGGCAAAGGATAGGGATTCATCGCCAAAAGTGTAAGTAAATCGATCAATACACTTCTACATCTACATCTACTCAATACCCCGCAAGCCGCCGCAAGGGCGTGTGGCGGGGGGTGCTAGGACACCACCCATAATTTAGAAAAGAAAAATAATTTAAAAAAAAATCGCATGCAATAACGACAAAATCATATATATAAAAAAAAAACATGGCATACATTCATGCATGAACACTTACACCCCACACACATGCAAACACTCAAACTACCAACTAACATACACATGCACCTGAAAGTATACCTAACATCTCTATAGTGTTTAATTTTGTTCCGACTTGTAAATTCAAAGTTTTTAATATTTCTAAAGTGACTTCGGTTTCTTGCTATTATGATTACTGATTGTTCGGGGAAAGAATGAGTATTTGTACCTATCTGTCTTGGAATCTATCTCCCTTAGTTTATCTTTGTGGTCTGATCTACCTAAGTAGTGTCTTAAGCACTTCTGTCTTGATAATCCACGTCGAAATTCGTAAAAAAGTTATCGCACGAAAGTGTTCACGAATTAACTCCATTTTTTCGCAATGAAAAACTCTTCAAGTCATTGTAAAGAACACTAATTATGATCAAACGACAAAATGTTCTGATGAAAGTTAGCGTTAAAAGGGCCAACCTTTCAGATGAAAACGTCAGATGGCACGTAAAGACCTTAGTGTTGGCAAGGCTAAAAATATAATTAGCAACCCTCGCATAATATATGCATTTGCTTTCGTCAGAAAATAAACATTGAATGAAAAGCAATCAATCTCCCCTGTCCCCGATTTATAGTCGATTCTCTCATTCCTTCTTTCAGCCTTCCTTTTTTCCTCAACTCTTGATAAGCATAAAATTCCACATCTGTACTCGGAATGTTCAGTCCCTTGCCCATTCCCCTTACTCATCCCTCCCGCTTCATATCCTGCACCTCATCGGCTCGTTCCCCCTGTTTCCACAATCACCTCAGCCAAAGACTCAAAATAGGATTTCTCAATAAAAAAGGGGCACTGCTCAAATCGCGGCAAATGGCAAGCGATGGGAAGAGTGAAATCCGGGAGGGCCGAATGGAAATGCCGTCCTACCCGAGAGAGAGGGGTTAGGACGCCCCGCGACACGAGAGGAAATGAGCGGCAGCGGGGGCGTGAGTGAAAGGGGCGGAAAGAATTCCGAGATGTGGTAAGATGACGGGGAAAGGGACGGGGATGATGAAATGGGGCGTTTGGAGGTAGGTGGAGAGGACACGGTTCGCGGGATGGTTGAGGATGGAGGGTGGGAAGGGGATGAGGGGTTAGGGAAAGGGATGGTTTAGGGGGTGGAGCTGGGTGAAGTGCCGTGGGGAGCATACCAATGACTGGTGACTGTACTCGAGGCCCATGGCCGAATGAGATGGTGCTATCCCAAGGGCAACTCGAAGACATTTTTTGTGTTTCGTGCGGAGAAAACAAGTGAGTCAATCACATCCATAATCTTTGGCCAGTTTAACTCATTTGAAAAAATGGGGAACAATTCTCATATTGGGTGAATTTCGGAGAATATATAAGAGCAATAATTTAGTCACTTGAATTTAATTTAATCTAGTGCTTAGAATGTTAAACAAGCATGAAACAGTTTAGGACTTAGCTTTTTGGAAGAGATGGATTCCTATTTAAGTTAATAGCATCTTAAATATATATTAAATTTATAATATTATTTAAATATCGTCTTGCCTTTCAAAGTTTTTCGTCCTCGAGGTGCAACTAGAAGTAGTTTTTAGGGGAAGTGACCGACAGCTAAGGTCATTTGCCCCATTTGGGATGGACAGAAAAAGATGAAGGGTGGAGAGAAACCCGGCACCGGCATTAGGCTACTCTTAACGAAAGTCGCCAAGTGGTCCGCAGCTTGATGTCCCATCCGACGGACGTACTGAAAGTGCCCTCAATAAAGTACCTCAAGTAGGGATCGGGATACTACTGAAAACATTTTTTTCTCCAGGATTTGAATCTGGGCCCTCTCGGTGGGAAGTCGGTACGTTAGCCACCGCAACACCATCCCGATCCCCGGTGCAACTGGTGAGCAACTTGAAAGCAATCTCAGCTTATGTCATTAATAAACTGCGAAAAATTACGCAGAAATTTACTTCAATAAGCAGGACATTTTAGTGACTCAGTAAAACACACTTTACGATGTATAAAGGTAGGTTGGGGGATATTAAACGAAATTTAATTTATTTAACTATGGCGGTGAAACTCCTTGAAAATATGCTGTTGATTTCTTTCCCAAATGGCAAAGTTATTCCACTGGTCCCACTTGAGAAAATACATTTCTGAATAGCCCGGAACCCTTAAAGTTGAGAGTAATTAATATGTTAACTTTGATGAATACATCGTTCTAAACATAGCATTGTTTTAAACTCGTGTTTGCAATTGATTTTATATTTACTTAAAAAATAACATTAGAGAATTGTAAATATATTTTATTAAAAATGCATAATTTCCGCGTTATCTTTGATATATTCAATGAAATTGCGATGAAATGGAGGTAAGATAATCGTTTAAAAAATAAAAAGTAAATAAATAAAAATTCTTACATAATAATCCAATTGTCTCCGCTTATCTGTCTAAATGCCATACCTTTTTGAGAAACTTCTATCTGAACCGCAAGTTGGAGTTTGGCATGAAGATGAAACTAACTGAATACAAAATTATTTTGCAAAAAAGGTTAACTTTTTAGTGTTACTTTATATCCCAGTTACCGATGGAAATGGTTTGGAAAAAGTAAAATACTATTAATGTGGTGCAGGTAGAATTTTCTCTGAATAAGAAAAACCATATAAAACTTGTCTAAAAGTGTACGTTTGCTTTCTTTGGCTATCACTCATGCTTTCATCGAGGACTTTACCCTTAACAGAATCGGTGCCAGTAGGGCCCTTCGAGCCTTTCTCTCGAACTTTGGCCTGATTATATTGGAATTTAAAGCTTCCTTCAAGATTCATACCATTTGGATTATTATATAAGAAACTGAAATAAAACTCTCTCTTTCTGTAGTCAAGGATAGAGAACGCACGGCGTGATAAATGTCACAAGAAAGCGATAGAGTTAAATTGCTACGAGAATGCTGGGCGGAGCCCTTCGCTTTTGACAGTAAACGTGACATGCTTACTCCGCTCAGTAAATATATTGAAATTCTAACATAATAATCCAATAGCCTCCATTTGTATATCTGAATGTCATACCATTTGAGAAAATTCTCCGTGAACCAATAGCTGAAATTTGGCATAAAGATAAAACTAACTGAATATAAAATCATTTTGCAAAAACGTTTATTTTTTAGTGTTTCTATGTATCCTAATATTTCAGTTATCGATGAAAATTGTGAGGCAAAAGTAAAATAACGGCGAAATAAAAATAATTGACTGGCATTTTATAATTAAATGTCACATTTCACCAAAGATTGTGATATCTTTCCTATTTCACTGGGATATATTTTACCTTTTTCCCCACCCTTCCATTGTAATTTCACGAGAAGGAGTTTGTTGAACTTCCAGATTTAAGTATTTTATGGTATACTTCACGATAACATCAGCAGATTTTTATGCAGAAAACTCCTAGGGGGGTTTTGCGAATTCATTTTGCATTCCTCTATTCGAATTCGCGCACCAGATAGGCGACGAATCTAAAGTGCATGTCACTCGTGTGTCGACGGGTAGAACCTGACAGGACTTTTTCAAAGCTACGCTGGTGCTCCTCTCAACTCCACTCCTGCTTTTTTCATAGAAGAGAACAGCTCAGTGTGTTCGTATTTACGTCATGGGCTTTCAAAGCCATCTCCGGTGCTACCGAGAAACCCTTGGGTAATATTAAAATTCGAACCATTTGGGTGCTACGCGAATTCAGGATGCATGGTACATTGAAAAAGCAAACGATTACGTTTGGAGGCCGATTCTTAAATCGCCTTCGTATTACAAGTAAGGGGCCTGTTATTCTCACATGATAGGGAACCCAAGGAAAAATATTTACCTGAAGTGTAACAAGCTTTTTTCACCAGTTTTTTGACACGATATCTGAGAGTTGCAGTTGGAAATTATGTCCACAATAAATGTAACTCAATGCAGCTTTATCCATATTCTGGGAAAACACAATAAATGTATTTTTTTAAATTAATTCCTGTTTACTTGTGACAAAATTATGAATTATTTCATGAATGTTTTGTGAATTTGATGAATTTCATGAATGCCAATTTGAATTTCAACCGCTAGATTAGTTACTCCTCACATGGTAGCTTTAAGAATGCCAAATATTTTACTTAAGGCCACTTTTATCATGAATGAACTAAAAAGGATGGTTGTATGTAGCCTCCAAAGAATATTTTCGCGTGATTCCTTAAGCAGTGACGCGAAAGTTTGCTTAAGATCCGTTTGGCGATCGATCCACCTCATTTCCACTTTCCGTTAATTTTCGCGTGCTCACAAATTTATACTCCATTTTCATTATATAGAAATTGCAGAGTTGAACAATGTGACATTTTAAATAGGTCCCTTTTGATAGTTCTTTTAATGTTCTTCCAAGTTGGCACTCGGCTGAATACAGGTAACTCGTGGCCTGATTGCAGATTTATCGTTCTTTATGCGCCACTTCATGATTTTATTTTTGAAATAAAGGACAAACACGCATTTTTTTATTTTAATATTAGTGTTTATATAAACTAGCAAACTTTTTTTACGTATATTTTAACAATTTTTTTACAAATATACGTTTATAAATTTGTGAATAGTTTAGTTGAATATATGGATAAGAAAATATTTTATACGAAATGCATATCTATCGAACACAAAATGATAGCCTGGTTTTCATACGATAATGCATCTTATTGTGCCATTTAGAATTTTTCCGGAAATCATCGCTGTGTACTTTCACTGCAGCTTCACCTATTTATTACCTTGGGTTGACACAATCCCGTGCATGTGCTGTCAATTGCATGTATTATTCATATTATTCCGTCTGTGTCTAAGAAAGATATATCTGTTGTGATAAAATAATTAGAAAAGAGAAATTAATTTATTCTGTTTTCATAAAAAACTACATTTTTGATTGAAAAACCTCTCCTCTGCCCCTCCTACCCTCATCCACGCCCTCCGAACAATAAGGGCCACTGATCAAAGCAGGAAAGTGAAGTCGAAAAACGTACTACGAGGACGCACGAAAGAGAGGGATGAAAAAGGTTGTGTGGACGTCATTAAGGATTAGGGAGAAGTGATAGCCTCGTACATGATAAACAGAGACACTAATAAACTTTTACGTTCTGCATCACAATAAATGGGAATGAAAGTTGACCATTAGCTACGTTACAAGTAATTGTGTTATGAAGTCGAACTGGTGTCGTGATGTCGTAAGGGCGTTCTATTGAAAACGATAATTTATCAATCCATTTTCTCTAAATTTGTAGAGTAACGAATGGAATGCCTAAATCAAGTAAAAGTTACGAGAGAAATAAAATGTCCTAACAATATAAAAAAACCAAAACATCAATTTTTACATCAGTTCTCTCTATCTCCCTCTCACAAACAAGTGTCAGCAGAGTCCGGGTGTAGCGTCCCGAGAAGGATTCAAGGGAGGGAGCGAGGTGAGGGGGCGGCCCCCGGAGGCGGCGGCGGAGGAGGCAGTGGGGGGTGGTGTGTGTGTGGGGGGGGGGCAGGGCTGTAACTGGTGGATGGGGATTTGTGAGACCAACGTCACTTACGGCACGAGATTGAGAGGGAGTGAAAAAAATGAGTTAAGAGAAAACGCAAAAAAGCGAGGATTTCAGCATTCCTCTTTCAACGGGGGATGGAATTGGGTAAAAAGGTAATGATGGATCCACGAAGATGGGAGGAAATATGGGCAGTAAATATAAGGGGAGGGAGGGGATAAGCGAAACTGATGGAGTTGGCGAAATTCGGATTGGGGGTAGTGTTGGGTTTGGGGAGGAAATAGCGCGGGGAAGGCGGAATGTAAAGAATGAAGGGGGATCTGAGAAGGGGGTTTGGAGGGAGGCAGGGGGAGGAAGGAGAAGAAATTGAAGGGGGGTGCGGCGGCAAGGATAAGAAGATGGGCGCTGGCGTCGCAAAAGGGGGCGGGGGGAGGGTGTGCGCTCTTCGTAGGGAGAACACGTGCGACCGTTTAATGTTTGCTCACGCGGAGTAGGGTCACGATATGAACGCAACAGAACGAACAGTCGGAACTATTTGTTTTTTAATGAATATTTGCACTTGGCCCAAAGCACCGCAGTGCCGTGGGTATGTGGAAACCATTGCATGTGCAAATGGAAGCTGTTCATCATTTATGTGGAATTTAAATATCGCGTGCCCTTATAAATCATTGTCGTTCACCCAAATACATGCATGAATTCTTTCCGTTTTTTAGTTTTAATTAATATTTGGCCATGCACTCCGTTTCATCTTTGCTCTCTTGCCTACAGCAACATTAGTTCAAGCACTGTTGGAAGAAACCTCGCCATTAAGCCACACACTATGAATGTAAAGGTGTTGAAAATTTCAGCACAAACATAAAATATATTACAAGTACTTGAGTTAACTTTCAGCCCAACTAAATGGAGCCTGACCCACTCCTCATTTTTCTCAGATGTCATTTGATTTGGCAGAAAATTCCGTAAGAAATCCATCAACCCTCACTCCTCTACTTTTCTTCAAGCTGAGAAGCAATTTCGACCCCACGCCTCGGTAGAAATTAAAGCTTTGCCCCATTACAACTCAGCGGAAACAATTATTTCACTCAGATAAAACTACAGATAAAAACTCTCTCAGCCCAAATAAATCTTCTCTCGTCTAATCTGTCACTTTCGTCAACACCTTTATAAATTACCGAGGCATAACATAAATTCCAAAGAAACTGCGGGAGATGCCGCAACAGTAACTTTTAACGGAGTCATCCGCTAATGTGCATTTCAAACACTTACACTCTGAAATTGTTGCATTGAAATGCACATTAGCGGATGACTCCGTTAAAAGTTACTGTTGCGGCATCTCCCGCAGTCTCTTTGGAATTTGTCAAAGTGAAAACACCGTAAGTGTTTAAAGTTGGCTTTAACCTCGTGGACTGTGGCGCCTCGCGCACGACTACGAATGCCTGTGACATTGTATGTACGGTATTTCGTCACAACATCTTGTTCCTTTAAAAGCCCCAAAATTTCAGAGTTTAAGAGGACGCCTCGGTAGCTTAAGTGGCTAAAGCATTCGACCGGATATTGAGGGATCTGGGTTCGAATCCCAGTCAAGGCGAATGATTTTTACACTCTGAAATGGTTGCATTGAAACATAACATAAATTATAATAACGCTGAGCGATCGATAATGAGTCTACCGCAGAGGTGTTAGGTGAGCACAATTGCGGAACCGAAGAAATCCATAGGAAGGCAGACATGTCCTCACATTCACCCTTCCCGTCAGATGCCAACAGTAAACATGGAAAATGAACTTATCATTCTGTGCCACAAGAACGTGTCCAAAGATGGCCTCTCGAAAAGGAACATCCATGAGATTTTCTCACTACAACACGCCGCAATGTCACCACCTAAAGATTCATAATGTTGCCATCCATGGTCATCCAATCACCAGCATTACTCTTCGAATTTCTCAGTTTTTTTCTTCGAGCAGTAGTTATGTGCCAACAAACCTACATTCGAAACTCACTACATTAACTGTCCTAAATTACTCAATAATATGCTCTGCGCAATTGTCTCTCCCGTCACCTATTCTACAAACGTCACCTTCACTATAACCGCATTCATTCTGACAAACATCTTTAGCTGCAGAAACCATATCGTATATAAGAGTCCTACGATATCATTATCGCACTCCATCTCGTCCATGGCCAACTTGAGTTATTTTTCCAACAATGTAAAAGCAAATCAAGAAACCCAGATACAAGTAAGATATACTGATAACTTATTATTTGAACTTACAATATTTATTTTAAATATGTGACCCTCAAAACATTTATACTCATTCGGGTACCTCAATTCCTATTACTGCTTACCGATAACTTGCTACGAACCCAATGCATATTTGATATTATTTTGCACACATTAATTGAACGATTTCACAATAGCAGTCTACATAAAATCATATTACTAAGTCCATACTAAAATAGGTGCCAAAAGCCCGCACATGAAAAATCCTAATTATGAGTGCATCCTGGTCAGGAATACATCCTGGTAATACACCTGGTATATGAACAGGACGTACTCGTTTGCTCGGCAGATTATGAGAAAGCGTTAGCGTTTTTTTTCTGTTCTGCCTACGGCTTCTCAGTAAGTTCTGGTACTCAAAATATCACAATGCTCGGGTGAAACTGTGGGTTCTCAGTGAGGTGTTCCCGGGGTTCGAACACTCACCCCGTGGTCATTAGTTCAAGGCTCTACCCTTTGGACCAATATGTTCCCATAGTATTTTCCAGGCTGGACATTCAGAAAAAACGTCTTTACCCTCGCTCTAATTCGGAGGAAAGTTTAATGCTTTCGATTTTGCCATTTGGACATTGAGAAAACTGGTTTGCCATCTTCCTGCCACGCATTCTGTTCATGAAATAAGGGGCAAAATGGAGCAACAGATGTTAGAAATGACTAATTAACCAACAAGCGTGATTCAAGGTACATTAAATTGAATTCAAAATGATTACCACTTGATTAGCTGCGGATAAATCTAATTTTTATCCGTGAAGATTATTATTCGGAACGAAAAAAGCCATAGATGGCGAGAGCGGGAACTAAGATGGTGCGACAGAGTCTACAGCGCACGGAGCACCCTTTTAAATAATAAATCTCAACAGGCGAACTCCCCCCTCATCCTAGCCACGCCCTTTCTGCCTCACCCCAACCCTAGGGACCTAGGCGCGGATAAAAGTCTCGTCGACTTCAGATCCAGTCTCGTTATCACTACTTCCCGCCGAAAAAACTGAACCGAGTCACTCACAAAAGGCCAGGAAACGCCCTAAAATATAATATTAATAATCCTCAGAAACCTTTAACTGGTTAGAATGTGTCAAAAGAGTTTCTACGATAAATGATCAATACAAAAAACGTGCTTAGTACAAAAATTCGGATTAATTCCTTTCGTAAGCAGAACGGGATAGGGAGCTGAGTTTCAGTAAAAGAGTAGTCACGTTCACTGAAGTGATTATACTAAGCCCTCCACGTATATGCACCAATGAGCATGCAATTTTCTTCGTAAATTTGCCATTTTATTCAACTTAACTATTTCTAAGTGGATTTGAAGGCTGATTTATTGCAATCTAATGTCTCATTAAATTACGAGAGTGAAATATTAACGTAAAGAAGAAACTGAATACTGTGAAAGGTGATTTCCTTGAAATTTCATGAACCAAATGAGGGCCAAAAGATTAACTTTCCTCAAATCGAATGAGCATCTCATTATACCTTTATTCCTTCGTCGCTTGATGCATCTAACCAAATGAAAAGATTTATATTAAATTCAGTCCAATCAACCATGCCCTCGCCATAATCAAACCACTACCGTAATTAAATTTTAAGGATGGTGTGCGCCCCCTTTTTCCTCTGTTTCTCTCCCGGGGCGCCGTGGACCCCTCGTCGCCCCCCTCCCTCTCGCCCATTCCCCCTCATCCTCCCCCGCACCCCCAGCCTCTTCCTCCTCATCCCCCCGCGTCCGCCTAGGGGACTGGCTGTCTCTAAGCTTCTCCCCATAAACCTCCTTCCCTTCATTTCCTCTTCTCCCACCCCTCTTTTCTTCCGCTCCCAGCCTCGCTTTCCGCGGCACCATCCCCCCCTGCCCCCCGCCTACTCACGCCACCACCTCCTCCTCACCTTCAACGCCCCCTGCATCCATTTTCTCCAGGTACGGGGACTGGAGGGAGGAGAGGACTGAGTTCTCATGGACGCATTGCGAACGGCTGTGAATTTTTTCTTGTGCTCCTGTCTGACAGCGTGAGTTTAGAAAAATCGCCGGACTCATCCTCTCGGGGAGTCGTGCATCACTACTTTATAATGATATGTTCTCCTTTCTACCTCACACTCCATGTGGTAATGTTTTACTCATGCTTCATCATATTTTGATTCAACGGTTAAATATCAATAAACTCATAGTTCGTATTTCGAGTCGAATAACTACGTTAGCATAATTTTCGGTTGTTTTTAGGATATTTACAGGCATTGATTTTTCAGTTACAGTCCTCTAAAGCTTCCTCGAGTTTTGAGGAAATTGCTTTGAACATTAATCAAATTTTTATGGAATGAGTTTGCCTTTTCTATCTGAAATCTCTTTAAAATCTTTTATGTCTTTAAAAATTTCTTTGCTACTATCAGGCCTTCTAAACGAATTCCCCGTGGATTTGCCTTTGTGAATCCTTACCTTGGATGGAGTATTATTGGTATTATGAGTGTAAAAGTACTTCCATGATCATCTCTTTGTTCCCGATATTCACATTACAGTTCCATGTACGCCAGATAGAACTGATAGTTTCTTTTAAACCTTTATGGACATTATCAGCTAAATAACACCATCCCCTTGCTAAATACTATTAAGTCTCTATCAAATATAATGCTTTTCTCCAAAACTTCTGACTCCATCACCCGAATGTATATGTAACTATGAAAAGCGTCATCAGTTGCATGCATCATGGCTGACATTTTTTAAACAGTTTCATCTAGCCGTACGAAAGGAACTATCGATTTATTTGTCAGCTGCGTGAGGAGATAAGTGAAGAGTCAGTATTTTTTTTTATGATTCCTAAGGCACACGTATTCAATTTCATTCGGTGAGAGGGAATATCTTGCCTTATCTTATATACGAAAAAAAATATGCGGAACCTTCCCGTTACAGTAGCCACTGTACACGTGAGTCACATATAAATTGTCCATCCCAGTGAAACCAAAAAAATTGTGAATTAGTCTGGAGAGTAACGTGATAACTTCTTCGACAACTGTCAAGGCTCAAGTGTGTCTCAACTGACGTCTTCCCACAAGTACATCATTTAATATACCGACAGTTTTAATGCATTTGAGTGCAGGAATATTCTCATGAATAATAGAAAAATACGATATTCTATTGTTTCCAAAAGAAACTCGTCCAAAATACAGCGGATTACGTCGTGCAGAAAAAAAGGTGGTTTGAAATAAAAAAAACATAAAAAGTATATATAAAAATAATGATTAGGCGCAGACATGAATGTCTGTTCATGATATTTATAAATACACAAATTCAAACGCATAAACAATTTCCAGTAAATAAATACAGCTTAATATTGCGTAGTCAGTTCTTATTTGATGAAACAATCAATCTATCGTAATGCGCTAGGTCGCAGTTTCACACTCCGTCCATTTTTTTCACTTGGGATTTTACCGGCAGAAACTTATATCGTACACAGTTAACATTAAATGAAGTTCCATGAGGCAACTGCCACATTGAGCGCAATTGGGAGCAATTGGTTTTAAGCTGGCGATGGGGGGGGGGAGTGGCAGACTCGCCCGAGAGCGAATTGGAAGGGGCGGGAAGGAGTACCAGCCACGCACGCCATTGCCTCTGACCCAATCCAATCCGAATGCGTGTGATGATGTCGGTTCTCACTTTTCAAATCAAGTACTACTCTCAAACCTTTCAAGTCATTCGTAGTCCTCGCCGGTGCATGAACGCGGAAGACCAACAAATCGGATTGGAATGGACGTCAGGAAAAACTTACGTTGCTCGACCCAACCGGAACTCTAATCCTCCCTGCCGTGCCACTCTCGACTGATGGATTGATTGGTTTTTTCACTTCGCTTTTACTTGGTTTGTAATAAACTGCGCATTACATCCAGTCTGACTCTCTCTGAGCTTTCGTGAAGTTTAACACTTTTCAATTATAATATGACTTTTCACAGCTCATTGGGCATTCTAGGAGCAGTACCTAGAGGAGGCGACTGACAGCTGAGGTCATTTGAGCCATTAGGGATGGACAGGAAAGGATGAAGGTTGGAGAGAAATCCGGCGTCGGCATTAGCCTGCGCTTTACGAAAGGCGCCAAGGGGTCCTCAGCTTAATTTCCCATCTGACGGACGGCGTAGTCACTCAAAGTGCCCTCGACAAAGCACCTCAAGTAGGGATCGGGATACCACTGAAAAATATTCAACACCGCCGGGATTATAGAAATGCAAACCTACGATCTGACATCAAGGGGTTGTGCGTGGTACAATATGGTTGCATAAAGTCCCCGCAGAGTTCAGTGAAAATTGTTTCCTCGATCGTTAGGACGGGCCTATTTCTTCCGACTGTCTGTTTTGGCTGGAAACCGAGCCTTCGGTCACCGGAATTTGGACAGCGACACTGCCGGAATCTCTCGGAAATCAAGGTTCCAATCGTGTTATTTCCCGAGTGGCGGTTTACCCTCTAGTTTCTCTTGAAGCGTGACACTTTACTCTCGACTTTCTTCCGCCTTGAAGGCCTTGCTTTCGGTTAGTTCTCTGGTTCAAGACTGACTCTAACTCCTGGGTTAAGCCTTAGGCTTCATTTTGCCGACCCCGGTGGCGGCGGGGTAACGTCCTCGTCTGCCATTCCAAGGGTCGCGGGTTCGATTCCCGCCTGGGTGAGTTTTCCTCCACCTAGGGCTTGGGTGTTTGTAAGTGTGATCATTGTTATCGTTGTTAATAGTTCGATGTAAAGGCCAGAATGCGCTGTTTTCGGACTTATACTGAATAAATAAATAAATAAATAAATAAATAAATTTTATTTGCTACCGCTGGTCCCTGTGGCGGGGAGGGAGTGTACACGAGTGTTTTTTCCCTTTGGAGTGCTCGCTCTTTGGGTGCCCTTTCCTTCTTCATCCATCAGGGCTGAATTTGATTTTATTAAATGGCTGTGCGACGTTGAAACACGCTCACCTTTCAAGTTGGTGAGTAGGCGAAGCCCCCCACCGCATTGGAGGTCCACCTATTTACATTAGAGTCGCTATACCTCACAGCCGAAGAGATAGTGGCGGTCCAATTTCGATACAATTGCCATTTTATATTCCTGAAGTTGGCAACCGAGGCTACAATGACTAGGATATACGAAAATACTCCGCGGAAACTAGCGTTTCTGTCTGTGAGTGACCAGAGGATGACAATAGCTATTGACAAGAGTTCCGACTGCCCTTGTAATGCCAGGGTTTTTTTTCTCTCCATGGAGATCCCGCTGGAAGACATAAAGAGCGAGCTCCAACGTTTTCGCAAAATCTATCGCTCGTAGGAGAACAGGTGGGAGGGAGACAAGATGGCGCGTGTGCTTACGAGCACCAGGGTGGTGCGAATGACGGTTAAGAGAAATATCCCCTCGTACCTTCCCGTCAGTGGCAATCGGGCAATTATCATCTTTGAGGGCCAGCGACGCACTTGCGCCCGCTGCAACTAAGAAGGCCACGAGCGCATGACCTTGCTTGCCCGTAAACAGGGAGGGAAAAGCTATGCGGAGGCAATGACGATGGTCTCCAACCCTAACACCGCCGTGGAGATGGACGAGCCTGGAGTGGCTGTTGAGGAGAGGCCGCAGTTGCTCCTACTTATCACAAACCCCGCAAGTCAAAACACATCATACAAATTTTCAAATGTCAAAACTCCCAGATACCCGTCCTTCTCCGTTGAGTAAAACCAAGGTGTTGACGATATTTCGATAGCTCCTCTACAGCTGGGCCACATCGAACTATTCCCTGATTTTTTCCAACTGGACCCCTTTGGTATATGATCCCCAGTCCGCCACTCCGACCATCCCCGAGACCAACGCCTACTCCGTGACGGCTCCCATTGGTGCTCTCTCGAAGAACCTTCCCCGTGGAACGCCGCCAAATTACCCGCTCTTCGTGAAGACCACGGCTGGCTCTTTCTCTTCGGACGAGGTCGGGGGAGGGGGGGACGGGTCGACGAGCGAGAGCAATTCAAGTGCGCCCTCGCTCGTCGACCCGTCGCCGGGCAGCGGCAAAGCCCTCGTCGTCCGGGGTCCAGTCGCAACTAGAGGGACATTACCTACAACCTGAACTCTGGTAAGTGATGTCTGTACCCACGTCGTGCCGGACCCTCTTCGTTTGTCTGATAACAGTTTTTTTGCAGAATGACTGCGCTTTCATTGATAAATTCTATCCTACCATAGATGATTGCTTGCAATACATAATTTTCCCTTGCTAGTTAAAATCGTCCTCCTAAAATCTATTGACCTTGCCTTTCTTTCTATGTTTTCACGGTATTAATGGCCACGTGTACGTGTATACGTCTTTATACAAATGTTTATATGTGTGTTTGAGAGTGTGCATATGTATGTGTGTGTATGCATGAGCATATGTACGCGGTTTATATATATATATATATATATATATATATATATATATATATATATATATATATATATATATCGTGTTTGAATGTGTATTAGGCCAATGCGGCTCGTCTCTTCTTCTAGCTATGCTTGCCACGAAACGCACTGTTCTTATCCTTATAATGTTGTATGATTGCTATACTACTATCCTTTCCTCTTGTGTGTGTCTTATTTATTTCTCCTTTGGTGGGTGAAATATCTCCCTAACGCCATCTCTTGGCCAAAGAATCGGGGCACTTGGTTGCATAAAGCATTGCAGATCTCAGAGAAGGGCTAGGAGAGGCTAGAGGGGAGCGGAGATAAGGAAGGAGTGAGAGGGAAGAGGTGTAATTGACACAAAATTGGAAAAGAAAATAATCTGCTCACCGCAACTGTTGAAACGTCCGAGACCCAGGTTTCAACTTAAAAAGTCGTGATCAAGACCCTGCAAGTCGAAACAATGGCCACGCGCACCATAACTTAAGCAAAAGACCTAAGTATTCACCTCTCCGATATGTAATGCTTCCACAAAGTGACAATTCGGGCCATTCTCATCAGTGGACGACATTGTGGCCCGGATGCTGATAGGCCATACAGTTTCAAATTAAAGCTATTTCAAGAGTTTTTAATTCTATAGGGTTATCGGATGTGGCAAGGGACGCTAGGACGGAAAAATTGTAGCACTGGTTGAAGGGGTTTTATGATGGGAAGCAAGTTTAGGGATGGGGAGACCCGCAGACGGGGAGGAGGGATTACTCGAGGCACGGTGGTTGTTAATCCTAAGGTTCAGGGGTGTGGAACATTGGCCTATGTAAAAGGCCGGGCAGAGTTTACAGATCAGAAGATAAACAACATTCTTGGAAGTGCAGGAAGAGTGTGGGAAGGGCGGGAGAGAGTTAAAAGGTGGGATGGAGTGGGGTGGAGAGGTGAAAATAGGGCAGGTTTTACATCTTCCTCGATGACACCGAGTGGGCATGGCTCTGGGGGTGTGAGGGGATTTTGAGAGTGGCCTGGTGGATTTGAGGATATCTGCTAGGTTGGCGGGACGTTTGAAGGTGACAGAGGGGCATTTGGAAAGAAGGTTGGCGGAAATGTTGTGATTTTTGAGGATGGGGAACATGTCTTTGAGGATGAATTTGAGGGACTGAATGTCTGGGTAGTAGGTGGTACAGATTGAGAGAGGCTGGGAGTCTGTGGTTGAGGCAGGCTTGGGGGTGTAGGAATGTATGAGTATTTTTTATGGAGGAGAGAATCTGGGTATCCTAGTTGAAGGAGTGAGTGGTGAAGATTGTTGGGGTATTTGTTAAGGGATTCGGGATGGTTGCAAATGCGGTGACCGCGGATAGAGATGGAGCCCTTGGTATGGGAGGGGTGACAACTGCTGTAATGAAGGTATTGCTGCTTATTAGTAGGTTTAGTGTGTACAGAGGTCAGGAATTTGTTATTACTGAGGGAAATATTAACATCGAGGAAGGTAATCTGAGAGGATGAAATGGTCGAGGTGAAAGACAGAGATGAGGAATCATTGAGTTGGGAGATGAAGGAATTGAGGTAATCTATGCTATGTGGCCAGAGTAGAAATATGTCATCAATGTATCGGAGCCACAGGAGGGGTTGCAGAGGATAGTTTGAAAGGAAATTCTCTTCCAGGACACCGAGGTGGAGGTTTGCATATGAAGGGCTGAATCTGCTACCCATGGCACAGCCCTTTATTTGGAGGTAATAGTTATTGTTGAAAGAAAAGGAGTTGCGGGTGAGAATGAAATTAGCTAGATCAATGAGAAAATCGGTGCTGGGGATGTGAGGGGTAGGGCGTTTGGAGAGGAAGTGGCGTAGGGAAGAACGCCTTCTTGGTGAGGAAAGGATGCGTATAAGGAGGTGACATCGATTGTAACCATAGTAATTTGGGTGTCAGGAGGGAGGGAAGTTGAGTTGTCCAATCTGGGAAAGTGGTAGGTATCTTTTATAAAAGAGGGTAAGGAGTAAACTAAAGGTTGGAGGTAGTAGTCCACGAAGGCGGACATTCTTTCAGTTGGAGAGCATCGAGAGGAGACTATAGGGCGCCCTATAAGTTGATGTTGATTCGTTGGCCTGAGATTTTGTCAATTTCCATTTTCGACGAAGAGTAAAACAAGGACAGCAAAAACTGAGTCTTAGGCGACTAGTGCCGCTAGTAGGTCAGGCTATAGTCCTCGTCATGGCTGCCAGATTGCACTAGTTCGCGTATTTATTCGATATACCTCGTATGTATTTATATGTGTGTGTGTATATGTATATATATATATACATATATATATATATATATACATATATACATATATATATATACATATATACATATATATATATATATATGTATATATATATATATATATATATATATATATATATATATATATACAGAAACATATATAAGGAAAAGGGATAGGAACACGTATAAAGGACGAACACAATAGAGGTGGGGAAGGCGGAATCGAACGGATCACAAGAGTAAAAATATTTCCTCAACCGGGACTCGAACACCGGATCTTTCCACTTGCCGGGCGGATGCTCTTAACCACTTGAGCTATGATATAAATTATTTTATTCGGTTCAGAATATTACAGAGTTTGTTAGCATTATGCATAATATCAGGTCACAGATTATGGGTACATCATGTTTTTCTTTAGTATAAGTGTATACATGGATACATATATGATACATATACCACATACATATCCACTTGTACATACATACGCACACATGCATATCCACACGCACATACATAAGCATATGCATACAGACGCATACTCGTGAATTTGACCATTAACATTTAGAAAGAAAAAAAAGAAAGGAAGACAAGGTCCACAGATATTAGGAGGGAGATTTTAGCTAGCAATGGAAAATTATGTATTGTAAGAAATTATCAATGGCAGGGTTGAAATTATCCATTCAATCAGTCATTCAGCAAAAAAAAAAAAACTCTCCAACGATGGACGAAGTGTGTCCGGCACCGGGTGGCTACCGGACATCACTTCCCAGAGTTCTGATCGTGGCTAGCGTCGCTCCGGTCGCGACTCGACCCCGGGCGACGAGTGCTTCGCCGTTTCCCGGGACGCCTCGTCCAACGGGTCGACGAGCGAGGACGCGGCATTTCGCCACATCCCTCCCCCCCGGCCTCGTCCGAAGAGGAAGAGCCAGCCGTGGTCTCCACGAAGACCGGGTAACTCGGCAGCGTTCCACAGGGGGCCTTCTTCGAAGGAGCACCGCTGGGGGCCGCCAAGGGGCAGGACGCACCCTCGGGGAGGGTCGGAGTGGCGGACTGGGGCTCATCTGCGGAAGGGTTGTGGTCGGGAAAAATCAGGGGAGATAGTTGCTTGTGGTCCGTATCTTGAGAAGCGCTGGGAAGATCGTCGACACATTGACTGTCCTTAATGGGGAAAGAAGATGGGGTATGTGGGATTTTTGACTTTGGGAAACTTGTATGCGGGTCGACTTCCGGGGTCGGTGACGCTTCCTTTACAGTCAATGATAAAGGGGTCGAGGGATGAGCTGTTGGGGACTGGAAAACATCGCAATCAGATGCATCCTCCTCACCTGTCACCAGAGGTTCTTGGGGTGTTTGAAACCCGTGATGCAAGGATTGCGTAGCGAGGGCGTCGATGGCGTGAGCGGGGGGAGGGGGGGCGAAAGACCATCCCTCCTCATTTGACGAGCTCACGGAGACGGGGGCTGGACGTTGTGTGATATTAGGCGAGGTGGTAGGTATGTGAACCATTTGTAGAACGGTATTCGAGACCAGGAGCTTGGGTTTGTCTGTCCTCTTCTTTTTCGGTTCCCTTTCCTCCGTTGACGATTTTCGCTCCCGCTGACATTTCCCTCCAATTGAAGGGAGATGCGGGGGACCAACGGGAGCAGCCGGGACCGCACCCTCGATGAGTAGAAGCGACCGCGCTCTCTCCTCCACAGCCACTTCGGGCTCGTCCATCTCCACGGCGGCGTTAGGGTTGGAGGGCATCGTCATTGCCTCCACATAGCTCTTACCTCCCTGGTTCCGAGGGCAGGTCTTGCGCTCGTGGCCTTCTTGATTACAGCGGGCGCAAGTGCGGCGCTGACCCTCATAGATGATGATGGCCCGGTTGCCGCCGATGTGGAGGTACGAGGGGATATTTCTCTCGACCGTCATCCGCACAACCCTGGTGCCAGTAAGCACCCGCGCCATATTTTCTCCCTCCCACCTGTTCTCCCACGAGCGATGTATTTTACCAAAGCGTTGGAGCTCGCCTGTTATGTCTTCCAATGGGGTCTCCACGGGGAGACAAAGAACCCTGACATTACACGGGCTGCCGGAAGTCTCGTCAATTGTTATTGTCGTCCTCTGGTCACTTAAAGACGGAAACGGTAGTTTCCGCGGAGTATTGTCTAAAATCCTAGTCATTGTAGCTTCGGTTGCCAACTTCAGGAATATCAAATGGCGATTGTATCCAAATTGGATCGCCACTATCTCTTCGGGTGTGAGGCCCAGCGACTCTAACGTGAAGAGGTGGACCTCCAACGGGGTAGGGGGCTTCGCCATCTCGTCAACTTGCAAGGCGAGCGTGTTTAAACGGCGCACAGCCATTTGAAGAAATCAAATTCAGCACACTAGCATGAAGAAGGAAAGCGCAACAAAAAAAAACGAGCACTTTAAAGGGAAATAAAACACTCACGAACGCTCCCTCCCCGCCACACGCACCCGGCGGTAGCAAACAAAAGGAGCCTAAGCTCTACACCAGGAGTCAAGGTCAGTCTTGATCCACTAAACAAAACAAAAGTACGGCCTTCCCGGCGGAAGAAGTCGAGAGTCAAACTGCGCGCTTCTTGATGAACTAGGCGGTCAACCGCCGCTCGAAACAAAACACGATCGGAACCTCGATTTCCGAGAGAGTCCGGCAGTGCCGCTCTCCAAACCCCGGCGACCGAAGCCTCGGACGCCGGCGATTTTAGACACTCGGTGAACACAGGCACGTCCTGCTATCTAGGCAGCTATCGAGGATATGTAATTTACCCTGAGATCCATGGGTCTTATATGTCACCAAGCGCCCCGATTCTTTAGCCAAGAGATGGCGTCAGGGGGCTGTTTCACCCACCAAAGGAGAAATAGACAATACACAAGAGGAAAGGATATTGGTTAGAATTCATACAACACCATTCAGGAAAAGAACAGTGCGTTTCGTGGCACGCATAGCCAGAAGAAAGAGATGAGCCACATTGGCCAAATACACATTCAAACACGAAATCCCGCCAAACGGCGAATAAATACTCATATATACAGAAACATATATAAGGAAAAGGGATAGGAACACGTATAAAGGACGAACACAATAGAGGTGGGGAAGGCGGAATCGAACGGATCACAAGAGTAAAAATATTTCCTCAACCGAAACTCGAACACCGGATCTTTCCACTTGCCGGGCGGATGCTCTTAACCACTTGAGCTATCGAGAATATGTAATTTACCCTGAGATCCGTGGGTCTAATATGTCGCCAAGCGCCCCGATTCTTTCAGCCAAGAGATGGCGTCAGGGGGCTGTTTCACCCACCAAAGGAGAAATAGACAATACACAAGGAAAGGAAAGGACAGTGGGTTAGAATTCATACAACATCATACAGGAAAAGAACAGTGCGTTTCGTGGCACGCATAGCCAGAAGAAAGAGATGAGCCACATTGGCCAAATACACATTCAAACACGAAATCCCGCCAAACGGCGAATAAATACTCATATATACAGAAACATATATAAGGTAAAGGGATAGGAACACGTATAAAGGACGAACACAATAGAGGTGGGGAAGGCGGAATCGAACGGATCACAAGAGTAAAAATATTTCCTCAACCGGGACTCGAACACCGGATCTTTCCACTTGCCGGCGGATGCTCTTAACCACTTGAGCTATAAGACCCACGGATCTCAGGGTAAATTACATATCCTCGATAGCTGCCTTGATAGCAGGACGTGCCTGTGTTCACCGAGTGTCTAAAATCGCCGGCGTCCGAGGCTTCGGTCGCCGGGATTTGGAGAGCGGCACTGCCGGACTCTCTCGGAAATCGAGGTTCCGATCGTGTTTTGTTTCGAGCGGCGGTTGACCGCCTAGTTCATCAAGAAGCGCGCAGTTTGACTCTCGACTTCTTCCGCCGGGAAGGCCGTACTTTTGTTTTGTTTAGTGGATCAAGACTGACCTTGACGCCTGGTGTAGAGCTTAGGCTCCTTTTGTTTGCTACCGCCGGGTGCGTGTGGCGGGGAGGGAGCGTTCGTGAGTGTTTTATTTCCCTTTAAAGTGCTCGTATTTTTTTTGTTGCGCTTTCCTTCTTCATGCTAGTGTGCTGAATTTGATTTCTTCAAATGGCTGTGCGCCGTTTAAACACGCTCGCCTTGCAAGTTGACGAGAAGGCGAAGCCCCCTACCCCGTTGGAGGTCCACCTCTTCACGTTAGAGTCGCTGGGCCTCACACCCGAAGAGATAGTGGCGATCCAATTTGGATACAATCGCCATTTGATATTCCTGAAGTTGGCAACCGAAGCTACAATGACTAGGATTTTAGACAATACTCCGCGGAAACTACCGTTTCCGTCTTTAAGTGACCAGAGGACGACAATAACAATTGACGAGACTTCCGGCAGCCCGTGTAATGTCAGGGTTCTTTGTCTCCCCGTGGAGACCCCATTGGAAGACATAACAGGCGAGCTCCAACGCTTTGGTAAAATACATCGCTCGTGGGAGAACAGGTGGGAGGGAGAAAATATGGCGCGGGTGCTTACTGGCACCAGGGTTGTGCGGATGACGGTCGAGAGAAATATCCCCTCGTACCTCCACATCGGCGGCAACCGGGCCATCATCATCTATGAGGGTCAGCGCCGCACTTGCGCCCGCTGTAATCAAGAAGGCCACGAGCGCAAGACCTGCCCTCGGAACCAGGGAGGTAAGAGCTATGTGGAGGCAATGATGATGCCCTCCAACCCTAACGCCGCCGTGGAGATGGATCAGCCCGAAGTGGCTGTGGAGGAGAGAGCGCGGTCGCTTCTACTCATCGAGGGTGCGGTCCCGGCTGCTCCCGTTGGTCCCCCGCATCTCCCTTCAATTGGAGGGAAATGTCAGCGGGAGCGAAAATCGTCAACGGAGGAAAGGGAACCGAAAAAGAAGAGGACAGACAAACCCAAACTCCTGGTCTCGAATACCGTTCTACAAATGGTTCACATACCTACCACCTCGCCTAATATCACACGACCTCCAGCCCCCGTCTCCGTGAGCTCGTCAAATGAGGAGGGATGGTCTTTCGCCCCCCTTCCCCCCGCTCTCGCCATCGACGCCCTCGCTACGCAATCCTTGCATCACGGGTTTCAAACACCCCAAGAACCTCTGGTGACAGGTGAGGAGGATGCATCTGATTGCGATGTTTTCCAGTCCCCAACAGCTCATCCCTCGACCCCTTTATCATTGACTGTAAAGGAAGCGTCACCGACCCCGGAAGTCGACCCGCATACAAGTTTCTCAAAGTCAAAAATCCCACATACCCCATCTTCTTTCCCCATTAAGGACAGTCAATGTGTCGACGATCTTCCCAGCGCTTCTCAAGATACGGACCACAAGCAACTATCTCCCCTGATTTTTCCCGACCACAACCCTTCCGCAGATGAGCCCCAGTCCGCCATTCCGACCCTCCCCGAGGGTGCGTCCTGCCCCTTGGCGGCCCCCAGCGGTGCTCCTTCGAAGAGGGCCTCCTGTGGAACGCTGCCGAGTTACCCGCTCTACGTGGAGACCACGGCTGGCTCTTCCTCTTCGGATGAGGCCGGGGGGGAGGGATGCGGCGAAATGCCGCGTCCTCGCTCGTCGACCCGTTGGACGAGGCGTCCCGGGAAACGGCGAAGCACTCGTCGCCCGGGGTCGAGTCGCGACCGGAGCGACGCTAGCCACGATCAGAACTCTGGGAAGTGATGTCCGGTAGCCACCCGGTGCCGGACACACTTCGTCCATCGTTGAAGAGTTTTTTTTTTTGCTGAATGACTGATTGAATCGATAATTTCAACCCTGCCGTTGATAATTTCTTACAATACATAATTTTCCATTGCTAGCTAAAATCTCCCTCCTAATATCTGTGGACCTTGTCTTCCTTTCTTTTTTTTCTTTCTAAATGTTAATGGTCAAATTCACGAGTATGCGTCTGTATGCATATGCTTATGTATGTGCGTGTGGATATGCATGTGTGCGTATGTATGTACAAGTGGATATGTATGTGGTATATGTATCATATATGTATCCATGTATACACTTATACTAAAGAAAAACATGATGTACCCATAATCTGTGACCTGATATTATGCATAATGCTAACAAACTCTGTAATATAGTATTCTGAACCGAATAAAATAATTTATATCATAGCTCAAGTGGTTAAGAGCATCCGCCCGGCAAGTGGAAAGATCCGGTGTTCGAGTCCCGGTTGAGGAAATTTTTTTACTCTTGTGATCCGTTCGATTCCGCCTTCCCCACCTCTATTGTGTTCGTCCTTTATACGTGTTCCTATCCCTTTTCCTTATATATGTTTCTGTATATATGAGTATTTATTCGCCGTTTGGCGGGATATCGTTTTTGAATGTGTGTATATATATATATATATATATATATATATATATATATATATATACGTTCAAACAAGTAATCCCGCCATGCGACGAACAAATATTAATTCATATGGAAATTATATGAGGAAAACGGATAGGAACACACAGAGGACGAACACAGTACAGGTGGGGAAGGCGGAATCGAACAGATCACAAGAGTAAAAATATTTCCTTGACAGGGATTCGAACCTCTGACCTTTCCACTTGCTGGGCCGGTGCTCTAACAACTTGAGCTGTGGCCCAATTTAATTTTATTCGGTCTAGTATGTTACACTGCTAGTGTTTGCATTGCACAAACTGTCAGCTTGCAGATTATTGTTTCATCATATTTTTTTCCTTATAAATATATCCTTCTGTTGGGGGGTTCAGCAGGGGTACATTCGTTTGAGCTGATTATGTTCCGAAGCCTAATTGCATTACGGGTTTGTTGGGAAAGGTTAGATCTTCTGCGACGCGGCATAATAATTAGAAGCAAACAAATTGACCGGTAACCTAAATATTTGGTTGTTGTCTGTGATTTGTTTACAGACATTATAGTGACGTGTCAACTAGAGCTCAAATGGTCTCGAGCTCAAGCTTGGGTGCAGCTGCAGGTTCCCAGAGTGCCTTATCCGGTAATCGAACCCGGGAACCTCTAGTCGGCAGTCCAACGCTCTATCCACTGGACTACCGCGACCCACTCTTTTACATATATATATATACATATATATATATATATATATATATATATATATATATATATATATATATATATATATACATGTGTGTGTGTAGTCTAGTCTTGCACTCGAATCGGATATTTGTTCGTAAACGAGATCAAGGTTTTTTGCATCAAGGTTTATATGCATAATGACATATCGGTTAAATATACTAAAGTTATGAAAATTGCTTATAATTAATGTTCCTGTGCGTCCTTGTAACGATATTATAGCATTGAAAAAGATAATTAACACTGATTTTTATAGGGGAGGAAGCGGAGAAAAAATTGAAGGATGCGCATCTAGCTGTATCCTTGCGCTGTGCATGTTGTCGCCACCCTATCATCACCACTGTTCGCATGAAAGTTCAAGGTCGGATACTCTTTCGACGGGCCTCCTATGTACCTTCCATTCGAAGTTCGATGTTAAATAATCATGCAATAAAATATATCATCCAATGTCGTAAATATTATGGAACGCGCAGAGGTAGTTTAAGCTGTCATTTAAAAATAAGACACACAATCATTAATGAGTTATATATCATTATCTGCGAAAATACAATCTCCAGGAATATTTTTTCGGATGATAATATTTATTGCACGTAGGGTACGTGCTCATGCTCAAGAAAAAAGGCGGTGGGGACGGGGACGTCTCCCCCTCTTTCAGAAACCTCGAGAAAAGCAGGGAATAAAATGGGGAGTTGGTGGGGAAAAAGGGAGAGGGGGTGGAGAAGGAATTGGGGGTGGGTGGCGATGGTTCACGAGCGATGCCCAAGGGAGGAAGGGGAGGCGGTGACCCTCGGGTGTCAGGGAGGGCGGAAGGTGACCGGCGGATCCGGGGGACCGCCCGGCAGGGAATGGGGGCAGGAAATGGAAGAGGAAGGTAAGGAGATGGAGGTGGAAGGTTCTGGCTTGGGAGGGTTCGGCTCAGAAGGGTGGTGTTATTGGAAGGGAAGGGGGTTTTGAGGGAGAGAGGAAAAGAGTGGTGAGAGGGAATGTCACTGGGGGAGGGCGGCAGAGGGAAAAGCAGTGGCGGGTGGCGCCATCGGAGCAATTAGCGGCAAGGCTCCTGATCATTAGCCACCAGGATGTACGAAGAGTAGGGTAGGAAGCGGGAGAAGAGGGGTGGATGGCGGAAGCGATTTTCCGGTCTTTGTGGGGGGAGGGATCCTTTCGAAGAGGGAACACACTGAGCAACGACGAAGAAGAATCGCATCGAAGTCTTCAGGGAGGCGGGCGAGGTGGCGATGGGGAGGAATCGATGTAGGCATTTGCAGTAAACGCTCGACAGCACGTATTACAAGCAGGACTTAGATTTCCTGGGCTGAAAATCATAACCACTCATGTGGAGGGATGATCTTTTGTCCGCTTAAAACAGGGCAGAGCAACCGTTTCCTCCATGATAGGATATGTCTGAGTACAATACAATTATTACATTATTTATTACTTATTGCGCCGATAAACGTTATTTAATAAAATATGGTCATTATATTGAACAAGTTTCCTGACGAAAAATACTTAGTAGCTGTTAACTGGAAGTGTTAGTACCTGAAAAACTAGACATCACTAAGTTCACCCAAAGTTTCAATGGCGTGCGCATATCGCTTTGTAACTAAGGGCAAATTTTAGTACTATTTATACTTTTCTGCATTAATATCCTGCTGATAAGATCCTTGAGATATTTATGTCCAAACTTTTATTTAATTACAAATAAAATTAACAGATATAAATTAACATTCCCAAATCAATATTATTCCTACAAAGGTAGAAATACTGAAGAGGCTTTGGTAAGTTTTGCTATTGTAATTATTTATGGATTTGACCTTGAAAATAAATATTATTACTACCTATGTTGGCTTAAATAAAATTTTCGTTGTTAATAATTTAACGCTACTATTGAATAAAATATTTATAAATGGAGTAGACCATTGATGATTAAAATTAACTATAAAATTATTGACCTTGGCTATATATCCACTGGAGACTATATCTGGGTTAGTTTAATAAAATCGCTCATTAGCATAAGTTTTATTAATTTTATATGGGTTATATAGTCTCTAAGAAATGACACTAAAATATAAGTTAACTTTTGCAGTGTAGATGTCAATATCACAAGTATAGAATGATAACTTCAATTGTGAAGTCAAAAAATGTAGTGATCGTACTATAAATTCCAGTAGTTTCTTTCTTTCCTTACGTGACGGCGATTGGCTTTGAGCTCCCCGGATTTGCCTCCCTCGGACCTCCACCTCTTCCAAAAACTCAAATGATTCCTTGCAGGTCAACATTTGACGACTAATCAAGAAGTGATTGTGGCTCTAGACCAGTGCTTTGCAGCACGCCTGAAAGAACACTGCAGATACGGGATAATTACACTGGGAAACCAATGAATGGATGAATTTAGTAGGAAAAAAAACTTTTTCGAAATCAGAAATTGTCATTACCATCATTAGGACGAGACATTTTCAGATCACCCTGGTAATTGTCTTGAATAACACTTTCAAAGACTCGGCTGTAGTTTTTTCCCCAACAATGAGAAGTTTTATGCGATTAAATATAAGCCAAACATTTAATATGGCGTGCTTCATGGACAACATATTCTACGGGCCTTGTTGCATTCTCATGTGCTGAGCTGAGACATGGTAGGGCCAAAACCCAGTTTTCCTAATTCTTTGGAAAAAATCGAACTTTGACCAATTTGCTTTTCATTTCTAATAGTAAATAAACCAAATTTTTAAGTATCTATCTTTATTTAAAGACCATGTAAATAAGATAAATGACAGCACATTAATCTACACAAAGGTTGATGTAATAGATGAGGGTAGAGCTCACATAATACTAAGTCCAACAGCACAGGACACCGAGGGCCAATTCCCTTTCTTGAGTTGACTGAGGTTTCCCATAGTTATCTGGTGCTGGACAAAACACACAACTGTGGTGAAGCTGAGGGTGCAAACGGGTGTCACCGAACCTGGGCCATCTAGTCCGCAACCCAGCGCTATACTCACGGCATTACGACACCCCAAATGACATAGCAACACGCAAAACACATAACTCCATCATTTGATTTATCACACGCACTTCAAATGTAATCCGAATGAAACATTATCCACGGGCTTCTCAACGCAGCAATCGCTCGTTGATGCTCTTAACAAATGGCAGATTGTCTGACTCCTTTGTCGAGTGAGACATTTATTTACTCATAATGCTCGGTCATCACCACCCCTTTCCCTTCCAGTCGTTCAGGATGTGCATTGCATGCTTCCGGGAAGGGAAGTCGCTGAACTATAAAAAATTGTACCCAACATCGATTCATTCGCTTACACGCTCATGCACTGATTGTATTTGGGTTGATTACAATAAGTGGAGGCCCGTGTTATACCTCTTATGCTGATGCTCGTTTATGCTGATGCATGACCTTGGAAGCCAAATACTGTAATCGAAATCCCCTAGGAGCCGGCTCGACAAAATAAGTATTAACCTACAAGGTAGCGACTGCGCAGGGTTATACCATTATATTTATATGTATATTTCTTTTATATATATTTTTTTGCAGGTTCCCCTTACCTTTCCCCATCCATTTGAAAAACCCTAACCCCCTCATCCCTTACCCTTTCCTCCTGGTGCTGCACCCCCTGCCACACACCTTTTTGGTGGCTTGCAGGGTATTGATGTAGATGTAGATAGATACTAATTGACTGCTGACATTTCATCACCTGGACTGAGGTGAGACACACATATTCTTCAAGTTCATTCCAAGCACATAAGAGAAATAAACTCTAAAAGTCGTAGTCCATAGTGGATTACGACTCCTCAAGCAAAAATTATTATTGTTGGAATCCTACCGTTAAAGTTGGGTTTTGGAATGGACAATGATACATTTATTTTCCTCCCCTAGCGAAATAAAATCCTGGCATGTAGCACTTCAATAATTCTATTCTCCATTCTTTTCCGCATACTTCTTCCACCCTTTCTTCTATCCAACATTAATATCCTATTCCTACCACCTCCTCGTTTGAATAACGTTCACCCCTCTGTTACAATCGTGAACATGCGACTGCCCACTAACGTTCCCTGAAATCACCTTTCCTGCCTATTTTTGAATCCTCCCAAAAAATCTACCTCCTCCTCCGCCATGCATAGGACTTCTTTGCTTATTTTTTCCTATTTTCATCTTTTCCATCATTTTCCACACTATACTCTAATATACTATATGCCTATCATGTCGTATAAATGATCATCTTTCTGGGCCTTGAAAAAAACTACTCTTCATATACGACCATTATTATTGACGAGTCTCCCCTCAAGCCTAGATAGGTAATTAAATGTTTGGGCCCCACTCACGGTATTTAATTTTTCCAAAATCTCTCCCAGTTGCACCTTTGATGAAAATAATGTACACAGGGTTCGTCCGGAAAATAAGTGTACTGAGCTCAGGAAAAAAAAATTATTACACTTTTACATATCTTAAGCTAATATTCCTCAAAATAGGACCCTTGTGAGTCGATACACTTGTTCCAGCGGCGTTCCCATTCCTGGAACGCTCCCGCGAAGGCATCATCGGGAACCTCTCGAAGACTCGTCGTCGACCTCTTCTCTGCCCTCCACGAACATCTTGTGCCACCGAAAGATCATGTTTCTGGACATGGCTGACTCCCCGTAAGCCTGGTTAATCATACCGACAGTTTCGGTAGACGATTTCTCAAGCTTTACCGCAAATTTGATGGAATAACGCTGCTCCAAAAACTTCGGCATCGCGTTCCGTGACGTGGGTCGAAGCGTGGAGGTTCGCGTTAACAGAGCTCCTCACTACACCACAGCTCAGAGCCGACTGCCTTTTTCAGCGTCGCTTGCCAACATACCCTCCTCCAATCGCAGCCCGTCAGAGCGGTGCTGGGCGCGCCTGGAGCGGCGCGCCCAGCCCAGGAGTCAGTACACTTATTTTCCGGAAGAACCCTGTATCTTTTTAAATATTTATTCTAACATTTAAAAAAATTAACTTATGTTAAATTGATTATTCTATTTGATAAAAATTTTTCTTACGTTATATTTTATATTTTCACGTTTTTCTTCGCCTTAAAGTTTCAACCTCCGGTCTAAACATTCGTTTTGTGAGATATAATTTGAAACAATGCCCTTAATATAGTCCTGCATTGCATTCGGTGCACCGGTACACACTGTATCACTCCCTCCTTTTATCTCGTGAGGAACACACCAGACATCTTCTTGGAGGCCTGGACTTCTTTCCGGTTGGCCGTATCTTTTCAACGAAGTGCCTCTTAACCAATCTTCCTCAATTGAACTTGCACAATCACATCTAATGCACACTTCTTTTTCTCCACCAGTTGTTCCACTAAATTCTCTATTTCAACTTCACTCAACTAAAGCTCCTCTTGGAATCCATTACGAGCGTTATAAACAAGGCCTTTTCTCTTTCTCAAGACAGAAATCTAACAACTGAGACTTAAGTCGGTGGTGAAGCCTTTTGCCCTCTCAAACTGTTATGATGGAATGGAAGGAAAGCATGATACACAAATGTTTCCCGAGAAATTAGATAGGGAGATCATATCAAGCAATAAAGATGAACAGAACCCGAGGACAACGCGTAGATGCAAAGAACTCGCTTATCCCATAACGACGGACTTGATGGGTTTATCTTCCTTATAAGGTGCCTTTTCATGTGGCCGAAACAGAACGATTGGCAAGAATCATTATCTCAGAGGCCTAGGGAAATCATACAAATAAAAAAAATTCGATGGCGCCGTAGAAAAATATTCAAAACCAAAGGAGCGGATCGGGGCGTTCGGCGTACGACGACACGCAGATAAGACCTGTCGACTGCGACGTATCACGTACTGAGAACCAGGCTCAGGCATCCTTACTCAACGACCCTGCCATCTATTCCCTCATTCATGTGACAAACTCTTCGCCTAACGCAATTCTTCTTGCTATGTACTGACTACTTAGAACAACTTGTTCCAAAAACCTGCCGATATACGAGTTTATATTTTGTATAATTTGAAGTTTTTTTATAATTTGTTTTTTTATATAATATATATATATATATATAATATATATTTTTATAATAATTTATAATTTAATTTTTATAGTTTGAAGTAAAGTTTTTTTTATATTTAGTAAGACTAGTAAGTTAACAGCTCAACCTGCTCCACTTTATGACCTCTAATTTTAAAGCCTTATTTAGCTTTCCTCCTCAAAAAACCGCATGTTTTTTTATTGGTTTTTATCTCATGCCTCTAACGTTAACTGTACAATACGCTTGGCAATAATTTTAACCCCTTGACCGACTGGAAAACTATTGCTTGATTATTCATTAGTCTTACTAATTATATGAATTCCCCACCGATCTTCCTTCGTCCCTCCAGCCATTACCTGTTCACTTTTATTATTTCCTCATATTTTTTTACTTACTTACATATACTTTGAAAAGCACTAGTGACAATGAATACCCCGGTCTTAATCATGTTCCGATCAGTAGCCCCATCCTACACTCGAAGCTGAGCATTCTGAAATATTTACAGGCTATGGACAAGTCGTCTTTATCTCCAACCTACTTCTTCTTTCTGCGATTCATTCACTAATTGAACCAAATTACTTTATATATATATCTACGAAATAAACAAATGCATCTTGATTGTATTTAATGCTCCTTTCTATTTGTGATATCATCCCTATCGTGGTACCACGCGTGCCGCTTTCTTCCTTTAAACCTAAACTGATCATTCCCTGAGGGTGTGCTCCCAAACCGATTTGCCGCGGAAAATCGTGTAAGTGCCATGAAAATGTCCGGCAAGTGTGCCAAACAATATTTTCCCAATGCATCCTGATCCAGTATGAGGTGACCATACCAAGGAGGTAGACCGCCGAGTAGTTACCTTATCATGCGAGGGGTGTTTCACATATTATTATTTATGATATTATAAAATTCATTCTTTTGCGTTAATTCTTTTGAGATACCGAGTATTGCAAACTTAATTCTTCTCTACCGAAAAATTTAGGTTTTCGTCAGTCCCTAAAGTTCATTATCTATGTGCCACGAGAAGTTCCTCAATTTTAACCAACATTATTGTTTTTCATTCCTTCAAAACTTCTCCTTGCCTTCATCTGGCTTCAAAAAAATTTCTCTTTTTCTCCCCTTTCTCTATCCCGCTTACCCAACATTCTCCATTTTACGTACTGTGACCTTTAACATGCTATTTTACGTTTCCATATTCCCTCCACCCATAGTCTTTGCCTTCCTCTAATATCTCCAGCAAATTCTTCTTTCTGTCCATCATATGAAAAATATTTGAATTTCTCTTCCTCGCTCTTCAACATTTCTTCTCCATTCTCTGTCACACCCACATTAAAAAAAATCCACAAATACACGCTCATCCTCTTGCCTCAGGGCCATGGCGTAAGTTAAAGTTTTGACTAATATTTTATTTTCGTCTTTGAATATTGTGACTGTCATCGATTTGACGTGACAATATTTTATATACTCTGTAAAACATTTCGTACCGTGCAAAATGTCACATTATGCAATGTTTCACGGAACACAAAATATTTTATTTCTATCCCGTTATGGTGGGTCTAATGTCTTAGAAAGTTTTGGAAAACATGTCCTCTGGGAAATAAGTCCAGACGAGAACAATAACTTTCACTGCTTCTTGCCTAAATTTTGATAAATCTGAGGGAATGTACGGGTTTTTCTACAAGAACGAGATCTCTGACCATGAGTTCAAACGGCCTCTACGAGGCATATATATTTTTTCCTATTGCAGACACCCTTCCACCAGTAGGCAATACCCACTCATAGAGCACGTTAAGAAAAATAATTCTGGAAATTTCTCAAAAGTTTTCACTGGACGAAGCATGATCACCCCTTGGAAAATAATTTATTTATGAGAAGCTAGGGGATCGAGATGGTGCGGGGGCTAACGTACTGGCTTCCCACCCTGAGGGCGCGGGTTCAAATCCCGGCGTTGTTGAATATTTTTCAGAGGTATCTCGATCCCTACCTGAGGTGCTTTGTGGAGGGCGCATTTCAGTGAGTACGGCGTCCGTCGGATGGGACGTTAAGCTGCGGACCCCTTGGCGCCTTTCGTAAAGAGTAGGCTAGTGCCGACGCCGGGTTTCTCTCCACCCTTCATCCTTTCCTGTCCATCCCCTATGGCGCAAATTACCTTAGCTGTCGGTCGCCTCCCCTAAAAACTACTACTACTATGAGAAGCCAGGGTCGACATGGGTTCAAGTTCTGGACCCTCCACGCATCAAATGGCTTGATTGAAGAAGGAAAGAATTACCCTTCTGTCACATATTGGTCGCGCATTGGTATCTATCCTACAAACCTCTCAGAAAATTATTTTAGCTCCATAGGTCGCTGTAGGAAACTTCGAATCTCTCTCGAAACAATGCTCTGCCATTATTTTCAGGTGCCTGCAATTTTTAAGATAATCCTTATACAGGTAAGTCGATTCCAAAGAAACTGCGGGAGATGCTGCAACAGTAACTTTTAACGGAGTCATCCGCTAATGTGCATTTCAATGCAACAGTTTCAGAGTGTAAAAATCATTCGCCTTGACTGGGATTCGAACCCAGATCCCTCAATATCCGGTCGAGTGCTTTAGCCACTTAAGCTACCGAGGCGTCCTCTTAAACTCTGAAATTTTGGGCCTTTTAAAGGAACAAGATGTTGTGACGAAATACCGTACATACAATGTTACAGGCATTCGTAGTCGTGCGCGAGGCGCCACAGTCCACGAGGGTAAAGCCAACTTTAAACACTTACGGTGTTTTCACTTTGACAAATTCCAAAGAAACTGCGGGAGATGCCGCAACAATAACTTTTAACGGAGTCATCCGCTAATGTGCATTTCAATGCAACAATTTATTTATTTATTTATAAAGTTATTTAATCGTAATCGCTGGTTTAAATATGAATAATGCACCATATTCCAACGAATGTATTGCAATGCGTCCGACACAAAAAGAAATCTTCGGCTCAATGTCATACGAGAGGGGCTAAATTTTATCTAGGTCAGGCAGTGAGACAATGGCGTGCCAATGTTTATCTTTTTAGCTACTTAACTAACAGGTCCGTTTAAATTCCCCGCAATATTTTAGTCAATGTATCGAGCATTATCTTTGAACGACCTTCAAGCCGCACACGCGATCCTTTGGTGAACTAATATTTTGGGGATGCATCAATTACAGATGCGTATAATGTTATGCTTTAATCAACAAAAGCTGGCACCATTTGATTTAACTCCTTCTAATTAACAAAAAACGGTTTAATATATTCAATACTTATTTGAACCATATTTATGAGAAAAACGTTAAATAGATACATTTATCAGTGTCAAGCGCACGTATACCAAATCATGAGGTTCATAAGATTATTTTTTTAATTTCTAAAATGTAAATTAGTGCTTTTCCTCTTGAATTAAGGAAAAACTGTCCCATCATTGAACTTTTAGCGAAGCACTAGGAAAAAATATATCTCGTATTGATGGGTGAAGGACCAAAAAATAGTAAAGCTTCAATGTGATTGAATCCTTATCTTCTTTCTGAGGAGATAGTAAATTGGCAGATATGCCAACTTTTGTTCTGATAATTTTTTCCTATTTCAAAATCCACCTTGAGATAAACATAATAAAAAATTCGGTGAAATAGCAGTGAATCATTATAATTATAAGTAAGCTTTCAAGTTCTCGTTTTATAACAATTTTCAAATGTGTATTCATTTCATGATTATATCATGTTATATTCAACTCTTATTTGAGTTTTTAAAAGCCCTCATCAATACCTTTGAATGATATCATTGTACAACGTTTACAGCTAATTTAAAAATTGAAATTTCAAATAGACTTAAACCTAACTCAAGACAATCTTTACATGTTTAATATGAACAATGAATAATTCCGATACTCACAAGGGTGAGTTTTATGAGGGTGTGTGAATTATAGTGAAAGATTTTTAGTAAGTATCAATAGTAAAAATTATTACTATTTCCGACATGCCATTATTAGTGCATTAATATTTATTAATACAAATGTGTTTGGCAAAAGGCAATACTGCAATCAGAAACAGTCCACACACACATGATCATTTTAGACTTAAAGTAGATATGCAAAAAAGAGAGATGATTTACTTGTGGCTAAATTAAGGGAGAATGTAGAAAAACTAATAAACTTATATCATTCCAATCTGTGGAGCAGTGATAATGGTGGCGTGGAGTAATGTGTTGGTAGAAATCCTTGTTTAGCCTTTGGGTCCATTAAAAACATACCTTTCCTGATAGACCACTGATAATATGTAATAACGGTATTTTCATAACTGATCTAAGCGATGGGCAATGGGCCTATACAATATTCACTGCACCAACGAGGCCCTTGAACGGTCCCCCGACAGTTGCTCGTAAGTTTGAATGCGAATTTAGAGGAAATGAAAAATTGGTGATTTAGAAGAAAACAAAAATGATACCTTTACGTCTGGGTACAACGCTGAAAAAATTTGCCATAAAACATGGAGAAATGAAATAATCTGGCTTATACGGTAGGGTTTAAAAGAAAGGACAGGAGATATATGCTGAATAAGGGTAATCTACTCATGCTTCCACATGAGAAGCGATGGAAGAAGGAGAATTAATTTGCAAGTAATCACTTCGCAGAAATGTAAAGCTTCGTTTTCAAAAGGGAGGCAGCGTGCGCCCATCGATACATGTAAGCAGTCTTTGCCTACATCTGTACATCTTATCTGCATATAAATATCTGTATACTATATACTACACATTCAACCAGAGCGGAGCTAGGGGTCAGGGCTTACGATACCAGAGATAGATGTTCAACATCTCTTATCAGGGGATTATAAACACCTTCGGCGACTCGATGATGACGCCGCAGCAACCAGCTTTCAAGATTCATTCGAGGTGACGTGGATTCAGCGGACGCAGCATCCACGCTCTGCCCTTGGGCCAATGGAAGCGGATGGAGATCTGGCGCGCAATCGCGACAAGGGATCCCATTTTTTATCAAATAAAAAGTTCAAAAACAGGAGAGAGAGGTTGCGGGTGTAAAACTGTTAATCCCCCAAATTGCGGAGGGCTTAAAATAAGAAAAATGGAGACGGGAGCAGGAGGAGGGGCGGAGGGGAAGGAAGAAGAAACGGGCTGTGTATGTAAATGCCGTTTCACGCGGAAGCAAACCGTCCCACCATATCTCCCCGCCCCTCTCCCTCCCCTTCTCCACCCCCTTCCGCCCCCGTAATAACTCCCCTCCCGTCAAGCGCTAACTCAACTGTGCTGGAGCCACGTGTAATCCTAATATATTCGAAATGCCCGGGCAATCGGGATCCGATCTACTGGCTGGCGTGAGAGCATACGTCCGCCTCCTCCTCCTCAGTGCCAAGCGCCGCTCAAGACAAACACACGTCTATCACGTGGACCAAATCTGCCGCAAAATACTTCGTCACTCCCGTCATCTTGCTCCCGCGTCAGCTCATCGTCCCCTCCCACTCCCCCACACCCAACCGGAGGCACTCTAAATCCCTCGTTTCCCCGCCAGCCACTCGTCTCCCCCATCCCGAAAATCCCCCGGCCGCCTATACACCACCACGCTGCTAATTACAACGTGAGCCCCCCGCGCCCTTCATTCCTCCCCCCTCGCTCCCTTCACACCCGCACCCTCGACCCTCCCTAAACCCCGTGTAAGGAGGGCGCCCTCCGCGCAGCACCCTAAGTACGCCCTCTCGCCCTAACCCTCCCCCTCCCTCCTGCTCCCCACCCCCTTTCCCTCCAATCCACTACACGACGCGCTCCCCGTGGAGCGACCCCTTCCGGCACCACCCCCTCTCCTTTTCTTCCACCTCAGCACTTTTGACAGCGCGGGAAGACAACCGCATACCCTTATCATCCCCGAGAGGAGTTGCTTGGATGCGGTGGGGGGGTTAGGGGGAGGGGTGAGGGAGTTTAAGGGCTTTGGGCTCCATCGCAGCCGAGGGATTGCGGAAAAAGAGACGTGGTGTGGAAAAGATGGCGCTCGTCCTCAGCGCGAAGAGCGCGAATAAACAACCCCTGCCATTTCTCCCTTCACCCAGTTCCACCCAACCGTCTCCTCACCATTTCCCTTCCCCGTCACCCCCTCTTACTTCCCTCTTCCTCGTCGTCTTGGTCGCTTGCAAACCCGAAACACTGCAACGTTATTATTTCTTCGAGAGCATTAACTGTTCCCATTTCAGCACGCAAAATTAGGGTCGATTAGTACAATTGCGACCTTCCTGGAACTATTTCAAGTATCTACCTATGAAAATTAAACATTCCATGAAGTGTATGTTCGGGGGGAGGCTTCAGGCCTACGCTCAAGTAATTAAAGTATGTTCAGCTATTCTCTCAGATTTAGGTTCAAGTATCATTTCAGTAACGACATCTTTTTGTGAGTAAATTTAACCCAAAATAAACATAAATTTAAAATGGAGAAGTCGATTTTGGGAGGTTTAGAATATTAGCAAATAAAGTGAGAGACTTCAGAATGCCAGGGCTCACAAAATATCTTGAGTTTTGGAAGTCAAGGTGATGGTATCAAATATAAACTCCAAGGGGATTAACGATTCCGTTTCCTTTCCCGGACATGAGGACTCCGGATGCGTGGTTGGCAAGCTGCGAGGCACTGAAATGGGGGTTGGAGTATATATTTGAAAAGGAAATCTTCAAGAAGCTAACCTTCAAACTTAATTAAGAATCTTATGACCACTTGGCGATATACAACATAATCTCTGGAGTTAACTTTGATTGAAAGAAACGAGAGGGATTTATTAAATAATGAAAACGTAAAGAAATGTAGAGCACTCTTCGGGATAAAAATGAACATAAGAAATGCATAATTCATAGTGAGAGACTCATTGTTTTTCTCTATACCGATCCTTTGAAATGAAACTGGAGTAACTTTGGACTTTTTTGCTTCAATAAGGTGTATTTGTCGCCGGAAACCAACAACTTTTATTTTGGATTCGTTTGTGCATCGTTTTGCATCATCCAGTTGCTTGCGCGTACTTTTAATCATTCGTTGGTGTTAGTCTACGCGGTGATTCTGTACCAAGTCTAAAGTGAAGAAAAATCTTGGTGAAAATTGTCGAGATAAATTTAACACTTTGCAGGCAATTTGCGTCATTTTAAGTTTATTATATAATTGCTCAAAGAAATCAGAAAATTCACTCAGGATAACTCCAGCCGAATATTTAAAAGCTTAAATTCTGAATTCTATGATCGAAGTTTAAGGATCTCAATTGGTTCGAAGATGACTGTCCCACAGTAGAAATATTCACACTAGAATATTTAAAACTCAAGCGGCGTCTTCCAATGCTTGGCTCATACAATAAGATAAATATAATGAGTTTATTAATTTGAGTACAGGCAAATTCTATGCGTGGTTTTTTGAAAACTGCAGAAATTTCGTCCATCAAGTGCATTGGAAAGGCTTTGATCGCGTCAAAGTCGCTCTGGAGAGATATCGCAGAGGAATGATACGATTTCTTATTGAAGTCGTTCTCTCTTGGTCTTCATCTTCATAGCCGTTGATTTTGCTCAAGTCACCAAATTAGAGAGAAAGAGTTGCTTTGCTGATTGAAATCTGAGAAAGCTGAAATAGTCATTTTACAACACAGCGAGGTGCGCCACCTCAGGCCGCGTCGAGATTTTGTTCCAGTAATCGTTTAAGAATACGCCCGGTGCCGCCTAATGCACAATTCGTGTCGAACATGTATATAGTGAATTCCCACGAGAATAAATCGCGGAGAATAGCTCAATATGGCGATGTTAGGGGATTATTGTGCATTATATATATATATATATATATATATATATATATATATATATATATATATATGTATATGTGTATATGTGTATATATATATATATATATATATATATATATATATATATATGTATATGTGTATGTATATATATATATATATATATATATATATATATATATATATATATGTATATGTGTATATGTGTATATATATATAATTGTATATGTGTATATGTGTATATATATATATATATATATATATATATATATATATATATATATATATATATATACATATATATATATATATATATAAACACAGATGTAGATTTTTAGAATATAGAGACACAAAGAAAGGACACTCACAATTTGTTATGTGACGTTTCGACAGCTCGGCTGTCGTCTTCAGAATCTCACGGACGTGAATAATAATGTTCTATCCCTCTCTTTCTTGATGAAGGTGTCTACGACCACCAAAAATTCGAAAAATAGTGAGTCTCTTTTTTGTGTGTTTCTGTGTTTTTGTCTGTGTCAACTTGTGCTAAGTGTTATACATTATATATATATATGTATATATATACATATATATATATATATATATATATATATATATATATATATATATATATATATCGTGCATATATCTCATATCAACATATATGTAATATTTACTTACTTATTTATATACACGTGTTGCTTGTGTGAATACATAGTCATACGCCTACGCTTAGAACAATTTTTTTCATATTTAAAGGCAAAAAACATATCTTTCCCGTCATTTAACAATTTATCAGGTGACTTGGCCCTATAAATGGAAAATGTGGAATTGTGGGTGGCGGTAAGAGGGAGAGGGCGGAGTGGAGATAAGACAGTAATTTATTTATTTTTTTCTGAGGCAGGAAAGGAGAGAGGGTGATTGTACGCGGAAGACTAAATATGCTCGATCGGGATGTGTCAAGGCGATTACACACATTCCTTCCGCACACTTTGGGGGAAAGCACCTCTCCGGATGAGTGACCTTTTTCATCGTATTCCGTTCCCTATTTCCCTCTCCCAATCCCTTCAAATCTTCACTTCTAGTCCTAAGTATGTCTCCGTAGGCACCACATAGAAAAACTCAAAGGGCTAGGAGTGGATATGCATCGAAGGGGAGTCGTAGAGAGAGGGGAGGAATGCTGTTCTAAGGGAGTGATACGAATGAGGAGACGGGGTAGCAAATGAGGAGGCGGAGGAAGGATGAAACGTTTAGGAATGGGGGCGTTTATTAAAACCCTTCCACGCTTGGAGTGAGACCGAGGGTGGCCGGGTCTCCGCTGCTGCGTGTGGGTCCTAGAGAGGCTGTCGTCTCGTGTGCTTCGTAGGCGGTGGAGGTGTGCGGGACACGATCTCGCCATTCGGCGCTAAATGGAATCGGGGCGAGGAGAAAGAAAGATTTCGCCATCGGGGAGGAGAGGGAAGGAGGGGTTGACGGTTAAGAGTTTGAAGGGCGAACGGGGGCGGCGGATTGAGGGTGGAGAGGGTTAGTACCAAGGAGGAGGATGGTAGAATGGATGGATGGAGACGAGGGAGGGGGGAATGAAATTTCTGTTCCCGGAGCAATGGAGTGCGGAAGGGAAATGGAGATGGCGAGGGGAAGATAAAAGGGGGTGGGAGGAGGGGCGGTAAGTCGGGAGCGACGGGGGTGGCTTGGGGAAAAATAGAGATGCAAGCCAAAGGCGCCGCGAGATACCCTGCGCTGCAATATACCCCTCCTGTGTCGTTCCGGAACGAGGTCCCCCTCCTTCTGAGGTTGAGAAGGAGATGTGTGGAGCGTGGTGGGAAATAAATAAGGGAGGGGTTGTTGAGGAGGGCTCCCGCAGCGGGGCGCGCGACGTCGAGGCCGCGTGGGACACACCCCTGGGGACTTGTCAATCTTCTCTCTTGGGATAGAACTGGGGAAGGTTACCAGATTTTGAGAGGCTGGAATGGAAGCCTTTCCAGGAACCAGGAGAGCACCACAGACCAAGTAGGGGTTTTTTATGGTTATATATATACATATATATACTCATTTATATAGAAACAGATATAAGGAAAAGGGATAGGAACACACATAAAGGACGAACACAATAAAGGTGGGGAAGGCGGAATCAAACGGATCATAAGAGTAAAAATATTTCCTTGACCGGGACTCGAACACCGGATCTTTCCACTTGCCGGGCGGATGCTCTTAACCACTTGGGCTATCAAGGTAGCGTAATCTACCCTGAGATCCGTGGGTCTAATATGTTGCCCAAGCGCCCCGATTCTTTAGCCAAGAGATGGCGTCAGGGGACTGTTTTACCCACCAAAGGAGAAATAGGCACCACACACAAGAGGAAAGGCCAGTGGGTTAGAATTCATACAACATCATACAGGAAAGGAACAGGTTAAGAGCATCCGCCCGGCAAGTGGAAAGATCCGGTGTTCGAGTCCCGGTCAAGGAAATATTTTTTCTCTTATGATCCGTTTGATTCCGCCTTCCCCACCTCTATTGTGTTCGTCCTTTATGTGTGTTCCTATCCCTTTTCTTTATATCTGTTTCCATATATAAATGAGTATTTATTCGCCGTTTGGCGGGATTTCGTGTTTGAATGGATATATATGTATATATATATATATATATATATATATATATATATATATATATATATATATCGAGAGGAATATAGAACACAACCAGGAGGTATTTGCCTGTTTCGTAGATTTCGAAAAAGCGTTTGATAGATTGAATTGGGAAAAACTAATGAGTATTCTGCAGAAAATAGGAATAGATTGGAGGGAAAGGAGGCTAATCCGCAACCTGTACATGTCTCAGACTGCTCAGGTGCGGGTGGGAAACGGGGATCAGGATGGGCAGTGTTAGGAAGGGGTGTAAGGCAGGGTTGCCCATTATCACCGTTGCTGTTCAACCTGTATGCAGAGGAAATGATCAAAGAGGCATGGGAAGAACTTGAGGTAGGAATGAAAGTGGGCGGGGAATTCGTAAAATCAGTTAGGTTTGCTGATGACCAAGCTTTAGTTTGTCAGTCAGCCAAGGGGCTGCAAGCATTGCTGAGTGAATTGGAAATTCAGTGCGACAGGTATGGGATGAGAATCAATATTAAGAAAACAAAGGTTATGCGATTTTCTAGAAAGAAAAAGGCCAAGCTTAACATTAAAATAGGAGGGCAAAAACTAGAGCAGGTAGAGCAGTTTACGTATCTCGGTAGTGTTTTGGACCAACACGGTCAAAGTAGTAGGGACATAAGGAGAAGAATTGCGCTAGGCAAAGAGGCTTTCACAAGGAGGAGGGAGTTGATGACGGGGACTTTGAGTAAGGATGTTAAGAAAAGACTCGTAAAAACTTTGATATGGAGCGTAGCTATGTACGGTGCGGAAACGTGGTCATTGAAGCAGGAGGATAGACGTAGACTGGAGGCTTTTGAAATGTGGGTGTGGAGAAGAATGGAGAAGGTGAAATGGACAGAGAAGAAAACAAATGAGGAAGTACTTGGTATGGTAGGCGAAGAGAGGGGTTTGTTGGGAGAAATCCTATGGAGGAAGGAAAAATGGATGAGGGGGTATTGACCGGCAGTGGGATGTTGAAGACTGTGATAGAGGGGAGAATGTTGGGCAAACGAGGAAAGGGAAGGAACAGGATAGGGATGTTGGACGGGATGAAGGGGGGAAGAAAGTACTCAGAGATGAGGAGGGAGGGACCTGATGTAAAGTAGGATGTTGTGTTTTGCTAGGAGTCACAAATTATTTAATTATGTCCATCCAAAAACCTAAGTTAAGCGGTAGATTACCTAATAATAATAATAATAATAATAATTATATATATATATATATATATATATATATATATATATATATATATATATATATATATATATAACGCTAATATCGGTTTCATATTTGAGGTTAGAGCAGCTCACCACTTTACCCTGTACGACATGTAAATTTAACAACTCAGGTGGGATGGGGGGTTCGTCCCTTTCCCAGCTGCTCTTTTCATTTTCGAGCAACATGTGGTAGCCGAAAAATATCGCAGCTCGGGTGAAAAAGGTGCTCAGGCGCGTCTTCCAGAACCGAACTAGGGCTCTCCGGTCAGTAATCAAGCACCCTTCTGATTTCTTTATCCCCGAGTTGGTCAATATATTCTAACAATTCTTCATAGCAAGTTTTTCTTCCGTAGGGAATGACACAAACAGAGATTTTATCGGCAGGAACCTCGATTTTGTCTCTCCTGCTTCATTTCTAGGTCGGGTCCTTCCGATCTTAATATCTGTCAGCCATTAAAATCACCTCCTTCTTCCTCTCTTCCCATTTATCTAGAATGACTATAGTGATAAAAAGTAATTGCTCAAAGTCTCACCAGCGTTAAAAAATCATCTCTAAGAGATTTTTTTTCTAGCCTCCATGCCGGCCTAATTCAATCCTCTGTTTTAGTTAGCCTTGCACCCTCCGTCTTTATCCTGCTTAATTTTAACAGAATGCTTGACTAAGGCTCGTGAGATCAAATCATGCTAAGCACATAGGATACAGGTTGTGCCACGATTACAGCTTCATCAACACACAACACACACACTTTTCCCAAAATTGTAGTTGTATCACACACATTTTTTGTAAAAATGTTTTGCAATCAACAGTTGCCGACAAAATAATCGTCGTTCATAAATTTTTTTGAGAGCAATTTTTTATTCTCATACTAAAGAATAAATGCAGGGAGGCAGGCGATATCGAGAATATTGTAAAAAAATGCTAGAGGCCACCTGCGAGTTGAACTTTTTGTAGCATATCTCCCAAGGACTTAATCCAACGTGCCCAATCCAGCTTTTGACCAGTTATAAAATTCAATAATTTCAAGTTTTTTCTTTGTACCATCAGCAATCTTTGCATCCTGATGCATTGATGGTGGTATAATCGCTGTCTTGTTTTTTTAGCACGATGCAGCCATTACTTGTGGACTGTACGGCTTATTTTTCTTCAAAGTGCCAACAATTGTAAAATCCCAGGATAGCAATGCCAATGCCAAAGTAGTGAAGTGATTATTCATTGTAATATTTCTACCGGATCCTTTGTACGGTGCCACCAAGTCTTTGAAAACTCTCTCACCGACGTTTTTCTCGTGCCCGGCACTAGATTTTCCATTGTAAACCTGTCCAGCGAGTGGACATCTCTGTCGCACAACATTATGCCTTGAAACTTGACGTTCACTTGTTGGTGCCTCCGCCCACTGAGCACCATCTTTTGCTGTCATTCCTGACCAACTAACTGTCAGTTCTGTTTCACTTTCTTCATCACCTTCGTCGGGTGCATTCTCATCAACTTCTCCTAGAAATATACACCATATATAAAATTTAATACATAGTTTATCATAATTATTGTCGTACACAATAGAAAATATAAAATATAAATTACCAGCATCATCACAATCTGAAGCTGCCACCTCATCCCTGTAAAATATTCATTGTCGTCACTAAACGACACGTGGTCATCATCACATTCATCTGCTTCGAATACAGCATCTCAGAGATCTAAATGCTCTTTTCAATGAGAACGGGTCCTTCTATTGGAAAAATTTTAGTTAGGTACCCGGTTTGAGAACGAATGGGGAAAGTTTTGTTAGTTTGAAATTTGGGACAGTTATGTACAAAACAAACCAAAGTAATGAGAATATCAACATCCTGTGAGGAAAAATAAAATGGAGAATTTGGAGGAATTAATTAATGAAAAATAGAATAGTTTAGATATTTGGGCACTATTTCGAAGAAAAATAAAATTAATAGAACGGATATATTAAGAAAAAAGAATTGACGAAAGAAACATTAGTCACAAGAAAGAAATTAGCAGCCAACATGGTAAATGAAAACGCGAAGAAAATATTTGTAAATGCTATAATATGTAGCATGTCATGTACTTATGGATCAAAAACTTGGAATTTGAGGCAAGTGGGTCGATTGGAGGCTTTGGATGCATGACGATGGAGAGGAATGGAGAAAAGTAAACGGAGAAGGAGGCTAAAGACGTAGATTAAAATGTGATGGAATGTGAACGGAATATGGTAGACAAAATTTGAAAGAGTCAGCAGAGGTGGATGGAGTATGATGCTGATGGTCGAGACCGGAGGAAGAAGATAGTGCATAAACATTTTTTTCGAAGAGAGTGACTACAGTAATTTCAAATTAATACTAATGAATTAAACATAAATTGGTTAAAATAGCCATAATGTTTTTATGGACAGCATGTATTCTATGTTGAAAAAAACTAAACGTATGTATTTTTACAACACTAATATGATGTAATTGATTGGAAATTCTGAGCCGTAAGCATCATACTTATGAAAAAAAGGCAACTTACATCAAGGAATATAAGTTTGCAGACAACGAAGCAGTTTGTATGCAGCATGTAACGATACGGATCATAGGCATGGAACATTGGTAAAGTGAGTCAGTGAATATTTGATATATGATACTGGAAAATTATGGGTTTTGAAAATTTAATGGATGGATGAAATGAGGAACAAAAAAATACGTATATAGAATAGCAGCAGAGTGAAGGACCATATGGAGAACTGGACACGAGAACAAGATGAGTTGGACACACCTTGAGGGACAATGTATTAGTTGTACAATAATATAGTATATGGGAAAACTGTCATATGGTGGGATCACAGCGATGCTGAATCCAATTAATTAAGACAATTTTGGAAGGATAAATAAATATTGAGACTAGATAGAATGAGCACGGTTGGAGAAAATTTAAATAATTAGACAAAAAGTAGGTAATGAAGGAGAATTTAGAGTGGGAAAATAGGAAAAACCCTTCTGGCAGTTATAAATTGGATATTGCGAACGCCAAAATTGATGCGGTGAATTTTCACTGACAATAAGGACTTCTACTCCTGAATAAATAGCCATAAGCCAATCGTAAAATCTCCCAAGTGACGGGGTTAATCTCCATAAGCACGGCGAGATTCATTACCGAGGAATTGATATTACCATTTAAGCGGACTCATATAAAATTTAATGAGAAAATAATCTGAAAATTATAAATGAATAAATTGTAAAAAAATATTAATCTAAAAAAAGCATACGTTCAAGCTATTAACAGAATAATATAATTAGTAATTCAAATATTATCCACTATATCAATTAAAGGTCCCTTGATGAACAATTTGCTAAAATTTTCGATTTCAGTTTCCAGTCAGGTATTTTCTTTAAAGCTCTAAACATAAAAAATATCCCTATTAATAAAAACGGCAACAAGAGCTTATCATTCAATTATTAAAAAATTATCATATTTTCAGTTTTTGGTAAGATTGAGAAAATAGTCAAGACCAAGCTCTATGACCATTTCCAAAATAATAATTTTTTGACGATATGATACCCAGTTCATTAACTGCCTTTCATTTATCTAACGCGTTTGAATATCTCCCATCAGATTCTTCTTCAAAATTAAGCAATGGGGTATTAAATTCCATGAATTAGAGATTCTTCACTCCAACCCCTCTGATCCTTTTCATTGTGTTATTATTAATAATAATCAATTTTCAACTCTGAACATTAACCGTAGAGTACATAAGGGGTTGGTGGTTGAACGGCTTGCACTTTTCTTAATGGTGACGTCCTTTAAATTGGTCCATGTCTAATATTTCTTTATACTAATGATACAGCACTCATACATAAGCTAGATTTCATGTACAAATCAACTTTTGGGGGCCATTATGCCAGGGACCATACGTTGGTTTTTAGCTAATGGAAATTCCTTATATAATAAATGAAGATTCTTCTTTAGACGCTACGGGATAGAGTACCCTATTCTATATAGATTCCTGTGCGATAGCAAAAAACTAAGATGATACCACAGGGAGCGGCCTGAAGTAGGCAAAACCAATGTACGAGGGCGATTCGAAAAGCAAGGTCCCCTATTTTTTTCATGAAATATCAAATTTATTCTCAACTTTGCGTGCATCGTAGGAAAGGTTGAGCGTTAAGCTATTTTTCTACAAAGTTGCCATGACGATCAATCACTTTTTGCATCCTTATAACCAGCTTTTCAATACCGGCGTATTACCTTTCTCCCGCCGCGTCGCGAAGCCAACTGACGACTGCTTCTCCGATATAAATTCATCGGCATTTAGTGGAAGTGTACAGTGAGAAGTGTATGGACATCGAAAACGTGCGGAAGTGTTGCAAGGAGTTTTTTGATGGCCAGGAAAACGTCCACGATGAGCAGCGGTCGTGGCGGCCGAGTTTGCCGGAACCAACGGCGGCTCCAATTGACGAAATGGTGCGAAATAACCCGAGAATTATCCTTCATGAGATGAAGGAAGGCCTTAATGAAGAGAGCGGCTACTTTTCCGTGCAGAATATTGTGTCGAAGGTCCTCGGTTACAACAAGGTGTCTCACCAAAGGAGTGTATTTGCATCATGACAATGCACGTTCACATGTGTCACATCAAACGACCACCCTACTCAATGAATTCGGCTGGGATATCATCGACCACCCTCCTTATAGCCCGGACGTTGCCCCAAGCGACTCCCACTTGGTTCCCGCTCTCAAAAAGCACCTTGAAGGACAGAAATTCAAGTCAGACGAGGGAGTGCAAGAAGCAGTCGTCAGTTGACTCCGTGACGCGGCGGTAGAAAGGTACGACCCCGGTATTAAAAAGCTATTTACAAGGATGCAAAAAGTGATTGATCGTCAAGATTACTCTGTAGAAAAATAGCTAAATGCTCAGCTCTTCCTACGATGCACGCAAAGTTGAGAATACATTTGATTTTTCATGAAAAAAACAGGAGACCTTACTTTTCGAATCGCCCTCGTAAAAACTTACTAATGACTGATAACAGTAAACATTGGTACTTATCCCGACAACTTTTGATGGACATGTATGTATATCGTATTGACCATGATATTTCTGTTTCATTTACGGTCAATATTGGAAGACGAATATTGCCTTAGGACGAATGTTGCCACAGCCATAGGATTTTCAAATACTCACTTGATCAAATCGATATTTTTCGCTACTAATATTCTCTTTTATATTGGTAGCCTGAATCTCTTTGTAGTCAGAACCAGCCATTGGCTGCAAAATGCCTTTCGAAGCACGTGGCACGTAATCTTTGCTCACGCTTTAATTCGAGATTCTTGCCAGAGAAGTGATTAGAAGCTACAAACCAGTGAACAATTTGGACTAGTCCCATACGACTATGAAGTCATTCGAAAAGTAGAAATAGATGCCAGAACTAGCCGACTCAAGGACTCCTTCTTCCCACGGACAATACGGGATAGCAACTGCAGGGTTATAGATAGCAAAAATTCCACTTGCCACCCTCAGCGTCTAAAAAATAATTAGTTGTATTTAAATGCATGCACTTCCACTAACCTTATGTGTTTTGTTATAATAACCCATTCTTTCCGAATGACCTCATTCGTGTTCTGTTCATCTGTTTTTAAGTTTCCCTTTCAATCCCGCGTCCCTCTCCGCGGGGGGAAATTCCTGCTACCTGCAACGTTGGGTCGCATTCCCTGCCTTTTACAGATTCTTTGGGGGTAGAGTGTTTCGTGGTGCATTTTCATGTGGTAGTGATGTTTCAATTTCTTGCTTGTTGAGTCCTGGCTTCTATGTTGTAGGATGGCTTTCGTGCTGCATCATGGGGTGCAGTTTTTTAGTTGTTTTGCGGTATATGAGTTTGCATGAGTATTGGATGAAGGGATTTTTGCATGAGTGTGTGCGCTGCTGTGGGTGTAATTTTCCGTGTTGTTTTTTTGCATGTGGTATTTTTCTTTTTTACCTTACCTTTCTTGTTGGTGACCTAACACCCCCCGCCACACGCCCTTGCGGCGGCTTCCGGGGTATTATGTAGATGTAGATGTAGAAAAGTCATTCTTTCTCGCAAACGAAGTTCCACCTGCTGGAGTTACATTTTGAAGTTTGCTCATCAGGTTTTCGCGGAGCATATTCAATTTATGATCTCGGTTTATTAAACTACGGCACTTCTAGCACTCTGGTAGTCAACGTATCCATACTGATAAACTAATCACTCTTAATATATGGGAACATAGTTCTTAATGCCTCGCACGCGGCAAATCAAGTCTCCTCGGAGAAGCGTTAGGGGAAAGCGGCTGGTGCCTATCGCTTCAGGAGGGAGGGATTTTCTCTGTGGGTTATTATCCTACTCCTACTCTTCCTGCCCCCAGCTCCTCCCCCGAGCGAGAAATGGGGCAAGGAGGATGGCGTGGAGGAGGTGCGGGTGAAGTGGACGACGGCAGATGGCACGGCGGAGGGAATTAAAATTGAGAGGGAGAAGGACGGTGGCGGCTTCTTGTGGCGCCCTCCCCGCTCACCATGAGTGATACGCCTCGCTGTCACATCTCGCTCACCGCGTGAATTCGAGGGGCGCCATCAAGGGGAGGAATGCTTTGGCGTGGGAGGGCGTTGAGGATAGGCATGATTGAAGGTTGCCATTCGATGTTTGAAGAACGTCTCATACCACCACTACGCTCTAAAAAAAAATTATAGCTATAAGTTGTTCCGCTCACAATTCCTAGTATTTAGCTCCAGTTCCAGGTGCAGGGTGAGAAATGGGGGCGATGCTGAGAAACAGATTGTGATTTCTCTGCAATTACGTTGGGAATAAGAGACAAGAAAACAATTCACCTGAGGAGATTAAAAAAATACGCTAGAAATGTAACAGAAAATGAAAATAACCAAGAGAATTAAAATAAATAAGGAAAAATGATTTGATAATCAAAAATCAGAGTTGTTTTTGATTATCTTACACCATACAAGCTATACTAGAGCCGCGGCAGTCCAGGGTTAGTGCTAGGATTCTTACCGGAGGGCGCCGGGTTCGATTACCCGGCAAGCCTCTCTGTGCACTCTAGGCTCCGTCCAAGCTGTGTAATTTTTCGGGTACCAGACCTTCCTAAGAAACCACAACCAGCACAGGGAAAGGCACTCGTCCCCCTACCCTTATGGGTGAATTTCACACGCCGTATTAGTACTGGGTGAACTCTACCACCACCTACAAAACCGACTTTTGGGTGTATTACTGTGTTTGGTTTTAATGCTTTACACTTTAATTAATACACAAAACCGCTGCTTCGTGAAATAGAATCAGCATTGGTGGCGTCATGAGTGAGATTGAGAGAGGGTTAAGAATTGAATACAAAAAAATCGCGAATACTTGCATTCAAACAAACTAAAATTAAAAATATGCGTACAAAGGTTTTATTCTTCTTCTCAGATAGTCGATAGATTCAATCGAACACAATTCAATTGTACACGTGACTCTCGGTCAAAATGGAATACTCCACCAATGAGAGATCGGAAACGTGATTTATAGTATGGGCAAAGTGCCGCCGCTCTGTTTTCGCAAGAGCCTTGAAAGTGATTGTGCGAATGCATCCGCAAGCCACCCCGAGATGAAAAATGAGCAGTGCAATCGGTCCTAGGGACACCATATAATTTAGTCAATATTTCGCGAAACTACTTAAGAGCCAAATAAATATGTCAAGGCAGGTATTTAAAACAATAAAACTTCCTGTAAAATTTTCTCTGCATCAGATATTTAAAAAAATGGATTTCCTTCATAATAACAGCTTTAATTTGCAATTTTCTATGACGTGGATAAAAATTTTAATCAACAGGATATTTGTTAAAATGGAAATTTACTAGTAGATTATTACGTAAGTAACCTTCCTAATGACATGCCTATGGAAATAACATCGTACATCACAAATTAAGCTGGAAAATACTAAGAACCAAGATCATATTGCGCGAATTTCATACTGTAAGTATCGAGTATCATTACGAAAAATAATCCTTTAAAACAAATACTCTCTTGATTTGGGAGGAAGCAAGAGGCACAGCCTTTGCCAAGTGCACGCCCTTTTGCCGCTGAAAGGCAGAGAGGGCAGGCGGTTCCGGACCAATTTTTTCACTCAAGAGCTCTAGGTGAATTAAATAAGAAAAAGCAAACGAAAAACTTCCATCTCTGCCCACGCGCTGAATTAAGACTTATCTCCAGGCTAAGTGGAATGAGGAAGGAGTGGCTTTAAGGGGCTGAAGAGGGAGTGGGGGAAGGGGAGGTGAAGGAAGGAAAAAAAAGAGATGGAAAAAGGTGGAAAAACTTCGGGGTGGGGGACGAGAGGAGCGGTGGTGGAGAAGGGATAGGTGGGGGGAAGAGGAGTAGGTTGCGGAGGGAGGGAGCTTGCTGTAACTTGGCGAGGAGGGTGGAAGGGATGAGGAAGCCAAGTGCGGAGAGGAAAAAGGAGAAGAATGACTTGCTTAACCTGATTACAGCCACTGTCGTGGTCGCGTAATTAAGAGTGAGATTTGCTAAAAACTTGAAGCCCGCGAGGGAGATGGATGGTGAGGAAGTCGGACGTTGAAGTGGGGAAGGGTTTGGCTGGGAGGATGGGGCTGGGGGAGTGGCTAGAGGTAGGACCTTTGTCTCGGGGATTAAGCAGCGGTCGCCTCTGTCGCTCCTCCGCGCGAGTGTGAAAAATGAGGCGTTTGCATCTCCCGAGTCGGCGGGCGCGGGGGAGGAGCGGTTGATCGAGGAACTACCAAAATTCATGGTGGTGCCCTCCTTTAAAGAACCTTTCGGTAAAATAGAGCTGCGAGTGAATTATTTCATGTTTTCCAACCGAATTATATTTCAATCGGATTTTCCACGACAAAGATCCTCTAATACCAGCCTACTGAAAGTTTCACCTGACGATTTTAGATGTGTTCCTGTTCGCGAGTGTGCCCTCGTTTCATGAGAATGCTTACATTTCGCAGAACTAAGCTGCTCTGATTATACGAGTATGGAAGTGTGCCGACAAAATGGAAAGTAATACATCAAAATTTGTGGTTCCAAGGGGCCACGTATGAAGAATCTGCAATACAACAGACCAGTTCCAGAAACAATTGCAAATTTTTCATTGATACGCATCATTTACACTTAGTTGATTAATTTAGTTATAAAGTGGCTGCTAAACAATCACTAGAATACATTAAAAATTAATCTCTTATTTGGGGAAATAGCGATTTGCTGCCATTTTTATTTAAACATAAGGAAATTATGTTCTGCCAAGAAGCGAGAAGCCAAGAATTTTCAGAAGAGCGAGTTAAACAAATTATTAAACATTTTTGTATCATTAAAATCATTCAAAAAGATTTTAGATAAGTAACTCTATGTTAAAAGGAGTCCTTAAGGGTCATTTATTAAGGTAAGGCGAGTGCTTATTCTGACATGCTATACTTATGCCTGAATATTTAGTCAGGCATGACTAAATACGTATTAAGGAATGAATATTTAGTCATGCATGGAACGAATTTATTTAAAAGTTCTAATATAATGGAACATATAAGTAATTCGTTCAGTCAAGGAAAAAATATGACCACGTTCTGAGGTGATAATCATTAAATATGGTGTCTAAATCCCTCCAGGATTAGGTAGGTAAGTTAGTGCGTACGTAGGTCATGAATGTAAGCATATAAGTTAGCAAGTCATAGTTCACATAGATTTTGCGTGAACTATCAGTAAATGAGGATTTTAATAATTTTCCACAAGCTTTCTTAGAAATGTGGCTGCGACACTAAAGACAGAAAATAGGAATATCCAATTTTTTCACGGTCGGTTTCATGGTGGAGAGTAACAATATCACAAATACGACAGCATTATAACCTAGGTAGTTTTGGATGACCCATGTTTTACACATCAAGTTGAAATATTTGAATATTCAACTTTTTTCAACAGATGTTATCTCTGTCGTCTTTGCTAAGGAAAAAATAGTTGAGTCTTGGTTTATCAAATTCATCATTATCGGCCACATTAAGCGATATACTGAGGTTACTCTGAGCATTTCCTTCCTCCATACTTATATATATATATATATATATATATATATATATATATATATATATATATATATATATATATATATATATATATATATATATATATATATATATATACATACATGTATAGGAGAAAAATAAATTGTTTGCGTATCACGTTCGTAGAGACAGCAGTTCTGTAAAAGATTCCAAATAACGAATCTGGCATTAAAATAAATTTCAATTCCTTGAAAGATAATAACATAATAATAAAAAAGTAACTTGAATGTGAACCCATATAAATTTTCCCCCGGGAAGCTAAGTGGATGAATGTTAACATTCCGCCAAGTTTTTCATTTTGTCCAATTCAGTCCGTTCGGGTGGCCTCCCTCCTACGCACCCCCAAACACTTGATTGCCTTGCCTTGCGACCTCGACTCCCGCCGGGCTATCTCAAGCTACACAATTACTTATCTCCCCGCCCGCCTCCCTGTTTCTCATATCCCTCATTCCTCTCCACTCATCCCAATTCCACGCGCAAATTTTTTACACCTCCCTCCATCCCCTCCCCGCCGCGCCAACCCAGCCCCCCATCCCCCCTGTCATTAAGAATTCCTCTCCATTTCCCTCCTCCCGGGGAAAACTCTTTCCCCTTTATCGTGCCCAACTCAATCTCCATTCAGATACGGCAGCCGTCGCGAGGCCCCCGCCTCTGCATCACGTCCTCTCGAATATTACCTTTCCGGGGCCAAGCACTCCCTTTCCTTGTATATCTCGTACACTTATCCGTCAACGTAGGCACGACGTTCCCTCCTTTTCCCCCAACACGCTTTCTTGGCTTGATTCCGGGCATTCATCCATCCACTTACCACCGAAGCGAATTAATTTCCAGGGAAAGACATTCAACCCAAAATAGAACCTCTTAAAAATGGTTAAACTAATAATCGTTTGCGTAATGGAAAGAGAAGTGAAGCACTTATCATCCGAACGGGCCGTAAAGAAAAATTCCACTTCTCTGGAGAATTCCAACTGCCAAACATTTTTCTTCGACTTGGAATAACATCTGAAGTTTAAAGAAATAATATTTTTTTAAATTAGGTAAATCCAAAACAAGGCTTGAAACTTAGAAACATTCGCAAAAATCTCTTCTTATATAAATTTAAATGTATACTCTCCTGAGAAAAAACCTTTCACGCTACCAAATTGAAGATAACAAAGGAGAATTAACAAAATATGAAATTATTATTTAAACTAAAACGCCAAATTATAATCATTAAGAATTTTGTCAGAATTAAACTATGTTAACAAGTGAATGCATTAATATTGAAATAATATGGCGCCCTAATAGAGATTAGGAAACATAGAGTAGAATTTTAGTTATGCATAATTATTAATTGGACAATATTAATGCATTGTGTTTATTTTAATATGGATGATCATAAACGATATTAAATCACCCCTAAACAAGCTTGACAAATCAACACTAATAATGAGAGATCACTTCATTATCTTGTATAATAGAGCGTTTAAGCAAAAGGGATGAGGCATATATAATCCTCATCGGGTAACGCACAGCAGTAGTTTATATTGAGAGAAGTACAATTGGAATAATGATAATTCTTGGTAACTAGAATCCAACTATGGTAATAGTAAAATACGCGTCATCTACGTTTTTCCAGCTGAAAGACTTTCCTCACCACGAGATTGTGAAATTATGATATCTGCGCGCTACTGAAAATCCCACCTGACGCCCCCCGGGGCGATGAAACGTTTCAGCCAACGTGCGGTATCCATCTTTCACCCACTCCCAAAATATTCCAGAAACTCCCAGTTGGGCAATCTAGTATTCTCGGTGCATAAAAGGAGACGCAAAGGCGAGCGAAAGCGAAAAAATGCCTACCGAACTTCAGATCTTAGTTATTTTTGTCATTAGAACAACTGACTGATGACAATCACATGCCACTGAGATGAAAATGAGTAATAGGTCGATCAGGGGCTCCTCTATGAATAACACCGTGTAAAGGGGAACTATTCACCCAAATTATTATCAGAGAATAAATTAAAAATGTAAACTTATATATAATGTAAACAAATAGTAAGTATTGAAGTATTGTTTCGGAAGAGAGAGTCTAAGTCATTTAAATATTTATTAACCTCTTTAAATTGTTCAAAACTTTCTATGGTTATTTTCTGCCGAAACAACATCCATTATTATTTGGTAATATTAAAGATTTGATCATGAATAATAAGTATAATTTCATGCTAGAAAAATTTAATTGAATTCAGATTTATTTCTCTTAATAAATTCTACGCATAGTTACTTCGAAAATGATTTTTGAAAACAAAAGTATCAATGAGTCCGTAATGGCCACGTGTTTATGTGGGGCTGCTTTCACTTCCAGCAGGAAAAGATACCATGCTAATGTAGATTGATCCCGATTTTATTATCAAAATTAGAGTTTACCGCTGAGTGTAGAGATGTGTTTGAACTCAAGAGTAGCCAGAGGGAAAGTTCATTGTTAACTTCCCCTGACCTCAACATTTTGCTACTATTCCCAAGACATTCAACACATTGCCTGGATTCTATCACCTCCTCCAGCGGTTTTTTATAGGGCAGAACATATTAATGACGATAACTCAATTAATGCCTTGTGAAAATTGGGCGGCATGATTTGCCAGGGTGAATCTTCTCGTAAAGAGCAGCAGGAGGTAATCTCTGAAAGTGGCGTTCATGCATTGATCCACTCGATGAAGCTAACAAAATGACAGAATATCACCAAATAGATACTTATTATTGAATTAACTGGAAAACGTATCATATTATACATACATATATATATATATATATATATATATATATATATATATATATATATATATATATATATATATATATATATATTAGCCTACTCTTTACGAAAGGCGCCAAGGGGTCCGCAGTTTAACGTCCCATCCGACGGACGGCGTACTCACTCAAAGTCCCCTCCACAAAGCACCTCAAGTAGGGAATGAGATACCTCTGAAAAATATTCAACACCGCCGGGATTTGAACCCGGGCTCTCCGGGTGGGAAGCCAGTACGATAGCCACCGCACCATCTCGATCCCCCCATCGGGTTGATTACTGTGCTTATGGTTATATATAGCATCATATATATATATATGTATATATATATATATATATGCTTTCGTAGACGTAACACGGAAGTGCCGAATAGTACAATACACAGTAACACACAATATAGAAACACAAAAAAAGAACACTCACACGTTATTTATTGATATTTCGACGGAAACAATCCGTCTTCCTCTGAAGATATAGAAGTAATGAGCAGTCATTACTTCTATATCTTCAGAGGAAGACGGATTGTTTCCGTCGAAATATCAAGAAATAACGTGTGAGTGTTCTTCTTTTTTTGTGTTTCTATATTGTGTGTTACTGTATATATATATATATATATATATATATATATATATATATATATATATATATATATATATATATATATATATAATGGACTGACACAACATAACACAAATAGAAAAGAATAGACACATATAAAAGAACACTTACACGGTAAATTGTTCGAGCTTTCGGCCCTCTCAGGGGCCTTCTTCAAGAGAGACTGAAAATATGCTATGGATCAGGAGAGGGGAAAGAGTTATGGGCGTGGAGGGGAGGTGTGGAGGGGAGGTGTGGAGGGAATGCTGGGAGGGAAATTAAATATGGCGGTTAAGGGTGGGAATTTTAAAGGAACGGAAGGATAGTATGTAGGCGGATTCACGAGTTCTCACCTCTATGTTGGTAGCTGAATCAGGTAGGGATTCTAGGATGCTGAGGGAAAAACACTGGTCGAATGAAAGGTTGTGGGAATTGGCGTGTGAAGGGATAGGAAGAGAAGAGAGTGAGGCAGAATTACAGGAGTACCGGTGATTATTCATTCGGTTGGATAAGGGGGTAATGCATTCACCTATGTAGAAGGAAGTGCAATGTTTGCATGATAAAAGATAAATAATATTTTTTGAGAGGCAATTAGCGTGGGAACGAGGTGGGGGGGCTATGAGGGGATGTAGGGAGAGGGGAGTAGGCATAATAAGAGGACAGGTTTTACATCGGGGGCGGTTGCAAGTTGGGGAAATATTGGGAAATTTGTCACGGGGGGGCGCCAAAGGGTTGGTGGATCTCAGAAGGTTTTTGAGATTGGCGGGTCGTCTGTATGCGATAGATGGGCATTGGGGTAGTAAGGATGAGGTCGCGTCATTGTCATGTAAAATTGGAAACAGTTCTTTAAGGAGGGTTGTCAGTCTGTGTGATCCGGTGTAATAGGTGGTGCAAAGGTTGAGTCCTGCGTCAGATGTGGGCTTGTTATTGTGTGGTGTGTGTGGTCGGGTGGAACGGTGGATTTTATTTCGTAGCAACTTTTCTGGGTAACCGCGTTTGAGGAGTGCAAGGTGTAGATTGGCAAGGTATTTGTTGAGAGTGGCTGTGGTGTTGCAAATTCGGTGTCCGCGGATAGAGAGAGAGTTAGGAATCGAGCGTTTCGTGTGTTGAGGATGACAGCTTGTGTGGTGTAGGTATTGCTGATGGTTAGTGGCTTTGATGTGTACTGAAGTAATGAATTTGTTGTTTTGAAGTGAGATGTCTGTGTCAAGAAAGGTGATGGTGGAGTCTGAAATGGAAGAGGTGAATTTAACCGTGAAAGATGAATTTAAGGCGGATAAGAAGTTGTTGAGAGAGTCAGAGCCATGTGTCCAGAGAATAAAAATATCGTCTATGTAGCGGACCCAGAAAAGAGGTTGCAGGGGTTGCTGTGACAGGAAGGTCTCTTCGAGATGGCCCATGAAGAGATTGGCGTATGATGGTGCCATCCTCGTTCCCATCGCTGTGCCTTTTGTCTGTAGGTAAAAACAATTTTGGAAAGTGAATGCATTTTTTGTTAGGACGAAAGTGGAAGGATTGAGGAGAAATTCCGTTGAGGGGCGCTGGGGTAGGGGGCGCAGAGAAAGATAATGCCGGAGGGAGGATAAACCTTCTGCATGGGGAATAGAAGTGTAAAGTGAGGTAACGTCGATGGTTGCCATAAGTAGGTTGGGTGTGGAGGGAATAGAGACGGAATTTAGACGGTCGAGGAAGTGGTACGTGTCTTTCGTGAAGGAGGGCAAGGAGAGTACAAGTGGTTGTTAGTTGGCATGATCTCGCCTACCGTAGTACGATGAAGTTGATAACACATTTTCAACATCATTGCTAAAGAGATATCCTACCTATGCATGCAATTTATTTAGTCTGTAATTAAACTTTCGCTTCGTGGGTGATTCCCATCCTGGCTCTTCTAATATAATGGATTCACTTCTAAGTTTATCGTAGGAATGTTTTACAAAGTTAACTCCTCTACTTTTCACGCGATCCAATCCGGCAATAATTCGAAATATATGAGGATTCCATTACAATAGGCTGTCAAATGAATACCGCTCACCCACCAAAACACACAATCAGAGCAGAAGGCGGCAACGCTGTTGTTTCGAGTCGCTGTTGTAGAAAAACTGCATAGTTAGAACTCAAAGGCACATGCAGTTGTTGGGTTACGTACTTGTTGTTGCGCGGGCTGGTATTGTGTTCGTTCATGGGTTTTTCATTTGTCTGCCCCTCATACTAGCTGCATATTCTAAACAAGGCGTAAACAGTACAAGAGAAAATGTTTCTTTAATTTTTCATAGCACTCTCTAAATAAATCTATATATATATATATATATATATATATATATATATATATATATATATATATATATATATATATATATATATATATATATATATATATATGTATATAAATGTATATATATATAAATGTATATATATAAATGTATATATATATAAATGTATATATATAAATGTATATATATATATATATATATACACACACACGTACATTTGTACAAATATACATACATATGTGTACCATCTGTGAGCGCATATAGGTTTGGTAGCATTTTGGCATCCATATCGTAACCGATGCTCATCCTCTCGTGATCCCTACCAGTTCATTCTCCACTCACTTTTCACGGAGCTCTCCAAAACAAACCGTGTTTCATGTCCTCGCATCTTTATTGCCACGTTTCAGTTTTATAACCTCGCCAATCTGTGCCCAGCGATGGTAGAAGAGCACGCTTACGAAACGGGGTCGTCGACTGCCACTGGCGTTTACGTTCGCTGCTGGGAAGTTCTTTTACTATCCTTGGTGGAACGCGCGGAAATCGGATGGCATCGCTTCGCCTGAAAGATTTACGGCCGCATCCCTTAATGGCTGAACTTGCCGTGACTGCCTCCCACGGATGACAGGGGGAAGATGATGACTTTTTGAAAAGTGTAAATTTTTTTGAGCCCCCAGAGAGTGCACAGGCGTCCGTTCTTTCACTTCTCTGCACTCACTCTCTCCCATCTTTCTGTATATTTTTGACCCCACTGAAGCATTTGAACTACTATTTGCCATTCATATGGTGCCAAGATATACGTATTGTGTGTAAGAGTTCCATCAAAGAATTGAGGAGACGGGATGTCTTCCATTTTAAATTAATCCCTTACGATTAAAAAAATTTCCCATTTTCTTTTTAAGGGCGCATTCATATTTTTAAATGTTATTCAGATAGGCTATATAATAGATATTGATGCATGCCTGAAATTTGCTGAAACGCTCTCAAATGTAAAAAAATCAAGGCTCAAATTAGGCTGCACTTCGTCTTTGAGCAAGTAAAATACTATATCCATCCCACTTTTATCACCAAACATTTGCACCCGGATACTAGAATTGTAATAATAATTATGATGACTGAAAAATTAACCAACATCAGTGCGGTTGAAAAGGAAAACTTCACGGTAATTTATACGTTATTTTTCATCATAATGTAGGAAACAAATGAGACTTGTTAGTAATGCGCAGACGTTTCACTCTCTTTTGCATATTTGAGCAGTTAATATTAAAGGAACTGGGACTTGAGCTAATAATTGGGGACTATATAAATATGTTTTCGACACGGCGTTGGTCAACTTCAAATGAGTTCAGCACCCGGCAGAAAGGTTCCGGATTCAAATCCAGGGTGATGCAAATGGCCTTCCCCTCATTTTCAAATTACCCAGTTGTCCGATTCCCTGGTTACCAGAACTTCGTGGGAAAGGCAGGTGGTGCGGGGAACTGCCGCCTCACGCATGTAACATTCATGAATGCGCCTCAGAGCACTTGCAGTTTGGGTTTAACTCAATTTTCATATCAAATCAAACCCTCAAGCTCATTGGTGATTAATGCATTAAAATCTTTCCCTTGGTTTGGCTTTTAAATAATTATATGTTATGCATAATAATGAAGCGCGGTTAAAGTCTGCAGTGCATGTTCATTTATCGGTGCATCGAAGTTTATTTGGTGGAGAGCGCTGGGCTATTGACCGGAGGGCGTGAGTTCCATTCGCTGATAACACCCTGGGCACCTTCAGCTTCACCCAGGCTGGAAGATTTTTCGGCTTCAAGATTTTACTGGGAAACTACAGGCAGCACAAGGAAAGAGACTGATCCCTTTCCCCTGTTCAGTGGATTCCACCCGCCGTTTAGAGGCTAGGAGTTAGGTGAACTATACCCTCAACTATGCAAGTAGGCACTGGGGTGACTGTGCTGCGGTTTCTATGATTTGAATTTTTACCAGAGATTGCAATACTATAATTACTCCGGAGGGGAGCTTCTCTTATTTTTTTAGATACATATTTGACCTATTATATTCAGTAAAATTTAGAGAATAAAAATATGAAGTGTAAAGTAATTAACGTGAATTTGGAAGTTTTAGCCAACACAAAAATTATTGGCTGCTCTTTTTTTAATTATTTTCTTTAACTACGCAGATATTCAGAAATCGGGTATATTCAAATGTGAAAAAGAACCGAGAATTCTAATGGATGAGTGGTACAATTGCAAGAATCACAGATCATAAGAATTCACGTGAATCACAATGAGACCTCCGTGAACCTTCGTAAACCTTTGCAAATAAAAACCAGAGGGCACTGTCGAAAGGACAAAGTGTTATCATTGCTTCGGGAAAGATGAGGATAATTTCAGTTTAAACTTGAAAGTGATCCAATTGTAATTGCAATTACAGGTGTTAAAATTTGCAAAAATAAATTTTTAACATGTCAACATTGAGAAACGTACGTAACTTTTGCAAATGTCAAGTTATGACACTAAGATTTAAAGGGAATATCAACAACAGATGTACCAATTTAACAAAAAAAACAGAACTCAAATCGGAACGATGGGAGCGCCACACGGTGGTTATTCCGGGAACTTTTTGATCAAGGTAGTATGCCTAACATCTGGCTGCAGTAAAATTATTTCATATTAAAAAGTTGAAACATGAAGCATCAATGACTTAACTTAAAGCAGTGAAAGTTAATTTATTAAATATTCTGAATTTGAGAACAATTTTAATACGATTCTGAACCCAAGAAAGGGTGATTGTGAGTTACTCTGTGTGACCTGAAATGCAATATATAGTACATATGGTTTATGAGATGATCTAGCTTCGATAATTAGTTTTATACGAAACTCTTAAGCATTAAGGTCCTATGCCTGAGAGGTTCAAGGAAATAAATGCACAGTCTATTCACTCAAAAACGATAAAGGCAAAAGAGCAGTTTATAAATGGGGATGTTATTCCCCCTCATAAATTATTTCCACAAATGTCCCACCAAATTTCTCCGATGGCTTACCAAACAGTTTCAGCCAGCCGGTACCAAAATTGAAATCTTATAAAACGGAATTTTCATTGCAATATATTAACCGTAAAAAATCCTCCGGACCAGATTCAATAACCTCTGGTTTACTTAAGAAACAAGCACCGGGAATTGCACCATATCAATTAACCATATTTTAGAAGTTCATAGTAGATCAGAAGATTTTCAGTGACAGAAATTAGGCTAATATGTATGTTAATTTAACACATAGACCGGAAGGAACCAAGAATTTACGGATCTATTTCCATCACATGCATATCATACAAGGTCGAGGGACATATATAATTGTTAGCTCAACTTTGAGACACCTGAATTGATGAAAAACAAGCACACTTTCAGAAAGGAATAAGAAACACCTAGCTATTTTTGTTCATGATATCTTTGTTTCGGGAGAGAGCAATGATCCAATGAACGCGGTTTTCTAGATTTTAAAATAGCTTTTGAAAAAGTATCTCATACGAAACTACTAATGAGTTGGAAGCCTATGGCATGGATACAAATATTCTGAGCTCGATTAAATACTTTTTGAATGGTCAAGTACAAAGGATAGTCATACATGTTTTTAGCTATAGTGCAGTAGAATTCACTTCAGGTGTTCCCCAGGGAAACGTTATCGGACCTCTTTTCTTCCTACATTACGTTGGGGACATTGACTCCGTAGTCACTGGTAAGATACGTTAATTTGCAGTTAAGATGCAGTGGCTTACCGTGATATCCGGGATCCTGAGGACACAGCAGCTTTGTCAGATGAGGATAATGCTATAGAATGCAGGTGCGACACTTAGCAATTAGAATAAATCCACGAAGTGCGTAGTGACGAATGTTTGGAATAAGAGCCATTACCGGCTTGTTCCTATCTGTTGGGCTTTAGGAAGCCCTAAACATCGCTTGAAGAGCCACAGCGGAAAAGAGGCTTTGAGGCGGCAATGCCAGATCCAGTGATCTCCATCAAGAGACCCGCCTTTACCCGCATTTCCACTCGGCACTGGCACCTCGCGGGCAATGGGAGTGCCGTATCATTCTTGGAAACGAGCGAACGCCAAAGGGACCCATTTCAATGGGTTTGGGCCAAAATTTGTGCAATTCGGATGAATTAACTTGAAAAGCCTTGCCGAACGTTTCCAGCAAATGATTTATTCAATGTGTAAGCTGTATTTTTGCATGATAAACATTCACCGAGTGAACTTCGTGTGCGAAGGGCAAACATTTTTGTGGTAATTGAATAGTTTCTTTGAATCCGACAAAGGTGACAGAGATGAATCGATCCCAGTGGGAAGGCAATCCTTATGCCTTTAAACACGGTGATCTTTCGGTTGACATTTATCTACTGACGCCGATTCCCTTCAATGTCGATTAATTATTTGAACGACTCTTTCTCATGAACCGACTATCCATAAAATCACTAATTTTGCGAATAAAATTGTCTGAGGCGTCACTTTGTGGAGGCGTCACTTTGTGGTTTGCATTGGGCAAACCGGGAGAAAATTCAGTGATCGTGTCAAGGAACATTACGCTTGTTTTAAAAACGGAAATATGTCATCCAATTTTGCCCAGCACCTTTTAGAAAACAACCACTCCAGTGATTTTGTCCCCAAAATTCTGCATGTAGAGAAAAAAAGGCTTAAGATTAGATGCCTTGGAACGGTTGGAAATTTCGAAGAATAGTCACCTTAAGGGTATTCTAGTTAATGATCTAACTTATTCCTCCCGTTCCCCCCTCCTGGACCTCCCTCTGTTCCACAGCCCCTCTCCCCCCCTGAAGCAGTACCCAACCGTAATCTCCCACCCCGACGCCATACACAACCGTCTTCTCCCCCTCCCCCCAAACTTACACACCATTTCCCTTTCTCTTTCCCCTCCTCCCTCTTCTCAAACACCTCCCCTCTCCAGCTCTCTATCCACTATATAAAGCCCTGTGTCTTCTGTTCTTTACCTGATGATGACTTTGTAAGTCGAAACCTAGGTCGTGTTAATAAAATATATGTGGAACAACTAAGTATTTCTTTCTTTTCCGACACTAATTTTGCATTAAATACTGATTTTTTTTCGAAGTTGTTTACTTAGATATGAGTGAAATCGAGATTTTTAGAAAGCTTTCCCAATAAACATTTTAGGTGAGTAAGTTTACTGCTCTAATTGGAATAAAAATTCCTTTTAACTAGAATTATTAGTTGTGCTTCAATAATATTTCTGGTCAAATAACGTTTGCATTGAACGCCGAGTACCCCCACCTGCCAATAAAGCCGCTCATAATGCATAATACGTGCAATTACAAATCGTTGTGAAGGTCTACGAGCCCAGCCAAGTAACAAAATACTCGAATGGCAAGCGCGTTCAAATCTCATTGGTCGGCCGTTTACTTTGCGCGCACGGGTTAGTCGTGGATTAGGAGGTGGGTGGCAGGTGATTCGGTGGGTAGAGCAGGCAAAATTAAGAGTTAAGTTAGCTCTCGGGCCGACCAGAGTTCAGGACCAGGTCCCGGCCCGAGTGTGGAGCTGAAGCCTAGCGTGCCGGGGGGACCGGCCGTACGTACGTGCGGGCCATGTAATTGCGTGCCGCAACCGATCCCCTCGCCATGCCCTCAATCACTGCGCATGCGTAATTAATTCTCTGTCGCCCATGTCCTCTCCCTACGTACCCCCCCGCCGTTCTCTGAACCCCCGCACCACCCATCCCACCAGCTCCCGCACAACTCATCCCTCCCTCTCGGTAATACAAGCCTCATCAGTCGTATGTACAGCTAAAAGGACCCACTAGCGTCCCTAACAAATCTAAGAAAAACATCAATGCGATAATTATCACCTGAAGTGAGTTCGTCCGGGTAAAATGCGTCAAATTCAAATTGATTTTATGAAATATTAAATTTATAGCATTAAATTCTGAGATTTGGGAACTGGTTTCGGTAATCGTACGACAAAACTGCAGAGATTCATACTCTAGGTAACCATGTAATGACAACGTGATATAACAAGGTTTTTCATTTGAGTGCATTTTCGAGTTTCAAGGGAATCGGATGATGCGATTGATAGCGTGCTTGTTTCCTACCCAGGTGACCCGGGTTCGAATCTTTAAGGCGGTAGATATTGTTCAGTGGTATCCCGATCACTACCTGCGCAAGTGCTTCGTGGAAAGCACTTTAGGTACGCCGTCCGTCGAATGGGACGTGAAACTTCGAACCCCTTGGTGTTTTTCGTTCATAGTAGGCTTGTATGGATACCGGGTTTCCCTCAACCCTTCCTCCATTCCCGTCCATCCGTAATGGTGTAAATGGCCTCAGCTGTCGGTCGTTTTCGTTATGTCAACTACTATTACTTTTTTATTTGATCTTATTTACTATTTACTATTAAAAGGTATTAATAATAATTCCCTCTTTATTTTCATGACCAGCGAAATTTACCTCTTTCAAACAATCCGTTTACATGACATAAAGTCATACTAAAACTATGGGTAAATCAAAGGTTTATCGTCAGTCTGACCCACGATATTGCCCATTCAGGAGATGGATTTTCTTCCTTCCGACCCCTCACCGTCGCGACGGGTGGGAAGGAGGGAGGGAAGTTATTTTGACCCGCCCGCGTCGCCACAAAAGTTTTGAATGAAGTGAAAAGTCATTTATCGCCCATTTTCATTCGAGTAACCCCGGCACATTTGGACTACGGACTCGACCAAGCGTTGCGGCTATAGGTTGCAGTATAGCATGTACCAAATTTGACCCGGAGAATGTTTGTTAGGAGTCAATAATGTGTTTGCGTAACTGTCCTCCTTCATAGTGGGTGGCAAGCAAATATAATTTTAGTTCATTTAGAAAAATGAAGCGGCATCTAGAGAAATTGATCAGCTCTACTACATATACGAACTATTTGAAGAAATAAGCTGGGAACCACTCGCACGTCGAGTGTTAATGCATTAAATATATCCCTACCTTCATTAAAAGGTGATTATGTAATAAAAAGAGACATTTCAGACGTGATATGATGGAATATTATAATTTACCTCACCTTCCCCTTACTTGCTTTTCAGCATATAAACTGGACTCCGAGTGATGACTGTAACTTGACGATGATGTAGTTACATTGAACCGGGCATTAATAAATTTTAATTTTTTGGAAAATATTTTGCAATTTTCAATTAGTGATTATGTAAATATACCTCACTGAACAACTGGTAGGGGAGAGCATGAAAATGCGACAAAAGATATAGACTGAGGAAGCAGATAGGTTTCAAGTTTCATTTAAAATGCAATATATGCATTAACTCTCAACAAATATCGTTCAATAAGTAATTGTTCATGGTAAATAGTCTTCTTTGTACCCATCATTTTGTCTCTTTCTTATAACACTTATTTTGTTCGAGCAAACTTTGACCCCATCTTGCATGTGTACAGGGTAATTGAAACTTAGATATATGGAATGCATGTGCAGCTGTGGGAATAAATTAGTAAAATCATTTGAATTACGATCACAATTTCTAAGTTAATTCTTAACATTTTAATGATTAACAAATAACTTTAATATTGCATACTTAATGTGTAATCATCGCATTCCCCACACCCAAACGGTGACTTTCGGGGAGAAGTACTCGTATAACTTGATAGAATGTGGGGGTAGGATTTGGATGCGGTCAGAAGCAACGTGACTCCGCGTGAAAAGGCGCGTTCCACCGCAGTCCCTGAGAAAACCAATTAGTGATTCATCATTACCTTATTATGTGTTTAAAGTGGGGTTCAAGATATGCAGGGGTAAAAGGAAGAAAAACTTCTCATTATAACATTAGCCACACTGTAAAGGGGACGGTGGTTGTAGGGTAACGTACTAGGAAGAAAAATTCGTCCGAAAGTCACTAGTTTCAGGAAAATGTTGGGAAAATCGGCGATAATTTCAACGACTGGTGAGGAAAAAGATAGTATTACTTCGGTGGGTACAGAGTATCGCCATCGGCGATGATTATATGCTTAGGTATCATCATTTCAACTTAAGATGAATATATATGATTTGGTAAACAGTATCAGGATATTTTGGAAAGAGTTTTATTTCAAATATTGCTACGTCTTAATTTCTCCAAAATGCTTCCCTTGAGCGTCATCAAACTTTTGCCAGCGGTTTTTCCACGAGTCGAAGGCTCCCTGGTTGGCGGGTTCCTGAAGGCCATTAAGGGTACGCGTGCTTCTTTGACTGCACTTGGGGTCCTATAGTGGTCTCCTTGGAGGGGTACTTTTACTTTTGGAATAGTATATAGTCTGCTGGTACCAAGTTGGGACTGTTAGGGTGTTAGGGAATCATTACGATGTCATTACAGTAGGTCTTTGCAAGAAAACACTCGACTCTGCTCTCTTGGTCGTCCATGAAGACCTTAACAAGCATAGCGGAGATCTTTCTTATTGCGAAATTTTCAGTGATAATGATGTGCACTGTCACTGTGTTATCAATGGTAATACTATCTGCGATCATGCGCACATTTAACCGACGGTCTAGATTCAGCACTTTTTGCACACATCAGGAAAAGGTTATCACACATACTTTGTATACAAACTTTGTACCAGGTTGGTGAATTTTGAGGGTGGGAGCAGAAATGGAGAGAGAGGGACGAAGAGGAGTGTGAATGCGACGAGGCCATGGGGAGGGGAGGGAGGAGGACCGACTACCCGACAAGAGGGTAGACGGACCCAAATGTCCGGATTAGGTTTGCGAGAGAAATACGAGTAAATATCCACCTTAAGCGTAATCTGTTCAATGCATAATCCGTCAGAGGACAGATATAAAGAAATCTCAGTCAAAATGAGAAAGAAATATAATTAGGCTGCATTCAAAAACCAAGGAGAGATAGAGAAAGACGGAAGAAACTCGATCAAACCGGTGACACCAAAGAGGGAGTTTCGTATTTTTACTGTCCTATGTTAAATTGCCAGAGCAAACCATCCCATAATAAAATGACAATTCAGACACAATTGTTTCCTTCACAAATTTAGTGATAACGAAGAAACACGGTTAAGTATCCAAAAAACATTGCTCGAAGCACCTTAACGTTTTCTACATTTGTCATCTCGAACACATCACATTTACCTAAATTTAAATGACTGGGGATGTTGATCAAATATCCCCTGCCTCATACGGGTCGGATCATTTGGCTTCCACCTTGAAATGGTAGAAATGCAGAAGAAAAAATAAACGTGATGGCCACAAGGAATAGCTACTTTAATGTGAAATGTACATGTCATCCAATAAAATCAAAACGAAAAATACTTTGGGAATAAATAACATCCCAATTCACAGTTAAATGAAAAGCTGAAACAGGAGTATTTATGGTTTCATTTGTATCATTCATGAAAGAGGAGTTGGGCCGGATAACGTCGTTTGAACTATTAATTTTCCAGCCGGGAAAGGGAAAACTATAGCAAATCAGATCCATGCGGCCATTAATTTAATTTTCAAGTGAGACTATTGCGTATAGGAATGATAAGAGAAAGCGTTTAGGAAGACACAAAGGAGAGATAGTAGGATATTATTCTTAAAAATGTTTATTACCATTGCTAGGTGGTTTTAATGGTGCTCCATTAAAAATATACCTTCGAAGTTTAAAGGCACATCCGACCGTAATAGACACTAATTGAATCGGTTTATAAAAGTGGGTCAGGTTCTCTTAGGGGATGATTTTTTCTATCGATTCTAAAAATGGCATAAATAGAATTTATTATTGGTTAAAACCAAGGGCTATGGAAATACTTCTCTGTTCAGAATAAAATAATTTTTTTCAATGCAAAATGAGGAAGCTTTTGAAATTAAACTATCAATGAATATGTTTAAAAATATTTGGCGCAGAATGTCACAATAATTAGGCAATAAAAAAGCATGGCTATTTTAGAGGAAAGGCGTAGTCAATGAAGTACAAGAGGAATTTGAAAGTTTTATGTGGAGTTGAAAGCCATTGCATCCGTTCGAACCGAGATGCGATTTACGGAAAAAATAAACAAAAATCATCTTTAAGTGATTAAATCAGAGTAAAGTAGTGTGAGAGGTATTTAGCAAAGCCGAACAGCAGGGTTTTTTGAGACTTTTATGGAGAGAGTTCTCCAAAAGTCACGGAATTGTGAATGGAAGGAATTTTTATTCCAGTAGACTTTTAATTTTATTTATTTTGGTAAAAGATAAACACGATGAAAAGTAAAAAGGTAAACGTTATCGTCGTACGATTGTAGACAAAGAAAATGATCGATTCCCATCAACTGAAAGCTAGACACACTCATGCTCTAAACGAAGCGAAAAAAGTGTTAAATGCCTTCGGGTAAAAATGGGTCGAGTGTCAATGAAAAATAACCGGTGGAATTTACATCCAAAATAGATATTCGTTTCACGAGATTCTTTTGAAAATCCATTTATTTTCTCAAAATTAAACTTCTTTCCTTTTTAATACTAATTTCAATATATATATATATATATATATATATATATATAGAACTCAGTTGTTTTCAGACTTCTGCCTCTCAAAACCTTTTTTTTACTCCCGATGCTGCACTGGTTTGAATCAGTGACTAGCGTCTTTTTTGTGCATGAGACTGACCTAAACTTCCAATAAATATCTAATAGATAGTTTATCATGCTATACAAAAACCGTATTCAACAAACGCAACAAATAGTTTTTATTCATATTTCTAACAGAGTTACCTTCAACCGGAGGTCACATACACCTTAAAAGTGCTACACCGAACCTGAGCAAATGCCTCTTTTATAGTTTCTCTTTAGCTTTCTGAAAATAATTTTCGTTTAGTTTTTTTTCGGGTGGAATTTAAAAAAAAATTAGTTTTCAAATATCCTATGCCTTCAAAATTCCTTCGCTACGTAACAATTTCTTAGCATAAGACACTGAAAACTGTTCTTTTGACAATTTCCACATAATTTAATCCCCTCTTGTGACATATACGCGACCGTGAGTATATTGTTTAACATCACCGCACGGCAGACACCTTTGGATGTCCCTAGCTTAGGCCGTGTCATGACGTGGAGGGTGGGAGCATGACAAAGATGGGGTGACCCGAGGGTCCGTTGCGAAGATAATGAATTCGCACTAATACATAACTACCTTTGGTTTTGGGGAGTGAAGGCGAGGTGCGGAAACTCAAACGTGTCGGAGAGAATGGCAGGAAGGCTTACCGGCCTGGCCGCGAGGCGGTGCTTTTGGTTCGACACAAAAGTGTGGCTCGGAAGTGGAAGCTCCATGATGGTGGGTGAGGGGGAGGAGGGGAAAGGAAGAGTGAGAGAGACTGAAGCGTTTGCCAATCATCCTCCCACCCTGGAGCGTGGGGCTTCTATTGCTTTCTCGGATCACTTCACGCAACCGGTTGGATGTCGACGACACTGCATGGGATACGCAATACGCGGAAGGTTATTTTGTGAATAATTGGCTGTTTAACTTTCCTTTCAGTACTAGGGTATTCGGAAACGAGCCGTATTCCCAATGAATTATGATTGAACTTCTGTTACCCACGTAAGCAATATACAAAAATCGCTGATACCTCACGCTTAGAGAAAAGCAGATTCATCCAAAACTACCTATATTTATAATCTGCGATGGTAAAATTCGGCATTATTTATCATAAATTTAAATTTAGTGCATATTTTCAGCGTTGTGGTAAGATAAGTTTAGATTGGAGGCCATCAAAATTGACTTGGAGGATAAAATTAATATAATGTACAGAAAGGGGAACAATCGAAAACACACATGGAAGAGAGGAGTTTTTGGGAGATTTCTGGAGGCTGAAAGAGTGGATGAAGGGCATACCGAGTAATAATGAAATATTGAAGACGGTCCTCGAGAAAGGTTTCTGGATGCACGATGTAAACGGAAACAAGATGGAAGAAGGCATGCTTTTGGAGATGAAAAAAGACTTTTCTAATATGTGCAGTGAAGTGTTCAATAGCGTGTTCGACAGGGCTTATAAGTGCAGTGGTGCTTATTCTCTGGGTGCTTCATAAACTTACACGTATTTAGCTCCTACAGATCCATTGCTAATACTTATAATGTATAATGCCTTGCTCCATGCCTTGCTCCATGCCTTGCTCCATGAATTACGGATGATGGGATGGGCATCTGATATCGCGAGTGAAGGGGAAGCATCGGTGGATTTGAGGATGAAAGTGGATTTCGGGAGGGGGAGAGGTCTGGAGGGGCGTGGAGGCCCGTGGAGGCGAGGGGTCGACGCGCTACAGCCTGAGGCCGTAAATTCTGAGGAATGTTTGAAAGTAGTGAGCACTATGATTAACCTTAATCACGGCTTCCTATGCATGCGATTAACAGTTTCGGGGGTGATTCAGTATTCTAGCGAGAGACGAACTTCATTGAGATCCGGTTCTTAAGTGCTTAAAATGTTTGCGCACGAAAATAATGCGGCGTCCGGCAGTCCACATCCCGTTGAGGGTGATTGATGCGGGTTTGAGGGCTGCATAAGCTTTGTGCATCGCACGCTTCAAGGTTCGACTTTAAAAAAAAAAGGTTCTTGTAACCACATTCGGCGATGTTTAGAGATGGACAATAACTGGAGTTAACTAGAGTGGAAAACAGTGCTCACACGAGGACGCACGATTTGGGTGGACTTGTTTGCGAGTGCGACGCGATGAAACGTCAAGGGAGTGCTGTAAATGAAGCTTGCATCTCTAACAGAATGAATAATGACTGTTTGTAAGCAAGCATTACATTCTGTAACAGCCCAATGCCTCCAATGTCCGTTAAACCCTATTTACCACAATTTTGGAAATACGATGAATTATATGAGAACGTTCCATCTCAATTCGCACTTGCTGTACTTTGTTTTGATGCATACAATACGTTATCTTTCGCCATAATAACACTCTCCTTGACAGTAGCCATGAATAGTTTCCATTTCCCATGATAACTTTATGAAATGTATGAATTTCAGGAAAAGGGATTAAAATCTTAATGTCAACGTGGAATGTATCCCTGGGAGCAATATTATGCGATTCAGAATTATTTTATGAGATCATCTAAGTGAATAAATCATTTATTGATACCTATAGAGACTAGATCCTCATAGAAGCCCATTGGGTAGGTGAAATGACTAAAACACGGCATCCCTTGATGTTTCAATTAATTATAACACTTTTATTATAATAAAATACATTTTCTCCGCACACTGTGTGTTAAACGTGTCTTGATTGTCGAGATAAATATATTGGTTCAAGAAATACAGTTCGTTATCATCAGTATTAAAATACAATGTTTATTGTATTTTTCTCCTTTCATCACATGAAGATCAATGATCTCTCATCTTCGTGTTTCCGATAGTCATTAAATCAAGAGTGGGAATCTATTGCGTTCAAATTATTCTTAGCAATGGGTAAAAAGTCACAAATAGATCATAAGTCCTATTCTTAGACAATTTATTATTTATTAGTTATGCACGAGTCGTAATTTGTAAATATCTAATTTCAAAATGACTAACTAGGGTCTAGTAGAAATTATCAGCAGTAGAGAATACAATTAATACCAATAATGTGCATGATGTCTTTCGTCATCCCGTATTGAATAAGTTCCGTAAGCTAACGTCTAAATAATTATAATCTTTAAATTACCGCCATAAAATTTCTCTGCGCTGAAATTTTGGGTAATGCTCATGAAATGTCAAGTAACATTAATCATACTTTCTTCCTTAAAGAAAATAATAGAAAAGAACTAAGCCCATTATTTGTATGACACGAATAATTTGCTCAAATTCCTGGGCTTCAAATATTTTTACTGTCAATAGAACATTATAATTCTATTCCTCAGGAATGAACTGGCTTCTGGAAAAATCAGTATGACTGTTGCACAGGAATAATCTTCTTTCGGTACGACTCTTTTGTTGGCTTATTGCGAGCTAATATTTTGCGTCCGTCGTAGCAACCAGAAGCACTCCCCAGGAGACTTGTTTTTTTTCGAGCGTAAACAACAACTCATCCTCGAGATGTACCTAATAAGCGCAGCAAGGCGTAGCGCCGTGTAAATTTGCTCGCGACCCTGACCTATTGCTGGCGAATGGTGAGACTCATCAAGCAGCGTCAACATGGCAGTACCAATCAACTCCCACTCGCTCTACGCCGAGGCACGCGTGCAATGGCGCACGTCTAGCCCCACCGGCCAGTTCCCATCGGTGAATCACACACGCCCTCCGCGTCATTAACCATCTCATCCGCTCCCCTACACACGCCCCCGCCCCCTCCCCTTCCTCCTCTTGAAGTGAGGGCACATTTCACGGGGTAGCGAAATTGCGGGGGGGGCCCTGCGCAAGAAAATGTTTCCCTCGCGGCTTAATAGCACAACAAATTATTTTAGTTAGATGACCACGCACGGAAAGAATGCATGTGAAAATTTTATCTTTTTCGCCAAAAGGAAAGAAAAAATATGACAATGGAACTAATGTTGCAGCCACATTTAAGAGGAATCCCATTAATTAGATTTCTTTTGCTTCGACTGGGAAAAGCCTCATGCACGTAATTGAGTCGAACACTTGTGACTCGCCCCGAAGATGCAACCTTAAAATATTCAAAACCAATATCATGACCACTCGCACGTATATTCGTGGTTGATTGAGTGATTTAATTATCTAAAAGCACTCTCAGCAAATATTTTTACAGCATTTCGCTTTCAAACTTGAACAATGCTGCAGGCTCTAGATTTTTTCTAATGGGCTGAGGAGAAGGGAAATTAAGATGAGTGTAACAAGAAAACGAGGTTATCTTACTTTTATATTCTATTTACTTATAGCAAGCCAAAGTTCCAATTTTATCGTGGCGTTAAATTGTTTAGAAAAGTGTGCTTTGAACAAGGAAAAACCTTAAGTCCTTAGCTTTTGAGGAGGATAAAAATGATGGAAGGGGAAGAGGTAAGGGGGTCACTTCTGTTAGATACGGTGGGAGAGATGAGGAAGATGGCTATTGCGGAAAATCGAAGAAAAAAAGGATATTATAAAATGGGGGAAGGGAGAAACAACTTTTGATTGACATAAATAGATGACCAGAATCCAAAAGGAAGGTAATCGTGAAGAAAAAAGGTTTATTTTCATTACACAGAAGAGCACGGAGGGACTAAAGTTTAATTTTCGAGACCTACAAGAAACACTAGAATACTTATTACCTCTAAATCCCAGATTACGTATCCTAACGTCAATTTCAACAGGAACCCATGACGTCTCCCACCATGCGTTTCCCCCAACCAAGGGGCCATGGACTCCAAACAACTCGGCCACGCATTGCGTGCTTGTATTTGTTAGCGTAGCAAATAAATGTGCGATTACTGAGCAGAACGACCCCAGCCGTCGAAGCGCCATAAAACGAATGCATTTCCTCTTTTTCCCGCGCGTGGTTACTCGTCGTGTTCGTTTGAAAATCCAGTACGTCAATTCATCGTTATCCTCCCACTTTTCCGACCAATAATATCCCATCCCCTACTCCCCTCCTCAAGCCAAACCTCCACCACCCCGTTTCGCTACAGCCGCGATACCTCCCTCCCATTTCTCCGACCGCTGCACGAAATTTCGCAGTCCCCATCCTCGAAAACGCTGCTCCTCCCGCCGGCACTCCCTCTTCTCGCAATGCTACCCGAGCACTATTCATCACCACGTGCACGGATTGCAAACACGACAAGGGCGGCGGCGATTTCAGCGCGCCCATCACTATGCCAACCGCTCAAATATTGGGGAGCCCCTCCTCCCCGCGCCCTCCAGATGAATTAAAACACCCCGCCGAAATTTTATCCCCGCTGTACAACGGCCACTTTTGCTTTTTTTCAACGCCGAACACACGGGATGGCTTACTTTTTATTTGCCCCGCACCTAAACGCATCTGGTTACCACTCGCATGCATGACGCGTGGATGAAATGTCGATTTAGATGTGCTCTCACACGACGGAGGTTTGTGTTTGCACGAGAAATAAAACGAGGCCGGAAAGGAAGGAAGAGGTGCCGTTCCAACAGCGTAAGAGCTGAAGCATTGTTTTATTCATAAACGCTATCCACATACACATTTGGCGGTCACAGACGTCAAGTATTGAACGTGAGTTTACTTACTAATAGTGAGTGAGAGAAACACGATTGTCCATATGGGAATTATACACGATAGAAATTGAAATTTGACAATCAAAACGTTTGGCAAATGGTATCAAAATGGATGAAAACCGCCTTTTTACTCAATGTAAATTGGGTAGTATTATTATAATCATTTTCCTGATATTTTATAACGATCATGTCGTTATTGCAAATAGAACACTTATTTCGAGCCGCAAGCCTCTTTTCTTAGTTTGAGATAGCAATCGTTCTTGATAGTTTACTCGGAAAATACAAAGTTACTTCACATATATTACCCACCACCACAATTTAGGAAGGATTAAAAAGGAGTTTCATTTGGAAGGAAAATGATAAGTGCTTCATATTAACGAACATTCACAGATTTCAAGGAACATGTGATTGGATTAAATGCAATTGGTATTTTGATTTGATTGTTTTGTGTGGGAGAGAGGGTTGGCCACTTTACTGACCTCCTCCTCTCAACCTCACCCCACTTCCACTTCCTCCAAACCTTTCCTCTCTCCCTCCTCTTCGATTCTCCCTTATCCCACTCTGACCCTTATTGCCATTTCCCAGAGAGAAGTCCACACCGCCTCTTTCTAGTTCATCTACTCTGATTTCGTGTATTATTCAGAGTGTGCTCCAAAAGTAATGCCATTAAATTTTCGCACCTCCCATTTTGGTTAGAGTGGGATCAATCTAATTGAAGTTGGCTGGAAAGACACTAACCTTTACCAAGAAAACCGATCTCTTCAAGTGGCAGTATTGGCAGAAGCCGTAGAGCATCAGTTATTGTAAACCTCTGCGCGCCGACCGTGTCACAAAAGTCCAACCGACCGGAAATTTCAAGTGAACTTTTGCAACGTATTGAAAATGAGCCTGATTATTCGGACAACGCCATCAATGGTGATGAAACCTTGGTTTTTGAATACGACCCAGAAACAAAATGCCTAAGCTCTGCGTAGTAGCACATAGAACAGTCCCCAAAGCACAAAAAGGAAATAATGAGCAAACAAAAAGTGAAAACAATGCTCATTGCCTTTTTCGATGGTAAAGGAATGGTCCACAAGGAGTTTGTTACTCAAGGGCAAATAGTTATTTATGCCTACTAAGTGGATGCCCTAGAAATACTCCGAAAAAGGGTCATCAGGGTAGTCAAAACGAGAACAGACATCTCCACTACCTGGCAACTCCTTTGCGACAATGCGCACTGCCACAACTTGCTACGACTCCGCGAATCCCTGGACAAACACCAGGTGCCAACGCTGCCCCCCCCCCCATAGTCCTGACGCCACCCCAGCAGACATCTTTTGGTTACCTCGAACTAAGGCAGCCCTGAAAGGAACCCATTTTTATTCCGTAGAAGAAATCCAAACAGCCGTGACGAAGACCTTGCGAGAGATCCCCGAAGACGCCTTCCAGGGCACGTACCGGTCAATACAGAGTCGCTGAAAAATGTGAAGAGGCCCAAGGATAGTACTTGGAAGAATTTGAAATGTTTGTGCAAATCTGTTCAATAAATTACTTTATAAAAATAAAAGCATTCCTTTAGAAACGCACCGTGTAGGTTACTCGTATCCATGATTTAATTGTATCAGGCACAAAGCGTGAATGATATGCCAAAGCGACGGATGAAGCGTTAGACGCTGAAAAAAATTGGCTTGTCAAATCTGAAGCCGGGCCTCTCACTTTCCGGGCGAGTGCTCTAGCCTGCTGAGCTAATGCATAAGAGCGAATTTCCTTAAAAATACCTACTTAGCGCGTAATCTGAGATCCCCATACTTATATCCTCTCTCTCTCTCTCACCTAAGAAGCTCCGACATTCTATAAGGTTGAAGGGGAAGGTAAGTTAAGGAGAAACGCATAATAAATCAACAAGCTCCCACCAAGAAATACATAATGTTGTTGGCTAAGTAATAAAATTCTGTACAAGTAACAGGTACTTGTTCTGGTAATAACTAATAGAGGGTCATAAAATAATGCAAATACTATGTAGGAGACGACCATTTTAAGATTATAAAGAAGAGGAAAACGTGCAACGGCATTAAAATAATGAGAATGTTTCTAAAGAGAAAAATCAAATAAGAGCAACGATGTTTTTCATGCTTATAGGATTTTGAGAAGGCGTTCGACAATTCATAGTACACGAATGTGATGAAAGTATTTCGATATAAATATGGTTAGCCTAGATATTCAGATTACTCAAACCTGAACAGAAATCTGATGGCAGAGGTAATGATATAAGAGAGATTGGATGGGCAGTGATAGGCAGGGAAGTTAGAGGGGGATTTCCCGTTATCTCCGATACCTTTAATACATGTTCTAAGTAAATATCAACGGCGCCATCGGAAGGGTTTAATTTGTGAGTAATAGCGGGTTGCGAGTAGCTCGATGAAATCGGAAGAAGGCAGAGAACAATAGGCGCGGGGCATTTGAGAGGTAATGGGATGTTGAACGTCCAGGTGGTAGGGAGAATTTTCAGTTATTAGAGAGAGGGAAGGAGCAGAGAATATCTCTATGTCTTTTTGACAGAATGAAATCAAGGTACGAGGAACCGAAGGATAAAATAATGCTGGGCAACTGAGAGGAAGTGCATTCTGCGATATACATATTTTGTGAATGGTACAAAATACACGTGGTTGTTCCTATGGATCATCCAAATTTATAAAATCACGGGTAGATTATTTGTATAATATTCAGTCATAATTAGCCGCTTTTAGAAGAAGTATTTTATCAACGCGGTATATAAGAACACTCTACACAGTGAATACTAAACTAACGTAAACTTTTCTCCACCGCTTATATTAGCATCAATAACTATAAGCTCGATAAATTAAAAATATTCAGCAATTTATTACACAAGTGTGCGGCATTAATCAATCTGAACTATTAATTCTGATAGTTTCTCGCAGAAATATAGACATCCGCACAATTTAATCCTGGAAGAACTGGGCAAAGCCGGGGCAAACCTCCAATTGGGAAGTTGATTTACACACGTCACTCCCAAATATAAGGAACAACCCCATAGGTTCATATTAATTTTGAAATTTCCAATAGTTTGCACCTAAATAGATTCATCAAATTCCTTTAGCTGCATTTGCAATATAGCTTACCAGGGAGGGAGAACTTTTGGACATTTTTAGTCCCAAAAATTTCTCCCGGTCCACCTTTTTCATCCCCGTCTCGCTCTCCATCCCCAACAGATTCCCAATTTTATTGGACGTGAATGAAATATGCAAAAGCTAGGTAGGGCTAGCTAGGTGAGGAGACACCGTCCATCCAATGAAAATCCTTTTCATCACGACCCTTTCCTTTGTATTGCTAAATTTATCATCTTTTTATTTCTCCGGTGCTTCGCGAGACCATTATGCGCAGTTATTTATGTATTGCAGTCCGGATGTAGGCCTCTCATACTGCTGGTGGGGTGGGAACAATGGTACTTTTTTTTCGGAAAGGGAAGGGGGGCGGTTGTGCAGTTTTTATGACGTGGCCGTGAGTGCGTGGGGACGGTTTCCGTGAACGAGAGCGTGCGTGCGTGCTCGCCTGTGGTGCGTTGTAGATGGCCGTCCTTTGGGAGTTGGGGTTGGATGCAAACGGGGCTGGCGCTCGAGACGGCAAGTTTTAGAAAGGGATGGCAGAGTTTGACAATTGCAACTGAACTCTTAGGGTATGACAACATTTGAGGGCCAACCCTCGACCACATTAAAAGCCGATTTCAAATCCCTCACAGAGGACCTGAAGCAAACTTCTGGAGAATAAGGCTTGAAAAATAGTCTGATGTGTAAAAATGCAAAAGGTAAAATACCATGGCCTCGGTAGCTTAACTGGCTAATACTCTTGGCTGGGCATCGAGGGCTCTGGGTTCGAATCCTGACAAAGGCGAATGATTTTTACACTTAAAAATTTTTGCGTGGCAACGCGTATTAGCAGATGACTGTTAAAAGCTACTGTAGCAGCATCTTTCCCTAATTTGTTTGAATTAAAAAATAGTCATTGAACAGAATGTATGGTGTGCTATTCTCGTAATCGTAACCCGAAGGTCGGTTTAGTAGGTGATGGTAGAGTTCACCCAGTACTAAGCCTGACGGCGTGTGAAATTCACACATCTGGGAAGGGGGGCCAGTTCCTTTCCCTGTGCCGGTTATGGTTTCCCAGGAAGATCTGGTACCCGGAAAATCACATAGCTTGGGTGGAGCTGCAGGTGCCCAGAATGCCTCGCCCGGGAATCGAACCCGGGACCACCCGGTCAGCAGTCCAACGCTCTACCCACTGGACTACAGCGACCCATATATATATATATATATATATATATATATATATATATATATATATATATATATATACATACATATATTTATTTATTTTTACATAAGCATGGAGTTTTTGTGATTTCATTTTTCACGATTTATTTATCAATGCATTTAAATAAATAAAATTCTGTAACAATGGTAATTAAATTATGAAAAGCAGTTGTCGCACAGGATAGTACAAAGTAGTGGTTAAGTTACTTGAGTGCTCAAAAATCTATTTTAAACGTTAGGATTGCATATTAAAATCGACATGCAGATGTAAATGACAAACTTCCGAAAAATCGTTACTCCTCATCAGAGATTTCAAAATCAATGTAACGGGGAAGTATGATTTTTGTGATAATGCAGTGCCTCGCATAAAAGTAGAGTCTAAATTTTTATCAAGATAGCTGGGAATATTACAAAATAAATATCGGTGAAAGTAACTAAAGTTATAAACATTACAAAATTCCAATATTATTTGCGCATAGTATGTGACGTGTTGGAAGAAACCTCCACTGCAGAATCGAAGGTCACAGAATGAAGTACGGTTTTCTTTTTTCAAAAATACTAGAGGCTAATCTAAAATGTGTGTGGTTTCTTTTCTCTAAGTCAATAGTTTAAAAATGTGAAATCATATAATTACCTCAAATCTTTGGTTTTAGTTGAAACTACGTTCAGGGTTTAATAACATTTTTAATTCATTCCAGGATAGCTTTCCGTGCAGATGATATTGATGAGCGTCCTGTGATTTTACATATTCATTTCAAGGTTAGGTGTAACTTTCAATGAGGCCGCGTAGGGAGGCCGGTGGTCTCACCAATGCAAAAGTATAAATTTGGCATATAATATTTAGAGAGCTTTTACTGCAATGCTTACGCCGATTTGGCCAACGCCGCAGTGACGCGACATTGCCGGAGTTTCATAACAGGAACTAATCGACCGGAAAAAAAAGAAAGTTTTGGAATAAAGTGCTTTATGCCGAAATATGCGACTAGTTAAAAAAAAGGGGAAATAATTTCTCCTCCACAGCTAAAATAAGCGTTCAGGGGAAACGCGGCTTGAAAGAATGAGTTTCATTTTTTTATATCGGAAAATAAAACTGTAAACACAAAAAACTCACCCACTACTCTCTCAATGAACCTGGAGGTTTATAAGACTCCAACCTTACACCCTTCGCACGAGCGAGGAGCCACCATCATTTTTCACCCACCACCCCCCCACCAATCTCGCCACGCAGCACCACTCTCATCTCCCGTCATCCACCTGGCACCCTGACTATCGGACATCCGTCCGGTTCGACAACTCTCACCGTATCCCCTTCTCCGCCGCCACCGCTCGCCGCCCCTCAGTCAAGATCCCCCGCGACGCATCGATCAGCGGAGGCCTGAGCCCATCCCCTGCCTTACGCGTCGACACGAGGGGGGGGTGCCGATTAGGAATGCACCTCATCTCTCCCCATCATCCTCACTGGATATCGGATTGGAAGTACCCCTTCGCACACTGAAGGAAATTCCTACAGCCAACGTAAACAGACAGTTTGCAATAATATAAGACTAGGCAGCAGAATTCATTGTTTCTCTCAAAGTTTTGCATCCTGCGCTGGACGCATTATAATGATATGCCTGTAATATTATCTGCGTTTAATATACGTGTATATATATACATATATATACACACACACATATATATATATATATATATATATATATATAGATATATATATATATATAGATATATATATATATATATATATATATATATATATACACATTCAAACACGAAATCCCGCCAAACGGCGAATAAATACTCATATATACAGAAACATATATAAGGAAAAGGGATAGGAACACGTATAAAGGACGAACACAATAGAGGTGGGGAAGGCGGAATCGAACGGATCACAAGAGTAAAAATATCTCCTCAACCGGGACTCGACCACCGGATCTTTCCACTTGCCGGGCGGATGCTCTTAACCACTTGAGCTATCGAGGATATGTAATTTACCCTGAGACCCGTGGGTCTTATATGTCGCCAAGCGCCCCGATTCTTTAGCCAAGAGATGGCGTCAGGGGGCTGTTTCACCCACCAAAGGAGAAATAGACAATACACAAGAGGAAAGGACAGTGGTTAGAATTCATACAACATCATACAGGAAAAGAACAGTGCGTTTCGTGGCACGCATAGCCAGAAGAAAGAGATGAGCCACATTGGCCAAATACACATTCAAACACGAAATCCCGCCAAACGGCGAATAAATACTCATATATACAGAAACATATATAAGGAAAAGGGATAGGAACACGTATAAAGGACGAACACAATAGAGGTGGGGAGGGCGGAATCGAACGGATCACAAGAGTAAAAATATTTTTACTCTTGTGATCCGTTCGATTCCGCCTTCCCCACCTCTATTGTGTTCGTCCTTTATACGTGTTCCTATCCCTTTTCTTTATATATGTTTCTGTATATATGAGTATATATATATATATATACATATATATACATATATATACGTATATTATTAATTATTACTATAACTAATATTAAATATGTATGCATATGCATATATATTTAATATTAGTGTCTTTTCTTTGTGTTTCTATGTTTTAAAAATATACATCTGTGTTTATATATTTGGACGTCGCCGAAGAGCGTTTCATTTCGAATATATGTATATATATATATATATATATATATATATATATATATATATATATATATAAATATATACATAACACTTTTTTTAAAGTGCCATGGACGTCAATAATAATGTATAAAAGTTAGCACTGGTGGACACAGAGAAAAACACAGAAATACACGATATGAAAGAAAAGAAAATTACTAGGTTTCGGATTTTCGGTGGTCAAAGCCACCTTTCTCAAGGAAGAGAAGGACAGAACTGAGGGGAATACGAGGGCTGGAACGATGGATGTGAGGGGAAGGCTCGGGAGAGGTTTTAGTCGGTAGAGGTTTGAGTCGGGAGAGGAAGAGTTGGGAGGAGAAGAGTTGGGAGGGGGAGAGTTATGGGGAAACTATATGGAAGGCGATGTGGGTGGAGGGAAGATGAAAATATGTACAGATCGGGGTAATTAATGCGTAATATTGACTCCTGGCCAATTCCAGGACTCAAAGAGCCAGATGAAGGCTTGCTCTATTGTTTTGAGTTTCAGTGTAGGATGAGAGGGTGGGAGGGATGCTAAGATGGACAAACTATAGCTTTTATCGAGGGGAGAGTCGTGTTCGGAGGCGTGTTTGGGGATTGGGAGCATACAAATCAGGGAAGAATTCTTGCATGAGGCCCGGTGGTCATTGAATAATATTAAGGGGTGTGGTACACTGCCTAATATAAAAGGCAGGGCAAGTTGGCACTTCTGAAGATAAACTACATTGTTGTGTATGCGTGTGGAGTAGGGAATTGGTGGGAGAGAGTTAAAAAGCGGGTGGGAGAGAGAAGGACTTCTGGTTTTGAAAATAGGCCATATTTTTCATCTAGGTTTATTGCAGGGCATGAGAGTGGTTTTGGGACGGGGCGGGGATTTAAGGAGTAGATTGTTTCTTTTAGAAGATCTGATAAATTTAAAAGAAATCCCGGTCAAGGTGAATGATTTATACACCCTGGAATTGTTGCATTGAAGATCTGATAAGTTGGCGGAGCGTTTAAAAGTAACAGAGGGACATTTGGGAAAAAGGTTGGCGGTGGCGTAACGGTTTTAGAAATAGGGCAGAAGTCTTTTAGGATTGATCGCAGAGATTTTAAGCCAGGGAAGCATGTGGTGCAAATTGAAAGAGAGCGGGTTTCGGCGGTGGCGGAAGATTTGGGCAGCAGGTTCAGCCCTTCTTATGCAAACCTATTTCTTTCTGCTATCCAAAGAGCCTTTTACCTGATCTATTTTCTTCCCCATTTCCCTAACATCTTTTCTTCCATCCGGCTATCTCTAAGTTTGCATTTTACTTATTTATCTATAGCACTCATGACGTATCTCGTTTTTTCTCTTTCAACAGCGTACGTTAGACTACGTTCTGCACTCTCCCCCTGATCCAATTTGTTTACTTCAATTTTCGTCATTCCAAAACCTCCAATCTACACGCATTTTCTAACCACGTTGACGAGACTTATTAGATGAACTTTATACGTATTAATGTTACATTTAATGGTCTAACATGGTATGGAAGATCTATTCTCATTTCAATGAAAAAAAGCGGAGCCAACTCAACGTTGAGTGAAAATCGCCATTTATCGTAAATTGTATTTTAATTATATCGGGAAATTCTTTTTGAAACAAGAAGTTGATCCGATTCCCTTCCAGGTCTCACGTGAGTTAGCATATCGTCACAGGCAGGCCTTCATGACATGACTATTTACTAGAAATGCCATCTCCGTACCCTCGCGTACAGATCGCGACATGTAATCAAAAACGCAAAGCGCACGCATCGCAATGGCAGATTCAAATCCAAAAGTGACACTCCGCATTCCTCGGGAGCGAGTGGCATTGAAATACCGCACCAAGAATTCCACATCGCAGTCAATGCAACGCAATACAGGGCGACGACAAAAACCGCCGGCGGGCGAAGCCTTTTTCGGTTTAAAATGGGGCGATGGGCAAGGGCTCCCTCCCCAAATGCCCTTCGTCACTCTCCCCACACCCTTTTTAGTACCACCCAAACTTCTCCATGGAAACGGTAGGTCCAGCGGAGGTGGATATTTCCGCCGCCCGACGGAATAAGAGTAGCAAATGCAATAAAATGCACAGGCGTGTAAAACACCGCGTTGCAATAGTGCCATGAGGAGGAGATTTATTTACATGCATCCGTGTAATATGCACTGGCACACGCGAGTGCACAGACACGTATGCTGGTGTTTATTTAGACAGCAAAAATAAACACATATGTACCCACGCACACACACACAGATACGCACATTCATTTAATAGGTACAGATGTGTGCGTCCGTGTGTGTTTAAATCTGTGCCATAAACTCAGCCAAACACAGGCATGCGCATTTTCTTTTTTAAGACCACTCTGAGGAGGGCTCTTAATCTCTTCCATCGTTTCGGCCCGCCCCTCCCTTTCCCTCCGTCCTCAGTTTCGTTTTGACTTTGGCCATGCCGTTCGCCCGGAACAGGAGAAAAGGAAGGGAGCAAAAAAAAAAGAAAGAACATTTTTTTATCCCTGCACTCAGATGACAATCGCACCACTATTCAGTGTTATTCTGTTTTCATTGCCTTTTTATTCCATCGTTTTCGGTTTTTATGGTAAATAAACTTGTGCATTAAGAGCCACTCCTCGATGGGTTTATACATTTGTCATGAGATAGGTTTCCAGCATTGTCATTGCTCTCTTAGTGAGACATCATTAACGATATCAATGTATGATAATAATGTGTGCCTTGGCTTTCTTGGTTTTTAACTCTGTGCATTTCGGCATTCGGTCATTATGCCTCAGTTGCGGAGGGATAAAATATTTTACAACCCAGTGAGAATTCACGTCGAACGATGATAAAGCAATGAAAACAAGCAGAGATAAAACTACTGCCTTTGAGGCCGTATTATTATGCAGTTAAAACACCGCAGTATTTATTCCTCGCTCAGAAGAAAAATATTTGTCCGTGTCAAATTAAAAAGTCGCAAATATTGTTTTCGGAAACTCTATACGAGAGGTAATAACTTTGCTTATCTGAGATGTTAATGCTAGGTTTAACTTAGGCATTCAGCATGCTTCCATGGTAGTATAGCTTGAGACATCACCTTGTGCTTGGTGAAATCTAATAAATGGAGTTATATTCTGGGAAAATAAACAGTGAACTACGTCACAACAGGGAAGATTTATGTTCAATAAAATAAATGCCCATGGTTTTTTTAAAAAGCATTAAAAATATAAAGCATAGTTTTTTTCAATTATAAATTTGCGAGCCGTATTATCCCTGCATAGCCGAATTCGATTTAATTTGTTCTTAGGAAATGCCATTAGACAGTTCGGAATTAACCGCTTCAAATACGAGGATAGAAAAAGAGATGTGAAGGTTTTGAATGAAACTAATCGTTCATTTAAAGGATTCTTCGAGCCAAATTACGGTCTTTGCAAGAAGACTTGCGGGAAGATTATTTCCTCGGCATTACATGTCGCGAGCTATGATCTAAAGAACACTCGAGTGGATTAGGTAAAACGACAGCGCAGTTAAATCGGAGGGAAGCAAATTGGTGAGCCGTTGCGTGGTTACCATGCTGCTGTCATTCCCATTACTTCTAGTCAAACGAGTGGTTGGAATCATTGAGTCAATTTTCGCCCAGCAAACATACGTAATCTTGCATGACCTACACGCTGCTCTATTTTGAGAAATACAGGGACACAAAAAATTGACTTTAGGAGTTACCCTGATTTAACATAATTTTGCTAATTTCTGACAAACTGTACTTTTTTTTTGGCATGCTTCTCTCACCATAACACATTCATATAATTTATACACACTTCTTTTTTCCTGACATTACGTATCTTTACACTCCTCTCGTTGAAAGGCTCCCCAACCCCTCTCACCCATGAACGTCTCCGTCTAAGACTTTCTCTCACATCATTTACATTTAAATTTGGTGAAATGTCTCGCAACCAATCCCTTGGCCCATTCCCAATATCCCAATCCTAATGACCTGACATGAGTAGGGTGTATTCTTAGGTTCGGTTTTTCACACTTGCCTATTAGCAGTACTCGTACAGCTGCTGGCTTTGATGCACTCATTCGTCAACCTCTCTCGGAGGAGTCAAATAAAAACAACTGCGCTGTCCGCGAATTCATTTGTGGCCCTCGTCCAGTCTCTCGACGGACATGACGGAACCATCGCAGCATCACACTTATCTATTCCTGATGCGTTCAATCCCGCACGTCGTCGTCTCACGCATTCTATCTCCTCTTCTTTACCTTATCCTTCTTGCAAAAATACGTGACTGATAATTAATTATAAACGCATAATTTATGCAAAGGGTTAATTAGTCTCCTTATGATACCATTTAAGTTTTTCGTGGTTTAATATCGAATTCAATATGCCATTGGGATTTCTTAGTGACGCCTCCCGAATTCTGGGTTAGCCAAGATTGATGCAGAAGGATAAATCGTAATAATATCTTTATTTCATCAATTACGTTGATTTGATTAAGTTTGTATGACATAATTGTTAGCTGATCTATATTATTCTACAGTGAATTTTAACGAATTAATTTTATCGAGAGTTTTTACGAAATATTGCAGTTAACTGAAAACTCATTGGTATAGAAGAGTGTGCGAATAAATCAATAAAACAACCTGAATCTTCGTATTGCCGGACTACCTCACATCTACGACCTTTTCTGGCGTTTCATTTGCATGAACTTTATCCTGGGGAAAGTACTCAAGCGTTCAAATTACACGAAAAAATTGATCTAATCCTGCCCTTTGGAAGCCTTTTGTTTACAGTTTGTCGAAGAAAATCATCGTTTGCATTCAGTCACTTTGAGTACACTTTACGGAAAAGGTCGCGGTAACCGTGGATGCCCTGCTTGGATGGAAGCACTTGAGGCAGAGCCGGTCCACGGATCCTTTTTCCAAATGGTGGCTCAATTTCCTTCTTCGTCCTCCTCTCCTGGAACTTGTGTTTCCGCTTCAATGCCCTCCTCTCTCTTCAGTACTTCTTAGCATTCCCTGCTCTCACTAAATGAACTTCCTTTTTCTGTACCTGAAGGTGTTCGGCAATTTAAGTTCCTTTCGCCATCTTCTCAGCACTTAATTACTTCTTAACTTGGAAAACGGCCATCAATTTTCGACGCTCATCTCCAAATCTATATTTGCAAATTTTTTACTCTTTTTTCACCAATTTTCAATAACGTTTAAACTTCACATTAATTTGGATATGGCCATAATGCTTTTTTGCTATTAACCGTTTTCGTCTTTTGTCTTCATGACGTGATTTCTTCCTAAAGGCGTTTTTTGTAAAGTCAACACTTGCTGATTTTCAACTATTACTTCTATTTACAGTCTTTCTTTAACTCAACACTTATCGGAACTTGGATATTTTTACTTGCTTTTAAATTCTACGTTGATATGTACATTTTATTCATCTTTTCTTTTTTTTCCGGCTATTTTTTTAAACAGCCCATATATTTTCCAATTCACTATGCCTCAGCATTTATTTTCAGTATTTCCATAACGAGTATTTTGAGAAAAAAAGATCAACTACTTTAATGCATTTTTCCTTTATTCACCTTTATAATTTTTTTAGTATATCGCTAAACATTTCATTAGGGTCAGTGTTAAAATGTGTTCAAGATACAATAATATTATGTTATCACGTCACTTAGCTTTCTATTCATATGCGCTCAATCTCCAGCTTTCTAACCTTTTCGATGCTCTTTGCCTCTTGCAGAGATTCCACATCCGTCTCCTTCCTTCCCAGTAAACTCTTTTCCTTCTTAATGTCCATGCATACACGTACGTATATCTCCCGCTCCTTTGCTGAAATTTTGAAATGTAAGCTGTATATTCGTATCCATGATTCGATAATCTTTGAGATTACGGGCCTTCCTTTTAATTATGCTACTGCAATTTCTCATATTAATATAATTTGTCTTTTACGTCTGGTTTATTTTCTTAAGACTAACAGAGTTTCTAAGACGCCGTTTACTATGCCTTAAGTTGTATTTTAGCATCTTCTAAAAGACTATTATACTTTTAAGACTGTTATACTTTTAAATAAAATGGTATTTTTCCCACACCTGCAAATTTTCAAATAATTACCAAACGATAACACTTTTCCACTAGATATTGAGAAAGTACACAATTGGTTTCGTTTTATTGCATCATCATCATCACCTCAAAATGGAGCACATCAAAGCAAGTCGTGGATTAACTCAATATCCTGTGGGGAAGTGTTATCATTTGTTCATTCTTATGCTCGAATTCCACTGTATCTCGACTGAAACTAAGCAATATGTTGCAAATTTACAGATGCTCATTCATAGACACTGATATCGTTTCATTTGCTCCAGTCACTCGCCAGACGAAGGCTAGTGACGGGGAGATAAATGTCACGATGGGGGAACCTGGAGGGGGGGACGGGGCGGCGGCAGGCGGGCCTTTTGCCCTGGGCCCGCATTCCCCAGCACCCGGAGTGGACAAGCTAATAATGGAAATTCTCAATCAAAACGGGGGACAAGGGTGCGGAATTTGGGGGGGGGGAGGGGAGGACCTCCTCGCCTGCCTGCGGTCTTCGGGCATGGAGGGGGGAGGTGACGATAGGAGTGGCGAGGGCGGAGCGAGATGAGAGAGCGGGGCGGAGAGCAAAGGGGTCCAGGAGGTGGCGGTGGACAGGGGAAGGTGGGGATGTCCCCGGGTGAGAGGGATTGTTCGCGCATTACACGCCCGTCTAGCCACCGGAGAGGCAACCTCTTTTGTTCGCGAGTGCCCAGCACCCGTATCCAGGGTATTAAGACGAAAAACAAATCGAACACGAGCCCCTATATATATATATATATATACATACATACATAGGGTAAGATCACAGCCGTTTTTAAATACAAATGACGTGGGATGAGAGTAAATCGTGATAAAACTAGATTACTAAGGAATGGAGTTAATGATTCTCGAGGCTGGCTGTCAATGAGTTGAACATTAGTTCAGGAATGAATTAATCAGAGCGGTAGTAATCCCATCGCTGAATCACGAATGGAGTCCTTTAAAATATGAGCGGAGAAGAATAGAGAAATAAAATGGACAGCGAAAAAGCAAATTACCAAAGACGGGAGGAATAAGCCAGAGGTCATTAAGGAAATTCGAAGGTGGTAAAAGTGGATACTGAGCATTTTTTTGGATTGACAGTGGAATGTTGACGACAATAATGGAAAGTACAGGGTTGAAGAGATTAGGCTATGCTGTGCGAAACAAAGGGAAACGGGCAGCGAGTATGTGGAGACGAAAAATGGGGCATTAAATTGCGGCTTTCAATGGTATTGACAAACATTTGAGTTAGCACCGAACTTGGGAAACGAATTCCTGATCCCGGGCCCAAGGCAAGGTGGGAGGGATCTTAATCGAAGAGGCCTATTAATCGAGGGTGAAACAGACTGGACTCCCTAGTTTTAAAAAATCATCGAAGAGCGCGCAGGTGAATTAGCGGAGTGAAAGTAGTGACGTTCGCTGGGAAAAATAACGCCATTTTTAATTATAACCATACAGTGGTCTGGTAAGCATCGAGTCTTTATCTTAGTAACATTTTCCAAGAACAATGATAGTGTGATGGCGACGTAGGGGGCGCTGCGGTCTAGCCATGAAGCGCATTTTCACCTCTCCGGCTCAGTAAATAAGCAAAATTTTCGTTATGAGGTGACTGAAAACCGTCGCAAACTTCACTCAAGACATCGTAATAGCCCCAAAGTGACAGTTTGGTGCTCTTTGTCCTCCATAGGCATTATTGGGCCATATTGTTTTCAATATCGAGGTTCAACAGTGACTGTGAACTCTGTGCACTATTTTGAGATGCTGGAGAACTTTTCACTCCCCAAAATGGAAAATTCCGGTGAGCAATGTGACACAGAAGCCTTTAGATTTCAACAGAATGGTGCCACGGCTCACACTGCACGTCGTTCACACCAAACCCTGCTAGAACGATTTCCCAGCCACCTGATCTCCTTAGGAAGGGATGCTCCCTGGCCCCCTGGCTCCCCTGATTTGATCCAATTAGATTTATTTCTCTGGGGTTATCTTAAAGCTGAGGTTTACAAAGTTCCATCAAGGCCTTTGGGAGCTCTTAAGGAGGCAATAACAGATATCATTGCCAGAATAACAAAATTTATGCTGAGAAGAGTTTTCAAAACTCTTTTTGAAAGACTCAAAATGTGCAACGCTCTCCAAGATGGAAGAAATAGCTTTTAAAATCTTCTAGAAAAGATTTGCATTGGATTTGGCTCTTGGAAATCATGATTTTTTTTAAAATTTTGGCTGGATTTTTTACAATTAACCAATATATAACGAAATATGCAAGAAAGTTGTATTTTGTTACTAATATACTCATAGGGTCTTCGAAGACGTCAACGAATTGTTCTTGGGTAAAATGGTCATGTTTGTATTTTCACTGGAGACATAGACATTTAGTTCTTCATGCAAAGACGTGGCGTCCATGCCCTCTTAGAAGTGTTTCGTGTTATTAAAATTATGTTGCATCAAACAATGGTCTGACAGGTTGCTCTTCCCTGGTCAAAGGATAAAACATAATGTTACGGGTGGCAACTTACAATAAACACCTCCGGCATAGCTTCCATTCATAAATATACCGTTAATAAGCATTCTTGGAATCGCCTTTTTCCTTCGCGTTCACTCGTCTGTTCAACCGAATTAAACGAAGAGGAGATATTTCCACAGTAGCACAATTATTAGCGGATAAGTCAAACGGGCAGACCCATATCGTGATCCCTAATATTTTCGGCAGCTGTTCATCTGTTTGTTAATGTTATCAGTTTAAATGCCGATTCAATCCGTTCCAACATCCAATAAAAATGCATTAAAAGGATATCACCCTTTTCTGTTTAATAAGTAGCAACAAAGTTTTAAATTTGACCAGAAAATTTCGGAATACCCACCCTCATTCATGCCTCCCACCCGGCCGTTGTACTTCGATTCGCGCTCAACAGAGGGAGCGCGGAGCCCCTTTGGCGCTCGCCAACTCGGGTCTGAATGAATGGCGAAGGGGCGAAGGCTCGCCGACTTGCCTCGTCCAGGAGTCCCTTGGAACGCGTTTCCAATTTCGGGGCTTGGACTGCTATCCTCGCAAAGTCTTTACTGCCTCCAGAGGTAACACATTAAAATTTACGGAGTTCTTCCTCCCTGGAAGCAATACATTTTCGAGGAAAACTAATAACTTTAATTTATTAACTTTTCCCCTGAGATGCATTACGTTATCTAATGCCCGTTTCTAATACTAGGCAAGATAGGTTTAGACGGGTAAAAGCTACCAAATCGTACAGCTAATATTTTCTCGTCTCTAATAACACAACCTGACATCCAGCATTACAAAAAACCTGTCTATAATTCCGAAAACTTCCTTCCTCTCTTCATTCCGTCCATTATCTTTTGTCCCCGTCTGCATTTTGCCTTGAAATATATGGATAAGTGATACAACTGCATTGGTTATCGGGATAAATAAGCAACTTCTTAAGGTAAACAAATCTCCCGGACCGAGGGATTCACCGCCAAGATTTTTCAAATAGTTCACCCACGACTCCACCGCGATCGCCGTACACCACTATTAGATTCAACTACTGAGAAAATAAGGAAAGTATACCTTTCAGAGGTTAATTTCAAACAATTCCTATAGACTTACATAGTCTGAAAGTATTCCATAAATTCCACATTAATAGGCTAACTCAAACACGACCACGATTAACATTCCAGTCAGCATTTAATTATGATGTTTGGCTTAAAAACCAAAATCGGGGTTAAGAAAATACGCCTTGGAAGGATTGGGTATATATCTATTAGCAGCTAACCATACCTTAAAATTGGAGGATAGTTTACCCTAGCCTGTAAGGATGGAAACGAAGATCTTGCTAAAAATTGCAGATAAATTTCACCGACTATTCTACCCTGTTAAATTTCAAAGTATAGTATCCAAGGCGCATAAAAGCCTCCATTGAAATATTTTAAAAGAAATCTTGATTTGTATTTAAAGGTCATCACGGTTTCAGAGGGAGTTAAGAATTAGTCAACCGCACGAACGCTATCAGAATTTCAACACTTTGACGCCGTCCCAAGCGAAAAACGTCCGCCAACCAAACCATATACCCCTGGGCACTGGTCATTTCTGAAGCAGATTTCCTAACGGAGAGAAGCAGCGTCTAATGAAAGCATAGAGTACCTAGTTGTCTCTTCCATTAGACATTATCGCAAATATGTTATCGAACTGATTATATACATTGTCGATTTCTTCCTCCAAATCATTTCTTCGTGGCATGTAGGCCAGATTACTTACAATTTCTAGATGAGGGTAAAAAAGAAACTTGACTCTTCCACAATAAACAATTTAATATTTCACGACCATGGTTTCAATGCTGCGCATCATCATCAGGTAACATACATCAACACTTTTTCAACTTATATAGTCTGGCTCCAATAGGGGAGTAGGGTGGGCGAGTAAGGGAGAGGAGATGGGGCAAGGTAGGTGGAGTAAGAGAGAGGGGGTAAGTTGAGTTTAGGTTCGTCAAACACTTCTTAGATAAAAATCATCATAGTAACTTCACTGCAGGCAATCTTCACACTGAAATGACAGGACGCAGGTTGAATGCTTCCGAAGAGTTGAAAATTTGACAACTATTCAGTCTGACCGGTTAAAGGTGGTCAGTGAAACACTATACCCTCCCGCTCCCCCTCCTTAAATTCTTAAAAGTCTGCCATATCTTTCCGCACCAACCCCTACCCCACCAAGGCAGTGATGATCATCGACCGTCTCTTAATAAAGGTCAAACTAATATAGAAAAACACCCCCGTCATTAAATGTAAAACACAAGGTGTTTGTTCTTTTCCCGCCGCTATTTCTAAGAATGGTGGAGTGTTACAATGTGTTCTTATTTTGATGATCATTTATGTAACATAAACTTTCACAACTTTGAGCCAGTAACCTTCCAAGACATACCCTCCCCCTCCCCTAGACCACTAATAGGTTGCTGCACCTAAACTCAACATACCCCCTCTCCCTCACTCCCCCTACCTTATATATATATATATATATATATATAAAAAAGGTAGGGGGAGGTAGGTATATATATATATATATATAAACACAGATGTAGATTTTTAGACTATAGAGACACAAAGAAAGGACACTCACAATATGTTATTTGACGTTTCGACGGCTCGGCTGTCGTCTTCAGAATCCAGTCTAAAAATCTACATCTGTGTTTTTATGCATTTGTGCGTCGCCGAAGAGCGTTCCATTTCGAAGATATATATATATATATATATATATATATATATATATATATATATATATATATATATATATATATAATTAGGTAATCTACCGGTTAAGGTAGGTTTTTGGATGGACCCAATTACCAAATAAATATTTTATGACATCTAACAAAACACAATTCTGCAACCTAGTCTACATGATTTCCCTCTTCATCTTTGAGTACTTCCTTCCTCCCTTCATCCGGTCCCACATCACTATCCTCTTCCTGCCCTTTCCTCATTTGCCTAACATTCTCCCCTCTGTTACAGTCTTCAACATCCCACTGTCGATCAATACGCCCCTCATGCATTTTTCCTGCCTCCATAAGATTTCTCCCACTTTATGCCATCAATATTAGCGTAGCGTCGTCCTTTCATGGGCTTCTTAAATTTCAGGAACAAGAAAAAGTCACAGGGTGCAGGTTTTGGGGAACATGGTGGCTGCGTCATCATTAAATTATTGTTTTTGGCCAAAAATTGGCGCAAAAGTAAAGATGTCTGAGCAGGGGCGTTTTCATGGTGCAAAAGACAATTTATATTCCTGCACAAATCCGGGCGTTAGTGATGGGTTGCTTCGCGCAAATTGCGCATTACTTGTAGGTAATATTCCTTATTTACTTCTAGCTTCTCCATATGCCACAGTCAACATTTGGAATGCGGCCGTACACTTAATTTCGTTTTTCACACAAAATTTGATACAGATTGTTTGATCCATTTTTTGGAAAAGGTAAAAATCAAAGACAAACCAAAACACTTTCAAGCAAAACAGCTATCAACAAATTACTGAGCATTCAAAATGGCCGGAATTTTTGGCATAAGAGAGGGGTATTGATAGAATTGAGCTCTTACGGCTAGTAGTATGGAATAAATGAAAAACTCCATTAGCCATAAACAGTTAACCTTTCTAAACAAAGTACAAATGAGATTAGTTGGCTAACGCCACAATTCAAGGATGGGGTAAAAGGTAAAAAGGAAAGGGATAAGAAAGGTGAATACGAATACGCGTATTTCGGCAACAAAGTGGCCATCTTCAGCGTACTGAAGGTTAATCGTGACGACAGCAAAAGTCGAAGTGAGAAAGGCAAGCCCAATCCGAAGTATATGTAGTGTAAAATGTTGGGGGAGGGGGTGGGTCAAAGGGACGGGAGCCAATAGACTAAGCCGATAGTTGAGGAAATTGAAAAGATAGGTTATGTATTGAAGAGGAGGGGAAATTTCACAATCACGAAAATGACCGTTGCAAAGAGAGGGGGAAGGGAGAAGTGGAGGGGAAGCTTAGAACAAACGTTGGGCGTAAGTTAGTGGGGGAGGGAGAAGTGAAAGTATAAAGCCGACCCTCGGGTCGATTACTGTGCTTATGGTTTATATATATATATGTATATATATATATATATATATATATATATATATATATACACACACACATATAACGATTGTACGGAAAAACTCACACGAGCGGCACAATAATGGGCTGACACAATATAACACAAATAGAATAGAATAGCAACATTTAAAAGGACACTCACACGGTAAATTGTTCGAGCTTTCGGCTATATAATATATATACTTTTGAAATGTGGGTGTGGAGAAGAATGGAGAAGGTGAAACGGACAGAGAAGAAAACAAATGAGGAAGTACTTGGTATGGTGGGCGAAGAGAGGGGTTTGTTGGGAGCAATCTTATGGAGGCAGGAAAAGTGGATGAAGGGGGTGTTGACCGGCAGTGGGATGTTGAAGACTGTGATAGAGGGTAGAATATTGGGCAAAAGAGGAAAGGGAAGGAACAGGATAGGGATATTGGACGGGATGAAGGGAGGAAGAAAGTACTCAGAGATGAAGAGGGATCTGATATAGAGTAGGATGCTGGATTTTGAGTGTTGCTAGGAGTCACAAAATATTTATTTATTAGCTGCGTCCATCAAAAAACCTACCTTAACCAGTAGATTACCTAAATATATATTATGTATGTATATATATTATGTATATATATATATATATATATATATATATATATATATATATATATATATATATATATATATATATATATATATATATATATATATATATACACACACACACACATACATTTATTTATGTATTTATAAAATAAAATTTAGCTTTTGGATGTAGTTTCATTCTATTACACTCAACTTCATAAGTCACTTAGTAAAAATACTACATCAATATCACATGATTTTACAGAATTTATTTCAGTTATCTAGTATATCGTAAATAATTGTAAGAACAATGCAGAGACCTTTATGCAAGAAATATTAATATTTGGTATAAAATATGTAAATTGATATCCCAGAGCACCCCATTTTGTTATAGCTTTAAGCGGTCACGTCCAAACCCCAATAACATAACAAATAGATACCTAATTTTTCAAAGGACAATTCGCCAAAGCCAAATGCTGCAATGCGAGAATTGAGTTTGGCGGTCTTTATACACATGGTGCTTATCATTGGAGATGGGGTGGACCTGGAGGCCAGCCGCGGGCCGCTTATACGCCTGTGGACCGTTCGTTCAATTCTCGGTAGTAATAACTTGATGCGGTCAAATTAAATTGAAAATTCATCTGCTCCGGCCCTCCCTGAAGGTTTTATAAACCACATACATCGTTTTCCGCAAGGTCGAGTACACGCCGAAATTCCAATCTGTGTGAGGAGGCCGCGCGTAGTTTGACATTGGCGTGGCCAGGATGGCGTGGCGGTGCGCGCCAGACACACCGCCTCCCCTCCAACTGCATGCACACGATAACGCGGGCACGCACGCACGGATAAAATCCGGCGTGAGAGCGAGCTGGGGTGGGGGGGGGGCGAACGGGAGGGATGGGGCGGGCATTATTAAAGCGTTTTCGTCGTCACAAAAACCTCTCCTCTTCCTCCCAAATTTCTCCATTTACCCTTCGAACGCCCCTCACCCCTTTTCGCAAGTCCGAACGGAAAGGGGTTGGGGTGGTATGAGGGAGGGATTCAGGGGCGGAGGTACGAGGTGGGGCGGGGACTTTGCATTTTGCGCCCGGCACAAGCACCGCTGCCATTTAAAGCGAACGTCTAATGCCCGCGTGACGCCGGACGCGTGCACAAGATAAGCCGGGTGCATGTTCGGGATTATGGGACTCGGGAGCGATGTCGCAACCGATGTTCGTGCAGAGCGATGGGAGCCGCTCGTGTGCGTGCGTGTATCGTATTGGCCGGAGGGGAAGGCGAAGGGTGGGCACAAGGGGGCGATAATCGGAGAAATGCATTAAAGGCATGTTAAAATTGGGCGAGGAAGGAAGTAAATGAGCATTTTCACCTCCCTCCCTTCCCCCAAACCCTCGCTCACCGAGTCGCAGGCAATTGAAAAATGACCGTTAGCAAGTCCTCGTTAGCGACGGAAACGGAATAAGCACTTGTTAAACGCAATGGTTTCTTTTTTTTCTCCCTCGGGAGGGGAATGCCCTTCCTAGGCGGCGTGCTTCCATGACAAAACCTCTCACCACTCATCAAGCGGAGACGCGCAAGTATTCTTGACGATAAGATATTTGCACTGTATTTTATAGAATGTTTTTCCATGTGCACTTGTATAATTAGTTTCACGAAGGAAACTTGGCCATGGTCTGGATTCCGAAAATCAAGTTTGTTCCCAATGAAACGACTAATTATTCCTAGAGTCATTTTTGTACATTAAAATATTTTATTGAATTTACAATATTTTTGCAAAACAATAGTCTCTGGCGCAACTAGGTGGAGTTCCTTTATGATGAGGGTTGAAAAAAACTGAGTTATTCCACATAAAAAGGTTTAATATATTACGGGGTCATAGTTTCAATTCTGCGCATCACCATCTGATAATGATGTGTAGCATTAAAACCATGGTCGTGTAAAAATTAAATTTTCTTATATGGAATAGCAAAGTTTTTTTCTCGACCCTCGTATTTTTTAACATTTGCATAGATTGCTGTTTGTGGGAATAGGGGCGTAGCGGATCCATGGGGTTTCATAAATATTTACCTCGATATTAGCCATATTTATCGATAACCAGGTCGATGAACTTGGCCGCATTACTTTATGAGTATGGAATAATAGAATACGGAATAAATCATTTCATATGAGTTTCAAATAAGAATAACAATAAGTGATCTTTGTAGTAATTTTTTTAATTCTGCATCCACCGTCAATTTACGTTTCAAATACTCTCACTCATCAATTAAGCATCGACTTGCCTCATACTTCCGCGGATTCATAAAATTCTGTCTTCGATGAGAAAACAAATGTTTACATCCTCTCTCCTAAAATGTTTCCACATTATCTAGGGTTTAGACTTCAAAATTCCCAAAATATCACGATACTGTACCATTAGGCTTAATGAGTTTTAATGTTTGTAAAGAATACATTTACATTGGTATTAATTATTCGTGAAAATAGGTTTTTTTCGTAAAATTGCGAGATAGGAAATGAAATTGCGAGACGAGAATCACAAATTCCGTCTTGTCTAAAGAGCTATAAAGATGCTTAATATCCTCAGAACTTGAATGTTTTCCACAAGTAGTAATAACATAGTTTTTGAGAGGGAAACGCAATATTAACGATTTATTATAACCTAAATGCAAGCAATAAGTAAACAAACAATAATTATGCCAAAATGTTTGTCTTTATTCGGCAGAAATCCTAAATATCATCAGAGCTCATGAAATTGCTCATAATTTTAAATAAGCACTGCGAAATTATCCGCAAGGTCTTTCCTTTCAGCCCCAGGGGCATTTACCTTTGTATGAGAGAAATAATTCGTTGGTTATTGGTCATTCGTAATTTATTTTGATATTTATGCATATAACCTGCAGGCCACCACTAGGGTGTATGGCAGGGGATGAATAACACACCAGAGTAATTTTTAACCAAACATGACCCTACCGCGGTCGGAATTTGTAATTATGATCTCCTATCGCTCGTCCTCTGGATAAACTATACGTTTCCCCATAAAATAAAAACTTGAAAAAGTTCAAGGCCGAAAAAAATGGTCAATATATTTTCAGGTTACGATGTAAAAAATCAACGGGGAGGTTATTCCGTTAAGTGCATGATGTAGATGTATTAACTTATACACAACTTACGTGGTTGTAGAACTACAAAATGAACAAAGAATGCCTGTACTGGCCCTAATATTTCTATTTTCATGCTGTGCTCGCCCCTTCGGGTCCTGAGTTAGGGGCACCTGATAAATTACCGCTCCTACGAATAGAAGAACAAAGACCTACACTTGTTATTATTTGTATCAGTTGGAGTAATTACATCACCTGCGGGCTCACACTTGTAGTCCTTACATGAGAGCGTAGAAGAGGAGGGATACTAGAGAGAATGAGAGGAGCGGTACGAAGGGGAAATACACACCGGTTTCAAACTCTGGGACTGATAAGTACAAGGGATTTTCAAGGCCCCGAAAAACACATGGTCGAAAATTAAAGCTTACTTAAAAGGACCCACTTTATCGACATATGTATACAACCCATTAAAGTACAGCGTTGAATATTTCCTCGCAATATCAGTCTGAATTTTTCGAACGTGACCTCTTTCTAAGGGCGCTCGGGCGGCATTTTAATCGTTATCCACCCCCTGAAAAATATGGATGCACGTTAAAAATGTTCTGCTCCCAAGTTCTCAACAAGTGTCGTCTGTTGAATCCTTTCTCTACTCTATTCACTTCACCGGTCGAATTCTTATGGCCGTTTTCACTGAAAATGTACACAGACTCGTATATACGAGGACTTTGTCGATAATTTTCAAAAGGGGAAGAGACGCCGGGGTAAGTGTTTTAAGTCCCAAGGGAAGTACTTCGAAGGGGATAACTAAGGCCTCTTCATTGTACTAGGAAGGCTATTTTTCTCAAAATATTGTACGACTGGATAGCTTCAGGACAGACCTCGTATACACAATGTGTTTCAACTTACGCGTAAATTGCGTTGCAAAGAACAAATTCCTCTCAAAGAGAGGTTGATGGCTAGATAATCGACGGTCAAACTGCATTTTTAGTTTTCTTGTTCCCTTTCTTTTTGGTTTTATTCCTTTTTTGTTCACGTAGGTTAAGATAGCAGACTGAATTGCGAACCCCGGCATCATTAATCGGCGGCGCCGTCTAGCAGCAAGCGGGGTGAAAGGTGAGAGCATAGGGTGCCTGGTGCATTGCCTAACCGAGGAGAACATTCCCTGCGCTATTTCCGGTTCGCACATCAATCAGTGGCTCATGATCGGGGTCACGGGAGGCATCGTACTTTCCGACCCCAGCGCCACGCCGGTCAGTGGCCGAAGCTCTACTCACTCGATTGTCATCCTACGCAAATACTATGGCTCTTGAACTACCGAGGGAGGAAAAAAAACACTGTTTAGCACAGAGGGAAACATGAAATATCATTAGCTTCTGGAAAGTAAATTACTAAACATCTAGAAAGGAGACACTTTCAAAAAGCTGGTAAATGAGGAATGCATACACTCCATATATTCAGGCTCCCCACGGGAACCATGGTCCGTACTCGCAGTCCTTGTATGACCTCCTTCGCTCGAGGGCGGAGTATTACTCTTTGATTGCGGGACTCCCGCAGACGCAGCGAAAAGGTAACAAAAGGTCTAAATCATAAACGTCTCGAGGACCCTAACGACCAATAGTCCAGCGAGTCGTTTTGATTGGGCTCGTCCCGAAAACTAGTCGATTTCCTTTTCACGGAGTGAATCGTGAACGCCACTGAATGCAAGGCCGTCATTAGAAAGAGCGAGGAAGGCGGGGGTCAATCGCCCGATCCTCAACTTGCCTCCTCCTCCATGAAAGAGATGGTTAACCGAAGATCTAGAACATCGGCCGGGGATGCTGCAAAATGTATTATTCATAACGAAAGGGCAATCTCTCCGCTTCCCATCATCCTCGCCGCGCGCAGCGTGAGGGCGGAATTACTCGGTGAACCACGCTGAGGCCGAAGTGTACCTTTAGGAGCGGGAAGGGGGGCGCCAGGGAGGGAGGGGGCGCGAAGGAGGGTTGGGGGCCGCGTGCGAATCAGACGCGACGCGCTTCACTGCGCTACGGTAAACAGGAAAGAGCGGACGAGAGAAAAGGGCTCACATCCCCTGGAAGGAACGCCTAATGGCAGCTAATACTATGCTAGGCAGATTATAGGGAAGCGCTTCATCACAGTCCTTGTAAGCAAGTTTACTTTTGTAAGAAACGTATGGCGAGAGTAGTAGAAAAAAGATAACACTAATCTAAGGACGAACAACTATAAGAGTGGCGTTTGAAATAAGAATGAGCAAAGAAGAGTCTAAAAGAGGGGGTAAACTAATTGGATACCTTCCGAGGCGCGACAGTTTATGAAAGACCGAGTGTGAAGAATTGTGATACGCATGTAATGGAAGATGTTAGAGCAAGGAACTACTATGTAGGAGTGAGAAAATCGCTACGGGATAGCTTGGAGAACTACCATAATACAAAGATACGGTTGATATAAGGATAACACTGGTGTGGGCAAATGTTTCCGAGCGTGGAACACGATCTTCGTACGACGTCGAATGGGCCAGCAGTTCGATATGTATTCATGTATATATCCCTGCCAGCCGCCGCTAGGGTGTGGTAGGGTGTGAATTGTTTCATACAGATCAGAGTACAGCAGAATAATTTTACCTGAGCATGACCCCACCACGGTTGAACAAGGTTATTCTAATCCCTTATCATTCGTGGAAAAAATGCCATCTTATATTTATCTGTTCTACCCTTATCCTTTCTAATTTTATTGACATGATCTGTCCTACCGTATCACGATGAGGGTGAAAATACATGTTCAACATCACTGCTGTTATTTAACGTTCGCTCAGTGAGTGATTACCAGCCAGCTCCTCCAATATTTTGGATACGTTACTAAGTTCACCATTGAAACGTTTTACAAATCTATTTCCTATACGCTGCAGGCGATCCAATTCGTCCATTAATCCTACTTCGTGGGGATCGCATTTACTTACAGCATATTCTAAATGAGGCCTAACCAGCGAAAGGTAAAATTTCTCTTTGACCTTTTCATCACATTCACCAAGTACTCTTCTAGTGAATCCTAATTTTTTCGATCTTGTTTGCAAATGCCCCGAATGTGTTTCACCCTGGAGAGATCGTCACCCAGGAGATAATCCACGATAATAAGTAATGAGCAGCGAACGCAATGCTGCGAAGTAAATTTTTGACGCTCGATTCAATGCTACACCTTGACCTTCTTCGACTCTACATACATGCATGTATGCATATAATAGGTAATTATAATAGGATAGAACACAGGATGAGAAGAGCAATAGAATATGGCATACATGAATGATATTTACGGCACACACAAACAAAAGCTCACACAAGAGCCTACGCCCGGCATTGACGGGCCAATTTACCCGTACAGTTGTAACTGAATTTAATTCTCATGAGGGCTTTTCTATATGCGAAGGCTGTATCGGTGTCGTATGTGAATATGCGATTTTGCGGATGCTTTGGACGAATGCGATTTGATTTCGGAGAGCTCTTTGCATTCATCGTACCTTCCTCCTTGGATCCCTCTCGTCCATTCCCTCTCCTCCCCCCCTATGCCTGGCTCTTCCTTGTTTTTTTTCCTCTCTATCAATTTCAGCTCTTTCATCCTTCTCCACAACAAATTTTAAAATACTACTTATCTACGCCTATCGGCTTACTTCATTGATCATGTTTCCACGCCATAGAAAAGAAAACCAGAAATTGCATAGGAATATATTGTACCTAAGGACTAAGTAAGAAATAATTAATTATGTCACTTTCTTAGTGTGCAATCACCCCTGCCTACCTTCCTAGTGGATGCGGGCAGTAAGCATGTAAATAGACAGATGCTGAGGAAGCCCAGCGATGTCTCTCAGATCCTCCGGTCAGTAGTTAAAGAGGTAAATTCACGATACTACTGCGCTCCAGATTTTAAGAAATCATTTCGAAGTTAATTTTTACATGTGAGCCTTAACAACACTAAAAAAATATATGCATATAATACTTCTATTTCCAAGGCCTCAGCCCGACCAATATAAAAGCTGAACTGGAATCTAGTCTGCGTGAGTCTGCTCCTTCTTTTACAACAGTAAAACAATGGGTAGCAGAGTTTAAACGGGGGGGGAACTGTTAAAAGGCCGTACGAGCTGTCAAGACGAGCATCGCATTGGTCGACAAAATGAGGTGACAACACCAGAAACGGTGGAGAAAATCCATAAAGTAATACTGGATGATCGTCGACTGAAAGTGCGCCAGCTAGCAGCCACAAAAGACGTAGGTATACATGGGAAATGCCAGGTGACTCAGAAAGGTATCAGCTATATTATATCCTGGTTAAACACAGGTTTAGAAATAGTGTGATAAATTCCCACAGCTTCACCGGAGCGTATGCGGACTCTGACCACAATTTAGATGTTTTGAAATGTAGCGTCCATTTCAAAAAGATAAGGGAGGGGAAAAGAAGAAGGTTAGAAAATGGAACGTAGAAGCATTAAATGGATTAAAAAGGAAGGAGTACCAAGAGGCTGTAGAGAAAATTATGAAGGATGGTAAAGGCCTAAGTACTGTCGAAGAAAAATGTGAAAATATCAAGAAAAGGTTATCGAAAGCCGCAAATGACACTATTGGAACCGTCAACGCGAAAATGACTAGGAAACCATGGATCACGGATGAGATTATTACAAAGATGGATGAGAGGAGAAAATGGAAGAATGGAATGGAATAGGCAAAATGAAGTACAAAGAGTTAAACAATAAATTGAGGCGGGCAACAAATAGGGCAAGGGAAGCATGGTGGATGACGCAGTGCGAGGTTATGGAAAGTTTGTAGAGGTACGGTAAAATTGGTGCGCTGTACAGCAAAGTTAAATGTTTAACGGAATTAAGAAAGGAGGATCTATGCTAACAGTTAGAGATAAGGCGGGTAAGGTAATAGTTGACACAAGAAAGATCCAAGAGAGATGGAAGGAATATATAGAAGAACTGTATAGTAAGGAACTTAGACCAACAAAGTTTGACATAGAAAAGGATCAAGACGTGTGGAAGATAGCTTAGGTCCAGGCATACTCGACGATGAGATAGAAAGGGCATTAAGGGAGATGAAACTAAATAAGGCCGTGGGGGTGGATAACATTCCCGCGGAACTATTGAAATGTTTAGGAAAATATGGGGGGAGGGGCTATATGGGCTGATTTGTAGTATCTATGAGTAAGGAATCTGGCCAGAAGACTTTGTGAGATCAGTTTTAGTTCCTATTCCGAAAAAGGTAAAAGCTACATCATGTGAACACTACAGGATGATAAGTTTGATATCACATGCAGCTAAAGCTCTTCTCAGGATCATAAACAAAAGGATAGAGAGTAGGGCAAATGATTACTTAGGGGATGATCAGTTTGGGTTTAGGAAGGGGAGAGGTACGCGTGATGCCATTGCAGTAATGAGATTATTAATCGAGAGGAATATAGAATACAACCAGAGGTATTTGCCTGTTTCGTAGATTTCGAAAAAGCGTTTGATAGAGTGAATTGTGGAAAACTAATGAGTGTGTTGCAGAAAACAGGAATAGATTGGAGGGACAGGAGACTAGTCCGCAGCCTGTACATGTCTCATACTGCTCAGGTGCGAGTGGTGAACGGGGAGTCCGGATGGGCAGTGTTAGGAAGAGGAGTAAGGCAGGGTTGCCCATTATCACCGTTGCTGTTCAACCGGTATTTGGAGGAAATGATTCAAGAGGCATGGATTATAGATTAGGATGCTGGATTTTGTGTTTTGTTAGGAGTCACAAAATGTTTTTTTTAGTACTTTTGTCCATGCAAAAACCTACCGTAACCTATATATATGTATGCATATATAATACTATTATATTCTCGTATAATAGCTTCTAATACTTATAGTGCGTACGTATATTTGCTTCAGCAATATCCAAATAATCGGGTGACAGTATTATTTCATATTTTTGATAACTAACACACCACTTCTTCGGATTCAAAGTTCTCAAGGAGTATTAGTTGATTGACTTTTCTTCCAGCACTTCAAAATTGAGAAATAAAATCTTACTGCCATCATCCTAATTCGCAATCCGTATTCAAGCTGAGGAATCACTTGAATCGACATAGAACCGCATGCGATATTCAATTCGCGCACGGCAATGTCCAAATTCGAATATCGCACGCGTCGTGTGTGAGCGCGGGGGGGGGGGTGAGTGGTTACGAGGGTGTGGAAGGGAGAAAGGGGGAGTGGAAGGGGAGGAGGAGGAAGGGAGTTTGGAACGAGGTGGTCCAATAGGGAGGCGAATTGAGAGGAAGGGAAAAGAGTTGACGGAGAGGAGAAGGGGAATCGCCGCTATGGCCTTTCCCGGTCTCCCACCCAAAGCCTTTCTTGCATCGACGGCCGATGAGGCTGTTGGGTTATTTCTCTGTTTGCGGCACGGAGTCACCATCTCTCCGCAGGCCGAAGAATGGGCGACCGGGATGAGAGCATTCACGCAGAGGACGTGAAGCCGATTCAAACGGGTAGTAGGGAACAGAGAGGAGGGTTGGAGGGAGGGAGTGGTGTATTGCGAAAGCGCTCGCTGGGAATTCCCAATCGCGTCGCGGAGAGGGGACGCCGGTGGCCTCGTATAACCCCGCGGAAGACGGGGAGGGAAGGGGGGGAAGCAATGGTTCTAAGGGGGGGGGCGGGTGTTGGTTCGCCGCCGCATGAAGTCCGCCATCGTGCATGTATTCCTGATTAGACTCGAGAATACTTTTTCGCTTGGCGGGGAATACGGGGAGGAGCGAGGAATCGGCCGGCGTTTTGATTCGTGCGGGGCGGACTCGAATGGGTCGCTGGTGCGGAGGTGATAACTGCGAGTTATTGAAAAACCGAGAATCGATAACAAATTCATTCTCAAGGAATCGCGGCAATTATTTTTCCCTTTTCGTTCGTAGGATACATATCGGTTGAATTCTTGCAGCGTCATTCCATGGAAAATATTCGCAGCATTGCCAGGAATAAAAGACACTTTTGACCGACATTTTTAAAATTTGAAAAGCCAAGGAAGATATATATATATATATATATATATATATATATATGTGTATATATGTATATATGTATATATATACATATATATATATATATATATATATATATATATATATATATATATATATATATATATATATGTATATATATATATATATATATACATATATATATATATATATATATATATATATATATATATGTATATATATATATATATATATATATATATACATATATATATATATATATATATATATACTACCTTGATCAAAAATTTCCCGGAATTTATTCAGAAAATTAAAAATACAAGTTTATTCATCTAAATCTATATTGTCCCCTTCAAAGTAATCCCCATCGACTGCAACACACTTATGCCAGCGCTTGATCCAATCCTCGAAACATTTTTTATATTCGGTTTTCGGTATGTCCATCAGTGCTTCCTGCGATTTTTCCATTACTTCCTCTCGGCTGCTAAAACGCGTTCCCCGTAATGGTTTTTTAACTCGATTGAACAGAAAGAAGTCACAGGGAGCCAAATCAGGTGAATTCGGTGGCTGTTGGATGGTATTTGTTGCATTTTTCGTCAAAAAATTACGAATAATGATAGCACTGTGCGACGGTGCGTTATCATGGTGCAAAATCCACGAGTTTTCTGCCCACATTTCTGGTCTCTTTCGGCGAATTGCTTCACGCAAACGTCTCATAACGCCCAAATAATACTCTTTGTTTACTGTCTGGCCTTCTGGCAAAAATTCATGATGCACTACACCGTTGTAATCCATGAAAACCGTCAGCATTGCCTTCTTTTTTGACTGAAAACGACGTGGTTTTTTTGGTCTCGGCTCATTTGGTGAACGCCATTCACTTGCCTGATGTCTGGATTGCGTGTCGTACTCATAAACCCACGTCTCGTCTCCAGTAATGATCCTTTTGATGAATGTGGGATCGGATTCAGCCTCGCAAATCATGTCTTTTGCGACGTCAACACGGTCTCTTTTTTGCATGAAATTGAGGTCTTTTGGCACCAACTTTGCTGCTACACGACGGAAACCCAAATCATTAACCACAATGTCTTGGGCGGATCCATAGGCAATGTTCAAGTCCTCCGCTATTTCTCTGATGGTTAATTTGCGGTTATTGACCAACATTTCTTTTACTTTATCAATTTTTTCACCGACTTTCGATGTCGATGGTCTGCCACTGCGTTCATCAACTTCGATTGACTCACGACCACTTCTGAACCGCTCGTGCCACTGGTAAACGACCGTTTTTTTTTTAGAGAATCGTTGCCGAAACACTTTTCCAACATTTCCAACGTCCGTGCGCCACTAAATCCGTTTTTTACGCAAAATTTAATACAAGTTCGTTGTTGCAAATTTAAATCCATTTCTGAAATTGTAAAAAATCGCCAACACACACAGAGATAGATGTACTCTTGGCTACGTAACTTTTGCAAATGTCAAGTTATGACACTAAGATTTAAAGGGAATATCAACAACAGATGTACCAATTTAACAAAAAAACAGAACTCAAATCGGAACGATGGGAGCGCCACACGGTGGTTATTCCGGGAACTTTTTGATCAAGGTAGTATATATATATATATATATGTGTGTGTGTGTGTATATATATATATATATATATATATATATATATATATATATATATATATATATATATATATATATATATATGCAAAGAAAAAATCACATTCCTTCTCCATTATATTTCACACAAACATTGGTAATGAACGACGCACATTTCAATAATTATTTGAATGATAGGTAGATTTTGCCGAGTTCTAAGCCAAAAAACACTGAATATAAATTAGCAAATTTTGATCGCTAAGAAACTTTCCAAATTTAATACGGTCCACAGAAAATGTTTATAAGAAGGAATAAAACGGACAATATTTATTTCGTGGGCTTAGGAGTATGAGTTTGTCGAGAGGAAAATTCTTGCTGACCAAAAGGATATGTTTTCCTGCAGGTGCTCCCATAGTGTCTTAAAGAGAATTTAAGGGTAGTAGATCGTTCAATACAAGTTGTAATAGAGTACCAGGAAATTCACACAAAACAACACGTGACTAATACACACCACTGGGTGAAATTACTAGACATAATATATTTATTATAATTATTAATAATGCATAATGTATCTTTAATATTTTAATACTATCAACCTACGTAAATATGTCCAAGACTTTCAATTTGTCCTCAAAAGAGCAGCATTGACGGAACATATGAAATAGAGTCATCTTACGTAATTTCAACGAAAATATTTTTAATCAAAACTTGTCAATGGAAGAAAACTGAAATTCCAAATATTGATTTGAATTAAAATGAATAAACAGCAAAATATTGCAGCTCATAAATTAAAAACAATGGAAATATTTTGAATGTTGCAGAAAAGAGTCACAAGGCTTGAGTTCAATTGTATGACTGCATTATCTGCTTAGTTACAAACAGTTATTGCTCAGACTAGATTACATTAAATTTAATAAAACTTAAGGAGATTTGTGATATAGTTCTCAATATTTTATAACACTCGAAGTAAAATTAATAAGAAAATATCATACCATCATCATCAACATCAGAGCGCAATCATTTATGACTAAAGTGAAAGAGCAAAGAAAGACCTTACCCTAAATTGAAGGATAAAAGACACACTTTTGGTTCAATATTATCCATTAGAGTGTAAATTTAGAAGAAATGAAAAACAATGAACAAAAACTCTGTAACTCATGCGTCAATAGATGCTATGTGCGTTGTACATAAAATTACCCATTCGAATATAATAATCCGTGCTGATTAAGTAAAAACATATTTTTAAAATTTTCAATGCCTAAGAATCGAAACTTGCTACTAAAAATTGAATCAAACGATGTAGCCAAACAAACAATGTGATGGACAGTGATGCACTTGGTTTTTCAGGGAAATTACTTTAATTAATGTATATTCTTTCTAAGAAAAATGGCAATCCAGTTGCCAGAGCAATGGCCTGCTAACATGAGCGCTCAAGTTCTATTCCTGGGGATGGCTGATGGATGACCCTCATCTTCCTCCAAGCTGTGCAACTTTTCGGAGAACAGATCATCCTGGTCAGCCACTATCGGCGAGGGGAAAGACACAGGATCTCTCCCCCTCTCTCCCCTGATGTGTGAATCTCACATGCCGTTGGGCTAGCCATTGGGTGAGTTCTACCTGCATCTATCAAACTGGCCTTCTGGTTGATTACGGTGGTACATCGTATTTTACTTTATGGTGAAAACTTCCCTTGAATTCTTAACACTTGGTTTTAATGCTCGTATATACAGAGTATGAAGTTTTCTTGATGAATACGTTGAAACCTATGCTCCATGTTGTAATTAATAGTTTGAAAGTACCATATAAGTATAACATGATGTACCACCGGAAACACCAGGCACGTGGCGACTGATTCAGTGAGTTGGTCAGTCATAACCACCATCAGATGGCATTTTTTATCCAGTATATTTAAAATAACTAGTGATGTGAAATAAAACTAATAAAACCTTCCCAAAAATTCATTTTTTTCATTTATGGAATTAGAGCTGTTTCTTTATCAATTAAAATTGCAATTTCTTCAGTTGACTATTATAGCTCTCAGTAACGTTAAGGGCCACAATGTCAACAAATATATAGAATTCTAAATAAACAAGATACCGCGTTTCAAGAACGGCATTTACTATTTTTTTATTTTCTATTTTATTTCACTTTCTTCTGCTGATAAAAATTTCCTTCCGTCCGCCGGCAAAGATGGTTTCCACCGAAAATTTTGGAATACATACGAGTGTCCTGTTTTTATCCGTCAATCCATATTTGGGTTGGCTAATGCCATCTCACTCCTTCTGTTGATTATTTATTCATATTATTGTGAATTTCGTACATACTATAGGGGGAATGAGAAGATACGGCTGTATTCTGCGTTAAGATTAAGAAATTTAAATCAGTGTATTCTTTCACTTGCTCTAAGGAAGCAGGTTATCGTAGTTTTGGAAAAGCACACATTCCAAGTGGAGACTAGCTAAAGCTATGTTAACTTTGGATCAAAAATAGGCAATTACGACGTAAAATAAATTGAAAAAGCTATGGCAATTCAATGGTATGAAAATAAGAAGATACTTGTGGCACTCCGTTAATCAGAAATACGCAAGCCAATTTGCAAAGCGAAGAATGAGGCAAGTTCATCGTTGGATGGAGATGTTGAAAGGTCAAACGAGCAGATGAAGTGAGAAATAAAGTAGCGTACTGAAAACTAGAGTGGGAAAAGACTAAAGTGGAGCACCATCTAAGGAAGAAGAGAACCATGAGGAATGGATACATTCGACTTTTTTTTAACTTACGCATTGTAAGAAAAAATAAGAAAAAAACGCGCTCAAAGGGAAGGACAAATAATGTGGGCCAAATGAAAAATGAATGTGCTAAAGAGAAGCCGTCAGGGTAAAAATTAGCTTTGAGCAAAGAGAAAAGAGAAGGTATGCAGAGCCAGCCATTCTCCACGTTAAATTGACAATGTTGCTTTATCGAAGATATATTGTATAAAGAAGAATTAAATGAATGTCTTGAATGAAGTAAATTCAACAAAACATGTTCTTTGTGTGAATTTTAATAATGAATAAAATAATTTAGATATAGTATTTATAGTATTGTTTTGGTGGTTCTATTAAAATGTATGGAATAACTAAGTATTGCCTTACACAAACGTGGTAATATAACGTGTCGTTGAACCTATTCCTTTTTTTAACGCGGATTTTTCATAACTTTTCAGACTGGTCGTAGGTGAACCTGAATAGGCTATCTATAATAATTTAGTTTTTAAGTCAATTAGTACATATAATTTCGGTTTTGAAATAGAGCAGCACTTATTATATTATTTTTTTATTTTAAACTGGGGCTGAAGTTTACTTAGCTTAATGGGGAATTATAAAACGGGGGTGGGAATTGGAATGTTGCAGTGGCTAACGTTCAGGCTTCCTACTGAGAGGGCCCGGGTTCAAATTTTGGAGACAACAGTTTTTTCAGTTGCATCCCGATCCCTACTTGATACACTTTGTGGAGAGCACTTTGAGTGAGTATGGCGTCCGTCGATTGGGACGTTAAACTGCGGACCCCATGTTACCTTTCGACATGAGTGGGCTAAACCGACGCTGGGTTTTTCTCCACTTTTTCTTTCCCATTCATCCTTATTGGCGCAAATGACCTTAGCTGTCAGTCGCCTCTTATAGCAACTTCTATAACCACTTAAATGGGCCATCGTTTAACTTCGTACAGAGATCCAACATTTCCCTACGTTTAGCACCATTGCTGTCAGAAAGTCTAAACACATTTGCGAAAATTGCTATCCGGCGGCAATTATTTGCCTTCCACAAGGAAATAAAATTAAAATCTTTGACTCTGAGGTAATTAGTTTCCACCTGCGGTTAGAAAATCATCGAACACAATCTCACGGTTCTCAATATGATCACAACACTCCTTCCCTTCACCTTCTTTCCCCCTTAGCCTCCTGGGATCCCAGAATCACTCCTGCATGCTCTAGAACCGTCATGCTAACTCACTCCACCTCAATTCCTCATCCTTTCTGCCCCCCTTTCAATTTTTTAATCCTCCCTTTCCAATAATTCCTTTTAATAATTCCTTTTCCCACGCGGAATTAATTATTCCCCCCCTCCGAACGAGTCCATCGCTTCGAGGGCGCCTACCTTAGTGTCGGCCCCTTCCTCCGCATGCCTACACTTCCCTCCCTGCCTCCCCTTCCGCGCAGCGGGGGTGAACTATCACCCGTCCTCCCCACCATTTCCACCACCTCCCAGAGTAATTCCACAGTCTTCCCCCTCCTCATTCATTCCTTGCTCAGCAAAAACTATTCCAACCGAGAATTCCGAAGCCCCGGGATGAGAATCATCCACTTTCTCCCTTTCATAGCCTCACTAACTTACCTTCCTCCCTCCAGCACATTTCGGCCCCATCTCTCCCATCGGTGACTTATACATTTCTACAGCTACGCATCACCAAGGAGTTGCCGCAATGACAGGGATTTGATGACATTTTCGGCTGCACAAAAGATTGTTTGATGTCTTGATGGTGATGTCACTTCTAATTGCAGAGATTTCTAAAAGCAAAGTCTATTGTGGCCATAAGAACGCATGCCTCTCAGAAAGTGAGCAAAATAGCAGCGCATACAATTAGACTTCTCCACACATCATCGTATGGAAGTCGAACATGAATGCAATAAATGTTATCTGGGTGAAACAGGTACTTAGATTATAAATAAAAAAGATAGGACTGGGAGTGATCGGATTATAAAATTATATGTAACACAAGTATCAATGAAATGTGTTTTGCTGGTCTGGTCAGGTTGAAAGAATATATAATGGTCAAGTAAACAATCATTTATATAAAGCACCTACCTCCTCATGGATATCCATGACAACGTAGAAGAGCTTGCAACCTATTTTGACAGATAGAACTGTTCTGGTGAGAGCTGTTACAATTCCTTCTGGTAGCCTCGATACGTAAGTGCCAGACGAAAGGTAGCCCGCGCAGCGTCTGTTACTCAGTAAAACGGCTGCAAAGACGTCCAAACCCAGTGGGGCAGCCATTTCAGTGACGATATCTCGTTATAAATAATATTGAGGCAGGAAAGGGGAAATTCCGTCAATTATATATTATATACCACGACCCATGATGGATGCAAACATGAAGATAATTCTTGGCAACAACGGGACTCAGCCGACTGGGAGGTGTATCGTGCTCAGCAGCGGGATTGGTAGGATTTCTACGGTCGTATCCTCAGGAAAACTTAGAAAGCAAAATCGATGACAGCAGAAGAGAAGAAGTCACAGGAGATGGCCTCGTAAGCAGTTAGCATAGTAACTCGGAATTTTAGGGGAATATTGAGGATAGGGAAATGGTAGAATATGTATTGGCAAATCTAGAGAGAAATCATAAATATTTATGGGCCGTGCCAGGTGAAATGGATAAGTAGGTTTTACTAAAGGGGAAAACTATTGACTCTAACGGTTGATAATCAGCAAGGGAGGAGGAAGCAAGCGGGGGGTGGCGATAGCATTGAACCTGAAGTAAGGAGAAAGCCAATAAATATTGAGCAAGTGAGGGATAGAATAATGTTTTCAGAAGTAAAAAGTAAAAACTGAACCCAGAGTATGGTGATTTTTCAGGTCTACCCACCACGAAGAAATTATTTAGAGGAAGAAGTTGGCAGGAGAGCGATCAGTTAGGGAACATATTTCCGAGAATATCTGGGAGGAAATATTTGAAAGAAATGGGGAAATGGAACAAAGCGATAGGTGAAGGAAGAGATGGTGATGAGGTAGAGAAAAAAAGCGTAGAAAAGTGACGAGGAATGGCTAAATGATGACAAGCAACTGCTTTATGTACCACAATAGCTGCAGGTATACACGAAAAATGTGTGGAGACTCGGAGAGATATTAATTAGACTAGTTTATTCTATGGAACAGATTTAGGATGACTATGATTAATCCTCACATTTACCCGTCATTTAGTCGGAATGAAACCATAATTAAATGCTAATAAGTTTAAAATCAGACTCAATAGTATAAAACCGGAAGACGCAAAAGAAATTATGACGTAGAAGTTGTCACTGGAGCGATTAAAAAGGTACATATAAAGGCAGTGAAAAACTTTTTAACAGAGAAACCATGGAGATGCTTACAGTTGAAAAGGAATGGGAGAATGTCAAATAATATGTTGCAAGTCACCATTGAAACTATAGGAAGAGTTTATGAGAAAAAGACAAGGAAACTCATAACTGCAGATGAGGCGATTGAGAAAATGGGCTAGAGAAGTAAACGGTAATATGCAAACACAGAGGTTGGGAGGAAGAAGTATAAAGAGGCTTATAATGAACTGAGGTGGGAAAATAATAGGGAGAAGACATTGTGATGGAGGACCCAGTGCGAGGATATTTAGTTTATGTAAGAAGGTAGAAATAGGCACGCTGTACGAGAAAGTCTGGACTTGAAGAGGGTCGGGAAGCAAGAAGGGAAAACGCGCGAAACAATTCAATTGAAAACATGTTCACTGAATAAATAAACTTGGTATTTTGTTGCATAAAAAACTTTATAATACTACCGGTTTCGACGTTTAATTTACTTCATCAGATTCTGACTATGTCGCCTATGCGTCGAAACCGGTGGTATTATAATAAAGTTTATTTGTTAAAAAAAAGCAAGTTTATTTATTCAGTGATAATGAATTTTCACCAAGTAGAGCCGCAAGCCATCAAATTCAGAAGAAAATATATTGAACCAGGGAAGATTTAAGAAATATGGAAGGAATTAACTACACGCTAAAAACATTAAACCATAAAGCTTAAAGAAGGAAATGGAATAGGACGGAGATGAAAACAACTTAGGTCTAGATATACTTGATAGCGAGATAGAAATAGTGTACTATGTATATATATATATATATATATATATATATATATATATATATATATATATATACACACACATACATATTTTTGTATACACAAGGATTTCGAAAAGGCGTTTGATAGAATAGGTGAAACCGATGATTGTATAACAGAAGATATTAGAATTAGATTGAATGAATGGACGGCTGCCCATTTTACAGAGTGCTTAAGGAGCTTGTGGAGAAAATTGGAGTGGGCAGTGTTATGCAGCGGAAAAATGAGGCATGTCTGCTATCTCCTGTTTCTACAATATCTATGATGAGGTAATGTCAAGTTAAGCATGGAAGGAAAGAAAGCTGTGGAGAAAGTAGGTAGGGAATTTATAAAATCTGTTCGTTTAACATCTGTTGACGGATCATCTATCTTGAGATTCCATTCAGCGAAGAAGCTAAAATCTTTGTTGAAAGTATTAAAAACCATTGTAATTGAAAGGAATGAATATCGATGCAACAAAATAAATTTTTAGATATCTTCGAGGAGAGGAAAATGTAAGTTGAAAGTAGCCTTTGGGTGGGAAAATATAGATGAGATAATGTAGTTTACCTACCGCAAAGCGGACCGAGATGGCCAAAGTATTAGAGATATCAGAAGAGGAAGGAAAGTAGGTAGTTTGGTAGGAAAAAACTCTCACAGGAAGGAATTAATGGAAAGGCGTTGGGTAAGGATTTTTAAGAAAAAAGGGTAAAATTTATATGGAGCGTGTTTTAGTACGATATGGAAACTTGGTCGTTGAAGCTACACGATAAGCGTAGATTGTAGCTAGGCTTTGGAAATGTGGATTTAGAAGTTGATGGAAAATGTGAAATTGACAGAAAGGAAAATAAATGAGGAAGTACAAGGAATGGCGGAGAAGGAGACGGGGTTATTGGTGGAAATTAAAAAGATGCAGAAAATATGGATGCAGAGAATTTTGATTTGCGATTGAATGCTGAAGACTGATGAAAGTGAGAATATTTGGAAGGTGAGGAAAATGAAGAAATCAATAGGCACGTTGGACAGAATACATATCGTCGGAATATACGCCGCCCATAAAATCACTTCAAATGAATCCGAAATTGATGAATAGTTTTCCATAGTGTGGAGTATCAGGTTTTGCCTCATTAGGCGAGGCTAGGAAATGTAAAGATCCTTCGCAAAAAGGGTAGAAAACAATTTTTCACAGTAACAAAAACAGTTAATGATTCCTTTAACTACTATTGCCGAAACACTATGATATTCTTACGTAAGGATCTGTACTAAATATTTTATAAAAATGAATGTGAAGAGTATGAAGTCTATTACTATTATTGTTAAATCTTGAAATTTTTCGGTGGCAGTACAGTTACCGGAAAAGAGATGAAGTAAATGCGTATCAAATCATACTTCGACTTCGATCTTGAGCCGTGGGATAGAATGACTAGCTGGTAAGCTTATATCTAAGGGATCGAGTTGGTTCGGCGGCTATCAGATTCGTCACACTACACAATGGCGAAAAAAATCAACAATTTGTTTTCATACCCCAAGCACTTTATGTTCATATTCCGCCATCCATGCCCCTCCTAGCTTACGCATGGATTAATATTATGGAGGATATCAATATTTTCGGTTTATCTCGTTTTACCTGATCCATATACATATTCCCATTTTATTTATAATAGCCGGTCGATACCACTTCCATAGAAGGTTGAAAATAAAATGCTCATCACAATTAGCACGTCGCCGTGACGCAATATCTTTGAAATATGCAGCGCGAGTTGGTGGTCCGAATTCTCCGCCTCTCGGTCCAACTCGCTTCCGGAGGCTTCCAGCTTCATCGCCATCACCAACGACGTCAGGCTGCCCGCAGCAGGGCATTTTGCCTGGCACGCACCAAGGAGAAAAGCCCATCCCTTCACGCACACCGCACCCCTTTCATGCCCTCCACCCCTGATCTCCCAGCTCTCTCATTTTCGCCACCCCTGTGCTAATATCGCGACATCCCCTTCCCTTTGCACCGCCCCCTTACCTCCCAACGCGTCCACCCACCCATCCATCCATTCCCCGAAACCCTCCTGCTTTTTTTTTATTTCCTCACTTCACCGCGAATGACGCTCTCCCCGGGACTCCCCCCTTTTCATTTTTACCCTTCACCCCGCCTCCCTCTCGTCTCGCTTATTACGCAGCGTCCCAACCCTCATTCCACTTTCGGAGTCAGATTGAGGATTGCCAACATCCCCCGTGGAATACGAGGGACTCCGAAGGACAAATCAAATTTCACAACTCTAGTCAAACGTATGGGCTACATGATACTACAACATAAGTAATAAAGAAAAAATTTTGGGAACAGAGACTTTTATCGTCTGAGAATAAAATTTCCTGCTTATAGAAAATAATATATAACATAATAGTAATAATATTGAAGTGTAATGGAAAAGTTTGCATGTATTTTACATTATACTTTAAGAGCGTCATGTTCCTTGTAAGTTGAGAGTGGTTCTTGCACAACCGGTTGCAATACATGAAAAACTTATGTTATCTCATTAAGAAAAGTTCTTTGGCCGGATAAATACAGGAGCTGGATGACACGAAACTAAAAGTGTCACGGAGATGTTGGAAGAATGGCAGCCCTGCTTTCTCTCTCTCCTCGCTAACCCACTCCTTACAATCGGCCGAATAAGGGTTCCCCCGGTGTCTCCACCCCCCCTTGGCGTTAATCAGGCAGAGGGACGGGGGTGGGAGAAAGACTAATGACGCAATCGCTAAACGCCCACCTCACCCCCGTGGAACTCGTTGACGAGGGAAGGGGAGGGGCGAAGCTATGGAATCGGAATCTAGGCCTACGTGCCATGCCACCGCGTGAGACGCTGTAAGGGCGTGTGGCAGGGGGTGTTGAGAAACCAGCCTTGAAAAAGTGAAATAAGCAGCCTACCTCTCAAGTGCTTGTATATTAAGTTTTTAGTGTTTCTTTCTCTTTGTGTTGTGGTCACAATCTATTGATTGACGCTGGTCGCGGTGTAAGAAGGGAAGACAAGCCAAAGATCAATTTAATTTAATTCCTATTGTCCAACCAGTCCATACAGTGACTATACTGGATTAATTATTTGACTGATTAAGAAAAAAGTAATACTTTACTCATAAACGCCCATTTTTCATTTCATAGTGATTCCTAGTAATCCGTCGTTGAGCATAGCTAGGACGTAAAATGGTGTAATATTACATATTACGCGCTTTCTCCAGGTTAGGTTGTCGTCTACTGTCGGGTCCTAAATGGCTGGTTAACTTAGAAGTTTTCCTGCACAAGAAATCACAGAACAAATTGATATAAGAAATCTTAAAACGTCACACATGCAATTAATATTGTAGTGAAATATTTTCCAATTTGTCATATTAAAATACTCTTTTTTTAATAGAACTATTATTGATGGTACCTGGAGCTGCCTGTGGGTTTGTTTGAGCCCTTTCCATCCAATTTTAGAAGTTTTAAGTGATAAACTTCATTGTAGTTATTAAAATATTCTTTCTATGTGATGTGGACGGCATTTTGTATGTGATGTGGAAGTTTGTTTGCATGTGATGTAGACGTGTCATTGTATGCAAGAATATTTTTTGTCTCCTGTTTTTCTAGTGCGTGTATGTATGCATGTTCGTTGTAAGAGTGATCATTGATCAAACTTGACCGTTGCCACCAGGACAATTACCTAATTGCAACGTAATTGTTAAATAAAAAATAAATATTACTGCCTATGATTAAGATAAAAATTACGCCATAGTCTCCGCAATCTTTTGGGCGATCATAAATGAAAAACACTTAGCCAACGGCCTTTGAAAATCGACCAAAAAAAAGCGCTCTAATATTGAACTGATATCGATTCCTTCAGGAGAAAACTGCGCTCGCGAAATTTGGATCATTCTTGTCAGTGTATGAGTTATACGCTCTCTTATATACATTTTACAATAAAATGGAACTGTAGATAACAATGCAGCCATACGCTACAAACACTACATTTAGAGTCATAAGCGGTTTTCAAAAACATGATTCAATACGTTAGACAAGCCATCTGTCACTCATATGCCCTCACGTTCCCCTAGCCTCACGAAAGGGTGCCCTAAGTATTTTACACGGCCATGCTACGTGGGTCGTTGGAAGGATTCTCTATGTGGGAGGAGGCTGAAGTTGGCGAAGGGGTATTGGGCAGAGGAGCCCAGCATCGCATAATGATGATAGTGGCGTCCGAGGGAGAGGGGGGAGGCCGAGAGCTCTTCCCGAGGGGTGTGTGGATTGGTGGGTGGGTGGCTGGGGAGGGAACTGGGGCGGATCGGGATATCATTAGGGGAGCAGAGTCGCGGAAGGGCTGAGGGAGCACCGGTGAGGGCTTTTAGGGAAGCTTTGGAGGTCTATACATGAAATTAATGCCTACATATTTCTTCGGAAGATGATTATTGTTCGACTGCACGAGTACTCACGCGGCAAAAATTCGGAAAAACAATGTATGAAGATTATAGAATTAAAAACATGATTTCTATGGAGAGAAATCGTAATTTTGGGTCACCCATATGACTACTAAAATAGGAATTTAAGGTTAATTTCATGTCAAAATGAGAGCTATAACCTTTTTTTACCGTAGCTATTGCTCAAATTCATGTTTTGCTTGACTATGCCAAAAATATAAGAAAGTCGACTTCAAAATGAACCACATATTTTTTAATATTTTAACTTCAAGGTTTCATATGGAAAATTAAATTTCCTAACGTTAATTGAAAATTAACATTCCCAGGGGACAACGTGCGTATAAAGGGTGTGCGTATTCGATCCGCTTTCCGCCTTGTCTCCAGTCATCCGCTTGGTGTAGCCAAAGTATTATATCAATCAATCTGAATTTCTTTTGGTCTAGGATAACGTCTACATTATTTATTGCTGTAAAAACGTCAAATATAATAGCAGTCCTATTAATTTAATGCATGTAAGCATGAAATTCTTAGGACTGCTATTACATTTCCTGAATACTTTTTCCCTGCTACTATATGACTAGATACTAGATATAGAATAAATTAGCATTTGTAATTAATAATCAAAACCCTATCAGCTCAGGCAGAGTTGGGCTAGTGGTCCGGATTGGCGAGGGGAACTTCCATTATTGTGGTCGGTGTTGACTTCGATCGAATGACACAGTCAAATTTCTCTCTCTTGGATTTAACTGTTTCATATCAGCGTCATATTTTGTAGCAATATACCAGACAAGGAGACGTACCTTCTTTTACTCCGTTAATTCTTTAAGATCGTGGGTGAGCTAGTCACTTAAAACACCGCACGGTACCCGTCCTTCATAGCGATAGAGTGCAGGTGTTTATCAAGGCGAAAGGAGAGAAACTCTGCGGCCATCCATGGCTGAGATAGACTTCACAATTCTGGGGGATCAGTTTTAATGCCCCAGGAAACCTTAATCAGACGAGGAAAACGCCAAATCTGAACATTCAAATGCTCCAGCATAAGTATTGTGTAAAAAGTAGATTTTCATTTCTTGGCTGTCAAAAAATGACCATTCATAATCATCACATGTCATCCACAATCCAGAGTGTTGGTCATAAATACTTCAAATTAAATTGCTTTGTAATTATCCTTCCGAAAAATGAGAAAAGCCGAAAATATTGTTGGATTATTTTTATTATTTGAGTATGAGCGAAATTTCACGCAGGCTTGCATTAGTTCATCGAACAAAATGTAGGCAGTGTTTAAAAGCGACAAGTTGGGAAGGCAAAGCGAGGGAAGGGAGGCAGATGGCAAGCCCCAGGGACGTTTCCTTCTACAACCCCCTCCCACTCACTCTCCTTCCCCTATGCATTCCATGCCACTAAATATTAAGCCAATGAGATCGAATCTTCTCGAGCAGCTAGCATCGCCATCACACACTTTCCGGCCAAGAAAGCCTAAATTCCATTTTCCAATTGCATAATGAAATCGTGGAGATATGCTCACAGGTTAATGTTAGAATGGTAAAAAAGAAAGTCAGATGCACTTGCATAAAAACTCGCATTTTAAACAAAAACGAACGTGAGAAATAGTCAAGTCTGTGAAGTGAATATTGACCACAAATTCATTAATACAAGAATTAATTGAATAAAAATATATGAAATAATATAAACGATGAAAAATGGCTTACACTGGGTAAATTACGATAAAGGCTCCAATAGGGAACTTTTGCCATCAGCCGATGTTGACTAGACTAAATCGAGTAATAAAATGGCAAACGGAGAGTTCAATGTCACGCAAAACTTTAATGTGGCCTTTTTCACGGAAATATCTTAACCAAATCGGTGGAGGGAATGCCAGCAAACAATTATTATTACAGAGCTCAAAAACATGAATTAATAATAAAAAGGTCTCAAAAAACTTTATTACTATGTCTAAAAATTTAATGAAAAATTTAGACCTTCGAGCCACTAACGAGACATGATAACTTATTTTCATCTATTTACGAGGGTCATCCGGAAAGTAGTACCCGTTCGTGAAATAAAGACACAAAAGTAAATATTAACAAACATAAAAAATTTTATTTGAAAGAGGATACTTTAAACTACTTCTCAACATAATCTCCAAGCAAATTAAGGCATTTGTCATAACGTGTGACAAGTTTCTGTATTCCTGCTGCATAGTCCTTCGCCGCCAGCTCATTGAGATACGCGAGGGACCCATCTTGCACAAATTTTTGCATAATGCAGATGGTGTTTAACAATTTCATGAACAATTGTTCGAGAAACATTGGGAAAATGCTCACAGATGTCATCAATTGTGACGCGCCGATCGTTCCTCACGAATTCGTCAACTGAGCTCACCAGTTGGTCTGTAATGACAGACGGTCTCCCCGAACGCTCATCGTCGTGTGTGTTCCCCCTCCCCATGTTGAAGTTGCGACACCACCGCCGAACAGACGACTCGTCCATTACATTGTCTCCATACACCTCCTTTAATTGGCGATGAATATCACATGGGCGAACGTTTCTTGCATTGAGGAATTTAATCACTGCCCTCACTTCACAACTGGCGGCGTTCTCAATTTTTTTAAACATTGTAAACAATCACAGAAACAACACAGGCAATGCTAGCGTCACGCAACTTGGCTCAGAGAAGGCAGACAAGCCACTGAAGCTATCTGACCTCGTCCAGCGGCTACTCGCGTCGTAAGCACTTCATGCGGCACGAACGGGTACTACTTTCCGGATGACCCTCGTATTATTCTTAAACTTACTGCAAACTTCAATAATATGAAACAATTTCAACGCGAATCACATTCCGAGAAATTCTTCTCTACTCCCACGCTCATTAGTATATTTAAGCGTGCGTCTCAGTGAGAATTGTAATCACAAGGAATTCGAAATCCACGAGCGAAACGAAGTAACATTTGTCGCTCCGCAACAGGAAAAGGATGAAGGTTCTAATTCGTGGGACCTAGGAAGCATGCCGTCTTCAGGATTTTCATTAAAATGAGTTGGATTGGACGCTTCCTTAAAGTAATGGGGCATAAAAGTTTAGAGGGAACAGATTTTTCTTCAATCCAATTTTGAATGGAGAAAATAAAATCAAATAATGGCTCTCCCTTATGTATCGCCTGGGGATACTTAAATTCCTTGATTTTCCTGACTTGGACGGCTGTTAATTAAAGAAGAAGGTGAGCAGATGAAACGCAAAAAATAATAATGAGTTAAAAAACTTTAGTTTTTATCCAAAACTTGTCGAATGGGTTGTCAACGCAGGGATTGGTTCGCAACAGCTCTCCAGTCTATATGCACAGGTTCTGTTCCAATCTGCCAATGCCTTCGTTGTTCTTCTTAGTTTGTTACTCTGAAATCTTCCATCATCCGCTTATTCTAGATCATTTTTCCAGTCTCTTAAATTATTCTTCTTGAATCCCTCAGTTAATATATCCGGTAAACTATAATGCCTAAGAGCTTATGACCGTTTAACACCCCTTATCTTCTTCTAAGTTTCCATGGAATTCTCTCTCCGCAGCCTCTTCTGAGGCTTGTTCAACTGCCACTAGGTCAACGTATTTTATTTCCAATCTTCTAGGACATGATATTTCTATCTCATCTTACCTTCTGCTCTGTTTTTTTCTCGCTTCATTTTACCTTCTCCATTCATTTCCACACCCGCATTTCAAAAGCCTCCAGTCTACGTCTATCCTCCTGCTTCAATGGCCACGTTTCCGCGCCGTACATAGCTACGCTCCATATCAAGTTTTTACGAGTCTTTTCTTAATATTCTTACTCAGCGTCCCTGACATCAACTCCCTCCTCCGTGAAGTATTTCTTTGCCTAGCGCAATTCTTCTCCTTACTTCCCTACTACTTTGACCGTGTTGGTCCAAAACACTTCCGAGATACGTAAACTGTTGAACCTGCTCTAGTTTTTTCCCTCCTATTTTAATGTTTAGCTTGGCCTTTTTCTTTCTAGAAAATCGCATAACCTTTGTTTTATTAATATTGATTCTCATCCCATACCTGTCGCACTGAATTTCCAATTCACTCAGCATTGCTTGCAACCCCTTGTTAGACTGACAAACTAAAGCTTGGTCATCAGCAAACCTAACTGATTTTACGAATTCCCCGCCCACTTTCATTCCTACCTCCAGTTCTTCCCATGCCTCTTTAATCATTTCCTTCACATACAGGTTAAACAGCAACAGTAATAATGGGCAACCCTGCTTTACACCTCTTCCTAACACTGCCCATCCTGACTCCCCGTTCCCCACTCGCACCTGAGCAGTCTGAGACATGTATAGGTTGCGGACTAGCCTCCTGTCCATCCTATTCTAATTCTTATTCCTATTTTCTGCAGCATACTCATTAGCTTTCCCTAAATTAGTCTATCCAACGGTTTTTTGAAATCTACGAAACAGGCAATTACCTTTTGGTTCTATGCTATATTCCTCTCGATTAATAATCTCATCACTGCAATGGCATCACGCGTACCTCTCCCCTTCCTGAACCAAAAGTGTTATCCCCGAATTAATTATTTACCCTACTCTCTATCCTTTTGTTTATAATTGTGTGGACAACCATTAATTGTTTATTATTACAGTAATCTTTCTTTTCTTTACTTATTTAGTTAAATCTCACCATAGCGCTTCTGCCATCCTTATTGATTTATTGTCTTACTAAGAAAAATATTTTTTCTCTTTCCCAGGTCTTACTTGAGATTGTTCATCACCATTTCTAACACTACATATATTACATCTTTGATTTAATCTCACATAACATTTTGTTTATGGTAATAGTTTCTGTTATCCTTATTCATACTCGTGATCATTACTTGTAACTCTTCTTCCGAGTATTTCAGAGCGCCTTTCTTTACCACTATGCGTCTCCGAGCACTACTTTCCTCTTTCGATTTATCTCTATTACCCATCTTCCTATCTGTTAATCTTAAATAAGAACTCTGCATGAATTGCAATATTGCAGCATAGCTAAATTTATTGAATATTAAAAACTTGTGAATACAAGAAACTTTTCATGTCACCAGCCGAACAGCGCTTTTTATGGCCCTAAATATGGCAGCTACACGATTGGATGGCCGCTCTAATTTTATGCAGAAAATAAGAAATCATTTATTTTTTACCCTATTTAGGGAGAACGCCAATATCCAATTTCCATGCGGGTTTTGTTTTACATGAATTTTTGTTCCAAAAGAAATACCTTAAGGATTACATTTTCCAAATATTTTACATCTAAGGAGAAAATCTACGTATGATTTGCTTAATACTGTATAATGTGGACCAGTTGTATTAAAAGCAATAGTGAAAACTTATTTGGCTGAATCTTGCCATGCACGTAATAAAGCTCAAGAATAAGCAAACCATAGGCTGAGTTACGTGTGATTAAATCAAAAATGATAAGGGGTACGGTTAAAATTGGTTCGAGTTCTCATACTGAAGACTCTAGTTTTTCACATATTTAGACGCGGTTTTCTTACTCTTCGAAACCGATACGATTGGTACGGTATATTGTATGGCGTGTAATGACGTCGCTGCACTCAGTTCAAACGATAAATCCCCACACACTTCCTCTCGCTGACGTCTGTCATTATTTGTCGGTCCATGTGTCATACCCCACCCGGAATGAGCTCTTCTCAAATACGCTACCCACCCCAGCCCTCGAAGCCATCCTGGCCAGCGACGACGCGAAGGGGACGGAAGATGGCAGCGCGCACAGCAGTTGGACCAGGGGGGGAATACAGGTTTCGTCAACACGTGCTTCCCTTATTTTTATCTTTTTAAGCGGAATTTTCGATACATGTAATGCGTCGCCGTCCATGATTGAACCCATCGCGGTGCATGTTAAAAAATTTGAATAATTATTATTATACTCTAAGTATTACTTATTCGTTTTAACTTCATGGGAGGAATTAAAATTCTCAGATCACGTAAAATATGATTTCATGGTATTTTGTATTGAAGTTTTACATAAATTCATACAATATGAAATATTTAGTGAATGTTTATACACACACTCACACACACACACATATTTATATATGTATATATATATGTATATATGTATATATGTATATGTATATATATATATATATATATAATGTCAATGTAAGAGTCTCTCTTGAAGAAGGCCCCTGAGAGGGCCGAAAGCTCGAACAATTTACCGTGTAAGTGTTCTTTTATATGTGTCTATTCTTTTCTATTTGTGTTATGTTGTGTCAGCCCATTATTGTGCCGCTCGTATGAGTTTTTCTGGACAATCGTTATATATATATATATATATATATATATATATATATATATATATATATATATATATATGTATATATATATATATATGTATATATGTATATATGTATATATGTGTGTATATATATATATATATATATATATATATATATATATATGTATATATATATATATATATATATATATGCGCAGGGGGTAGAGCGTTTGACTGCTGAATGGAGGGGCCCTGGTTCGATTCCCGGGCTACGCACTCTGGGCACCTGCAGCTCCACCCAAACTATGTAATTTTTCGGGTACCCGATCTTCCTGGGAAACCATAACCGGCACAGGGAAAGGAACTGTCCCCCCTACCCTGATGTATGAATTTCACACGCCGTATAGGGCTTAGTACTGGGTGAACTCTACCATCACCTATCAAACCGACCTTCGGGTTGATTACTGTGGTTTTTATATACATACTGCTCATCATATTTTGCAATATCCAATATTTTTCGTAATCGCTCAAACATTGTAGCTAATTTTAAAAACATTAATGATATTACAAGTGATAAATGCTAATTCTGTAATAAATTTAAATAAACTTATGAGGTGGATAATATTTTTCTTAAAAGCGTTGATGCTTTTACACCTTCCATTCAAATATTCGCTCATCTCTCCCAAGAGATTCTTCTCTGACAAAAGTGGGGTAGCCCTTTGTGATGAACGTGAGTAATCATTTTCAGATTTCCTGATTTTCTGTCGCTAAATGTTGTCTTGATTAAACAACCCTAATTACAAAGATTTATGCACCCTTTATTGCTCGAGAAATATAAACTTGTCTATTTCCATAAAAATGTTCCACAATTCTCCCTCTTCGAGAAAAATCTTCTTCTGATAGACACGCTGATATACGGAGCCTAATATGTATTTCGAAGAGAACCTTGGAATGTCGGCATTGTAAACTAAGCCCTGCGCATCGGAGGGAGGTTGAATTCAATGTAGTCTCCGAGGCCGAGTGGATATCTCGGATTTCGCCGGTCATCCTTCCGGAGCCGTGGCCGGCAAATCCATCACAAACGGTATTTCAATCCTAAGACTGGTTTAGGGAAATCCCCATTTTCGGGGGAACATTCCACCTGCTCATTCCAAATCGCGAAATTAAACGGAAGACCTCAGAAGTCAGAGAATGCATACACAGTTACGCAACTTTGAATCTACGGGAGAGGCAAGGAGGCAGCCACAAAAGTATTCGGAAATCTATGTAAAAATGGGTGCTTGCATAGTTACTAAGGCATCATTCCGCACTCATTGCATGTCTTAATGACCCCTCTCTTAACCTCGTAACATTACATAGTAACCTGCAAGTCACTGCTAAGGTATGTGGCAGGAGGCTATGGCATAACATACCAACTTTGACACAAATATGACCCTACCGCGCTCGAACCAGGTTATTCTAATCCCTTATCATTCATGGAAAAAATTACATCTTATAACTCCCTGCTTTTACTTGATCTATCTAATATTTTTGACATGATCTCTCCTATCAAAGTACGATGGGGGTTATAATATATTTTCAGCATCATCGCTAAAGAGACATTCCTGCAATATATGCGAGAGATTAAATCTCTAATTAAACATTCTCTCCATGAGTGATTTCCAACCTAGCTATTCTAACATTTGGATACGCTATTAATTTGACCTTAACACTGTTTTAAAAACTAGCTCGCCTAGGCTTGACGCGATACTATTCGGCAGTCAATCCAATTACGTGGGGTTCCCATATACTAGCATCAAATTTCTAAATGAGGCTTAAACATTATAATATATCATTTCTCTTTAACGTCTTCTTCACATTTACCCAGTTCTCTTCTTATAAATCCTAATTTTTTATTAGCTTACCTCAATGTTCACCATCTATGTTTCACGCAGGAGAGGTTGTAAGTGAGGGTAACACCTTGGCATATAATCGAGCCTACATTTTCTATGTCGCTATTCAGGCTTGGGGGAGGGAACGGCTCTTATTCCTAAAATTAACCACTAGGAAGTTTCAAAAATTTAATTCTAATTTCCAATTATCGCCCCAAAACTGCATAGCGCTACGGTCATCTACTTGTGTAATGCACTTTATCTCCACGTTTTTAAGTTTAACTCTAATTGTAAATCTCATTTGCCAAACCTCTTCCTTCTTACAACAGAATGCAGTTACATTCTCCCTGAACCCATTGGCCTCCGACCGGCATATACGCACGGCGTGTGACTGGCACGCCTAATACTACGGGCCCTCTCACACGCGGAAGCACACATTCGAACACGGGAGCTATCCATCTCCATCTGCCTGTTTAGGATTCGATGAGCCTTTCCAGGAGTACCTTCCCCTCCGTTAGCCCGGCCTCCTACGTCGCCGCCCGGCGGTTCCGGCGGAGGCGCTGCCGTTTGTTTCTCTTCCGCCCGCGCGCGGTCGACTGACTGATTGATTAGGTTCGGGGACGGGGTGGGTTGTGGGTGAGGTTTGATGCCGTGGGTTGATAGCGGCGGTGCCTGTGCCTTTAACTGGCTGGGGCCTGCGTCTTCCTCTCCCGAAGAGAAAGAGGAAGAAAAGTGTCCTCTAGGGAATGGGAAGGGACCGAAGGACTTTTCGGAAGAAACCGAGAAGTTTCGTGTGCAAGGAACCCCTTGGTCGAGACTCCAGAGCTAGAGAGTTTGGAGAAAGCGTGGGTAGGGCGTGGGTGGCAGGTAGAAAGGCCGTCGACCGCTTTCGGATATCAAATTTGCACCAACTGCCAAGAGTTTCCCGAGGCGAAGGAAGGTGCTCGCTCGGCGGAGAGTGGGCGGGAGGGGGGGGAGAGGCGGGGGATTGCAAGTGGACTTGGAGAGATTGGACCAAGTTAAATTCCCACAGTTACGAATCACCTGGTTTCAAAAAGATAAGAGCAGGGACGCAAGATCAAAGTAAACGATGTTTGATTTTAAGCAAATACGAAGTGAACGTCATTTCAAGTTTAATTGTGCAAATGTTTTCCAGTCTGACACGCTCGCTTTGATCAACCTTCCCTCTTACACGAGTTTCAACCGTGGCTCAACCTTTGCACGGAGATGTCATTCTAGCATCAACCGTCTTTCGAGGTAATTTCGTAGAATTCATTGCAACGTATAACCCCAATAGGGACACCAAGAACAGCAACGAAAAAGGCAATAGGGGTCTCGATAATAAACGAAAACTAGGTGATGCAGGACATGAATTGGATATATTTTTAGATATGCTATTTTAAGGAATATTAAAAATAAAAGAACGGAAAACTAGAGTAGTAGACAAGCACAAAATTCTAAAATCAAGGCGTGAGACAGGTGTGTTAAACAAGGATTGAAGAGAATAATACACGACGTGTGTACTCGCACGGTGGCTACAAACTAAATCTAGGATGTAAACGTATTTTCCGGTAGAGAGACTGCGCTTTTAGTGATGACAAGGATCATCGCTTTATTAGTATCTATCAAATGATAATGTTACATAGTCTCTTAAATGAACTGTGCTTTTTAATCTTGGACGATGAAAGACATGAGGCCCTGGAAATAATAAAGAAGGCAGGGGGCACGATTAATATGTCTATTGTTCCCAATTAGTGCTCGATATCTAGAAAGAATGACGGTAATGGGATCATAATGTGAACTTATACAGCATTAAGGAAGCAACATCGTGATCGACTCCAACGCTGGTTTACATAGGTGATGGTGGAACTCATATCGAACTAATCTCTATACGCATATGAACATCATCCGTCCTATATATAGTTATACATTTTATGCTACAGGGTTTCAGGAGCGTGTATGGCACGGGTTAATTCTCAGGGTAGAGGCGCCAGTGCCATTTATACCAATATTTGGTTAACGAAAAAAATTTGGATTACAAGTACTCAAAATGTAGAATTGACCTTGACCAAATGATTTATGATGACAGTACGTATTAACTCATATTCCTTTAGTAAACAGGCAAATGCTCTTCCAAATTGTGCATTAGAGCATTTAAAAACATTCATTATCGTTAAGATAATATATCATCAGCCCTAAAAGAGTGCTATCTCTCATTAATTATGAGTAAAATAGCACTTAGGGATGGAAATAAACAAAGATCGATACACTCAAGATCCAAAATTCATAAATTAGTTCAATATTTTTGAGAATATATTTAAATAAATTATTATAAGCATAAGAAACGAATAAACCTTAATTATACCTACTTGAACTCAAGCGTTGATGCCAAATAAAAAGGAAATTTAAAAAAATGAAATGCGATAAAAATATTAAATAGGGCCAGATAGAGAAACTTTTTGGTTTCTGTTTGACTTGGAATCGGAAATTTCTTTGTTGAGACTCATGTGTATATCATCCGGTACTAGTAATTTAGTTCCACAATACGCCGAGGAAGGCGCTTTCCAGCCTTTACACCCGTCTGCACGGTGCTGCCACGTGGCGGACAAAATATTGACGGAGGCTTTCGGGCAAGGAGAAGTCGATCATTCTCGTTGTCACTGCTAATTGAGTGTCCGTATCAGTTCATTGGTGATTTATAACTTGGTTCATATATTTTCTTTCAACTTTTCTGCTTTCCTCTCCAAATATTTTTCTCACGAAAGACAGTTTTTATTTCAAAACTTATAATTTCAACCAACGAATTTCTTTGAGGAGCTCATTTTATAAATTATAATTTTCATAATTGGTGAATTCCATAAAATACAGTCACCCTCCACTTTCGTGGGATTTTGTCATTTTTTTAATTACATGATTTAATTCTTCAGTTTATTTTATTTTTATTATTTTATTGCCCTTTAAGAAACCGCTACGGTGTGTGGCATAGAGAAACTACTCACCAGGCTAATTTTGACTCAAATATGACCCTACCGTGGTCGGACTTTGTCCTTCTGGTTCCTTATCTCTCACGGATAAAATGACATCCTAAATGTATCTGTTTTACTCTTGATACTTCTAATTTTATCTATGATGATGTGTATCTATAATGATATCTCCTACCATAGTACGGTTGGGTAATAATACCTCTTCAACATCACTGCTAAAGAGACGCCCTTACAATTAATTGAAGAACTTCAGTAAATAATTCAACCTTCGCTCCGTGAGTGATTGCCAGCCTAGCTCCTCTAATATTTTGGATACGCTAATAAGTTTATCATAACAAAGTTTTACAAATGCAGCTTCTCTACGCTGAACGCAATCCAATTTGGAATTCAAATTAACTTCATGAGATTCACATATACTTGCAGCATATTCTAAATGAGGTCTACCCACCGATAAATAACATTTCTCTGTGACCTTTTCATCACATTTTCTCAGTGCTGTTCTAATGAATCCTAATTTGTTGTTAGTTTATCCGCATATTCTAAGCATGTCTTTCACCAAAAATACGTCTTGAGTGAGGATACTTAATGCTTAAGTATTTAAATCGAGTTTACACTATTTCAGTGTTCCCGTTCGGAAGACAATTGCACTTTTTCCAAAGGTTCATGACTACGGACTTCTTTAATTTTAATTCTAATTGGCAAGTGTCGCACCAGCGTTGTATAGCATTAAGGATAACTGATAAAGCCCATGTGTTCTCAGGATCACGGATATCACGGCAAATCATGGCATTGTTGACTAATAAACGTATCTTAAAAATGAATACGGCGTTATTTCATTAACGTTAAGTAAGAATGAATGAGGTCCATTAAGAATTCCCTAGGGATAACCTAAAATAACTTCTACTGTAATAGAGCTAACTCAATTTTCCAGTGTTTTGGGAAGATTTAACATGAATAAAAATATAAAACAAATGGAAAAGATTCTCTCTTTATGGTTGACAGGTCTACCATATTCTGTTGTAAAGATGGTGATGAAGAGAATCACATGAAATAAATGACTTTCTTATATCCGCATTAGAATCAGCAGCATTGTATTTTATAAGAAAAATACTCCCGCTCTATGCTAAAAGTAAATGACATTTTATAACACGCACAAGGCTAAATTTTGATAGACTTTTTTTTACAAAAAAAGAACTAATCATTTAAGAAAATGATAGGTGGTTTTGATCTGAATCTATGAGTTCGACAATCTCTCTAATTTCGTAGCAATTGTGGGCCTTAACGATTCAATAAGGGGTCTATTTCTATCTCCAATACCGGATGCAAAACCACTCGCTTTATATATTTGTAATAAGCTTAATCTAGCCCTGAGTAATCCCACATCTAAAGGTTACCACCCGAGATTCTGTATCAAACGTGTGACGCTGTGTGCCCTTTGGTACGAATTTTTCACGAACCTAGCGGTTTTTCTCTTTGCCCTGTTCAATTGTACAATTAATGTTTTTTGAAAAGGATTTTAAACGCTCGGCGTATACTCAATGTGAGGACTTCCTTAAAATAAATAGCGCATTTCCTTCACTTTTTCGTCGCTACACCTTCTGACTATACTTTGGAGGCCCTTCCGACAGCTTTTTTAGCGCCCCTCCACAAATCGTGTGCATACATTTTCCACAAGAAAGATCCAAGGTGACCCCCTAAATATTTTATTTCATCGATGACGCTCCCTCAAACAAATCCGAGCGTGTGAATTTGCGAAGTTGGGTTGTGTTTTCTAAATACGAAAATGTACCATGATGTATTTCTTAAATACATCACGGTACATTCTCGTATTTAATTCCAGCCCTCAATATTCAGACCAATTTTGAATGTTGTTGAAGTTAGTTTTTTGTAAATCCACGATCTACGTCATTGGCTATTTCCCTGTAGAATACAGAGTCGTCGGCAAAGAGTCTTAGACAATTTTTATTTTACTGGTGATATTTTTAATGTACAGAAGAAATAGTAGTGGTCCCATGACGGTCCCCTGTGGGACGCCGGATGTTACTTGCACAAATTTAGAGCTTGAGTCATCTATCACTACCCTTTGTTTGCGGTTAGCTACGAAATTAAGAATCCAGTTTAGAACTTAGTAATTTATTCCATGCCATTGCAACTTGTGAATCAATGTAGCGTGGGTCTTAATCAAAGGCCTTTTTGAAAACCAAGAATATCGTCTATATTTCTTTGTTTCTCTCCTCGGATAGTCGAACGACGTGTATAAAAAGTCCCAACTACGTTTCAAATAATATCTCCTCTGTGAATACATATATCCTGTTGGACAATAGATTGTAAGAGTCAAGGAATGTCATGAAGTTACTAACAACAAGGTATTTCAAGACTTTACAGGAGAGGGTATTACTAGATAAGGTCGGTAATTCCCGGAATCTTTTTTATTTCCACGTTTATAATTAGGTATGATGTTGGCTATTTTCCAATCCAGGGGAAAAACATCATCTGAACTCGATTTGCTGAATATAAATTAAGCAAAAGAAGCATGTTGGATGACGCAGTGCGAGGATATGGAAAGTCTGCAGAGGTAGGGTGAAATCGTTGCGCTGTACAGCAAAGTTAAATCTTTGTCGGGAAGTAAGAAAGGAAGATCAATGATAACAGTTAGAGAAAAGGCGGGTAAGATAATAGTTGACGCAGGAAAGATCCAAGAGAGATGGAAGGAATATATAGAAGAACTGTATACTAAAGAGCATCGACCAACAAAGTTAGACGTTTAAAAAGAATATGACGTAGAGGAAGATAGCTTAGGTCCAGGCATACTAGACGATGAGATAGAAAGGGCATTAAGGGGGATGAAACTAAATAAGGCCGTGGGGGTGGATAACATTCCGTGGAACTTTTAAAATGCTTAGGAAAATGTCGGAGGAAGAGGCTATATGGGCTGATCCGTAGTATTTATGAGGAAGGAATCTGGCCGGAAGACTTTGTGAGATCAGTTTTAGTTCCTATTCCGAAAAAGGTAAAGGCCACGTCATGTGAGGACTACAGGACAATTAGTTTGATATCCCACGCAGCTGAATGTGTTCTTAGGATCATAAACAAAAGGATAGAGAGTAGGGCAAATGATTACTTAGGGGATGATCAGTTTGGGTTTAGGAAGGGGAGAGGTACGCGTGATGCCATTGCAGTAATGAGATTATTAATCGAGAGGAATATAAAACACAACCAGGAGGTATTTGCCTGTTTCGTAGATTTCGAAAAAGCGTTTGATAGGGTGAATTGGGAAAAACTAAAGAGTATATTGAAGGAAATAGGAATAGATTGGAGGGATAGGAGGCTAATCCGCAACCTGTACATGTCTCAGACTGCTCAGGTGGGAGTGGTGAACGGGGAGTCCGGATGGGCAGTGTTAGGAAGAGGTGTATAGGGCAGGGTTGTCCATTATCACCGTTGCTTTTCAATCTGTATGTTGAGGAAATGATTAAAGAGGCATGGGAAGAACTGGAGGTAGGAATGAACGTGGGCGGGGAATTCGTAAAATCAGTTAGGTTTGCTGATGACCAAGCTTTAGTTTGTCAGTCAGCCAAGGGGTTGCAAGCTTTGCTGAGTGAATTGGAAATTCAGTACGACAAGTATCGGATGAAAATCAATGTTAATTAAACAAAGGTAATACGATTCTCTAGAAAGAAAAACGGTAAGCTTAACATTAAAATAGGATAGCAAAAACTAGAGCAGGTACAACAGTTTACGTGTCTCGGTAGTGTTTTGGACCAACACGGTCAAAGTAGTAGGGACATAAGGCGGAGAATTGCGCCAGGCAAAGAGGCGCTTTCACAAGGAGGAGGGAGTAGATGACAGAAACATTGAGTAAGGAAATTATGAAAAGACTCGTAAAAACTGTGATATGGAGCGTAGCTATGTACGGTGCGGAAACGTGTTCATTGAAGCAGGAGGATAGACGTAGATTGGAGGCTTATGAAATGTGGGTGTGGAGAAGAATGGATAAGGTGAAATGGACAAAGAGGGAAACAAATGAGGAAGTGCTAGGTATGGTGGGCGAAGAGAAGGGGTTGTTGGGAGAAATCCTGTGGAGACAGGAAAAGTGGCTGAAGGGGTATTGACCGGCAGCGGGATGATGAAGACTGTGATAGAGGGGAGAATGTTGGGCAAATGAAGAAAGGGAAGAAAAAGGATAGGGATGTTGGACGGGATGAAGGGAGGAAGAAGGTGCTCAGAGATGAAGAGGGACCTGATGTAGAGTAGAATTTTTTGTTTTTCTAGGTGTCAGAGAATATTTATTTAGGAGCAGTCCATCTAAAAACCTACCTTAACCGGTTGACTACCTAATAATAATAATATTTACCCCAAGCCCTTGTACATGCATGCTTAAAAAATAAGGGGACTGGTAATAAAGAGAGCGCCCTACTTACTCTGGAAGTTCACACAAAGACCAAGAGTCCATTATGATAATGTCATAGTTAGAAGAAACTTGAGGAAATTATTTCCGAGAATTTAATTTTCCCTCAAATCTGTGAGAGACTTTTAATAATAAATATGGTGAGGGGAGGGACAGTGAGAGAGAGAGAAGATGTTGTCTCGGTCGATTGCACCGGGGACCTGCTTCCTGGAATATTGTCGCTCCCCTGGAAAGCAAGGGGCGTGCGTGTGTGTGCGTGTGTATCTGTTGCCTTCGTCATCCCACAATGCGCATAGAGGGCGTCACGGCGATTTTTTTTTGAGCGAGATGCTCGACTTCCACATGCCTACGGCTCAGCTCAAAATTCCTAATCGAGTTGAGTGATTTTACATTTATATTCGTCCTTAATTTTAAGTTCATCATAACTCCGAAGTATCTCCACAAAGATACGCCATTTTGATTGAAAAACTCCTTATTTCCTTTTGAAACTGTCAATTTTCCGACGGTTTCTTATGCTGGAATAAAATATTTATGCTATAACCCTATTTATTCTGATGTTAAAAATACGGACGATAGACTTTTACTTTTATTCCTAATACATGTCACTAATTTTTATATTTTGATAAGTACCCAAGTGAACATTGACAAACATTGAGCATATTTTAGCAATTGCTCACCATTAATGGTGTACGCTAACTGGTTTACGTCATACTTTATTCACATTTTATTATTTATAGCAACAATACATTTCTTAATTTCAAGTGGAAACCACGACAGCGGTACTAACGGGTGTATGATTGATTTTAGGCCTCCGATTTTTTCATTTGATGATACGAAGACAGTTGATAATATTTTTTCTGTTACACTTTTAATAGCAATTGAATTATTATTGAAAATCATATCACACATAATTGAAACTATATTATTCAGAGAGTTGTTTTAATTTGAATTGAAATATTTTTCACTTTTGTAGAGGGGACATTGAGGAAGTCAACGGATATACTTCATTCGTAATTAAAGATATTCTGTGAACTATACCAATAATCATATTTTTTGGATGATAGTTATCTGTGATAATCGACCGAATATATCTATGTATAATTAAATATTTAAATTCAGGAAGACAATCAATCATTCTCATTTGCAAGGTAAACCTTGGTTAGGTATTTTTCCGATCTTTGGTCGTTGGGTTTTTTTTCGCATTAAAATCACCGCTGGTGCGTTATACGGCAATTAGGATTAAACTCTAAAAAGTGCGTAGTGATGAATTTTTCGAAAAAGAAAAATTACCTCTTGAATGCCTACAGCATCGGGAAAACTAAAATAGTGTAGCCTCGGCTTAAATTCTTTAGCGTTACCCTGACTCACGACCAATCTTGGGTGAAACATACATATATACGAAGGATATTTGGAAACGCTAGCAAAAAAATATGATCTATCAGAAGAGTGCTGGGTGAATGTGATGAAAAGGTTAAAGAAAAATGCTATCTTTGCTGACTAGGAGTCATTTGGAATATTTTGCTAGTCATCGGAATCCTCGCGAAGTTAGATTGATTGGCGAATTGCATCGCGCGCAGCGTAGATGAGCAAGATTTGTAAAACGTTTTCATGATTAGCAGAGAATCGTTTCAAAATTATTAGAGGATCTTAGTTGGGAATCACTCACGGAACGGAGATTTAATTTCAGATTAAATCTCTTGAATAAATTGAAAGAACGTCTCGCTAGTAGTGATGTCAAAAATGTATCATCAGCCTCATCGTACTAAGGCAGGAGAGATCACGTTAACAAAATTAGAGGGGTCAACTAGAGAACAGATGTTTAAATAGCCATTTTTACCATGAATGATAAGGATTGAGAAAAAGGTTGTCTAATTGCAGAAGGAGGAAGAACGATTTTGTACCAAAAGTATTCTTGTGTATAATTAACCCCTGCCACATAAACTAGCAATGGCTTGCAGGGTGCTATTTAACATAATAATAATGTGTGTTTTTCCGGACGGTGAGAGGTGAGGAGTGAATAGAGAGTAAAAAGATAGAGGGGAAGAGGGGGTGTAGGGTTCAGGGGAGGGTTTAAAGGCTTTTTGAGGGTGGCCGTTACCTGCAAATAAATGGAAAGTAAATTTAGGTTCAGATATACACACGTGGCGAAGAAGCAGTTTGGCGGGTTCAGGCAGTTTTTGGGTGTGGACAGGAAAACCTACCGGTCTGGGCATTGGTAGGGAATGATGAGACGATGGGCTGCAGTGTGTCAACGAATCTCAATGGAGGGGAGGCTTATCGGAGCCTTAAAGCCACTGATGGACGGCATCTCTAGTTTGGCGTTCAGAAAGGACAAGTAGGGTGGAAGGAGTTGTAGGGTGGGAGTCAAGAGGGGGAGCTGGCTAAGGGAAATCGAGGATCCCAGGCACCCACGAGGCAACTTTAATTCCGATGTCTAATTTGCGAGTAGTTGAGGTAAATGATTCAGAAAATCTGTCAACGGGGCCATTAATCCTGGTAAGAAATAGAATCCTGACCCTGGAATCCGCGAGGGACGAGTTCCCCTTCCTCGTGGCTGGGAAGCACAATAAGAGATGCCCTGCAGAAAGTTTCAAACTACACGAATGGAACGGAACGAGTAAAATAGAGCGAATGCCTTTGTGTCATGATATCCATTGAATCAATGCAACGATATCCATTGCAATCTAAAATCCGAAACATTTGAAGTTGAAGAAGAGTCGCTTCAATTGAGACTTAAGGCATTCTCATCAGGACGCTGAAATGCTTAGATGAGGAGTAATTTCTTTAATTAAAGCCAACGCGACAAATTAAGAAAAAAAATAAATTGAAAAATTCACAAGTTTCAGTGTAAAAATCATTCGAACTCTGATATTGTTGCATTGAACTACATATTGGCGGATATCTAACTTAGTGTAGCGGCATCTCCCGCAGTTTCTTTTCTATCAGTTCTGCACTCGTATTCTGTCGTAATGTGAAGAAAATATCTCTCCATAATTTGGCAAATTATGTCAGTTTAACAAGATAATTTGCGCTCATTCAACGAAATATTTTTCTCCAATTCCAAGAAAAATGTTTTACAGCCTATCATTTTTTCTTTCTAAATAATAATTAGTTGATATATGGTGTCAGAAAAATAGAGTGCGCCATCCTCAATCCATCAAAAGAGCAGCGAAAGAGAAAGAAGAGCGAGGTGAACTCGTAATATTCAGTTAATAAGTTAAAATGAATAAAAGCCATAAAAAATGATACCCTTCAAGCAAAGACGAAGAAAAACCCACTCATTGTGGGCATTAGTGAATGAATCCTTATGTTAGTCTCATCTCTTCTTTAATTCGTGCATTAGTTTCACTTGGAGAGTAAGATCGATGAATTAGTCACCGCCCATGGTTATTTCATTCATCCTCGATGTAACCTCAAATAACTGCGGGAGATGCCGCGACAGTAAATTGAACGGAGTCATAAAAAATGGAGGCTAATTCACGTATGCATTAAAATGCACACATTTCAATGCATGAAAGTTATTTATCTTGACCGGGATTTGTTCCAGGAATCCTAAAACGTCCGATTACCGAGGTATTCTTATAGTTCTTAGCGTCCTAAACCCTTAGTCATTTTAAATTATCAAGCTTACTCTTACATTTTTCAGCACAAATATTACTTAAAATACCATGACATGTAGTATATCAGCTTCACTTTTCAGGTGAATAGTCACAATAATTACCCGTCCTTTACCATCTATGGTGACTTAATACAATTTAAAGAGACACTGCTCGTTTATCTGAAATACGAACGCATTTTTAAAACGCAAAATTGTCTGAAGCCCGGTCAACACAAAGATCAAAAGGCGAATATAAAGGTGTTAAAAAATTGTTTTCACTCAAAGAAGCCCGGAGATTGCAAATGAAACACCGCTTGGAAGTGAACAGAGGGTTAAATTTCAGGTCGAGGTCACCTGCCTGGCTACTTGAGTCTGCAGGGGCGAGGTGAAAGGGAAATTTATCCCTTCGCAGGCCCCCCAAGACTAAGGCCGCCCTCGAGCGTCATAAACGCAAAGACCGACGCAAGAGACCGAGACTGGGGGCAAACGGACGCAAATTATAACGAGGGCCGAGTGGGGAGCGAGAGGCCGCCGCAGGGGAGGGAGAGGAAAAATAATAATAATTTGTCGGCAAATTGCAAAGGGGTGGCAGAGGCCCAAGATATCTCGGACGGAGAGGTAACCCGAGCCAGGGTCGTGGATGATGTCCGCAAGGGCCGGGTAGGATGCCATGTGGGTGGAAGTGGGGAGAGGAGGGAGCGAGGCCGGCGTCCGAGGAAGACGACGCGCCCCACGAGAGAGGGGATTCCAAGATGGAAAGGGGGGTGGCGAGGGGAGGAGAGAAGCAAAGGAAGCAAGGGAGGTCGGAAGTGGCAATTAGCAGGACTCGACTAGCCGGGGCGTAAAGTACGATAGTAGGCCTCTGACAAAGGAGAGGCCTTAAACCGGACCCCTTCTTCGTCCTCGGTCACCCGTTTTAGGGCCGCCACTTAGTCGGGATCTTATCTATGGCCCTCGGGTGAGGAGCCAACGATTCCAGTCCCAAGTTCCCAACCACGATCCACTGATCTACGATAATCTGCCGCGACCCCCTCCACACCACAAGCCCCCGTCGCAATAAAGTCATAAGGAGCACCGATATTGTAAATTATAGCACAATCTTGAAATATAAGAAGATCGCATTTACATCGGCGTGGGAAGATTAGGGTCGCGTAACACAAGAAAGTAATAATTAACAGGAAACGTGAAAGTAAAATTTGGTTTGTCACACTTTTTAGGATTCTTAAGATTTCCATCATATTCCTAGAATTGAATCTTTGTTGGACCACTAAAAGGATAAAAAGTCGTGGCGGGAATAGGCAGACTGAGTCATTAGTTATTAGTCGATTCCATGAATATCGCCAGTGTTCGAACATTTCTTACGCTATACTATATGCATTAAAGTTTGTAATTTATACTACGTATAAACAGGGTAACTGTTATTTCAACCCAATTAGCTACCTTTTTGGCGTCTCTGTCAATGTTAAAGTGTAATTAAATCGAATAAATTTAAAAAATAATCTTTGCTTTCGTTCAATCTTATTTTACGGTATATGTGTTTGCATGAGTATTGGATGGAGGGATTTTTGCATGACTGTGTGCGCTGCTGTGGGTGTAATTTTCCGTGTTGTTTTTTTTGCATGTGGTATTTTTCCTTTTTACGGTTGGTGACCTAACACCCCCCGCCACACGCCCTTGCGGAGGCTTGCGGGGTATTATGTAGATGTAGATGTAGATGTATTTTAGATATCATCACTCCCACTCTCATTAACACTTCAATTTCAAAAACTAATGGCTAACCATTTCGAATTCTGCAATACACTTTTGATATTCTTAAAAAAACATTTAGAGGACACTGGAGTGGTAAATTTGAGTAATTTACCCACATGTCTGTTAGCAACAATAAATGTGATTCTTCCAATGGACCACGCCATAAACGTCAAGGCGGTCGAATAAACCCAATCTCAGCGAGTAGAATATCTAAATCCTTACATGCAAGTGGTAGCAAGGGAAGGAGGGTTAGGTACACTAATTAGCCATTGAGGTGGTGAGTGAGTAAGCATTCTGCTATGCTTTGTTTCAGGGCAGTTCTAACCGTCGTGCCACATGCTATTTACCGCTACGAACACGTCCGAAGGAAACGAAACTCCTCCGATCGATAAATCTCTTCCGGTGTAAATTTCAACTCAATTCTTCGTTTCGGTCTTGCCCACCAATAAAGTGAGGAGTCAGAATGAATCCCTCTGGTTCAATACTGAACCCGTAGAATTGTTTGATTTATTTAAACAATATAACTTTTTCATAACGAAAGTACTTACCCCGTATCTATATCACAGCAAGAGATATTTCTCGACACAATAAGTATTAACCAACAAGGTAGTGAGTGCGCACGGTATACGAGTACATTTATATACTTTTTGCAGATTCCCCCCACTTTTCCCAATCCATTTGAAAAACCCAAAACCCCCTCATCCCTTACCCTTTCCTCCTGGTGCTGCATCCCCTACCACACATCTTTTTGTTGGCTCGCAGGGTATTGATGTAGGTGTAGATTTCCCTCATCACTGCAGCAGGTTACTGGCACTCGCTACCTCTCCTCACTTCAGGAGGAAATGGAGTAAATCGGAGGAGTGTAAAGTCATTTCCGAAAGCAGAGCCTGTCCAGAAGTAAGTCGCGCCAGAAACTCTCCCGATTCATCTTTCGCATGCCATGGCTTGCAATTCGATTCCGAATCACCAAGTGGGAAACCATCAACCGAATTCAACGGGAATGATGCCTGCGACGCCGCCAAAGTGCACCCTGACAGCCATGGAGACGTAAATCCGAGGATTTAGCGGCGTGCACAGGGAATCGGAGCGACTGGTTGCCGTCTATCATCGTCACTTCAGGGGAGTTCGAAGATTGAGGGTAGGTCGTGAGCCCGCTAGTCGAGGGAAAACGAGGCATTTCGCTCCAAGCCGCGAGTTTATGGCAACCGAGGGTTGTACGATTTCATTAAATTCCAGATTCCTCCGGGTTTAAGAAAATGTACGATCGAATTTTCTTTGAAGCTGGTCACACGGAAATTGTGAAAAGGAGAGAGGGATGAAACCCCTTCTCACAGCATACGATGAGGAAAACTCGATTCCTTATTGATGCGGCTCAAGCGGTATTTTTGTTTCCGCGAAGTGCATTGGGATATGAATAATTTGGACGTCAAGTTCCATTCCAGAAGAACAGGAAGGAAAATATCCAACACTATAGTAATCCCGCCACTCTCTCATGTATGCATCTTTCATCGCCGAAAAAAGTATTTACCCCGGGAGAAAAGACGAGTATCCTGTGAGTATATTTCTGCGTAATACATTCCCGAAATAATGCATCGCTGCAGAATCGAAATGTTACTTTCAAGGGAAGGATTTTTTTTCCCTAGGGTTTAGCACATGTGCCAGCGAGGTTAATAAATCAGGAGAGTTTAGTATAAAATCTTAGAGTCAGTTTGTTTTGATGACTCCCAAGAAAAAAATGTGAGGTCTATTGAAATATTTTGGCGAAAATGTTTCCAAGGCTGATTGATGACTGAATGCATTTCATGATAATTCTTTTGTTGCAAGAAACACATTTTTTCAAATACTCGTGAATTATTGATGGCCCCAGGCGTGATTTCATTAATTTATTCCAAGAAAACCGATTAAACAGTAAAAATGTGATTAATGGACGTGAAATTAGACAGGAGTCCTCCGCTTCTGTATAGTAGAAAAAGAAATAATTTTTTTTACTTCACCACTGCTTATGAGTTTACTGCAGCCGCATTTTTTGAGCTTTTTTGATTTTACTTAGACCTTTTTGCGAAAGAGGGGGTTTCAACTCTTGAATCAATTATAAGAAATGATTTATAGTATAATCATCGAAAATCTTCTTTAAAATCAATCAATGCTTCATTTTTTTAAATTGATGATTCAACGCCCACAACATTAAAAGTGGGCGGTCCTCAGCGAAGATCACCCTTCAGGTGTCGCGATGACCTCTTTCTAACGTTGCCAAATCTCCTTCTTTAGTTCTTCATTATATCATGCTCCCTAACAAGTATTTATTTCCTTCTTCCTTAAAGCATACCCTGCAATCTTCCATCCATCACGATCTTCAGTGTACCACTACATTTTAATATTACCTCCACCCACTTTTTTTGCCTTTTTCAGAATTACCCTTGCAACTATCTCTCTTCGCTCTCAACCCCTCAGCCCAAACTTTAATTTCCGCTTTTTCCCATGACTACATCTCAATAGCCTTCGAACTACACTCATCTCCGTACCACATATCCAAATCTCCATGTTTATGTCTTAAATTACCTTTTTTTCATTGAGATGAGTTCTTTAATCAACCACCTTCTAAATAAACACCCAGGGGATGGCATGCTAACGCCCTCACCTGCCGAGCCAGAGGTTTTGGGTTCGAATATGCTCTTAACTCCGGTCTAAATCTTCCAGATAACGTTCATCTAGGATCTTGCTCTCTGTGAATGCAAAATTTTATTGTTTTCTTGGAATGTTTTAAATGAAAAGATGCTTCTCTCGTGAAAGACATTCTTTTCCAATCCGATCGGAACCAATTATTCACAGATATTGTCAGCAGTGAGGATTTCGAAAATCGTTTTCTATTTACAGAAATTACAGGGTATATTCAATCGAGAGCGGTGTCTACAATGTAGTAAAAAAACTCTTGCATCAGCAAGGCTTAGGTGATTACAGATTTGAAAGTGATTGGTGTTCAAATTAAAATACCTGCGAAGGAATCTGTACATGCGCATTCTACAAACTGCTGAACGACAAAGATAATTCTGTACTATTACTGGATCGGCAAATGAAGAGGCTCTTATCCCAACTCAATGGTCCAAAAATTAATGGGTGGAGATTTTGCTGTGCCTTTAATTAATTGGAGCACAAATAATTTTGAAGACAAAGAAACTGCGCGTTGCTATTGTATTCCTTTACGTGGATCTCCATGCATCAATTTGCCATTTCTCCAAACACAATTGATAATAGTATTGATTTATTAGCATGAACATAACCCATAAGGCCTCAACTATAGAATGAATTAACATAATTTGTGACCAAAGAGCGCTATATGCTAAGTTTTATATATAATCTATGATATAATATAATATAAGTTGTATATAATATAATATATAAGTGTCATAAGACCTATATTGGGTCCGAAATTAGACTAAAAAAATTATTTATTTAAAAAATGAGACTACAGTGGCTTAGATTGCGTGTTACAGAGGTTATTTGCATTCTTTGTAATTTGTTTAAGGAAGATAGTACAAACCGGAATACGGAATATACGTGGAATAACGTCCATAAAATCACGTGCTCAATAGGGCGCAATTTTATTCTAAGTAAATTAATAAAATATAACGCGAAACGTAGATGGTGCGAAGCGGAAGTTATAAAATAGCCAATAAGGAATTTCGGGAAGCGTAGAGCGAATCCATAGAGAAAAGATTAGCAGATATTTTGAAAGAGAATCCAAAAGTAAATTGGTTCTCGGTCAGAGAGGTTCAGGGAAATAAGTCTAACGTTAACTTACTCATTAAGGGGAAAGATGGAGGGTAACTAGCAGTTTGGGAATGACAAACTCGTAACATTTCTTCTGAAAGAGCGGTTTTACTAATGTCACACCTAATAGGTTTCACTAATGCATAAGGAGTCACTTCAGGTTGCCCCCTGGGAAGTGTTATCTGAATTATTTTATTCCTTCTTTACGTTAATGGTATAAACTACATGTTCAATTGTCAAATACGCATATTTACCGGCGAAGAAGTGACTTACAGATAAATTCGTAGTCCTTATGAGATTAAGATTGCTTTAGCAGATGATCCGAATGTTACACAACGTAGGTGCGACATTTGAAAATTAGAATCAAACTTAAAAAGTGTGTGGTGATGAATATTTGGAATGAAAGCAATTCTCTCCCGGATACCTACTGAACCCAGAATACCGAAATACCAAGTGCAGGCTCGATTAGATACGTAGGCGTTACCGACCTTTTCCTGGGTGAAACATATATGGGGATCATTTGGACACGCTACTGAAAAATTAAGATTTATTTTAAGGGTATTGGGGAAATGTCACGAGAAAGGTAAGGGGAAATATCATATTTCGCTGGATATATGTGATTACGCTGCTAGTATATGGGATGCTCATGAATATGGATTGCCAAATTAGATCACGTGCAGCGTAGAGGAGATAGAGGCCCTGTAGCTCTGTATAATATTGTTATGATGAGCTGAGCAACGAATCAAAATTATTAGAGCTAAGTTGGAATCACTTGCGGATGGAAAGTTAAATTTCAGATTCAATCTCTCGCACAAATTTAAAGGTTTCTTTGGTAATGATGCTGAAAATATAAGTAGAGAGATTATGTGCAGATCAGATGAGGTTAAGATGGAACATTTCCCAGGAACGGTAAGGGATCAGACTACATCAGTTATCCCCCGATGGTAGGCTAAACAAGTATTTTGTGTCAAATTTAGTATGGTGTGCATTCATCCCCTGCCACACACCCTATCGGTAGATTTGCAGGTCACCATGCATATATGTATGAGTGTGGAATAGAAGCATGATAATCAAAGATCATCAATCACAGTATTACTTCCAGGCAGATCTCTCCACTCAATTCCCCTGTATTCTGTTAATATTCATCTCGCCTAAGCATCGCTTCTCTTGGATGTCTGTTATTATTTGTTCCGTCGTCGGTAACACTCTTTCAAAATTTCTACCGGCAGAGTCAAACTGAGGAACAAGCTTACACATTATTCAGCTTTTTGCCAATATTTTGATATTATAACAATAAATTAATGATTAATTTTTTTTAACTTTAAGAAACCAAAACTATTTTTATGATTTGATTATGATTTACTTGCTTTACTCACTTAAGTACTCCTTGCTGCCAGTAAGGGGGACTTACATTTGTTATAAATTATTTCAATAGCTACACATAAGTGTGCTCTCTTCACACATTTCATCTGAGTACTTATGGATTTAAATGCATAGTATTTTGGTAATAATATATATATATATTACTTAAATTTATTGTTTATTAATTAGCATTTTAAATTCGACCCTAAAGTACGATATGCATTTAAATAGTTGTTTCTCTTTGTTTATCATACACATATGATATATAAAGAGAGATGTAGACGTAGATGCGTTTTTGCTACGTTGGGAAAAGAGCCATGTTGAAAATATTCCATTTGAGTCATTTGAGATCTCTTGTGTTTGTTCGTTTTAATATGACTCACCTCACATATTATTTTTATTACAAGTATTTTAAATTCAAATTACTTTCGTGATTGGTTTCATTAGCATTCATTGAAATAAAATAATGTTACTTTTTCTGGCCAATATTGAACGGTTTTTCAGGTTGGTGAACATTTGCATGGTTCAGTTAGTCCATACACATCCAAATGCTGAAAAGAGCGACCAATTTTCAAAAGTGGGATTCATTTCCTCGGTCATGAACATTTTCGGAAAGAAATAATAAGAAGCTTCAAGCTTCTTCCTCACGCTGAGACTTCTTTCATATATCATATTAGCATTCCCTTTACGTTCATATCATTCAATATTTTTGGGCGAGCCAGGTAAAATCTTACATCACAGTCGAAGGATCACATCCAGTGCTAGAAAAGCTAGAAGAGAAACTATCGCAGGCCAATACCGTTGATGATTTGGTAGTGACCCATATTAATTGACTGCCTGACAGATGAAAAGGAGCTTATAACAACATTATCCATAATGACGTCGAGGGCCTGCTTTCAAATTCCATGTTAGTGCCATGAGGGTTGCTTCGCCGCACAATGCGGTAGGATAAAAAATAGTAAACACTCTGAATATATCTATGAAAAATTCAGAAGAGAAACTGAAGAACTGTGGATCAATTTATCAATGGGTGCAAAGGCCACCAGACCATTATATTTTTCCTGATAGTAATAAAGGGGCTTTACATGGAGGGAAAAATATAAGTATAGGGTTTTGATATGTCAAAACCCTATACTATTTGTCATTTTTTAATAATGCAATGAATATGATGTCTTAATTTTTTGTCAACTATGCACGTGATAAAACGCCCTTCTTCCCATACATATCATGATGAGGTCAGAAACATTTTTGATTTACTGATTATTACCAGTTGTAATATAATGGGATAGAAAAGTCATGAATTTGAAATGATTGAGGAAAAAACAGGTGAGCAGTTTTTGAAAATGTTCTAGAGGATTGCTGAGTCTATCCCTGGCAATATTAAAACTTGCAACTGAAAAAAAAATAATATTGCACAAATTGATTGCAGCCCAGTCTTGGTGTTATGCCCAATGGCAGTGGAAGAAAGCGTAGGCAATGAAAATAATAAAGAAATAGGAATTTTCATTTTGGACGTCAATAAAATCCCCCAAATACAGTCAGAATAAATAATGTTGGCCACGACAAACTAACGAAGGATTTGAAGAAGATGCGGAAAATGAGGTTATAAAACTTTGTCTGCATGTAAAAATTGCATTATTTCGTTACATACTCGCTGATTTGTTGAATTTCCTTCATTATGATGCATTTGAAACATATAAAAGTACTTGGATATACTCCTCTGGCTACACTCTATATTTCTTTTAATTTTAAACTGAGTCTTTCGTTTCTTCAAAAGCAATCATTATAAGAAATTTTTCCCCGTATAGATTCTTGATCAAAATTTTGGAATATATCACGTGCGTGAACTTTTACATCCAGAATTATGTAATGATGCCAAATACATTGATGGTTGGTGATCAAATCTCCTTTGCCACCGCACGCCCTTAAATGTACAACTTCCAGCCTATGATGCTTACAGGTTACAACAGCGTATTATATTTTAAATGTACATACTTCATGAATTTATTCATAAGCATGACATTGTAAATTTTCAACTTAATAGGCATTACAGGATTCTGAAAAAATACACAAGCATAAAACAATTTACCCACATGTTTATAGCCATAAAACCAATACAGCGAAAATTTTATTTTGACTGAGAGCGAAAAGTCTATGCAGAGGACAGTAAGAGGAAGGGATGCTGCGTGGAGGTCGCGCGGCGAAGTCCACCCACAGCCACCACTTCACTGTAATTTCTGCGGCAATAGTTATGGCAGCGTAGTGTGAAGGGTATCCCTTCGCAAGGAGGTACACCTGCCAAAGGGCTGGCTGTGGAGCAGCGAAGACAAGGCATTCAATCCCCGCCGACGGCGAGTGCTCCTTAAGACCCATCGCTTTCCTTTCACCACCTCCTTACTCAACGGACACTACCGCATAAATTTCTTCGTATAATCCCAGGCGTAGTCACCTCCACCCCTTCCTTCCCTCCGAAACCCTATTTCTCTTCAGTCTCAATCCTAACCTATCCAGGGGCGACGGCGGCTACCCTATCATTTCCATAAGGGGCGCCGGTCCCACCATCCATGCCCATTAAGTTAACCGTCCTCCAGGACAGCGAGCCAGGAGAGGGCATCCTCCTCGGATTCGCCTTATGCCGAAGGGCATAAGGAACCTTCACAGACAATAATAGTCCGCTACCTAACCCTTCCACCCTCCTCCCCCGTCCACGGCTACTCCCATTTCAAATGACAGTATTCAGAAATTGCACTCATCCCTCAGTCTGATTTTAAATGTTGGTATCGGGTTGTTGCGGTAACAAGTTGCCTGTCTGACCTCCGCGATGCCTCTTTCGGATTCGAAATTCGATTTAGACGGAATTTTAGACGGAGATCTGCGCCTAGGTGTGTCGCGTGGAGAGACCGTTGTACATGCAGTTCCTAGTCCGTTGTACGTGAGACTGAAGTGTGAACCCAAAGCTGCCAGAGTCCTCTGATAAGTAATCGCCTTCGCCTGAATTTACGTAGATGTTTTTGTCGCATTTCGTATTGAAAAAAAAATAACCCATAATAAAGCACATTCAAGGCTGATAAAAACAGCATCCTTTCGCATATCTATGCTACGTGATGCATCATAACAGAAAGAGTTTTTAATACCTTTAATCGCAATTAAAGGAGATTTATAATTTTAATTATATTCCTGCTGTTTATTTTACTCTGAAACAATTCACTCGATTAGTATTGCGGCGTATGACATGACATTTTCACGAAATTTGATGACAGGTTTCTAAGCCCATCCGTTTTTATCCCAAAATCGACAATCGCATAGATTTAGAGTCGTCACCCCTTATCATTTGAGCAACGGAGTGACAGTTAACTCTTCTGAACAAAAGAAGAACACTAAATAAAATATATTTGCTTCTACTTAAATGAGAGATGATTGAAAAATGAAATGAAAACTGATTTTGAAAGAACAGAGTGCTCATTGCACTGCGCATAACTAAAATAACCAAATCTCACAAAAGAATACAATAATTGTTCACCCGATCCCCCAGTAAATGAGATTGATAAGTTTGTTTTACGTGGGTTTTCAATGCATCTTGGGAGCAGCTCATTATAAAACCTACAAAATTAAAATTTTCCAAAAGAATTCTAGATATGTTTTCAGCTTCTTATGCAACCCGAATAAGCTTCCTCGACCGACGTAAATTGTTTTCCGCGGAGTCATTTTTTTCAAGTGGAAACAAAAAAAGAGTCCCTTCGAGCCGAATCTGGTTAAAAGGTGGGTGTAGTCGTAATTCGGACTTTGATTTCAAACATTTTTCCATCGAAACTGCTCAGGTGTGCTCTCTTTCATTGTCTTGATGGAAGAAAACTTTTTTCATTTCCAAACGAGTACGTATTTTTCTTGATTTATTTGCTCAGCCGTTGAAATAATAACGGCCCATACTCTCCATTTATAGTTTGCCCTTTTTGAAATTAATTGATGTGGATGATTCTGCGGACAACCTCGTTGGCCGATGTGGCCACCGTGTTTTCCTTCTTTGAAGCAAGATCGCATTTTGCAACACAGCTGTAAAGATCCTTATCCGCCAGAAAAATCTCCAAATTTGCCACATGATTGCGTTTAATTACCACTGAGAACAAACGCGGCATACATCAAACTGAGATTTTTTTCTCGCATTCAATATATTCCGTGTATTATTGAAAAGACTATTGCTTGTGATATTCCTGTAGCATTAAATTCAAAAAGATACGATATGGAAGACGATTATGAAATAAAAAGTAAAAGAATTTACTCGGATCGACAAGGTTGGAGTAAGCTACAGAGAAAACCATGAGTGAGGAAAGGGGATGGACAATATGAAAGAAAAATAATAAAAAATGAAAAAGAGATATAGATAGCCTCAAAAAAATATTAGAAATAATAAATAGGAAAAGGACAAGAGCACCAAGGATTTCAAACTGGACGATTAGATAGAGAGACGAGAGAAAAATGGAATAATGGAAACATATTTGTGTAGAAAGATGGATACAGACGGGAAAAATGAACTGAGATTGAAAAATAATAGGGTGAAATAAGCGTGGTGGAAGGCACTGTGCGAGAAAATAGAAATTTTACAGAGGAATGGTAAAGACTTTTAAGAAAAGCGTCTTAAAAATTTTAATTTGGAGCGTGGTTTTATTCGGCGCGGAAACATGGTTATTTAAGCAGGATGATAGGCATAGATTGGACGCTTTTGAAATGTGGGCTTCGAGTTAGATGGAAAAGATGAAATTTACTGAAATAAAACACCAACGAGGATTTGACAGGCATGATGGGGAGGAGAGGTGATTGCTGGGAGAAATTCAAAATACATAGGAAAGATTGATACAGACCATTTTAATCGGGATCGGTATGTTAAAGGTTTTGAAAGAGGGTAGAACATTAAACAAACGAGTAAAGAACAGGAAAGGTTAGATATGTTGGAGGGAATGAAGGAAGGGAAGTATACGGGAATGAAGAGGAGCTTGTGGTGTTGGGATGTTGGTTTGTGTTTTGTTTGGAGAGGCAAGGTAACTATTTGGTAGTTGCGTTCATCGAAACCTACCTAAACCAATTAACTATAATTATGCATGAGGATGGGCTTGCTGGAAGAAAAGAATGAAGAAAGAATGAATAGGGAATTAAAGAAGGAGTTGTTGTCGTGTCAGATGTCAGATTTTGTTTTTTGTTAGGAGAGGCAAGTGAATTCATTGTTGAAAAATTGTGTAGGCTGCGTCTTTTCAAAGCCCTCCTTAACCGGTAGAATATCTATAATAATATGCATTGAGACTGGCGGATGGAGGGAGAGAATAATAACAATTTGGTGCGGGAGGGGAGATGGAATGGGAAGGCAAGAAGAAGAAATGACGTGCAGTATTCAGTCTCATTCAATTCACATCACTTTGCCACGATCAGAAAGATACGAGTCTTGTCCTGCATCCATTCACTTCCCATAAATTGTTTTCAGTTACAGGAGTTTGTGCCCAGTGGAACTCTCGTCCAGGCTTGATCTAAAGCAGGGGAGGGTAAGAAGAGGAAGTTGGAGGGAATTTCATCTCTTGGAGTTCGAGAAGAAGTTGGAGCGGCCGACCCACCCCTGTGTTCAAGGAATTGTCGGTCTCCTTGGTGAAGCAGCCCTTGTCAACCAACCGCTGCCTCACTCCCGTGTGTGCGTGTGTATTTCAGTCAATTTTCCAATACGATTTCCCTATCCCCCCTTCCTCCCTCCTAATCCCGTGGCTCTACTCGCCCAAAACCTTCTCCTGTTTTGGGGCACAATCCCTGTGAGATAGTTCCCGCAGGTTCCTGCCGTCCTTTCCTGTATCATGCAACTTTTCCGCCCAAGGATTCCGTACGTACACCGGTCGGATGGCACCCCGCAGTTCCCGGGGTCGTCCGTAATGGAGATAGACAGGTCGAAGTTAGAAAGAAAAAAGAATGTTGGGATTTGCATTTTTCCGGTGTTGCGCAAAATACACTCTTTCGGGCTTCATTTTATTGGTGTCTCCACCCAACGCAAATGAGATACGCATAAAAGACAAGGCGGTAACCGTTAACGTAGCGATTATTACGCCGACATTATCATCTTTGTTCCTATCAATTACAATTTTCAAGTCACTGAGATGTCTTTCGTAGGCATCTCTTTAACACTCACTAAATAATGTTAACGCCAGTGCAAAAGCTGAATATAAATCAATATGATTGATTATCTTAGCATTATATTTAGTAATATTTACAATATTCATCATTAAAAAAAGACAAGTTGACACCAACATCAGGAAAACAATATATGAAACCTATGGATTATTAGTAATATAGAGTTTTTTTCTACCATATTGTTGGTTAAACTAATTATTTATTCATAAAAATTTTATAATAAGGAAAAGTGATAAAATGTAATATGTATGACTACTCAAACAACACTGCACTGTAAATGGCATATAATTCTATAGAGATTTCCTTAGAATGATAGTAAACATGATAGCATGCTAGAACAGAGAAGTGTATGTCCGGATGGAGTCTCAATAATATAACTTTTGTCGAAAGCGCTGGAGAGACTGCGAAACTGCTCCGCAATCTGATGTAACTAAAATGTCTTCGTGAGTGTGAGGCGTGAACGCCAATGCGGTATGGTAAAAATTCATTTTAGAGAGAGATGTAAATAAACCGCGTGAATGGAAAAGGCCGCCAAAACTATACTTAGAAGAGAAAAAATTGAATGGTAAGGAAGGACGCCACGAGAACCTCCTGGAGAGGAGGTAAATGTTGAATTATTCATCGCACATTTTTTTGGAATTTTAACAGCATTGTATTTAGCTGCACACGTAACTTATAATTTACGCCAAATATTTTCTCTAGAATCGATTGCTCACGTCATCTTCAACGTAAAACTAATAGAGCTTATGTTTTATATAAATTTATCGATAGAAATTATATTGAAACGGAAGAAAATATCGGAACTCGATAAAAGTAGTAGGCGAATTATGAACAAGAATGAGCCGCGGGTTCTATATGCGTATCTCATTTTATGATTACATATTCCATAAATGTTGCACTCATTTAAAAAAATATGTGATAAAAAATTACAATTTTTCTTTCAGAGAATTTTCTCAGGAATAAACTGAGTAACGTGGGTCTTTACTGCACGAAATTTTTAAACAGAGCTTCGTACTCTTTTTACACATCTGCATAAATACTTCGCGATCCACCAAAAGGACGTGTGGCTGGGGATGCAAGCATCTGCCGCGATACTTAAGAAATACAACAGAAGAAGAATGTTTAAAATGTTAGAAAATATGGAAAAGCATTAATTAAAATTCCGAGAAGATGTGCGTATCTTTATGCATTTTAGCTGAAAACCGTTCCAAAACAAGTGATTAATATACCAAATATCAAGTTCTTTCGTATACAAAAAAAAGACGGAATTAAAAACCAACCACAACCCATTATGCAATAGACTACCACTTAAAGAGAGGAGACAGCCATTTTTGCTTGACTAATTAGCCAATTAAAACATGTGAGAAGTCTTCATGAGGGGATATTTTAATAAAAGGAGAGCAATTTACGAAACATATATATTATCCTGCCTCAATATCTTGGTTCGCCACTGATAAATGTCCAACAATTACATATTTACCCGACGAGGGCTCTCTAATTGCAAGGTCAGAGGGGAGTCACCAGTTAACTGACAGCATATTTTCTCAAATGTTTTTGCCAAGACTCCACGAAAGTTTATTTCCACTGAGCAGTAGTCTCTCGAGGGAGAAAACATTTCTGAGGGTTGTTTTCCCTCATTTTTAAACCGCTATACTCGCTCTGCACACAATGCGCGGGGACAGGGGAGGGTGGTGAACTTGAGTGCAGAGCCCCCACCGCCGGCCTCATCCAATCTCCGACCACCCTCTCCTTCTCTCTCGCATCCACCCGACCAACACGGACCCCGTGTCTCTCGTTACGTTGCGTGAGACCACATTTGGGCGGGCAAAGTTCGTTTCCCGCTCCCCCTTGAGAGGGGCAAGGGATAGAAAAGTAGTTATGCAAATGTTTGCGTTTCCGGAAGGAAGAAATGTGGAAGAGTTTGATGGGGGTGGGGTAGGAGAGGACCTCCCCCTTCTCTGAAATGAGCGAAGGTCTTGGGAATGAAACTCTAGCGATTCCCTTGGGATCGAGCGGGATGCGTAGAGACATCGTTCGCGCATACAAGCGTCCAAATACATGCATTCCGGCGGTAATAGTCTCCCTGAACACACAAGCACGTTTACGCTCAACGAGGCGAGTTGGTGGTAACTCGAGCAAATCTTTTGCGATACTTGCGGTCGCTCTAACGGCAAGCCCTGGCATTTTTAGGTTACATTGAAATATCCTGCCTGTGTTTATCTGTGATTTATTCGAAGACATCCCTGAGGAGATTTGATCGTTTCAGGGAAAACATCGAGGTTGCAGGAAGATGCGTAACGTTCAGCCCGAGAAACAACCCGATCTATAAAAAGTTATAATTGGAGAGGCCATTCACAAACAATTACCTCTCTATCATCCCGTGAAATAAAAAGCGACCTAATCGATTTGCCACACATTCAAAGAATGGAAGAGGACATTGTGCCACAATTAAGTACGAGTAACTTACAAGGTCTCTTCTAAAGGTAGTATGACTAATTTTTCCCGGCGAGACGGACGCACGCGTGGCGGTTTCTCTGCTGGGATCGAAGAGGGGTATTCTCAGAAAAGGTTAAAGACTGGTAGCAGTAGGCTCCCAGCCTTGGCGGAATGCGGATCTTTAGTTTGCGAAACCTCTATTACGTGAAACATTTTCGAGGAAACTAGTATTAATAAATTAGCTAAATTTCATATAGATTACTTTTATGAATTAAGAAGTATAAGTACCTTTGAATGTTTGCTTAGCTCCTCACAGGGAGTCTTTTAGAATAAATATTAATGAAGAAATTTACATTCACGGAAGTACGATACGGAGAATAGTATTGCGGCTTAATAGCCCCTCGTAGATTAGTATGTTCATTTACTTTATGATAGTCTGTGGCTCAATTTCTGGTAGATTTAGACACGCGAGGCTAGACGCAAATTAGTGAAGGTTGCTGGATTTTTCGGACGCAAGCTAGTGAAGCTTGTTGGATTTTTCGGATACCAGCCAGAGAAATCAGAGGCGTGACAGAAAAAGGAAATACATCCCTTAAAATGTCTCTCCCAAAAATAGTAAGACTGAGTAGATTAAAAACAATTTGCTGCCAGAATTAATACATTCACTTACAAGTCTTCAAGGTAGCACCCGTGTGCGTCCACACGCCACTGCCAGCGGGTTTTCACCGCTTTTAAGGCCTCCTGGAAGGCAGCACTCGGAATGCTGCTAAGCTCCCTCGTCACGGCCTGTTGTAACGTTTCCACTGAGCCGTAGTGATGTCCTTTCATCACGGGTTTGAGGCGGGGGAAGAGGAAGAAGTCTGGATCCCCTCGCTTACATGCTCGGGAAGCCCTCGGCAGATCCGCGTGCGGGTTTCCTTTTGTTCGTCCGAGAGCACTCGCGGCTACAACTTGGCACACATTTCTCTCATGTCCATGTTTTCGGTCACAGATCGGTGCACATCACTATTAGGAAGTCCAAATTCACCAGAAAGAATACAAGCACTTAATATGTGTTCCCTGTCCAACAAATTCTTTACTCTTGTAATATATTGGTAACGTTATTGAGGTCATACAGCGTCCTGAACACTCAATGTCTTCAACATCTTCTCTACCCTCTCAGCACATCAGATGCTACAAAAAAATACCCAATCTGTCAATGACGTTATCACCGTAAGATGCTTTGATCATGTGATGAGTTTCTTTCAGGTTTTGCCCAGTTTCACACAAAATTTGATGACGTGGCGCTGATTCAACAATCGGTTTATGACGGTGTATTACGAGGTCCACTGTAGTGGTTTTGAAAATGAACGATCCGCACTCCAGTCTTTCCTGAGACTAATATCCATCGAGCACAGCCAGAGAACCCGCCACCCGTCCGACCGACTATCCGCGAAAAACTAAGTCCAACCACTTCTGGGAGGAGCATGGTATTACTCCGTTAAGTTGGGAATTTCAGGCCGCATGGATTGAAGATATATTAACTCCATAAAAAACAAACTTCCAATTGCTTATTGTAGCGTATACTGTAAATTTTAAAATTTTTAATACATAACATTTCAATTCCAGAAATTTGATAGTATCAGCGAGGCGCTTAACAAGCCGTGATAAAATAGATTGTTTAGGGCTTCCGTTTTCCTCCAACTAGATGATAGAAGCATCGCACTCCTTGAGAAAAGTAACACCTAAAAATTCCGTCATTCTACTGAGGTGAAATATATTCAAAGATAAGGAACAGGTTTACAGACGCCTAATCGAGGCTTAATTTTCAGTGTCGGTAGAGACAAAAGTTGGAAAGAATACGTATGTGCTAATTAACGCCATCTACGCTATTATGTAAAATATTAAAACCCAGACTAAGTGTTAAAAAATGGATTATAATGATGCAGCAAATCCTTCAAAAACCAAGAGAGAAAATTATTATCATAAATAACGAGGAGAGGGACGGCCACCCAACAAGTCACTCATACGAATATGAGTAAGTCAGATTAAGAATAATAGAAAGGCACCTGTGGTTCATTTCTGTGACGCCGATGGAAGTGGGTGTAAAGATGAAGTATTTCAATAATTTGATAATAAGAATATTAGATATTCAGACTTGTTATTATTTCAGCAGTTTAGACGATCCGAATAAAAAGCAGAGTTCCCCAATGACAGATTTAATTACTTCATTTACCCTCTTGCATTCAGCCACCGTGCCTAATTAAAATTAATCACCAGAATATATTTGGCAAAAAAGGTCTGATTCTATATGAAACATTGAAGCCAAGAGTTTTTCCGAAGGAAAAATACAAGTTAAGATATCAAGAGAAAAAAAAGAATGAATATAGAATCTATGTAAATACATAACTTATTTGCAAATTTTGCACTCTTTACACGCATGTACTCATCTCAAATATGTGAAACTCTCGCTCCAGAATCATTCAACTCTTAGTACGTAGCATTTCAAGTCTTTCTGCCACCAGTGGTCTTTTTTCATTCCCCTTGCATGGCCGTCCCAATGCATTGATGAATAATATTCAAATGAAATCAGTTCAATCAGTTCATAATATTCAAATTTGAAAGTTCAAAAAGGTAAACAAGAAAGTTAAAATAGTGCAAGAAATTGGAGCAGCTGTGAACTTAATTTTAGGTCGAATCGTGTATTCCAGACAAATAATTCCGAAAAATGTCATTTATTTGATGGTATCGAAGTAATGTCAAAAATGAGAAAATATTCCAGGAATTAGGCATCAAAAATGAAAAAATCAGCCACAAATGTCAACAGACCTGCAAACGTCGAAAAAAATATAAAAAATTAAGCACCAAATTAAGAAAAGGCCACGCAAATGGCGAATGCTATAGTTGAAAGCCAAAGGAAAAAATTGATTTAATTAAATGTTTTTGAAGTCTTACGCATTCACTTAGGACTTAGTCATTTTATTCTGCTCTGCTGAAGCTCCTTCTTATTCCTTCAAGTCACATGATATAACGCAACCGTGAGTCAGTTAAGCCTTTCCCTTCCTTGATTCGCAAGGACCTAACCCTTCGACGTTCTCAGTGACGTGAATAGTTTATCCACTGACTCATACCTTCGAAAATAAATACGCTTCAAAACACGCAGTTTTCGCATCACAAACTTCAATTCAATTAAATCGTTTCCCTAAGGAATTACATTTGCTTGCCCGCATTCATTCCATGCCAGCCTAATTTATCGCTTTTGAAACTGGCCAGGAGCTTTATAAACAACATTTCTTGTCCTCTATCTCATTTTCGCTCTCCCTACTGACCTTTAAATGCGTGCGATCGCCTCGAGCGTTGTACCCTTGGCTTTCAATTAATTCGGTGACCATTGCACACAGGAACGAAAAGCGAAAGAAGAAATAAAATCGAGGAAAAATTAATGAAAGGGAGTTCCATCGACGTTAGCCCGGACTATGGAGCTTTCTTAAGTGGCTCTTTTGTGAGAAATGAAATGCCGAACTCATTCCAAAAGGCTTGGCCATTTTTTCAAAGCTTGATGTGTTTAGCAGATGTATGAAAATTAAGTTTTTGAAAAAATAATCCTTCGTGGTTGGAAAGCAGGAAGGTGTACCGGCTCCCACCACCCATTAAAACTCAAGGATACGCATTATTTAGAAAGGAGCAGCTCTTTATTATTCTCCGTAACTTAATGCGCCGTTGGTTCTGAAAACGTTCTAGGGAAAGTCAATTAGGGTTCCATTGCGATCCATGCCTGGTTTCCTTAAAGCTTTTTTGGCCATTGTCCTCCACGTTTTTCATATTTAATGGAAGCTGGCTTTGCTAATGCATTAATTTATAGTTGGACTCAATTCACGAGCGTTTTTACATGCCATTCAGTGTCTATCAATAAATAGGAAGTTAGATAAGTATGAATAATTTCACCGAAAAATGTTGATAAAAGCACACATTTTCAATCGATTATTATATTTCGATTTATTACACATCTTTCCACACTGAAAATACTAAATTGCACCTTTATATTATTTAAATTCCATATCCTCCACATTAGTAAAATACGGCGCTACCGATGAATAATGATTGAAAATGAATAAGCAGTTTATCAAATCATTCTAAAATTAGTAAATATATGGCAGACTTTTCCCAAAGAATATGGAAAGTAGGATTAGATACTGGAAGAGGAAATGACGTAGTTGAATATAGTTTAAGTCAAGGAATAATCGACAATAAGAGAGGCGTATAGGGAGATGAAATCAAGAAAGATAGTGGAAGTACCAAACTTCCTGCGGAACTACTAAAAGGTTTAGCAGAATGAGGGAGGAAGATTTACAAGAAAATTGACTAATTTGTAGCACATATTAGGAAGGAATCTGGCGTGAAAACTTTATGATATCAGTGCTAGCTCCTATTCTATAAAAAGATAAAGGCTGCATTATGTCAGAACTACAGGACAATGTGTTTGATACCCCACGCTGCTTAAGTTGTTGTCAGGATCATTAACAAAATGATAAAGAGTATGGAAAAAGATTACTTAGGGGGAATAGCCTGTATGCGTTTAGGAAGGCAAGAGGCACGGGTGATGCCGTTATAGTCATGAGATCATTAATCGAGAGGAATATGGAATACAATCAGAATATATTTGCCTGTTGTGTAGATTTTGACAAGGCGTTTAATAGCGTGAATTAGGAAAAGAACTAATTAGTATATAAAAAAAGGAATAGATTGGAGGGAGAGGAGGCTAACCCGCAACATGTACATATCTCAGACGGCTCAAATGCAAGAGGAGGATAAAGAGTTCGGATAGGATGTGTTAGGAAGGCAGGAAGGGTTGTCCATTGCACCAGCACCAGTGATAATCGTTGCTGTTCAACGTGCGTGCAGAGGAAATGTTTCAAGAGGCATGGGAAGAGTTAGAGATAGGAATGAAAGTCGGCGGGGAGTTCGTAAAATCAGTTAGGCTTGCTGACGACCAAGCTTTAGTTTGTCAGTCAGCCAAGGGGTTGCAAGCATTGCTGAGTGAATAGGAAATTCAGTGCGATAGGCATGGGATGAAAATAAATATTAATAAGAGGAAGTTTACGCGATTTTCTAGAAAGAAAAAGGCCAAGCTTAACATTAGAATAGGAGGGCAAAAACTAGAGCAGGTAGAACAGTTTACGTATCTCGGTAGTGTTTTGGACCAACACGGGCAAAGTAGTAGGGACGTAAGGAGAACAATTGCGCTAGCCAAAGAGGCTTTCACAAAGAGGAGGGAGTTGATGACGGAGACATTGAGTAAGGATGTTAAGAAAAGAATCGTAAAAACTTTGATATGGAGCGTAGCTATGTACGGCGCGGAAACGTGGTTATTGAAGCAGGAGGATAGACGTAGATTGGAGGCTTTTGAAATGTGGGTGTGGAGGAGAATGGAGAAGGTGAAATGGACAGAGAAGAAAACAAATGAGGAAGTACTTGGTATGGTGGGTGAAGAGAGGGGTTTTTTGGGAGAAATCCTATGGAGACAGGAAAGATGGCTGAAGGGGGTGTTGACCGGCAGTGGGATGTTGAAGACTGTGATAGAGGGGAGAATGTTGGGCAAATGAAGAAAGGGAAGAAAAAGGATAGGGATGTTGGACGGGATGAAGGGAGGAAGAAAGTACTCAGAGCTGAAGAGGGACCTGATGTAGAGTAGGATGTTGTGTTTTGCTAGGGGTCACAAATTATTTAATTAGTAATGAAGTCCATCCAAAAACCTACCTTAAACGGTAGACTACCTAATAATAATAATAATCTTGAAAAAGGAAAACCTATAAACGGCGAGTGTTTTGCGAACTTATTGCAAAGTTTGAGCGAAGAAGTCACGCAAAAGCGGCCGCATTTGGCAAAGAAAGAGTGTTGTTTCATCAAGAAAATGCGCCAGCTCACAAATCCTCTATTGCAATGGCCAAAATTCATGAATAAAAGTTTCAATTGCTACTTAATGCACCCTTTTCGCCAGATTTAACCCCCTCGGATTATTTTCTGTTCGCAAACTTAAATAAATGGCCCAGTGGTCAAAGATTTTCCGACCGTGAAGAAGTGATGTCGGTATTTAATGACTATTTTAAAGAGCAAGACAGTTCTTATTATAAAAAGGGTATTCAACTTTTTGAAAATCGCTGGGAAGAGTGTATAGAGCTGAAAGATTATGTAGAAGAATATATAATTTTTTTCCAAAAGTTTTGTTTTTTTTGTTGGGTCGGATACTTCTGGGACCACCCTCGTATGTACGTATACCGATGCCCAATTTGCTTTTTGGAATAATATTATATCAGTTTTTTATAATGATCGGAATTAGAGACCGAGGATAGCTGAAAATCCAGCAGAACCATGGTATATCTAAATAATTTCATGAAAATGAAAGGAAAGACCGCCACCAAGACTCGGAATCATACTTAAGAAGCAGATTTAGAAACGCAAGTACATTATTTCAGTAAATCAAAAAGAGTGTTGGGGACAATTGAATTTATCAGACGTCTGATCAACTGCTCTAAACATTAAACACCTCTTCCTTAAAGTCAAAGAAGCTTCTATGCTCAGCTATTTAGGAAGACTCAAGAGACATGATTATCTCATGGCGTCCTTGATATTTGCTGCAGGCCTAGAGATCATTACTCACGATGGACCATCCGTGACTTTTAGTCAGCCAAATCACCATTGTGGCAAAAACTCAGCCTTGGTAGAAATTCTGCTCAGGTATCGCCGTTACCTTCCTAATGTCTCATAGGCTGAATCAGGATCCTACGCAATTTCCTTGTAGCAATTCGGAAGTAAAAGAGAAACTGTGATTTCTATTCCAATGCTTCACTAATCAGCTTTTAAAAAGGTTCATATGGTTCATATATGCTAACAATAAAATTTATGTTTCTAGTAATAATGCGTTAAGAATGCAAGTATTTAACTTTTCCAAGTTGGTTTCCCATCGTACGAGTAGATGTTTAAAGCATTTCACTCGGTGTTAATATTTAGACCTACAGTGATAAGCTTTTATAGGAAGGACTCAGCAGCATATATAAATCGCAATCCATTTAATAAAAAAGAAACTTCAACAGCATTAATATTGAAATTACCCAACCTTCCCCAAAGAAAATGACATGGTAGTGGACTCCTCATAGAATTATCATCAGAAAAAGTCCATTATTGAATATTCCATCAGTGAGTTGTCTATGCTAAAAAGTTGTAGACTTTGTCTCAAATGAGTAATAATTTGGGAGAATATTTTCTCAACCTTTTTTGGAATTTTGTGTTGGGTCAATACTTTCAAAGTTATGGATTTTGCACCATTCCCGATAACTTCAGAAAATCACTCTCAAGTCTTTTCCAGTAGGTCATTTATAAAAATTTAATTACATCATTCTGTGGGACCAAAGAACAGATGAAGAACAACTAATACAGGAAAATAGAGGAAACTAGAATACTAAACAATCGATTTATTAATTATGATTAGGTTTTCTTGAAGTTAAAGTCGTGAAAACTTGCAAGGGAATTCTAAATGGAATTTACGATGAATGCCTTGTTTTCAACACAATTTAAATCTTTACTATTTGCTTCAGAAAGTTGATATATTTGCATGTTATTTCGTATAATTTTTCCTCGTAAAATCTTTACTCGTGTATAATAATTTCCTTAGGGATGTTTACGGTCAAAGATTTGTACGTTAATAATACCGTGGCAAATGATTTCATTATGAATGATACGTGCGTTTTATTTTATTAATTTAGCATGCACTCATTTTCAGCCTAACACTTTTTAGTCAATATTCATAACCTGTCTGGTGCATACAATGACTACAAATGAAAATATTTTTGTCAAGAAAGAAATATCTTAAGTTTGATAACTAATACTTGTCCTTTCCATTTAATTAAAATTATACAAGGTGCGTTCCTTAACTAAGGCAATTAAACTTTCTGCGCGGATCCTATTAGTCGAAGTGGAATCAAACTACTAATGGTATGTGAGGGGCATGCTATGATTTGCCCCAAAACTACGTTTAGTACTCTCCAAGCCGTGGAAGCGGCAGGACGTCAGTTACTGTAAACCTCTGCTCGCCGACCGTCACGAAAGACCAACCGAGCGGAAATTTCAAGTGCAGTTTTGCAACGCATTTAAAATGGAACTGATCATTTCCCCACCACCCGTTTTATGAAGCCGAGTCTCTGTAAAACGGATCCGCATATTGCCCTGATATGTGCTCCACATGAAAGGCGTGGTGTTAGAACAACCCCCAAATATTTAACTTGATTGGCCGTAGTCAGAACTGAACCCTCTATTTTGTAGTTTATATCCTGTTCCTCGCTCCCTTTGTTCCAAAATTTCAAAACTGCGCATTTATCTATATTAAGTGTAAATCCCCATTTCTTTCACCATTCCCAGATATTGTCTAAGTCTCTAGAGAGTAGCTCGCGATCTAGTTGGCTCCTTATTTCCCTTCATACCACCATGTCGTCAGCAAATAACCTCAGATTGCTACCAACGTGTGCGTTTAAGCCATTAATCTATATTAAGAACAGAAGAGGCCCTATTACACTTCCCTGAGGGACGCCCGAAGTTACATCTCTATCCGTTGAGCACAACCCATCCATGACTACTATTTGTTTGCGATTTGACAAGAATTCTCTGATCCAATTAATAATTTTCTCATTGTTTCCATAGCACTTAAGTTTGTGTAACAGTTTATTGTGTGATTATTGATATTCTCGCAGTTTTTTCCTCCGGACCAGGTGCTTTATTGGCTTTGATACTACGGAGCAGTTGTACTATTCCCTGCTTGGTCAGTGTAAGATCGCTCATGTATCGCATTTGGTGCGTTTGTGTTGTTATTGTAGACGCTCTGGGAAAAAATGGTTCAAAACATTTGCCTTTTTCACGCTAACTGTAATTATTTCTCCGTTAACAGTCTTCAAAGAATATACAGTTGGACATTTACCCTGTATTTTCCTAACATAAGACCAGAACGACTTAGGATTTTCCTCAAGATATTCCCTTAGCATTTTAGATTTAAAAGAGTGTAGTGCTGTGCGCATAATACTTTTCGTCTCACTACGATATTATTTTAGTTTCTGTTTGGATGTATTCACATAAACAATATCGTCACTTTTTAAACTCTCGTTGAAACTTGACTGTAGCTTTCTTTGCCTTCTAAATGCCGATCTGTCTTCCCCGTTGTACCATCTAGGTTCCTTACTGTCGTATTTGAGTTTGGATGGGATTAACGTCTTCATTCCTTCACGTAAAATTTAAATAAATATTAATTTTAATAAATTCCAAGTTTTTTTTGCATTGGTTGTCTCTGTTGTTGCCTTGTATTCTGGTAATACTATTTTGAAATATTCTTATAGTCCGTTAAAATTTTCCTTTTTGTATAGGTATATTTTACGCTTTTCTTTGTTTATTTTGACGAACTTACTTTTAACTCTACAAGAATAGCCTTATGGTCATTGATTCCGTCTATAATTTCAATGTTAGTAATGATTTCAGGCATAGAAGTCGCAAAGATATTTAGTATGCTTTGTTCCCGTTTAGTTAATTTAACAATTTGTTCTAAGCAGTGTTTTGTGAATATATGAAGGAGTTCTTGGCATGAATCTCTGTTTTCGGCAGATATTCCTACGAAGTACGTGTTCCAGTCAATTGACGGTACATTTATATCACCAGCGAATATAATAATACTGTTGCTATGTCTGCTGCTGAGAGTGGATATTTGGTCATCGAGCTTGTGTACACGAATTTATTTTTTCGAAAAATTTCCCAATAAATTTTATACAGGCAATATTTGAAATTGGTCATGGGAAGTTGGTATAAACCTTTCGCTCGAATCCTTTTGGAGTGGTTGTCGCCCATCGTCACTTGAATCGGCACAGGGTCCGGGGAAATTGTAACGAAAGAGGAAGAACCTAGACAAGAGGTGCCGCGAACAAGAGCCAGCGGATGAAAAAGAGGATATGTGTGATATAGACATGGGTCTGAATATGTATTCTCTCCCCTTAGAAGATTATGGCAAACACGAACACCGAGCAGCTAGTTTCCCAGCGCATTGCATGGGAGTTGGGCGTCGGCGGGCCGCGAGGCGACAACGGAGTTCCCGGGGGCGTTTGAGCAATGCAAGGAGGGTGTGCAAGCCCCAAAGAGGCGTGCCTTTGAAGGTTCTCCGGACCCCCTGTCACAGCACAAAGAAACCGTCAAGAGGGGTCGCTCCCACGGATGGGTTCTGGGCAGGGACCCGGGGGGGGGGTTGTCGTTGAACCAAGGGGGAGTTCCGACTCCAACAGAGCAGAAGAAGAGAAGGAGGCTTCTGAAGTGACTGGCGGAGGGGACAGGAAGGAACGCGTCGTCGGGTGAGAATGGGAAGGAAAAAGGAAATGAGGGGAGAAAAACAAAAGAAAAGAGATTGGACGAAGGAATATAAGTTGTAATTGAGTGGTTACGGAAAGTCTCTTCCTCTCTTCTTTGCAGCCCACATATTACTTCCACTCGTTTTCAGGGAGACTAACGGCCTTGTTCAATGCAAGATATGCTAATTAAATAAATAAGAAATAATTTATCAGGTATCTAAGTTATTCCAAACAATTTGGGATATCTTCAGGAAAAGCTATAAGAAGGAATTAAGTCAACATATTACCGTCCCCAGTAATTATCATTACATCTGATATGTTTCTTTGTTTTTTTTAAACATTCAATTGAATTGATTTTATTATTTTGTACGCTAATGTCGACTAAATCTCTCAGAATAAATCAACCCATTCTATATACCGGAATAGATCAATCATAGTCGACGTACATGACGCTTTTTACTCTACGAACGGACAGAAAAAACAATTGAATCTTGCATAGAACTGCTTAAATTCTAATGTTCCTATATTTGTTTTACATTGGACGTATTTAAGAAATTCATATTTATTAACAAATAGTAGGCATAGCTTCCAAAACGAATACATCATTGCAGCCTTTGGAATTTCAATCAGGGAAAAAAATGTTTGAAGGAAATAAGAAAAAGTGCCAATCGATGAGCGTTGAAAGAGGAAACACGAAAATTGATACCTTAGTATCTGGAAAAGGAATTTTGAGTCAGAACTTAGAAAAATTATACTCCCTGGCAACAAATGATTTGAAATAATAAACCAGAATATTTAACATTTAAAATGTTCGGGGTCAACTCTCCAACAGACATCACGCGAGGAGTAAAGCGCACACGTACCAAAGGATGTAAGTGAACTGTTTAGACCAAGTTACTAAAATAGGAGTGAGCATATGGAAAGTAGCCATGCATTTCACTGACTCACAGTGAAAAGAAGAATGGGAAAGGTAAAAATTACGAACTTGGGGCTAAAAATACCTGAGACCAATCGCACGGAAAATTAGATGGCAATGCGTGGAACTATGAAAAAATGAATTGGGTTTACACGCAATAGAGTGCACAACTGATAGAAATTATAAGAGAAGGCATTAAATAAATTGTAGTGAAATAAATTGTGTGACGAAGATATTGATTTTTTATCTTACTTTTGGAAGGAGTAATACGGATAGTTGCAAACGGCGAAACCCGGCGTCGAAAGTGGATTGGGGAAGCGGGAAATTCAACTCTTAACCCGACAGGTGGCTGACTACAGAGCGTGCAATTGAGGGCAGCGTGCGAGGAAATGCCTGTCAATCAGAGAAGAATCTCCCCCTGAACCCAATCCCGACTTCCCCCCTCCCCGCGGTGCTTTCGGTGTTTCCTCCCCACACTTGCACCATCGGATAATTGGAAGGAGAGCGGAATTGCGAAGCGAAGGAGGAAGACACCTTCACACCATACGCACGCACAGACGCGCACGCAGACGTGGTTCTCTCTAACAGCCAAAATGCCCATGTGTTGACGAAGGGGAAGGGTGGGCTGGGGGATGAGTGGCACGGGGTGAGTTTGAGAAGAGAGGGCCCCCTGGGGGAGGGGGGTTTGGTCGCTCCGTCGACAGCGGCTACGAGGGCATCGGCAGACATCAAAGGGATGGATTGCGAGGATGACGACAACTGGGGGGCGGTGGGCGGCGGGGGCGTATTTGCCTTAGGGTGTGATAGTGGGGAACAGTTTAGCGCGCCGCCGTGAGGGGACGCAGCGGGGGAGGGAGGCAGTAACTCAATCTTAGATGAGGTATGCTCCATGGGAGTGATTAGCAGGATGCCGTCGATGGGAAAATATATCACGCCGTGGCTCTGTTCAGATGGTAGGTATACGCTAACCGCAGGGATCATTGTCGCTTAGCGTAGCCAATCCCGCCTACCACCGAGGCTAACTTCATATGGATGTGCCCTGTATACCTTGCAAGCCAAAGAGCGACGCACACAGCGAAGGTGCAAAAGCCAATAGGATTGATAATGGAATGGGAAACGGATTTCAGAAATTGGATTAGTAGTGGTGGCTTCAGTGGAACTGCTATCATGTTTTCGCTGCAGGAGCACTTCCATCGATTAGTTAGGGAGTATACTTGACGAATAATGCTGTATCTATCGAAAAATGTGAGTTAGCACAACACTGACTGATAGCTGATCTTAAATAAACGTTACCGCCATTAATTTCTTATAATAATTCCTATAGACTCTGCCTTAAACCTTTTCTTTGGCACTCTCCCCAATACCATGCATATTATCATTGAGAATCTTGCTATGCAATAAATATTGTTAACGAATACGAATTGCTTTTATTGAATCTCCTAGACAGAACAAATTGAAAGTTTCCCGCCTGAATATTATTCTCGGGTATCATCTCATACAAGAGAATATGAGTGTAGTGCTAACGCTTTAACTTACACTGCTTATTCTCATATTCACATAACCAAAGTTAAAAATCAAAATTAGCTGCTACAAATTAAATTTGCTTAAATACATATATATATATATATATATATATATATATATATATATATATATATATATATAGTATATATATATATATATATATATATAGTATATATATATATATAGTATATATATATATATATATATATATATATATATATATATATATATAGTATATATATATATATATATATATATATATATATATATATATATATATATATATATATATATATATATATATGTTTATTCATTATGAAACTCTGGGCGATTGAATTAAAATTACTTCATTTTTCGACCGATAAACTATTTGTGAAACATATTTTGCAGTCTCCCAATTATTACCGGATGATGTAGAAGCGTGGCAGGCCGAAAACCAAACAGAGTGTATACGTATGCGAAAGTGAAAAATTCGGATGCAGTATTTTTGGAATCATAATATTCCACCTCATTTCATAACGAGTGTGCTGGATAAGAGAAATATTTAACCGTGTTATTAAGTGAATACTTTTTCTACTTTTGATTTATCGCAAATGACCTTACTTATCTACGTGCAACCTCCTCTAATAACTATCAAAACTACTTTTTATTCATAATTACATACTTTGGAATTTTATCTTGCTGCTACACTTTTATCTCCACTTCATGGCTTTCACTGCTATCACAGAAGAAAAAATTACATTTGGTCTCTTCAGTGATAAAATATTTCCAAAACAAGATAATTATTCGCACTAATTTGCTCGGGCTTTATTTTGATTGAATATTATACCATTTATTCGTCGACGAAAACCTTGACTGGGGACTTAAGTAATAAATATCTTTTAATACTAGCTTTGATTCAAGTATAACCAGAATTTTGTACTAACGTGCCGAAACAATAAACTTCTATTCCTCAATATTTGAGGAATAGAAGTTTATTGTTTCGGCACGTTAGTACAAAATTCTGGTTATACTTGAATCAAAGCTAGCATTAAAAGATATTTGCTTTTATCCTTCATTGAAGAAGCTTAGAGCCCTGGATATGAATTCTAAAACATATAAGAAACTTGACTATCAAAGTGGTAATCGTTGAATAATAAATTGATTAGGAGTATTCTTTTATGAACAAATGAACGAATGATTCCAAGAAAGTGAATGGAATAAGAGTGATTGGATTAAATAACCTTTATCAACCAAGAAAACTTTAATTATAAATACATGTTTAAAATCACTTATTGTTCATAAAATCAAAGTGACACGACGTGTAAGAAAAATAAAATAAACTAGTAAAATCATTGTTTACGAAATATAAATAACCGATGTTAATCAAGTCACCTTGAATTAAATTTTAGCAAACCGTTTTTACAAATCTCGCGATCATAAGCTATTATTTTAGCACCTTCAATATCATTGCAGAATATGTTTTTACGAGTAACTTTTCATTGGTGATTTTCATATTGGCCAGTCTAATGATGTGTTTGCATGTAAAGTAATACGGAAAGATAGAGACCCGGTTAACTCAGGGGGAAGAGGGGACCAAAAGTAGATTGCTGGGGCCCAAGTGTATCCCTAAAGGGGGCTGCTCCTTCAGTCATCACGATTGATGAAACCATGGAAACTCCGAGGGAAAACAATCGCCGGTCCGACGCTCCACGCGACGGACTCCTTTGACAAAAGCCGCATTAATTTCCGCGGGGAAACCCGACGCGGGGACCGTCGGCGACCCTTCCATTCACCCTCGGAGCCAATTTGCGGCTGCGGAGGTATGGCAGGTAGAGGTATGGAAGAGGGGTAGACTCTAAGGGGAGAGGGATTCAGACCCAGTGCTGCCCCCCCCCCTCGGGTGGTCACCATGCGGTAAGAGATGACGGGTGTGGCGGACATTGGCGGATTAATACGTCATTCTCGTATTTCCTACTAAACGTATTGTCGTCAACCATATAAACGCACAGCATTATTAAAATGGAGTAAAACGAATGTGGGGGCATTTAATAACTCAGTTTACCTCTATCTAAAGGCAACAACAATAGAGATTCGGGGCAGAGTGTTTAAGAATGAAAGATCGAATAATAAATATAATCATTATTTATAATAAATTATTTATTCAGAGGCATATGCATTGCGTTTTCATGTAACGTTGGGCAGCTCGCCTGCCTACAAACTCCGAGGTTGTAATCCTGCTCCACAAATGCGCTTCGTGTGACTCAATGTTGGAGAGACATCAATCGTGTTGTCGAGCATTTTCAGCTCCGGTTAATCAACACCAACGACCTGAATTCAATACATACGATGCAACATCAACAGCCTGAGAGGAATACAGCAATAAACGAAAGGAGAGACCAAAGTAATGAAAGGAAGTGAAACACGAATACCAATGCAAAAGAATCATTTAAAAGATTAACAAAAGGGACCCTGAAAAAGTGAAATCTGGAGGAATAATAACTGCATATAAAACCTCAGCTAGCATCAACTGATAAGATTAAACCCTTTTCTACTTCGAAGTAAGTAAAATCTAACGTAAAAAATATTCAGTTACAAGTAATCACGAGGGTGGAGCTATCGAGCAAATGAAATCCTTTTGACAAGAACTCGCTTATCAATAGAAGTGCAACGAAGGGTAGAAATGGAAGGGATTTGATCAAAGGGTAGTGGGTGGAACATAGGGGTGCTCTGTGAAAAGGAAAAGAAGACGGGGGGCGAGGGGACCAAGCGGAGGGCGGTGGGACCATCGCTGGACGACTCCCATCGACGGTGACCGTCAGGGGAGCGTTTATCCCAGAGGTGCTGAATAGGGAGGGGGGACAACCAAAGACTCGGAGAGGGTGTACGGGGTGCTTTAGCGCCTACTTCTTCGAAACCTTTGAAACGAAGACGTGAAACCTGACGGCTGTCAGCAACAAGAGGTTCTCGGTCGTGCGTCACACCTCGGGGGACGACCTTCCGAACAACTTCCATAAAATAAATACTGGGGTGTACAATCACAGTGAAAGAGAATAGTACGAGAGGAAATAAGTTGAATTATTTGGGAGTGACTGCATCTAACAATTCAAAATAATATGCATCAACAAAAAAAATGAAGGCAGAAATTACAATTACATGAGCGGAAAATTGCCCACGCGTTATGCAAAAAATGTGATAATGGATGTAAATACTGCATAAAAGTAAATGTACAAGTAAATTTTCGATTAAGAAAATAATTAATTAAATAAAAGCACTATAGAGTAAATATACAATTTACATTTAAAATATAACGTGTGCATTCAAATTTTATCAACGCTACATTCTCATATGATTATGTGGATATATATGCCTAGAAAATCCAAGATATGGCATTCCTGGTATCAAAGAACTTGCATTTCGTTAGCCTCATCTCTCACTAGACTGCCGTTAAAGTTTCATCTGCATACATTATGTGGTTTCAATTTTATAGCTAATTAAAACCACAAAATTTTGTTCATTTAGAAAAATAGATATAATGAGTCAAGCTGGGTGAGTAAAAACTTTCATTTGAAAGATTAAACAACGATAGAGATCCAAGCCAAGTTGGCTGCACTTCATAGAAGAGATGTTCCTGTGTTTGTGATTGTTTACAATAGGGTAAATTAGTTTGAACATGGCCATACATCCACAAATAATAACGATCGCTCGGGATGGCCGGTGGAAGTTATTCCCGTTAAATGATTGACAACATCCAAAATGTGGTTTTGAGGGACCGGTGAATGAAATTTTTCGAAATAGTTGAGACCATAGACGTATCACAAAATATAATGCTTTCAATGTTTCATAAAAAGTTTTATGTGACAAAAATTTAGAAAAGGTGGACGCCGCGTTAGTTCCCAGTAGAGAATAAACGCAATCGTGTGGCCGATGTAAGAGCTGGTTTTCCGCTTGTCCATCGCAATCCTCACGAGTTTATGCGTTGAGACGTAACTTTAAGCAAAACATCGATACTCTACTACACTCTAGAGGGAAAGGAACAACCAAAGCAGTGGGTTTCTAAAGGTTTTATTATCTAACGCAGAGTAGGTTAGATACGATACCTAGTGTTTGCGGAAGGTGAGTGAGCAGGGAATTGAGGTTTTGAAGGACGAATATCGATATTTTCTCCTAATTGGGACATACATGACCGGTCGAAGGGTAGGAGCCAGCCAAAGGGTCGTCCGTGCAGCGACTGTTACTTGGGTGGTGACTACACCGACATGTTACCCCAGTTTAGCCGTTATGATAGTTTATTCATGATATATGATTAAATTACTAATGACAAAACAATGGGTAAATTAATTAATTATGAAATGCAACAAAGATAGGCATATATGTGAGTATAAGTCCTGAAAACTAGAAGACTGGGACTTCTAGGCGGTGTGTCGTTCCCAGAAGCGAGAGACATAAGGTTTCCAGCGGTCGTAATCTCACGAATTCACTACAAAGTGAAAGAGAAAGCAATGGCACGGACACAAAAGAGGAGGGAACTAACAAGTTACAACAGGAAATAGGAATTTCAGGACGAAGATGTTACTGGACAATTAGAAAATATATGTATTCAGCAACAATACGTGTAAAAAAACTACTTGAAAAAACAAGTTGAAGCTTGTCATACGAAATAATGATACGTGCACTCAGGTAGTAGCTGAATTTTACCGACAACTGTGGTCATTTGCGCCTTTAGGGATGGACAGGAAAGGATGAATGGTGGAGAGAAACCCGACGTCGGCATTAGCCTACTCTTTACGAAAGGCGCCAAGGGGTCCGCAGTTTAACGTCCCATCCGACGGACGGCGTGCTCTCTCAAAGTGCCCTCCACAAAGCACCTCAAGTAGGGATCGAGATACCTCTGAAAAATATTCAACACCGCCGGGATTTGAACCCGCGCCCTCAGGGTGGGAAGCCAGTACGTTGGTCCCCGCACCATGTCGATCCCTCATACAAATATAGGCAGAATAAAGTACAAAGAAGTAAATAATAAATTGCAACGGGTAATAAATAAAGCAAAAGAAGCATGCTGGAAGACATAGAAGGAGGGAAGATATGGAATGTTTGCAGGGGAAGGGTGAAATTGGTGCGCTATACAGAGAGGTTAAATCACTATCGGGAGTTAAGGAGGAAAAAATTGTGCAAACAGTTAGAGATAGGTCAGGTGAGATAATAGTTGATAAAGAGGAGACCCAAGAGGGACAGAATGAATATATACAGGTATATATCCCTGTATACATAATATATACCTGTAGAAGAACTGTATGGTAAAGAACATATGCCAACAAGTTCAGACATTTAAATAATACCCCATGTGGTGAGGGGGTTTGGTCACCACCCATAAAAAAATATAACTACATGCAAAACCAACGAATTCATGCAAACCTGCACACATTAAGGCGCAACAATTCATGCGAAAATCCTTTCAACCCACACGCACACACAACAAACCAACACACGCATTCTCACACAAGTCTAGTAAAACACTAATTAATAACGCCGAAACCGGAGGTAAAAAGTAAGTGGAAACTCTAATATCATATTGAACACGCAATTTACAGCCTCCGCACCCGGAAAGACATCCAGGGAATGCGACACACTACAGTAATAATAGCGAGTTAACGAATGCAGACTCTATAAAATATATAGGAATATTTGTTACCCATGATATCTCAGAAGGTAAACATATTTAATAGATATGTGGAGAAGCTGATCGAAAATTATGATTCGTCAAGAAGGTATTGGGAAAATACAAGAAAAAGTGAAGTAGCGATGATACTTCTCGTTTGTTATATATCACCCTAGAGTCCAGTATCTGGGATTCTTGTGAGATATGTTTAATAATAAATAGTCAGATGGCGTTTAGTATTGGGGAGCAAGATTTGTTGAAGGAGTTTATGACGGATACAGCTGTGTGACAGAAGTTTTGAAAATGTTAAGGGGTATTCACTCGAAAAATTAAAATTAATATTTAGACAATCTCTTCGGTAAATGTAAGACCGATCTGTTTTCCAAAGGTGTTTAGTACACTGAATAGAGCCCAAATTATAATGAAAGATATGATCATTCATTCAAGGTAAGAGACAGACTGTGAAATGGATAGGTTAACTACAGGGTTCGTCCGGAAAATAAGTGTACTGATTTTTTCCCGCCGCTCCAGGCGCGCCCAGCACCGCTCTGACGGGCTGCGATTGGAGGAGGGTATGTTGGCAAGCGACGCTGAAAAAGGCAGTCGGCTCTGAGCTGTGGTGTAGTGAGGAGCTCTGTTAACGCGAACCTCCACGCTCGACCCACGTCACGGAACGCGATGCCGAAGTTTTTGGAGCAGCGTTATTCCATCAAATTTGCGGTAAAGCTTGGGAAATCGTCTACCGAAACTGTCGGTATGATTAACCAGAGTCAGCCATGTCCAGAAACATGATCTTTCGGTGGCACAAGATGTTCGTGGAGGGCAGAGAAGAGGTCGACGACGAACCACGGCCTGGACGGACATCAACGACACTCACCGACGAAAATGTGCGAAAAGTTCGCGATGTACTGAACTCTGATCGTCGTCTTAGTGTTCGGATGATAGCAGAGCAGTGTAATGTGCCAAAAACAATAGTGAACGAGATTATTAGGGAGCAATTACAGATGCGAAAAATTTGTGCAAAGTTGGTGCCGAAAGTGCTCAGTATAACTATGACTTTTAGCAAATTTCAGAAGACAAGAATTTAAGAATGACACACAGGGAATAGTTATGGCCCCACACTAATAAGCAGGTTGAACCGCAAAGATAATATAAAGGAGATAGATTCCAGCAAATATAGATACAAATACTCATTCTTTCTCCGAACAGTCAGGAATCATAATAGTTAGAAACCGCAGTCACTTTAGAAATAGTTAAGACATTCCATTTACAAATAAGGAGAAGAATAAACCCTTCGTAGACATCACGCATATTCGTTGGTGCATGTTCATGTTAGTTGCTAATAGATGTATCTGCATGCAGGTTATAATAGGTTTTGAATGATTATATACACCCCTGCGGTTGTGAATTTGCATGCATTTTTTGTTTTGTATATTTTATTCTGTTTTATAGGTGGTGTAATTACACCCCACGACACAATCCTTTTCGGCGGCTTGGGGGTATAGCATGGATGTAGATATTTTCAGCTAGATGTAGACATTTTTTCGGGTGGAATACTCTTCCTCTATAAACTCATTTAAGCATTTCTCCAACTTTATTTCTAGCAATTTCTCTCATCACTTTTGGATTGCATTTAGGTCATTAGATAATAGTTATAAATTTTCATATCTTCCTACCATGCTTTACCCATTTTACGTTAATGAGAGTTATCACCAAGTATTCTTCTTCATCCTCAATCCATATGCCTAACACTTCGGATCAACACTTGTATGGATGTAAAGATTTTCTCTGAACCTTTTCCAATGCCATTGATACACATTTTTTCTTGTGGAACCCAAACACGTGCCACGACTTCGGCCAAATATGGCCGAAGAACATCAAAGTTACATCCATCTCTCTCATATTTCCATTATATTAATCTACAATAACCCCGCCAGTCGTCACAAGGGCGTGTGGCCGGGGGTGTTAGGTCACCATACGCACGTAAAATAGAATAAAAGCACATGCAAAGACATAGAAAGAGAACATGACATAGATGAAGATAGATTAAGTCCAGGCATGCTCGACGATAAGATAAAAAGATTATGAGGCCGATGTAATCAAATAAATGTAGTGTATGTATTTGAATACGTGCAAGTTGAGAGGATTTTTCCATGAAGATATACGCTACTGTGAGTATAGTTTTGCATGAATGCGTTGATTTTACATGTAAATTTGTTTCCTCTTGCGAGTGGTGACCTAACAAACCCGCCACACATCCTTGCGAGGTTATTTGTAAATGAAGGTAATGCCTTAGGGTTAGACAATATTCCAGCGAAGCTACTGAAAGGTTTAGGAAAATGTGGGAGGAAGAGTATATATGGACTGATTCGTAGAATCTATGAGGAAAAAAACTGGTTCGAAGAGTCTATGAGATCAGTGTTCGCTCCTATTCGGAAAGAGATAAAGGCTTAAAAAACAATAAGTTTGATTTTCAATTCAGCCAAAGTTGTTATCAGGGTAGTCAAATAAAGGATGAAGAGCAGGGCGGATTACTTGGGGGATGACTAGCTTAGGTTCAGGGAGGGGAGAGGTACGCGTGATGCCATTGCAGTAATGAGCTCACTAATAGGGAGGAATATAGAACGTAATCAGGGCGCATTTGCCTGTTTCGTCGAAAAGGCGTTTAATAGAGTGAATTAGGAAAACCTGATGAGTATATTGCAGAAAATAGGAATAGATTGGAGGGTAAGGAGGCTAATCCGCAACTTGCACATGTCTCAGACTGCACGGGTGCGAGTGGGGTGCAGGGAGTCTAGATGGGCAGTGCTAGGGAGAGGTGTAAGGCAGGATTTTCCAGTATCACCGGTGTTGTTCAACGTATATGCGGAGAAAATGATTAAAGAGGCATGGGAAGAACTGGAGGTAGGATTGAAAGTAGGAGGGTTATTCGTAAAATCAGTTGGGTTTACTGATGACCAGGCTTTAGTTTGTCAGTCAGCCAAGGGCAAGCAAACATTGCTGAGTGGATTGGAAATTCAGTGCGACAGGTATGGGATGAGAATCAATATTAATAAAACAAAGGTTATGCGATTTTCTAGAAAGAAAAAGGCTAAGCTGAACATTAAAATAAGAGGGCAAATACTAGAGCAGGGAGAACAGTTTACGTATCTCAGTAGTGTTTTGGACCAACACGGTCAAAGTAGTAGGGTCGTAAGAAGGAGAATTGCGCTAGGCAAAGAGGCGCTTTCACAAGGAGGAGGAAGTTGATGAGAGGGACGTTGAGTAAGGATGTTAAGAACAGACTCGTAGAAACATTGATATGGAGCGTAGCTATGTACGGTGCGGAAACGTGGTCATTGAAGCAGGAGGATAGACGTAGATTGGAGGCTTTTGAAATGTGTGTGGGGAGACGAATGGAGAAGGTTAAATGGATTGAAAGGAATAAAATGAGGAAGTCCTAGGTATTGGGGGACGATTGGGGTTTTTTGGGAGAAATCCTAAGGAGGCAGGAAAAATAGATGAAGTGCGTATTGATTGGCAGTTGGAAGACTATAATATCGGGGAGAATGTTAAGTATTCGAGGACAGGTCAGGAATAGAACAGGGAAGTTGGACGGGATGAAAGAAGGAAGGAAGTACGCAGAGAGAAAGAGGGGTTTGATATTGGGTAGGTTGCTGGATTATGTTTTTTTAAGAGTCGAAATATTTATTTGGTAGCTGTGTCCATCCAGGACCTACATTATGCGGTGGATTACGGTAAAAAAATATAAATTGAAATAATTTCATCTCCTAAAACATCCGCTCTCCGTCCCCTGAATATGTTCATCTCGATGAATTTTCATTATTTTTAATTGTGAAATGTATCAAAGTAACCTCTTTCGCGGTTTTTCTGGCTCGGCGCAGGAGAGCAAGGAGACTTCCGACAGAGAGAGCAGCGCGTGGTTTTGCAATCGAGGCCACTGAATTAGGAGGGCGAGCCCGGCGAATGAGTTTACTCGCGCCGTCACTTCCGCACTTCGACCGGCCGCCGACGTGATACACGCCCTCGGCGTCCCTCGTGAATGGGCGCAAATAATGAACGCGGACGATGAAAGGGCAGCCCTTGGTCCCCTCCCTCCCGCCCAACAATCTGGGGTCTCTGCCCTCCCTCGGAGGGGCTATTTTGGAGTCCTCTAAATGGAGGGGGTAAAGGGAAAAAATTGGTAGAGATTAGGGAGAGGGCTCTATCGGGAAGGGAAGAGTATCAAGAAGGGGAAGGAATCGGGAGGGGAAGCCCGGGAGGGATGAACGACACGATGGGAAAACCTGTGGGGGTGTGGGCGGCGGGGTTGTGGCAGAATAGGGTTTTCAGGGGGGCACGTTGAGGAGAGGGTTGATCAAGAGATTTAGGGGTGGGGCTGAAGGGGGTCGCGAGGCGCAACCAGAGGTGGTTGGCTGAGGACGAGAACGGACAAGGGAGTGGGGCATGAACGAGCGTGAGGTTTTTAGCTTTAACTCCCAGAGGATTTGAAATGCCACGGCGGGAGCGGGTGAGTGACATGGCGCGGGGCCGAGAGGCGGAAATACCGCCGGAATGCATGGGGAAGGGAGTTCATAATATCTCCGGAACTTCTATTCGTCCAATAAATATGCAAGTGTGTGTGTATATATATTCCGTAAAATCGATGTATATATATATATATATATATATATATATATATATATATTTATTTATTTATTTATTTACTTACACGAGCAATATAATGTTGGGACGGCACATTAGAGACCAAATAAAATAGTAACACTTAAAAGGACACTCACATGGTAAATTGTTTAAGCTTTCGGCTTCTCCGAGGCCTTCTTGAAGTAAGACTGAAAATTTGCTGGAGAGCGGTTAGGGATCTGGGCGGGGGAGGGCAGGTGGAGGTGAATGCTGGGAGGGAAATTAAAGATGGCGGTTATGGGTGGGAATTTTGAAAGATAGGAAAGCTAATATGTAGGCGGATTCTCGAGTTCTCACCTCTATATTGGTGGCTGAATCGGGTATGGATTCTAGGATGCTAAGAGAAGAACTTATTATTGAATTAACTGGAAAACGTATCATATTATACATATATATATATATATATATATATATATATATATATATATATATATATATATATATAGCCTACTCTTTACGAAAGGCGCCAAGGGGTCCGCAGTTTAACGTCCCATCCGACGGACGGCGTACTCACTCAAAGTCCCCTCCACAAAGCACCTCAAGTAGGGAATGAGATACATCTGAAAAATATTCAACACCGCCGGGATTTGAACCCGGGCTCTCTGGGTGGGAAGCCAGTACGATAGCCACCGCACCATCTCGATCCCCCCTTCGGGTTGATTACTGTGCTTATGGTTATATATAGCATCATATATATATATATATATATATATATATATATATATAATGGGCTGACACAACATAGCACAAATAGAAAAGAATAGACACATATAAAAGAACACTTACACGGTAAATTGTTCGAGCTTTCGGCCCTCTCAGGGGCCTTCTTCAAGATAGACTGAAAAAATGCTATGGATCAGGAGAGGGGAAAGAGTTATGGGCGTGGAGGGGAGGTGTGGAGGGAATGATGGGAGGGAAATTAAATATGGCGGTTAAGGGTGGGAATTTTAAAGGAACGGAAGGATAGTATGTAGGCGGATTCACGAGTTCTCACCTCTATGTTGGTAGCTGAATCAGGTAGGGATTCTAGGATGCTGAGGGAAAAACACTGGTCGAATGAAAGGTTGTGGCAATTTGCGTGTGAAGGGATAGAAAGAGAAGAGAGTGAGGCAGAATTGCAGGTGTACCGGTGATTGTTCATTCGAATGGATAAGGAGGTAATGCATTTGCCTATGTAAAAGGAAGTGCAATGTTTGCATGATAAAAGATAAATAATGTTTCTAGAGAGGCAATTAGCGTGGGAACGAGGTGAGGGGGCAATGAGGGGATGTAGGGAGAGGGGAGTAGGCATAATAAGAGGACAGGCGTTTTACATCTGGGGCGGTTGCAAGTTGGGGAAATATTGGGAAATTTGTCACGGGGGGGCGCTAAAGGGTTGGTGCATCTCAGAAGGTTTTTGAGATTGGCGGGTCGTCTGTATGCGATAGATGGGCATTGGGGTAGTAAGGATGAGGTCGCGTCATTCTCATGTAAAATTGGAAACAGTTCTTTAAGGAGCGTTTTCAGTCTGTGTGATCCGGGGAAATAGGTGGTGCAAAGAGTCCTGCGTCAGATGTGGGCTTGTTATTGTGTGGTGTGTGTTGTCGGGTGGAACGGTGGATTTTATTTTGTAGTAACTTTTCTGGGTAACCGCGTTTGAGGAGTGCAAGATGTAGATTGTCAAGGTATTTGTTGAGAGTGGCTGTGGTTTTGCAAATTCGGTGCCCGCGGATAGAGAGAGAGTTGGGAATCGAGCGTTTGGTGTTTTGAGGATGACAGCTGGTGTGATGTAGGTATTGCAGATAGTAAGTGGCTTTGATGTGTACTGACGTAGTGAATTTGTTGTTTGGAAGTGAGATGTCTCTGCCAAGAAAGGTGATGGTGGAGTCTGAAATGAAAGAGATGAATTTGACAGTGAAAGATGAATTTAAGGCGGATAAGAAATTATTAAGAGACTCAGAGCCATGTGTTCAGAGAATAAAAATGTCGTCATTACACTGCTCTGCTATCATCCGAACACTAAGACGACGATCAGAGTTCAGTACATCGCGAACTTTTCGCACATTTTCGTCGGTGAGTGTCGTTGATGGGCGTCCAGGCCGTGGTTCGTCGTCGACCTCTTCTCTGCCCTCCACGAACATCTTGTGCCACCGAAAGATCATGTTTCTGGACATGGCTGACTCCCCGTAAGCCTGGTTAATCATACCGACAGTTTCGGTAGACGATTTCCCAAGCTTTACCGCAAATTTGATGGAATAACGCTGCTCCAAAAACTTCGGCATCGCGTTCCGTGACGTGGGTCGAGCGTGGAGGTTCGCGTTAACAGAGCTCCTCACTACACCACAGCTCAGAGCCGACTGCCTTTTTCAGCGTCGCTTGCGAACATACCCCCCTCCAATCGCAGCCCGTCAGAGCGGTGCTGGGCCCGCCTGGAGCGGCGGGAAAAAATCAGTACACTTATTTTCCGGACGAACCCTGTATATATATATATATATATCTAAATAGATGTGTGTGTGTGTGTGTGTGTGGTAGCGGTGGTCAAAGGGTTCGAGCGTTGGAATACTGACCGTAGGGTCCGGGTTCGTTTCCTGGGCAAGCCTCTCTGGGCACCAGCAACATCACTCAAGCTATGTGATATTTCGGGTACTGGATCTTCTTCTTCTTGGGAAACCATAATCGGCACGGGGAAAGGAACTAGCCCCCTACCCTGATGAGTGAATTTTATACGTCGTCGGGCTTAGCACTGGGTGAATTCTTCTGTCACCTAGAAAACCTACCTCATGGTTAATTACTGTTTTTATGGTTTCATGTTGGTATGATTCATAAATTTATATAAATATATATATTTTCCAGTTTACTGATTCTTTTATTTTAGGTGAGATATTTTATGTTACCTAGCAGGTTTTACACGAACTTTTGCAGTCTTCTCTTAATTATAATAAATATCTAATCAAAAAATGTTTTCTAGGATGAAATCAAAATGCTGACTGCGCATTCGATCACGGTTTTAACCAACGGGAATGTCTTTGCTATATCCTCCTTATTTTCATGGATACATTTTTCATTTATCCTTTTTATAAAAGTTAAACTTCTAAAAGAAAATGTCCCTTACACTACGCAATTTTCTTTCCCCAAAGGCTCATTGTGTTGGTGTTACACCCCTTATGATATGTTAGCGATAAAATACGCTCTTTTGAACTAATTTTAACGTGTGTGCGTAGACCCATTCATTGGATTCCCTTTGAATGAATTTTAATTTAAGGTTCAGACCATTCTATGCTTCATTCATGAAAGCTGCCTAAATCACTTGAAAGAATTTTGCAACTTATATGACTCGTGAGTTCTCTATAAATATCGCTACCGTCCCCGAAAAGTCTGTTCCCTGTCGTTTTGGACCTGGAAATATTTAAACTTGTTTTAAACATTAAGGCTACTATAGTGCTTCCCCGGGGGACCACGACAATCACAGCTAAATAGCTGGGAACTAATACATATAGCAATTACTTTTGTCTGAAATTGCGAAAGAATTAGGTTTTAATATCTCTTAATTTATTCCATATTTTTGCAGCTCATATATCATCTCGGCATGATAAACCAAATATTTTTTAAATCTCTAAAGGCCGTACCCTGTCAACCCCTCTTTATTCTCATGTAAGAACATAATTTATAAAATGTATCAGAAATATCCAGCCTAGTGTTTTATTATCTGGTGCTACATCATCAGGCCGTCATTAATCAAAATGTGCCCAATAGGGTAATTTATCCTTCTTAATTTTTAAGTACATTACTTTTTTTAACTCTTGCTCTTTGAACCTCTTTCTTTAGTCATTCGAGACCTTTTTTCGCCAGTCGGGTGCCGTATGGTGTTCTTCCAACCCAAGTACATGCTGTCGCCTCGATAACATTAAGATGAAGAATCACTCCCCACTTATGCATTACCATCAAATTCTTTCCTACGGGCTGGTATTCTCACCTGCCATTAAACCATTCTTCTGATAAAAGTCCTTTCATATTTTTTTTCAAACATTGCCCCATTGAAAGACTTGCTTCTTCATCCGTGATTGACTCGGCTTGTAAAATGACAGATACGTATTGATTCGTACTCATATCATTCAGTACTTCTCGTTGTTTACTCTCCAGATGTGTTAAATATCCTACCTTCTTCTCGCAAGCAAGAATGTTCATTTGGTTTACCACCTACACTCCACGCCATTTTTTGACAACATTTCGTACAATAGAACAATAAAATGTCACGCACAAGGATCCATAAAACAATTCGGCGTTCATTCATAAATTCGGCTTAGGTGTGACAGATAGAGAGACCCCACAGGGCCAATGAATTCGCCGTCAACCGCCGCAATCCTCCATTGTGACGACTAAAATCCAGCATGCCGTCGCGTAAAACAGGGAGTGCATAGCCTGCGGTGCACTCCGGTGAAACACCCTCCCGCGGGGGTGGGAGAAGGAGAGGGTTTAGGTAGGTCGGAAAGAGGGAGGTGGAGTGGGGCAGAGAGAGTAGATGGTTTGTGTGGGAGTAGGGAATCCATGCAGCCGTCGGCACCTGAAGCGTTCCGAGCAAGAATTGAAGCACATAACGCGTTTACTGCTCGGCGTTAAACTTCCGCGTTTGCGGCTCAGCTCGGCGAATAGAGAGCGCGAGCCAGTTAATCCCGAGTTCTCGGGTTCGGAAATCCCTCTAAAATGGGCAACGAGCTTGAAATAATCGTTTTATATCGGAGCACAAGAGTGTCAATTCACTTCAAACTGAAATAATGACATAATTACTCTTGAATAGTCACTTAAAGAATTATTTTCTCTCCATACATAATCTGATCGATAAGTACTTGGCGTTTACTATACATCTATATTCAAAATAATTATTTAAATCGAATAAAATTTTAATATTATACGCAGTAAATACCTAAGGCATTAGCGTTTTTGTATTAGAAACAAATATTATTGTTGAGAGATATTTGATTAAACTTTATCGGTTACTTTGGTTGATTCAAACCAGTTCGTTAATAGCTATACAAGTATTAAACTGAACAACGTTCGTGAAGAATTTATCTTTTATTTAAAAATTGCGGAGAAATTTTCCGTCAGAGGCTACAGTGTTTCATGATCAAGGACTCATAGTACATTCATTCCATTTAAAAAAATGGAGGATGATGCTATATACGAGGGCGGTTAAATAAGTACCCGTCTTTGACGACAAAGGGCGTTCCTGAGGGAAGTTTATGTTATCATCGTGTGCTGCCATCTATCTAACGACGGGGAAACAAATTCTATTCTAATTTAAAGGTTAGTTTGTATTTGGCAGCCATTCGAGTAAGACGTGTTTCGTGATTTTCGCTAAGATGGAAAAAGAGCAGTATCGTTCGGTAATTCGCTTTTTTTGTTTTTGGATGGGAAGAAATGCGAGGAGATAAAAGCAAAGTTGGATGATGTTTATGGGGAAACTTCACCATCTATGACCAAAGTTAGATATTGGTTCAACGAATTTAAACGTGGGCGAACATCTGTTTTTGATGAGGAGCGACCAGGACCCACGGCCGACGTGGTTACCGAGGAATCATTCCAAAGGTCCACGCCATGATTCTCGCTGATCGACGAACGAAAGTGCGCAAAGTAGCAGAGGCCGTGGGTGTGTCGACCGGAACGGCAATTAGTATTTTACATAATAAGTTGGCGATGAAAAAGTTGTCGGCCCGATGGGTTCCGCGATTGCTCACGGTGGACAACAAGCTAACACGGCTGTCAACTTCAAAGCAGTGTTTGCAGCAATTCTAAGCGAGATCCGAAGTTGTTTTTGCGTCGAGTCATCACTGTTGATGAAACCTGGATTCATCATTACACGCCAGAAACTAAGCAACAATCAAAACAATGGATTTCTCCCGGTGAATCTGCTCCAAAGAAGGCGAAGATGCTCCGATCGGCCGGAGAGGTCATGGCGACGGTTTTTTGGGATGCAAATGGCGTCATCCTCATGGATTTTTTAGAAAAAGGAAGAACGATCACTGGGAAACACTACAGTGAGTTATTTGACCGCTTTGACAAAAAATTGAAGGAGACACGGCCGCATTTGGCGAAAAAGAAGGTGCTGTTTCACCATGATAACGCACCAGCACATTCATCCGGAGTTGTCGCCGCCAAACTGCATGAACTACGTTATGAATTGCTGCCGAACCCCCCGTATTCACCCGATTTGGCTCCTTGCGACTTTTTCTTATTCCCTAACATGAGTAAATGGCTCGCGGGAAAAACATTTAGCTCAAACGAGGAAGTTATCGCCGAGACAGAGGCGTATTTTGGAGATTTCAACAAATCCTATTTTTTGGAGGGGTTAAAAAAATGGCCGGAAAGTTGGGAGAAGTGTATCTTTCTAAAAGGTGACTATGTCGAAAAAAAATGTTTTTGAAATAATAGTTTCTTCATTTCTAACACGGGTACTTATTGAACCGCCCTCGTAGTTGCGAGATTAACATTTAATCATCGGAACTCATTTTTAATATGCCTTGGAAAATTTTCATGGCATATGAATTTTCCATATCCGATTAATTAATTTTATTTTAGTCCAATTTTCTTTGATTGTGAAACCAATTACGAGCAAAAGGAAAAATCACGCAAAAAACCGCAACCTCGTAAATGAATATTCTATTAGAAATGTAACAAGCACTAGGCGCAAAACGTGGTTCCTAGGAATGCTTTATTGATTCCACAGAAAGAAATCGGATGGATAATGCAGGACTAAATGCTTGCGAGAGATACCCCACGGCGAAACCTCCGACGGTAAAGCTCATTTGCAAAGAATGAGACCGATGCAATCAGAAACACGCACGAAATGGGTAAACATTGATTGAATCCTTAAGGGTTGAAAGACTTCACATGGCACGGGGTTTGGCTTTAGGTGACCTATCGATTTTATCATGCGACTGAAGACTAGTCTGGTCAGGTGACTGGGTGGCTTTTCGGTATTATGAGTTAGCGATATTCAATGACAAGGTAAAAGGGATTCAGGAAATAATAGTATTCATATGAATCCCTTCATTTTCCATATTTGAGATCTGCGTTTGTTCACATTTTAGTGAAGGAAATATTTAATTCTTCTATTTTCAATGGCCACACCAAAAATGGAAGACATTAATTAAAATTTACCTTTTTCCCCATGAAACAGGTTTGAACATTAAGTGACTCATTTACTAGCGCTTAAACGTACTAAAATCAGAAGACTAGATCAAACTTTGGCCATGGGTGATATCCAACAACTAGTATTAATGCATAAAAATATTGACTTTGAATGAATAATGCAGACTATGTGTAGAGTTATTCGTTTAAATACTACTTAGGAAGCTGACGACATGAAATATTTATCAAGTAAAAAACCCAAAGAGTGAAATTAGTGGTAAATAATCAACTTATTAGCCCAAGAACAACGAGCCTATCCTTTTTTAGGCGGGAAGTATTTGTCGAGGATATCACTGCCGAAAGTCCAAAGGCTGAGGGAGTGTCCCTTTTTATTTCAGGGTGCTCGTGTGTGTAAAGTGTCCTTGAGTTTACGAGGCATGTTAGAAAAATATGGGACCTTATATTTTTGCAAAAACCTTGTTGATTTGAATCAAGCGTACTTGTATCTGCCGATCTCGGACCTCGCAAAATTTGATGCAGAAGCGCTGGTCCAGTCGTTCCGTCATTTTCCTTAAAATGAAAAACCGACGAGATGACTACACACTACCTCACTCTAACCCTGTTTGCCAGCAAAAAACGCTATTGACAGGCTGGAAAAAAATCACGCATCTAAATTTTCATAATACCCCGTAATCCGCCGCAAGGGCGTACGGCGGGGGGTGTTATGTCACCACTCGTAAAAAGGAGCAATACCACATGCAAAGTCAACACATACATGCAAAACTATACCCACATTGGCATATATATTCATGCAAAAATCCCTTCATCTAAATTGCATGTAAACACGTAAACCATAAACCAGCAAACAATTGCACCCCAGGATGCAGTATGGAATCCATCCAACAACGTGAAAACCAAAATATGAAAAGCAATAATGCGAAACTCCACCACTACATGAACATGCAACATAAAACGCTTGTTAGTATATGTATTTGCAAGCGCGTAGAATGAAAGGATTTTTGCATGAATGTTAATGCCACTTTGGCTATTGTCATGCATGTATGTGTTGAATTAGCTTGCGGTTGTGTTCCTTTTACGGGTAACGCCGTTTTTACCTAACACCCCCCCCCCCCCGCCACACGCCCTAGCCTCAGCTTACGGGTTATTATGTAGAAAAATTTCCATGCGGAAAAGATTATTTAGTTATGTTGAAATTTCAATTAATTATTACTTTTATTTTTCATTAACACAGGTCGTTTTCATTTTATTCACTAAGGGAGTGTACTAAATAACTTATTTTCTCAACTATATGCATTATCAAATTCTATTAGACCTCTTATTTGATAAAATCAACTAACTGGTGCCCAAATTTCAGTATTGATTTTTAAAATACTTTATTGACATTAGTTTTAAGGAAAATGCATAAAATTAATCATTGAGATAAACGCAGAGTACTGATTTCATAGCTATCGTTTTATTTCATGAGGTTAAAATTTTTATATAGGCTAGAAATTTTATATCTGGACAAGACCTTCAAAATATATTTCAATAGAGATTATCGTACCTGCGTACGTGGAGTATACGCGAATAGTTTAACGTTTCGCTAAAGCTCACATTATTTCACTCAGTCTAGATTGCAATCTGTTTAGATACAATGCAAAGTCAAGTCGCCATTGGCCGGCGGCCAGCGGTCGCAAGCTAGATGTGTCTGGAATTTAACGGCTTCCAACGCCTGCAGCCGCCGACGATGGAAGCACGCGAGTGAATATGCATTCGTATGACCTCATCTGCATATTCACTTTGGGAGCCACCTTGGTGGAGGGACTTGCGCGCAAATTAGTCGCGCTGCTCGGTGAAAGAAGGAAGCGAAGAAAATGGCTTCTTTCGGTGTCCATCTCATGCTTAGAGAGCAGTCTTTCATTTGCTATCCCTACCACTAAAGGGTCACTTCGATGTCCGCTATCACACCCTAGCTCTATTTTGAAGCTAACTTCTACTGTCGCGTGTCTAAATTAACCTAGAGCGCGCAGCGCATGGCTTTATCAATGAATGAACATCAAGTAATGGTGCACTTCAATGATTACTAATTAGAATCATCATTGGCCTTTGTATTTAGTAAGCGCTTGTTGCTGTGATAATGCAATGAATAATATCAACAAGACTAGGCAAGAGTTTTTTTTGCTAACTTTTTGCTTTCTGATACGTTGTTTTGGAGAAATCAAGCAATTATGAAAACGATATTCATGGTAGGAGTAGATCATAAATCCATGTCGGAAATATTTTAATCTCTCTCGTGTTGCTATTTTCTATGGTAATGCACTAAAGTTGGCGAATGAGTGATATTAGTCTAGTATATTTATATTTTGTATTAATATATTTGTATTCAATATGGTAAAAATGTCAATGCAACAATTTCAGAGCGTAAAAATCATTCGCCTTGACTGGGACTCGAACCCAGATCCCTCAATATCCGGTCGAGTGCTTTAGCCACTTAAGCTACCGAGGCGTCCTCTTAAACTCTGAAATTTTGGGGCTTTTAAAGGAACTAGATGTTATGACGAAATACCGTACATACAATGTCACATGTATTCGTAGTCGTGCGCGAGGCGCCACTGTCCACGAGGTTAAAGCCAACTTTAAACACGTATGGTGTTTTCCCTTTGACAAATTCCAAAGAAACTGCGGGAGATGCCGCAACAGTAACTTTTAACGGATTTTTACGCTCTGAAATTGTTGCATTGAAATGCACATTAGCGGATGACTCCGTTAAAAGTTACTGTTGCGGCATCTCCCGCAGTTTCTTTGGAATTTGTCAAAGGGAAAACACCATACGTGTTTAAAGTTGGCTTTAACCTCGTGGACAGTGGCGCCTCGCGCACGACTACGAATACATGTGACATTGTATGTACGGTATTTCGTCATAACATCTAGTTCCTTTAAAAGCCCCAAAATTTCAGAGTTTAAGAGGACGCCTCGGTAGCTTAAGTGGCTAAAGCACTCGACCGGATATTGAGGGATCTGGGTTCGAGTCCCAGTCAAGGCGAATGATTTTTACGCTCTGAAATTGTTGCATTGAAATGCACATTAGCGGATGACTCCGTTAAAAGTTACTGTTGCGGCATCTCCCGCAGTTTCTTTGGAATTTGTCAAAGGGAAAACACCATACGTGTTTAAAGTTGGCTTTAACCTCGTGGACAGTGGCGCCTCGCGCACGACTACGAATACATGTGACATTGTATGTACGGTATTTCGTCATAACATCTAGTTCCTTTAAAAGCCCCAAAATTTCAGAGTTTAAGAGGACGCCTCGGTAGCTTAAGTGGCTAAAGCACTCGACCGGATATTGAGGGATCTGGGTTCGAGTCCCAGTCAAGGCGAATGATTTTTACGCTCTGAAATTGTTGCATTGAAATGCACATTAGCGGATGACTCCGTTAAAAGTTACTGTTGCGGCATCTCCCGCAGTTTCTTTGGAATTTATGGTAAAAATGTATTTTTTATTACTGTTATAATATTTTTACCGCAATAAATTTATTTTAGTATCATTTTCATTATCAGTAACAAAAGAAATTATTATAAATTAATGAATTGATAATTATTCATGTGCGAGTCATAATATTATTTGCCTATTTCATTCCCATTTTACAATTGATACGTAAAACCTCAAATCATATTTTTTAAACGATAACAAAACCCTTACAGCTACAATTTTCCCATATGAATGCGATACTTTGCGAAATGTAAGGCAGTTAATGTTAAATCGTAACTTCAATCATTGTCAAATAACAGTTAAAAGTATTTATATCTATTAATTTATCAGATTAATCATCATTTTCAAGTATTTCTCATGGTTAATGCATGCAATTTAAGGTATTTCACGACACTTTCTAACATTGAAAAAACATTTCATCCGGTCCTCTCATTTATCCTGATCCTTTCACCCCACTCAACACCGATATTCATATGTTTGAGTGCTACAAACGCCGAAAATGAACCCGAGATTTCGGTTTAAAAAACCTTTGGCTTACTGGACAAATAAATTCGCTTTAAGAGAACGTCGACGGCCTCAATTTCGCCCGGATAATAAAGCCGTTTATCTGTCTAGCACGCCCGCCCGACGCGTGATCGGTGGATTCATCTGGTCGCATGATCCCAGACGACACCTGAGCAATTAAAGATTTTACGACGTCGGTCAGTGAATGCGCATGAGTTACCATCCCCGCCCCCCCGCCTACAAATCCCAACGAGATAAGGATGAGGTGAGAGGGGTAGGGAGAGTGGAACCGAAGGAGGGACGTCTATATGGAGATAAGGAGGGATGTAGAGGGGGGGAGAGAGTGAAGGAGAAAGCGAGAGGTGGGTTGAAGGGACTGAGGGAGATATTGAGGGGAAAGATTGGAGAGAGAGATCTGGAGGGTGAGGGAGGATAGGTGGGAGGGCATAGGTGGGAAGGTCTGCAACATCGACGAGACGGAAGCCGAGGTGCAGAGGACGACGACTCCCGTACTCGGCGTTCAAGTAGTGCCGAGCCTGTGGAGGCACGTCAAGGGGAGTAGGAGCATTGGGAGTGGGGAGTGGGAGCATTGTTCCCGGAAAGAGAGAGAGAGAGGAAGGTAAGGGCGGATGGCTGGTAGGAGGTAAGGCCCGTAAACTTAACGCCCAAAAACAAAACGGCCCAAAATGCCGTTCCAGAGGAATTGTCCCGGCATTCACTCTTGCGCGTGTGTGTGTGAGCACCTTTAATGGCGATGCGGGGGAGTGGGAGTCGGAGAGCGGAGTCCACCACCCCTCACACACACACACGCGCTCTCATCGTCCCAGCACGAGGCGCGGTAAGGGGCTGTCCGGGACTCGGGCCTACCGTGAGGGCTTAGAAATTAAAAGAAATCGAGAGTTTGCTTCGTTTCGGGAGGTTTATGTAGTGCACCCTGAGGTGATAGTCAGGGAAGGAGGCGTGGGGATGGGGCATAATAAGGACGAAGTCCACACCCTTCCCCAACTTCTTCCTTCCTAGTGACCCTTCCTCGATCCCTCCCTTGGGACATGCGGGCACCGTTTATGTGCATACCTGTGCCAATGGGGCACGGTGGTGGTGGTTGTACGATGGTTTACGGCTCCGAACGAATGGTATCGTAAAGTCAGTCCGGTCCCGAGTTGATTAGAAAGGCAAAGTAATAGCTGGAAGACGGAATAATGTCTTGCTGGGCCTATAAAACAGAATTAGGAACAATTGCTGAGATTTAAAAGCGTGGTAGCTTTGTACATACTACGTTTACACATAGCGTTGCTGACTCAGATAAGATCTTTTGCGTTCATTGTGAAAGGCAACTGATGAAATAATGGTAATGAAACAAAAATCAAACCAAAAATATGGGCACCGTAACGATTTCACTGTTGAAGGAATGTGGGGAATTAAATAGAATAATTGATTTTTTTAAACACACAGCCATTTTGGACGCCATCAATGTACGCAAGTTAACTGTTGACGGGATTGTCATGGCTAAGTTTGTCCAAAATTTAATAATAAGAAATAACGTTAATGTAACTAGATTCATTCTTATTTCTGATTCGTTTGCTCGGAAAAATATATTCATTTGTTAGGGGAAATGTGATGTTAGACTAACTTTATCCAGCGCGTTGATTAGCTAATAAGATATGAAGTTTTTTTATGCAAATTTAATTAAATATTTCGCTAAATTTATTTAATTATTTGCTATTAATCCTCGGAAAATAATACCTTAACAAAGCCGCATTTACTCACCGAGAGAACGCGGTAAATATTTCCCTTGTCCATGATTTTATCATCTCTCTTTTAAAAGACCAATGAAATGGTTAACAAAAAGGGTACTTCCTTTTCACTGCAAACACCATTATACCTTATAATAAAAACGGGATAGCGCTGTTTTATTTGCCATAGAACTTTCATTTTATTTCTCAGGGATGCAGGAGACTCAAGATTCTTTTAATTGCCCTAGACGACGAAACTCCTCTTCCCCTCCACGATTTTCTTTTCACTCATGTAATGTCTCATAAAAAACTGACTTAGTGTTCTTAAAGTGACATAAAAAATGATGTTCTTATATTTATTTTACAAATATTAACAACTAAGAATTTGAAAATTTTAAACAGAAGAGAGTCACACTGAGGAGAAAAGATATTTTCAATGGAATATTTTGTCACGGAAATAGCTGGAAATGCGTTGGAGACATAATCATTTATCCTCAATTTAAAGGATGATTGGAATTTATCATTAAGATAATTTTTATCAAAACATTTTATTCCGTTAATCACAAAGAAATATGAATGCATCAACATGAGTACATGAATCCAAAATTTAGTCTCTCCTCATTATTTATTAATAATACATGCAGAAACTAAGGTTAATCTTGGGTTGAGGTTTATAAGCATTTAATATTAAAATATCCAAAAAGGGAAGCTCATTAACGTTTGGAGAAAGACCCTAATTTACATTTGCCAAATGTTAAATTGATGTGGTAAGACGGTAGTTTCATAAATTTAATTAAAATACAAAAGCAACTGGTGGTAGTGGTAAAGTCTAAAGCACTTCAGAACGAGGCAATTTAAGTTTTTATGCACTGCAACTAATCACTTTAGGTTCGGAATTTCCATAGACCACGAAAAGTTTATCATTTCTAATCATTCACAAAATCAGTGCACCAGAACACTTACAAATAGATAGTCTCGTTGGTCCTGTCCAGAAAATATTCGCCACATCTTGACTTGGGAAATGGATTTCGAGTAACCGATGCCGTCTAAATCCGTTAACGGATTAACGGATTTCCGAAAAAATTCTGGGATTCACGAAACAGTATGATCATCAACGAGAGCTAAAGAAGCATCGGCGTTAAACTATAAACAATCTTAATGATAACTTAAATGAGCGACTGATAATCGCTGTCTTATCTGGTTCACAAATGAATCACAGAAGGAGAGAGAGTTTCGACCATTTCCGAACCATCTTTGCACAATTTTCGCAACGATGAAGAAGCATTATTTATCACGTCAATAATGAAATCGAGTCCCCCATATGAGCTCAGAAACATCGCCACTCAATGATTCATAATGTTCGTCGGAAATAAATTTATCTCTATTATTAAAATAAGAGCCATCGTTCCCGGCTTAGGGTTAATCATCGCTGCGCACTGACCACCAAAGGTTGCAATAACGACGAAGCACACCCTTTGCCGCGTCACACGCGGGCAGCGTGCTCTACCGAATCGGGGGAAGGGGAGAGGAGAAGGGGTAGTGTGTGTGTGTGAGGGGCAGAGATAAAATTCAGGGCTCATGGCATCAGGGCGCATGTTCCAAGGGTGGAGAGAGGGGGAGAGGGGTCGAAGTGGGAAGAGCGGAGCGCACTTTTGGAATAGGATTCCAAGAGCATTCGAGAGGGTAAGGATTGGCCATCGTAATTGACCCCTCCCACCTATTTCGGGGGCTCCGTTGCCGCCCTCCTCCCGAACCACCTACGGGCAACATCCTCCCCTCAAGCCCCCACGCACCGCCGCCGCCAGCAGCCCCCGACCCTCCCTTATTCCCCTTACTCTCTCTGCCCAGAAGGCTTAAACCCGAAGCACTTTGGCCCATGCATGTGCCCCGCGCAACCCCTTCTCCTTGAATTACGGCTCTCGCATCCAAACCCTCCCCCTGCACCACCCTCCACTTTTCCGACCCCATGCCGTTCCGCAGGCGTTCTTTAAATTTGCCGCGCCCACACCCCTGCAACGATAAAGCGCTTCATATTACCCCTACGTATCCCTCTCCCTCCCACGCATTCACCATTCCAACCCTTTTGCCCTCCGCGCGCTCTGCAAGGATGAAAAAAACGCCAGTTCACCGCGGCCGGACCCCAACTTCCCTTTACCATACGCACGTACGGAATATTCCATGGCGGAACCGTAAGCACGGCAGAGCTCGGCCACCCCTCGCGCCCCCTGCACCGAGGGGCATCCAGGGGCGCGTCCATGGGCAGGAGAGTAGGGGGACGAGGTGTTGGGGGAGGATTGCATAACCAAAATGCCCCCAGTTGCGTGGAGAACGACCCCTCCTCGCCCTTCTTCCTCTCTCTCTCTCGCCCGTGCCAATAACGCTTCGCATTCTACATGAGAAAATACTGCAACCCCCCGAGAGACAGCCGCCCCACCGCTTTCATCCCTCCGACACACCCCCCTCGCCTTCCGCTCGCAAAACCACCCCCACGCCTCCAGCTCACACACCGGTCCCCCATCTCAACCCTTCCTCCCCCCGTCCTGTGTCACACACCCCTCTCCAATTCGGAGGTCACTCTGTGGCGCTACACCCATCCCCACCACCCTCGCGACCCCACCGGACGCCCTCCGGATGCCCTCGCGGGCGTCAATACCATCCGCCCCATCCTTCCCCCCCATGCCTCCCCGTACACACACACATGGCCTCTCTCTGTTCGATTGCAAATTCGTGCCGCCGCCAGCCGTCAACCTTAGGCCTCCCTCCCGCCCTTCCACCCTCCTATTCTGTTCGCTCGTTCCGCATGTTTACCTACTGCGCCCACACACTCACTTGCACACCGAGCTGCTGCTCCCATTGCAATGGGCTGTACCGACGCCCGGCACCCGGCGGTGGTCGCCACAGATTTCGGGCAAATGCAATTCTTCCTCGAGTGCGCATTAAAAACCAAACCGTATTCGTAAATGGGCATTCCCGATATGAGGGATGAAAACGCCGCTCCGGGTCTCCTCTCTCCTCGCAGTTACTTTTAGCCCACCTCAAGTTACTTACTGTAAGATATAGTAGATTTTTCATTTCTTTATTTCTATTAATTGTCTTTATCTATGGTGGTATTGAATTTTAATAAAAATGCAATGCAAAATTATTTTCAGATTTAAACGAAAAAAAGTCGCTGCTTTGAAGTACACGAATTCAATTTCATTACTACGAGTACTTTTTAAAGCTGAAATGGTTAACTTTGATATCATTCATAAAATTAATACATAAATGAGAATGTTGTGAACGGCCATGTTGCCCCAATTTTAAGATGAGGACATCATGAGCCAACCATGATAGTATAAGAATTTATATTTTTTATGTTTGATTTCTTTCACAATTCTTTCGCAAACAAGATGACAGCAATGCACTTCAAGTTTATTTCGATCTTAAACCCTAGGAAAAGTTAAATTGTATCGGCTCCGTATTTCTAGTGGAATCGTTATTTCATGCACCATCTGGTGGAAAAGGTCTGTAATTACAGACATTTTTGGTCGCCCTAGAGTTGCACTAAGGCAAGACCCCGGTAATTTATAAAAGAATTTTCCATATACAATCAATATATGAAGAATATGTTAGGTGGATTTAGAATAAAATTGAAGTATTCAACTTTGATGGATGATATATTAACTAGAAATGAGTCCAATCCAAAATGTTTACCAAATCGGGAATGCGAGTAATCATTTCATCGAATATCGAATTCACTATCCCGAATTTATTATTGGAATCTATATTCTTATTTCATCAACAATGCTTATATTGATTCAAAAATTCAATTTAATATAGCCTATTATATCTTGAATGCATTAATACTTTCACATTTTATTCAAAATGAATTTGCGTTTTTGTAAATAAAAAATAAAATTGTTCAGGTGTTTCAATTTTTTAAACATCATTTTTATTCATTCTTTGATGATAAATCTATTTTTCGACAGTTTTCAGTTTTATTTTCCAAAAAACATCTACATCATGCCTCGCAAACCGCTGGAAGGGCGTGTGGCAGGGGATGTTAGGTCACCACCCGTAAAAAAAGAGCAAAACCACATTCAAAATAAAACACACCCACTCAGAGTGGCGTGTACATTCATGCAAAAATTCTTTCATTTTACACGCATTCAAATGCATACGAGTACTTGTTTGCTATAATCTAAAAAAGAATCGCACCTTAGGTTGCAATAAAAAATATATCCAATAACGTGCAAGCTAGAATGTGAAAAGTAAGAAGGTGAAAATCCACTGCCACACAGAACATAGAACAACATAGAACGGTCTCCTCCCCCAAGGACAGCGAGAGAGAATGTGATCCAACGCACAAATGCGCCCGGATCGTGCTCTGAGGGAGCCAAATGTAAGACAGCTTGATAATTGTCAGTCATCCTCGGGCACTCTTCATAATAAAAGTCACCAAAAATCGTCTGTTAATTTTTAACATTTATAAAATGTTTTTTTTTAGCCTTTAGACATACCTTTCAGTCCAAATATAAAAATGTCCATAGTGCGGCATGTTGCTATACTGCCACAGTTTATTACTGACGCCATTTCAATACTTGCATGTATACATCTGGGAGTTTTCAACTCATAGGTAAATTTGGGAACAACAGAGAGACGGAAGATAGATCATGAGGAATAGTAAAGTACTGCAAAATGATATTCACGTATACGATAGAATTTTAGGAAGAAATATATTATAATCAATAATTAAAAATGCACGATGCAATTATGCTAATGCGGTGAAATTCTAGTTAATTTGTTTAAAATAAAATAGATATGTATTGTTAGCATATAAAGTAGAATCACGGTAAATATTTGTTGATAAAACTATCAGCTTGTATTACAAAAGGCAAGATAATATAGAGAATGTTATGTAGCCATTTTTTAAATGAAGCATATCTAAAATATTCGTATACAATAAATAAATTACTTCTACCATTTCCCCATGCAAGTAGAAAGTTCTAAATGTGAATATCTGAGAATTCTAGCGTTATAACCCGATACATTCAAATGAAAAAACTTCTCCTCTCTCATTGTCATGCCTATACTTAATTTCTTTTTGGGAATGAAATCCTGGTATTTCAATCGCCAAACAACAGCCTTAGACCCAATGAATTTTATCAAGCCTACAAATGCGAATATTCAAATTATGATTCCCACTAAAAGGGACGAATGAGGAACGTCTACAGGTTCCTGAAATTACAATCTTTCCCCTTAACTTAAGAATTTGGGTAATATTAAATTGTATGACATTTTATCCATTGTAAATAATGTAGTTTCAGGCACAAAAGACCTTTACGAGTATGCATTTATTTTCTCATATATTTGCTCATTTTCTGACATTCGATAATTAAACATCTAACGATGTTACAATGCGTGCGTAGGATAATACTGACAAAAATCGAGGACCCGGACGAATCAGTTTTACGCCGTAAAATACCTGCATGCCGATGCGGTGCTTAAATTTTACGGCGAGCAAATGACAAGAGGAGAGGCTTCGGTGATTAGAATGAAAAAGCTTGTGTGTTTAATAATCAGGTGGATTAACGAATCATTAAGCCTCGGGTACCTTCTCGCATCAGAGGTTTCTGTCCCTGTTAGCTAACCGTTTCCACTGAAAAGGAATGTAAATTACTTGAGGGGAGGTAAGGCTTTCCACGAAAGTTAAGATGCACACCCGTATCATTATCATCTCGACGTAAATCCTCATCGCCAATTGAAACCACCTTGGCATTACATCGAGTCAGAGCCCGTTTCAAGGTTTCTACTGAAATAAGCGTAAATTTCATAAAGAAAATATTTCAAAATAAGTGCTTCGTGCTGCAACTGTTCCCTCTTAAACATTTTCGGCACGATTTCACGGCAATTTTTCAGAATCCTTCTGGCTTTTCCGAGAGGGGTCGCTCTTGCCCCATTAAAAACCACGTGGAATGAGGAGAAAGAAGGAGGGGCGGGAGGGAGGGAGGGAGAGAGAGAAGGGGGGAGGAGGGAGCGCGTGTGATTTACCCCTGCATCAGATGTAGCCCGACAAATGGCAGAACCGAAACCCTCCCACATCACCCGGCCCGATAATTACCCCTAAATTGTAGCCACTTGTTATCTTCCGTCTCACTGTCAAGAGTCCCTTTCCCCCCATTACACTCTCGCACTGCCCCCCCCCCCTCCTGCCACCCCCCAGGCGCGCCCCTCCCTCCCCCTTCGCACACACACACCGACAGAACCTCCACCGTCCTCTTCCTCTTACTTACTGTCACTGGCTTAGAGCCATTCCGAACTCCCCATAACCCCGACCCCCAACACCGCCACCCTCCGAATTCCAACCCTCCTATCCTATAAACTCCCGCCAGCCCCCCAATTGTTCAAATTTCACGTTCGACTTATCCTCACCCTAACTCACTCCCAGTAATGAGAATGTGATTCATCGCCTCTCTCCGGTTTGACCGGAATCTCTGATATGTGCAGTTTCCATGTTTTCCGGCGTTTTGCACCACAGTTGTCGATTTCATGTATTTCTTACATGCGAGAGTAAAAAGCAATCACACATATACTCTTAGGTTGTGTGGTTATTGTGTGTTTGAAAATCATGCATTAATATATAGTATTTGAAGAATATCTAATAATGAGTGCAAATATTCACATAAATTTAAATTTAAGTTCTAATTTTGTGATATTAACCTAATTCTTTACCTATCCATTTCACACATCCTTATTGAGCAATTTTGTTGAGTTTCTCAAGTTTTAAATGTAAGCAAAAGCGTCTTGAAGAAATTCCTGGTTGTATTTTCGTAAATTATTTATGATGAAATGCCTGAAGCATGGGTTACGTGGTAGCTAAGGGGGTTGAGCGCTGGTATACTGACTGGAACGTAGCCGATTCCTTAAAGATTGGAAACGAGAATAATTAAATGGGAAAAATTATATTCACCTCGAATAAACGGTGATTGCTTGCTACATTTTTGTTTGATTGCTTCATTTTTTGTCTTGGAAAATTTCTGTGTAACATTTGGTGGTATCGCATATAAAGAGAAAAGTTAGTTTTTTAATTGAGCAGATACCTGTACTTCAGATAAAATCATAAACACCTAACCAACCCGAAGGTTGGTTTGATGGGTGAGGGTAGCTTGGGTAGATGGGTAAGCTCACCTACTAAATCCAAGGATGTGTGAGATTCACACATCAGGGTAAAAAGGGGGGCTGATCCTTTTTCTGTGCCACTTATAATTTCTCAGGAAGTTTTGGAACCTAAAAATCAAACACCTCAGATTCAACAGATAGTCTTGCCCGGGAATCAAACCTGAGTCAATATGGAATCGAGCCCTCGGGTCAGCATACCATATAAGCATCTCTATCCACTAGATTTGCAGGCCCTCAATAAACAGTATCATTGCAAAAAATCTGTAAAGCCTCCTTTTATTTTTAGAAAATTTCAATAATTTCGGCTTTATTTAGATAAAACCATCCTTTAAAACTCTTGATTAATTTAGTATACGAATCTTAAGTTATTATAGAAATGTTCAAGAAGTTCTCTCGGGTTTCCCACCGGGTCAGGTTGCAGTACACCGACATTTCGATGGCTGACCAGCCTTCGAAACGTCGGTGTACTGCATTTTGACCCGGTGGGAAACCCGAGAGAACTTCTTGAATACCAAACGCCGGGGAAACCTGAGGTCCTTCATCATAGAAATGCATTGCGTTGTTTCACTCACACGTTATTTTTTGATAATTTATACGGAATTCTGCTCCGTCTTCATCGGAAGATAGAGAAGTATATATATATATATATATATATATATATATATATATATATATATATATATATATATATATATATACTCATATATACAGAAACAAATATAAGGAAAAGGGATAGGAGCACACATAAAGGACGAACACAATACAGGTGGGGAAGGCGGAATCGAACGGATCACAAGAGTAAAATTATTTCCTTGAACGGGACTCGAACACCGGATCTTTCCACTTGCCGGGTGGATGCTCTTAACCACTTGAGCCATCGAGGAAACGTAATTTACCCTGAGTCTATATATATATAGACTCACACACACACGAGGTCTATCCAATAAATACGCAAACTGGTGCAATCTGGCGGCCATAACGTGAACTATATCCCTGCTCTCTAGTAGTGGTAGTTTCCTGAGACCCAATGATCCATATGTGATAGGGGTATTGAAAGGAATGAACGGAGGAAGGAAGTACACAAAGAATGAAGAGAGCCTTGTTTTGGAGTTGAGTGTAAGTAGCTGGATTTTGTAGTTTTATGTGCCACAAAATATTTATTTGGAAGTTGTGTCCATCCAAAACTAGCCTCAACCGGTAGAGTAATATGAATTGACCCAGTATAAGGCTCGATATGACGACCCTCACTTACATGTCAAGCCAACACTGGAATGCATTGCTGTGGTTATAGTTCCTTGTGAATGACAAAATGAAACGGATCAACAAAAATGAGCTTCCCTGTGCACTGGGTAAGAAGACTAACTTTCCGCTATGATTCCGATCAGGTCAATTCACTTTCTTTCCTCTTGTTCACAGGTATTTTCCACTTGCTGTGATACGCCCAGGTCGTGCCAAGTGCGGATGAGCCCACGTGCAAACACGGTCCACGGGGGCTAAAAACGTGCACGCGGTTTCGTGAACCGGTCCGAACTTTGAACACGGTTTTTCGAGCGTGGGGCGCGGACGGGGAGGGTGCGGGGGGGAGGGAGAGGGGCAGCGGGGAACTGGGGGACGAGGTGTGGACACGGCGCTCGTTGAAATGCACGGGGCAGGGCCGGTGCGCGCGGCGGCAATTCCCGGATGCGAGTGCAAGCGCGAATGAGCAGACAAACAATTGAGAAACGACGCGGCGTATGCGTGCGGCATAGTAGGGCGCTCGTTTTCCATGTTTATTTTACTTTCCACCCCCCCACCCTTTTCTTCGTTCGCTTCCCGTTCTGGGCGATATGCCAGCCCTTATCATATTTAATTAGATTACTTGCTGGGATTTGAATTTCGAATGCGTTGCGGTTCCGGCTATCGCTTGGTATTGAGAGGGGGCGATGAGAGCGGAGTGTTCACGAGGCCCACGCGGTTTTTTTTATTTAGGATGCAGATAAAAAGAGCCAACACAATAGCAGGGGAAAAGTTTTGCAATACACTTGCTGATTTCGCTAAATCATCATTAGTGCGGACAACTTTGTCATTCTCTCCTGTGAATACTTAAATACGGAGATTTGAAATGGCTCAACCCTTTTATTATTCAGCATCCGCATAAAAGGCTTCCATAAATTTCTAAAGTTGTTTTTCAATTAATCCCCAATAAAGGGTTACATAGCATGCAATGAATCAAGGTTGCTCTTGTCTGATTGAAGTCGTTCAGCTCTAAAACATCTTTTAGTATCAATCAGAAAAATTTGAAAACAAAAGTTTTCTCGTGTTCCTCTAATGGTAAGTGACATGGGTGTTTTCAGCAAAATCAGATTGTTATGCTGAAGAGGGAAGTTTAAAAATCAAATGAGAAAAAAATTTGCTACCCATATGATGCTATGCAATAATCATTTACCTCTAACATCCACTTCATACCTCAATCTTCCCGAAAATCACCAAGCTCATATTTCCTAGCTTTTCTCAAATACCTTTCGTCAATTTTTTAACAATTACCGAAAGAGCATCCATATGTAAAATTCAATAAATTATAAAGCTACGATAATGCATGAGAAAACGATTTATTTGGCTTTTCAATGCTCAAATAAATACGTGTTCCTGGGGTGCATGAATTTTCAACGCCAATAGAGTTTATTTCCAGAAAATATAATTATGGACGCAACTAAGCAATAAAAATACAATTTGAATCAGAAAACTAATTGTAATCACTAACAATTTGAAAAAAAATTGATATTACTCGTTTAATGATTATGATGGATGATAAAATTCCAATTCATTCATATCAAAGTGATATGCATAACTTATTTGACTTTTCAAATTTGATGGATTAATTACATTTATTTTTGATTTTATGACATAATTTCAGAAGTACTAATAGGTTAAACCGCTTCACTTCTGAAATTATTTGGGAAACTTAACATTTAATAATGTAAGCTATACTGGCAGATAGGAACTACAAATGGTACCCACGTATGGTAAAAAGGTTTTTCTAGATGCTTTCATTTCAAACCAAATCACTGGAGTGTGAGAACCAAATTTGATTACGCTTCTTTATATTTAAGAAATACTTATTTCAAGGGAAACTTAGCGACTTATTTTTATCTCAGTTGAATTGGGAGAATGCCAGGAAAATTTGATTTGTGGTGTATTAAAATGTTGTCTCCAATTTGAAATCACAAAAAATAATAATTTATAAAGAATTTGAAATAATAACGGTTTTAGGATTTTTTAAAAACCTATTACTCATTAAAAAGATTTCCCTCCTGAAGAACTCAGCTCTATTTTATTGATTCAAATAGAGAATTTTAGAGCAGCAGAAAGTTTTTCTTATGAAACGTGAATGTATACCCAAGAGTGATATGTTATGTATGGATTATATAGTTAATAACTGCTACCGAAAAAATAGTGATTAGAAGAAAAATACCAGGCTGAAATAATTATCTTTTTTACTTAACAGTGCATTCGGGATTAGCCGTACAGGGTCGTAATTCTTGGCGTAATTTCCTCTACTAAGAACCAACTGTTGGATCCTCAAGGGTTCCTAGGTTTGTCGCCGCGACATTGCATCACAAAGAGGGTTCTTCGAGGTTATGAGATTAGCGTTATGGTTTCTTCGAATATTAAATTCACGACCGGCGGGAAATAGCCGTCTAATAAAATGCCTGGTTAAAGGGGAGATAGCGTCCAAATATGAGATGTTAGGCATAAAACATCACATGTAGTTTAACAGAAGAGAGCATGATCAAGAAATGTTTTCAACAGATTGGACTGCAAAGGGTTGAGTGAATGCATGTGAATAAATTGCTCGTCGTTTAGGACCAATCGAATGTGCTGCGACTTTTTGTGAGCTATGCATATTAATAACCATTAGACTAAAACAAACCATTAGAATGGTGTACAACATTAAAAAAAACTCTGGAAAACTGGAATACCTTTTCCAGGATAAGATTCAGGTATACTACCTTGATCAAAAATTTCCCGGAATTTATTCAGAAAATTAAAAATACAAGTTTATTCATCTAAATCTATATTGTCCCCTTCAAAGTAATCCCCATCGACTGCAACACACTTATGCCAGCGCTTGATCCAATCCTCGAAACATTTTTTATATTCGGTTTTCGGTATGTCCATCAGTGCTTCCTGCGATTTTTCCATTACTTCCTCTCGGCTGCTAAAACGCGTTCCCCGTAATGGTTTTTTAACTCGATTGAACAGAAAGAAGTCACAGGGAGCCAAATCAGGTGAATTCGGTGGCTGTTGGATGGTGTTTGTTGCATTTTTCGTCAAAAAATTACGAATAATGATAGCACTGTGCGACGGTGCGTTATCATGGTGCAAAATCCACGAGTTTTCTGCCCACATTTCTGGTCTCTTTCGGCGAATTGCTTCACGCAAACGTCTCATAACGCCCAAATAATACTCTTTGTTTACTGTCTGGCCTTCTGGCAAAAATTCATGATGCACTACACCGTTGTAATCCATGAAAACCGTCAGCATTGCCTTCTTTTTTGACTGAAAACGACGTGGTTTTTTGGTCTCGGCTCATTTGGTGAACGCCATTCACTTGCCTGATGTCTGGATTGCGTGTCGTACTCATAAACCCACGTCTCGTCTCCAGTAATGATCCTTTTGATGAATGTGGGATCGGATTCAGCCTCGCAAATCATGTCTTTTGCGACGTCAACACGGTCTCTTTTTTGCATGAAATTGAGGTCTTTTGCTGCTACACGACGGAAACCCAAATCATTAACCACAATGTCTTGGGCGGATCCATAGGCAATGTTCAAGTCCTCCGCTATTTCTCTGATGGTTAATCTGCGGTTATTGACCAACATTTCTTTTACTTTATCAATTTTTTCACCGACTTTCGATGTCGATGGTCTGCCACTGCGTTCATCATCTTCGATTGACTCACGACCACTTCTGAACCGCTCGTGCCACTGGTAAACGACCGTTTTTTTTAGAGAATCGTTGCCGAAACACTTTTCCAACATTTCCAACGTCCGTGCGCCACTAAATCCATTTTTTACGCAAAATTTAATACAAGTTCGTTGTTGCAAATTTAAATCCATTTCTGAAATTGTAAAAAATCGCCAACACACACAGAGATAGATGTACTCTTGGCTACGTAACTTTTGCAAATGTCAAGTTATGACACTAAGATTTAAAGGGAATATCAACAACAGATGTACCAATTTAACAAAAAAAAACAGAACTCAAATCGGAACGATGGGAGCGCCACACGGTGGTTATTCCGGGAACTTTTTGATCAAGGTAGTATGTATTTGGAAACATTTTTGACATAATTTCAATATTTCCAAGAAAATCCACGAAAATAAACGCTCACACAGGAGATCAAGGAATGGCGTTAAGATTTGAGTGATACCAAGACGATTGAAGTGATAAATCAAGAATTACTTATTTCTCACAAATGTCATGACCCCACGATGAACAAAGGAACTCATTCATGTGTTTCCTCCAAAAACTTATGAATTTTGTTCTCTATCCCACAACTATTATCTTTTGCGCGTCACGAGTGCATCTAGTTTATTGACGTATCATCAAATAGCCTGAAAATCAAGAAATGAGGAAGTACGAAATAGATTCGTAGTGGAAGAAAATTATAGAGCGCCATTTGATATAGGAGCAAGTATATGCGATACGTAATGAGAGAATGATATGTTTTAGTCATTGAAGGAAATGATGATGGTGAAGTATGGGAGAGGTCGAGGGATAGCGGAAGTGAACGGCGATCTGAAAGAGACTTCTTCGGTATGCGGATGAGACCCAAGAATAAAGGCAGGGACGGCGATGGGGCACCAGCAGAGGTACACCAATAGGGCCGGGGAATGATTTTGAAAAAAACTTAAACGTCTGTCAAACGGTAATCCGATTAAAACATGAGAATTAACAAATTAGAAGTCGCAGTGGGAATTATATATTAAAATTGAAACCTTTGAAATTAGCACGTTTGGTGCTCAAAAAAAAACAATACGTCGAAGTAAACTGGTAAACGTAATGGCTTCAACAGAGAAGCAAAATAAAATCCGCAACATTCCGCACTCACTGGCAATAAAGATCCAGATTAGCCGAACACGACCAGTTCCCTTTAAGATTAATTAAAAAACCTAAAACCACCGATGCCGTACACCCACCCTTCCCTCCCTGTCCGCCATTTAGATCGCTTCCGCCTGAAAGTTTTGCTCTCCCAAACAGCTTCGTATCGGTCGAATACCCACTCCCATCCCTTATAAAACGAGGCCATATTTATCCGCACCCTTTCATTTGGTTTTATTTTGTCCAAAATCACCCTTTCCCTCCGTGGAAAAAACCGTCCCGCCATCCCTTCCTCTCCCTCAGCCTTTCCCGCATCCCCTTCGATATACTGGCCCTCTCTCACAAATACTCCGTGGAAATTCAAATGGCTTCGAATAAGGCTCCATTTTACTGGCCATGTTCAATCAATTTGCAATAGTCTATTTCGCATATTAATTAAATGAATTTCGTTTCACAATTTTAATGCGGTAATAGGTGTTTGTTAGGCATCCTTAGACTGTTTTATAAAAAAGGTCTTTTTTATGAATACGCTATATATTTTTCAATGAGTTTTGATCAAAATTACTCATTATCTTGATAATATTAATTCTTGATATTACTTAATGACGATTCCTTTTACTCAACTTGGATTTTTTTAAATCCACTTAAATCCGAAGCTGTTAATGCTGCAGGCGTTCAACTGTTTACAATTTGCTTTTGGATGACGCCACACCATTATCGCACGGCACCGAGAAGTTCTGAAGCGCCACCGCCCAGGCATATTATTTACTTTCCAGCGGTAGTGGTGACAAGGGCGTATTTTGGTTTTTGCACCTCCATAGAGTCTAGGAGAGAGAGAGGGTGGGGAGAGGGGGATCTGTAGTTCCCAACCAAATACAACTAGTTCATTTATATCCTTCCTCTCTCCATATTCACTCCCTTTAGTAGCGCCTGCACCATTCGCTACGCATATCTCACCTTCCACTCACTCCATGGCAAAATTCCCCGATACCCAGCCACCCGCGCCCCTTCCCTTGTGTGGGGGTTGGGGAGAGAGGGGTGGACGGGAGAGAGGGAGGCCGTGCGCACACCCATTTCATCTCCCCCGCTAATCCTCTCGCAAACCCCGTCTGTCCCGCGCAAACCACCCCTCTTCCCTCCCGCTCACTCCCCCCACTCGCCCCCGTACGCCGCTCTCCGGCCCACAACTCTCTAATGGCATCCAATAAGATAAACCACTCTGCCCAATTAACCTCCTTACCGAGCGGATTGGTGCGTCGTCCCCATGGTCGCCGCCGCGGAGTCCACCCGCCCCAACCCCCACCCACCCTCCAACACACACACACACACGAACACATGCACAGTGGGACGAATGACGCAGTCTACCCCCCCCACCCATATCCACCACACCATTTAGTGAGCCCTCCTTCCCCTCTTTGATGCCGCACGCACCCCGCCCGCACCCCATCCGCACCCTCCGCTCCGCGCACTGCCCCCTTCCCCGTCCACCAGCCGAGCCCTATCCGGGCGGCAGTGCTCTAGATGAGGGGGCGTCACGAGTCATAAACTTTGCCTTCTCTCGCCAGCGGTAGCACCAGGAACAGCGACTGTGATGTTAGAACTAACAGTAATATCACTGATATTAGTATTAATGCTATTGGTAGACCGGTAGCAGCATAATCTTTTCAGTGAGTAATAGTATCTCTAGTAATTGTCGTATAAGTGGCTGCATGAGCAACGACATGCGTTGTGCTAATGTTGCATTAAATTACGAGTACATTTTTCAAGTAACAATGTTAATTAGAATTGGTACTACTGATATTCAATAGTTAAATTATTATGTTTAGGAATATTAACTAACAGGTGTGCCAGTAGGCAATTGAAGGATTATAGAAAGCGTAGTACCAATCTAATAGTGTAGAATGGGTAAATATGCAAAATGTAAAATTGTAAGAGTCACTGTAATATCCGTTATATTGGATTAATAGATATAATTCACAAAGGTGTTCTCCACTAACGATGCCATAAACATTTCGGAGGGGATGAGGAAGAAGGTCATTTTCCCGCCCGACACTCCGTAAAAGCGGCGAAAGCTCTCTTTGCAGTCTCAGGAGATTAAATTACATAAACATCCCCGTTTCTCTCCGTTTATTATTCGCAAGAGAACCCATGATCCATCTGAGAAAAGAGTGTTTTATCACTTATCATATTTTTGATTCCAGGTAGTTTTTTGTACATCATTTAATTCGCGATGTATTTATTGACAAAATGCGAATGTCATTGTGCTTACAACTCCTTGTGTGATGCCACGGTTATCTCAATTAAATTTCTCGAAAACGTATTGGGAGAATGAAATGATGGAACGGAGGCAACAGAGTGAGATTCGACGCTTTATCAATCATGGAATATTTCCATAACCATTTCGGGCGTGAAGTGATGGATCTTATTGATGTTGTACTAAGTAATTGCCATACCTTGGGCTATAAAGGATGACTGTTGAATTTAGTGCACATTTTTCTCAGAATTTGATACTTTTTTCTAAATAATTGCTCAGTTTTGTCCTGTGGAGACAAACGTATCAGAGATACGAGGTTTTTAAGTATTTAAAAGATTATATATTTTTGTAAAACTTTGATCAGTGTTTTTTTGGCTTATAAGCACAACCTTGACAGTCTACCCTTTAGAATAGCTAGTGGGAGAAAACTCTTAGATTCTTGGTTCTTTCCGGAGAAAGACTCCATTTACCAACACTAATTTCATCCTTTACATATCCCACCCTCTCTTCTGTCTATGCCACATTTGTACATTATTTCATACATATTCTTCTGTTCTTGAGAATCCCAATATAACTCATCTTTTAACTCTTTCCGACTACACTCATACATATATTTATGTCTAAACCTTAATTTCAAGTCATTAACTCTCTTATTTTATGTGATTTGCATCCAACATAGCCATGCCAAAAAAACGCTTCCCTCATACTTGTCAGCCTCTGGTACGTTCATCAACGAATGATTCGTAACATGATGAGATCAGCTTTATGAGACTCTTAGCTTATGGGGAACCTATCTGGCAGGCATTTGACGTCAACTCCTGGCTATCCTTGTCCTAGACTTGATTCTGTCTGCGTGGGCCTTGTGCATGACATTGGTTTGCAGAAGTGGGTACAGTTGTTTCTTCAGGACAAGACTCAATAATTGTACAGCTAGGTTAGATACCTGGATGGAGACCAGCTTCATTGAAGTGTTCGGATGACCACAAAATCGCCGATATTTATATTATTTCCGAGTTTTGCAGATATTTTTGGGCTCAAGGGTAATAATCGTTGACTTTATTGAAGTTGAAACGCCAAAAGCAGAATAGCGAGGTTAGCCAACTCCCGATCGAGGATTTAAAAAAAATAGTTTAGTAAACAAATGTTTTCTTAGACTATCGCAATATCGAGCACCCACTCCAAATCGATGAAGAAATGGAAGCGAACAAAATGGCAGTCTTGGCTTTAGAATTTTCACATAACCAGCATAGGTGTTAGTTTACCCGTCGCACCGCCATGGATATGTTTTAGATAATTATAGGACCATTAACAGCAATTATGGAGTTCTAATGTCCATGATAATAAATTGTTTTGAAGTTTTCCCAACGTTGTGCAAATGAAACAGAAGTGATAAAAACAGAATGAGAAGTTGAGTTTCTATCAGTGTTAAAACTAAAAAATCCACAAATACCAAGAAGTTGATAGTAGAAAGAAAGAAAATGATTGATACATATTCGTCCTTTTCCTTTATCTCTCTCTATTACTCTCCATACCCATGTATTTAAATCTGTCCAGGCCACTGGATTCTTTGAAAAGCAAAGGTGATAATGAACGCCCACGTCCTACCCCTCCTCCTAGCAATGCCCGGTCCAACTCTCCGTCCGACAGTGATTCTACTTCCTATGTAGGCTGCAAATTCCTGCTACTGCATAAGTCTACCCCTACTATCTGCAATATACTCATTTACATTTCGCTTTTTTCTACATCAAACGTCTTCTCGAAATCTACGAAACAGACAAATTCATCCTCGTTTTATTCTATGTTCCTCTCTATTAGTTACCTAATAACAGTTACGAATTCATGCGTGCCTCTCCTCTTTCTGAACCAAAATAATCATCCTTAGAGTAAATTTGTGGCTCCTAACTTCTTGTTCATGACCTTGAGAACCAATTTACCTGCGGGAAATCAATATTATTTCGTCCTTACGTTAGTGTATTGATTGATACATTTCCTGTTTTTGAAATAGAAACAAATACTGATTCAAATTCTTTTCTCATTAATGCTATAAATTGGTCCATAAAAATCTTTATCCTTCGTTTTCGTAAACCATTAAATAGCTTCGCGGGAACGTTAAGAGGACATTCTTGATTTCAATTCCCTCATCGCACTGTCTATGTTGCTATTAGCATGCCTGGACCTTAGCTATTCCCTTAAACGTCGCATGCATTATCTGTATGTGATAATACTTACTGCCCTAAGATCTTTACTATACAGAGCCTTGATATATTTTCCATCTCTCTCTCTCATCTTTCCTGGTTCAATCAGTAATTTTCATCCGATCTTTAGTCGGGGGTCCAGATTTTCCTTTCTTACTAAGGGTTGGATGGTAGAAGAGATACCATAATCTCAATCTCGTCCAAAAATTAAGACGACTATCCGACTACCCATAGTCTTGTTTATTCCTAATAGATATTCCATCTTTCTATGGGGTGCAATCATTTTACTCTTCCTTTGATAATTTTCCATTTCGTCGCACTGCTTCCTCCATCACGCTTCTTACGGCCTATTGGTCTCCCGTCGCAGTCCAATTTTTATCTTCTTACACTTCCGTCTAACTAACTCTGTGATTAAATATTCTTCATCATCTCGCCTCTAATCCTAATAATTCTTTAAAGCTTTTCTGTCAATTGTTTATATAGTTTCTCTTGCGGTATTCGGTATCCTTTTTCATATGTTTTCATTTTTATTTGCACAATACTCGCCCTCCTGTCCTCACTCGCAGCTTTCTATATAGCCCGCTGGTACTCCTTTCTTAACGTCCTGAATAGTTTTTCTATATCACGTTCCTTTTCGTCACCAATTTTTCCCAGTTTACCTATTTCATCTGAAGTCACAGTCCTTGAAACAAAATTATGATTTAAATCCGCATCCGCTCCCTTTAAATTGTGAGATGATGTTGATGTTCCCTCATCTGTGTCAAATCATTATAAAGTAACTGATATCTATCTCAATCCCTTATTATTTCCACGCATATATACGTCAATTGTGCTGCTTGAACTATGTTTCCTCTCTTTATCTCTATCTGTTCTAATTTTCTGGTTAATGATATTGTTCTATTAGTCCAAGAACCTATTCCTACTAGTTCGGCTCTCTTCTGCGCTACGTCCTCTGCTGATGCTCCTATCGATTCCACTTTGCAAGAATTTAGAATAATGACGACCGCGATAGGTTTACCTCTCCCGCTGCTGGGATCAGCTGCCCGCTTCAATACTAGTCAGGACCCTTATTCATGAATCCCATGGTTTCAGACTTAACCACGTGGAAGTTCATGCCCATGATATAAGGAGCACACCGTATTGAGCCACAGAAATGTATTCAGTTACTATGAGTACTAGTTTCAACGCTTCAGCGTCATCATCAGCTACGAATTGATGACGCTAAAATCGTTGATTATAGTTGTACCTGAGTAATATTCAGTGAAAGAATACAGTGCTCATTATCTCATATTAATATTAATCTTCAGCATAAGGTCGTACTTAGGCGTACCCTACAAACAAATCCGGGGTTTTTAGTCAGTAGATCAGTGCTCTACCACTGGACTACCACATCCTCCTAAATAGCACTTGCATTTCAACAATAATTTTTAAGGGGGTACATTTCTTTTTTTCATCTCACCAAGGAACATGTCCAAGTAACATATACACTATTTTGCTTTTTTTATTTTATAAGCATTCCGAGGTAAAAAAAGAAAATTGGTGGTAATAATAATAAACTATATGGCATATCTTGCTCACTGAATATATATGTAGTTATCCAATGGTAATATGGGAGAGAAGAAAAAATAGAAATTATCGCTATGGAGGAAAATTAAATTTTGAAACAACCTTACATAGAGGTGGAAAATGAATGAATTAAACTGACAAAATGCAGCCAAAATGTTATAAACGAAAAAAAGGAAAATTAACAATGCTGACAGCCGGGATAATTAGAGTAGTAAATATCAATATTCCTGAATATTTCTTTTAAGGTAATAATATACAAGATACTCAGTAATTATGAACAAAAACTGATTGTATTTTCTGATTTTCACATTGGAACAGCAAAACAATGAAAAGAAATATAACCCTTTAATGAGAAAAAATCAATTCAGCAAAACTTTTGTTGTCTAGGAATGGACCATCCCGATTTAGATAAAAATATAACTACCTATCCCTATGCAGCGTAACCATGAGAGAATTCCGTGAAAAATTCTCTCTTGGTTACAGCAGAAAATAATCACACATTTAGTTGTGCCATAAATAAATTATGGACGTAATTTTCGAAGACATTTCAAATTGAAAAAGTCATCGGTTTAATTACCCGAGGGCCACGGAAATGTATTATTTCCCTCCTTTCATTACTGAACGCAAGAAAAATTCGGAGGGGGATTTTGAGAAAGTCCGGGGGCTCCGCGGTAAGAGAGGGATGCTGCCGTAAAAAATCATCCCTTGACGGTTGTTTCGCGGCGATTAGAAATGTGAGTGGGCGCAGCCAACGAGGTCAGTGGGAGAGACGCAGAAGGAAGGAGAGGTTTAAGGCAGGGAGAGGCAAGAGCCCCGGGAGCTTGAGGAGAAGGGCTCGGGGAAGGAATTGGTCACACTTTTATTCTCAAAAAAAATTAAGGGTACCTCTATGAAAAGGTTGGGCAGGAGGCAATAACCTACGCTAAAGGGAGAGGTAGGGAACGGAGCAGTAGTGCTGGGAGATGCAGCATAAATTTATGGAGACAGAATGGTCGAAAATTTTTCGGCTCGGATGTGGTGTGCTTAAAATGCAGAGGGCGTCGAAAAAAAAATCAGTCTCTGGTTCGCCTCGATAAGATCCCCAACACCCTTCCCAGGTCCACCCTGGCCGAGGAAAAAGTGGAAAAGAATGAAAAAAATGCGACCCTGAGAAGAAGATAGGGATTTACGGCGGAGCAATTCGGGAATTTAATGGCGCGATTATTAGTTTGATGGCGCTCGGCAGTCGGCACGTTTTATACTCTCGCATGTGGCTCCTGCTCCCGGAGATACGGGACATAAAGATCTGACTTGTCCCAGGAGGAATCAAAACTCCGATCAAAGGCTCAAAAAACTTCTTCGCTACACAAAACTGCCATCCACATTATTTCATTTTTGTTTTAAATACGTTTTTCCATCGGGGCATTTAAACTAAATGCTGACGATATCAACTTACACTGGGGAGATGTGGTACTAATAAAATTATCACTAAGCGCTCGGCACTTGCCGAGTACTTCCTCCGAGTGAACGCAGTAGAATGGTGATGCCTCCCATCGAAGGCTTTAGACAAAATCATTTGGAATATGGTGCATTTTTTTAATTAATTAGTATCTTTTTGATGTGAAATTGAAAAGTTCATTAAAATGACTATAATAGCAATACTTTCTACCAGGGTCAGTAATAAAGCATATGGTTCTCAAATGAATAACAAATGTGGCCACAATACATGGTTGATAGCGTAGGTTAACACGTAATCGCGGTAGACAGGATTGACTCAATCCTCGCAAACTTTATTTTATCTTTACTCTCATATCTCTCCAAGTTTACAACTTTCGATCATTGGAACCCATATGAAGCCATCTAATCTATAAGTACAAAAGGTATCATTCAGCGAGAAATATTTTTGAGAGCCAACAGGCAGTGAAAAATCAGTTCTTGCCTTGAGTTTCCTAAGACCCTCTTAATATGTCCCCCGACAAAGGCCACCTCAACCCTTATTAGGCATGGGGGCTCGATGTGGTAGAAGCCTCGGCAGTTCTCGGGATAAATATTTACAAATAAACTTCACAAAACATCACTGTGATTCAAATAAGTCATTCTTGATTTTTACCTAAGTGATTAGGAGAACTATGAATATTTTTAAGACTCTAAAGGGAAAAAATTCCAATACTTAGTAATTCAAAAGTATAATTTATCTTAGCCGTATAGTATTAAATAAAATTATCATTTTAAAACAACCAGACCACTTTTGGATGTGCGTCTTTAATATGAACAATGAAAGAGCATTGGCTAATGCAAACGTAAGCAGACGAAACCGAGGGCGTACTCACATCACAGTGCGCGAGTACGGGAGAGAAGAAGACAGATGAAGATGAGTGGATGGAGTGCCGTGGAGACAAGGCCCTCTGCGTCTGGGAAGGTGGGGAGGGAGGGGGCCGTGGGGCAGACAGATGGCTCGTTTGAGATGATTTGGAGATAACGAGACCAGATCGTGGGAAGCAACTGATTGAAGTGGAGCGGGAGAGAAGATGACGCGAAACACTGGAATTGCACAAGGAAATGATTCGGGGGGCGGGGGGGGGGGGCTCGAGGAGACTGCGATAGGCGGGGGACGACGCACTTAAAGCGGAAAAGTTGAGGAAATTGAAGATAAGATTCAATGAGCGCACCCGGATATTGGCGCATAGGCGAATCAGTTGCGTGATCGGGTGTTGAGTGGAGGTATCCAGAGGGGAAGAAGGATTTATTCGGGTGAACCGAGGAACAGCGGATTTCGAGTGAATTGCGATGAGAAACGCTCGGAAAATATTCAATAATATGCACTAATTTGTGGATTTGAACATTCACCAATTCACCTATTTCAAGTTCACTCCGGTATAAATTTATGTGTAGTTCACCTCACCAGGAAAATAGCAACACTAGAAATGAGAGAGGAAAATCAATATGACTAACAATCACTCAGTTTTGACAGAACATACATATTGGAAAATGAAATATGGTTCAACCCAAGTGCGAAACGAACTTTCTAAACATCTTGATTAACTATTAATGCAGGTGATACTGCGCTATATAGACATCGATACAGTGAAAAAATGGCCTGAATATTAACTTCACTTTTCCCAAGAGGCGGAATTTTAACTTTTAATCGTGGACAAGGTAAATGAACAGGGTAATTTCTGCCCAATTAAACAACATTCGTTAAGAATACATTTTGATATCCTATCTTTAACAAAGACACGGAAGAGTGGTAGCCCAGCCTTACTTAAGCTCGGAGAGGCGATGGAATAGAGCTCTTAAGGAAATATGAAAGTTAGCGGTGCAGTGGTCCACCTTACAGCGTTCCAAGAAACCCCAAATGAACCTAATCATAATTAAAACGATGCAGCAAACTCTTGGTGGATATTAAAAAAGACTTCGTAAAATTGAGTTGACACAAAAAAACACGTAATCGTTGATTATCTAATTTTCTAAAAAAGTAATTTTCAATTATGTGCCTCGCTCCCAGCCATGAGCAGTTAGAAATCGCAATAACGGGATGGAGAAGAAATCGATACAACCTAATGATGAGTATAAACAATCAAGGGCCAATACAGACAATTAATAATTGTTGCATAAACACCGCTGATCTATGGAGATTTGATCTAGCAGTTGACAAGTTATTGAGATTGCTATTCAAATGGACTATGTAGGAAATTGACGAGAAATTCTTAAAAAATAATGAATTCAATGCTATTTTTATTATGTTACAAACTGCATATCACGAAATGAATTAAGCAACAGAGAAGTTTTTTTCCCCGTCTTTTTTGTACGCTATAACATTTTAACTTCAAGTATTTTATATTTTTCCCAAAAACAAATATTCTTTTCTCTATTCAAAGCGTTGGAAGAGCAATCAATGATTACCAAAGATATACATGGACTGCCTTATAAAATCTATTCAAAATGACATTCGTTCCCCGATCCACATCATTTTGAATAATACTTGAGCGGTGAGAAATGAACCGAACTTAAAAAAATCTCGCATACTTGAATTCGTTCACTCGATGTATCCCGAAGGTGTTTCATGTAATCACACATTTCCCTCCGCGCTAAAAAAAATGTTTTGAGAAATGAATTGAGCACTACACTGCGGATGCACAAAATCACGTTAGCACGAAATCATCCCGGGAATATTACGATTCAAAAATGGTGGGATGTCGAGTGGCGTGAGGGAGAGAGGGAGGAAGAGGGAGAGAGGGGGGGTGGAGAGCCCTGCAGCCGACAACAAAAAATGGAGGGGGGAAGTCGAGGTGGAGTGGGGAGGCCAAGGGATTTGCGGAGGATTAGTAGATGGAGGGAGGCCTTAGGGTGGGGGGCTGGCGAAGGGGGAAGGGGGGGAGAGCCATGACTTAGGAGCACTGCCGAGGGGTGGGGAAATGGGTGTTTGAATTCTAAAAGAGGAGGATTTGGGAGAAGGTTTTGACGGCGCTGGAGGAGGAGGAAGGAGTAGAGCTTGTATGGCTGGGGCAGCTGGAGGTGGTTCACTGCGGATGGTTAAGGTATGTCCCAGGGTTTTCATTTGAATTTTAATTACTCGGTTCGCTTCGCGTCATAATTAAGTTCCAGCGCTTGGCTGTTTTATGCCCCCACCCAACCTTATATTATCCCCTTCCTACCTGGTTCAGCCGCGATCGTCCCCACCCCCACGCCACCCTCCACCCTGTACAACCCTTAGGAACTTTTCGACACTCATCCTCTTCCGCGGAAGTGCTTTGCCCCACACCCGAAAAGCCAACCCCGAAAACCTCGGGGCCTCCGTCCCAAATGCCTCCCCCACGCCCTGGTCCGCGGGTGGTGGATCTCCCACCCCCGCCCAGGCTCTGTGTCCCGATCCCCCCTCCCTTCCCCCGCGTTAACTCCTCCAACCAACGGTGAACACACAACGACCCCTCCCTCTCCCCCGAAACCTATGCCTTATATTTGCGTGTGCATGTATTTATTTTTTTCTGATGGATCATATCAAAGGGAGGAAAGGGTAACGGTGAGGGGTGCTGGGAAGTTTCTCTCCCCTCCGCTCCACCCCCCTCTTGGTGATGTATTGGTTAAGTCGACCGGAAATTGGATACCATCCCTTTGTCGAATAGAAAGCGAGGAGAGATGGCGCGCGCTCTGCCGCAGATAGTCGAGAGGTTACGGAGAATTGCGGAGGGAGATAGGGCGCGCGGGGGCGGGGGGAGGGGGGGTTGAGAGGGGAAGAACCGCTGGCGAGGGCGGAAAAAAAGGGGATGACTGAGGAATTTTTTTTTCTCGGAACACCAATTTTGCTCTTCCCTTTTTTTTGCCAGTTATGGATCAATGAGCGGGGCCGAAATTACGACCTATTTTGCATATCTGGGCGAGAGTAAACATGACCGTAATTAAGGAAAATTTGATCATAGCGGAAGAGGATGCGTGCTGATCTAAGTCGCATCACTTAATAATTGAATGTCGAAATAATAAATTTGCCAATGAGAGCTGTTTTTTAAAATCATAGGCATAGGTTTGATGGCAGTAGTCAGGATTTTATGTCAGATCCACTTCAGAGGGGGCGGATATCTTGAATCTTTTTAAGGGATGACTAAAGAATTTTAAGGACTATTGTTGCAAAGTATAGCCGATAAGACCACCCTATGGAAATGGGGAACGAATTTTAATGTTAGCGAGAATATTAGGCCTAAATTACATTTAAAATCTTTTAAATCGACGATAAGAACCCTAAACGAAATAACTAAAAATGAGAAGTTACATGATAGTGCCTGGGAAAAAATATTTTTTAATTCAGGAAGTTACCATGAGTAGCCGAGAGTACCGAAAAGCCGTGACGTCAAACTCAATGTTACGAATTAGTTACCTAATACTCGTGAAAATGTAATAAATATGTAAATTCTTCAATAGGAATAGGAGCTTTTATATTTGGTATTGTTTTAGTACAGTGAAGGCCACTGATACGGTGTTTGGCTGGGAGTGACTGCAAGCCAGACTAATTTTGACCCGAATATTTTTACCCCTAACGCTCTCGGAAAATGTTATTTTGGCCAGCTATCGTTTGTAGAAAAAATGATACCTTAAATCTATATGCTATGGACCTAATTTTTATAATTTTATTGACATGATATTACAAATTTTTCCATTTAACTTTTACTTAAATTGTCACCATATGTCTCTATATTTAACACCAGTTTAACGTTAGGCTTTTAGTGTCCAAAAATAAAAGTTTTTATTTCTGAGTGAACTACAACTCTCAGTGGTATTATCCCAGAGAAAATATCTTGTTGTACGCCACTTTATGTTGATAAAGCCCTCCTAATTAATAAAAGGGATGTATTACTGAGCTAAGTTGGTCCATGTGAATATATTTTTGAAGGAAAAACAATATATTTCCAACGTGGAAAATATATTTTTGAAGTGACCTTTATAGTTTTCCCTTGGCATAAGATGCGCCAGAGAATTGCAGAAATAGTCGAATAAATTTCTTTCGAGCAAGTGTAAATAGAATCCATATTATTTCTTTTCTACTCGGCAATAAATGCCCTAATAACGTGAATTTTTATTCTTAATTTTTTAGCAGAAAACCCTTATCCGCTTACATGTCATGAAAAATTATGACTCTCTTTAAAGACTGCGACTGTAGATAAACTGAAAGTCTTCTAATAATCGCGTACAAAGTGTCAATATTCACCCGACATCAAAGAGCAATGATGAATAAGAGTTTCTCATTGATTCAAGATGTAATACCTTGCACTCATCCTATTTTTATGATCCTCTAACCTGTGTGCAGTTGGGCTTTCTCACGTCTCTGCAAGAACATAAACCAAATAAACGGAATTCTCTCGCGTGATTTGATTGGCACTAATGCTCTCATTTTATATTTAAGAGCCATAAATCTCTTTCCCCATTGTACGGTAATTGTCAAAGGCGGGATAACCGTGACAGCGCATAGCGCACGTTGATGGATTAAATCCGTAGCACTGGAACACGGCAGGGAATTAATTGGCCTTGGCCACGTGAGGATATAGAAAACGCAGCTGAAATACTGCGAAATATTAAAACTACAGAGTGTTTAAAAAGTTGGTTGGGGCTAAGGTATGCCTGCGTTCATTGCTGGAAGATGAGCGAAATTAGTCATGGCGAGATATCTCATTCAAATCGATGATTCTGTGAATAGATTATGCAATAAATTGCTAACACACTGCTGTTAATTGTATCACCCATCAAAACGATGTAAAATGGAAGAGGACACGCTGATTGGACGGGTGAATTGCTAGCAGCTAGAACTGATGTCATCAGCGAAGGCAAATACTCCCTGACCATATGCGCCTAAATATATTTAAATATGCCTTACTCCTAGGTTGGAATCGGCATCGTTCCGAAATAAATATTACATATTATAAAATATGTTGCCAACATGGAGTAATGAATGATTAGAGTTAGGCTCGGAATCACTAACAGAGTGAAGTTTAAAATACAGATTAAATCTCTTGCATAATTTGAAAGGATGTCTCTTTAGCAATGATATTGAAAATGCATTATTACCCCAGCCGTACTACGGTAGGAGAGATCATGGCAATAAAATCAAAGAACTTAATTGTAGAGTGAATAAATTTAACGTGTATTTGTTTATAAAAACAGTAGTGAATCAGAATAAAGTTGTCCGACTTCGGTAGGGGAAAAAATATTCGAGCCAAAATTAGTTTGGTGTGTTGTCATCCACTGCTATGTAACCGAACGGTGGTTTGCAACGAAAACGGTATATTCATTTTAATAACCTCTATATATATATATATTATATTTTAATAAACTCTAAACTCTAGTACCTGATGATGACGCTGAAGCGTTGAAACTAGTTTTACGGAAATAAAGAACAGTGGAAAGATACGTCGTGTTCTTCATTTAATGAACATGAACTTCCACAAGGTTGAGCCGGGAGCAATTGAAAACTCTAGTTTCTAATTGGTTGCACTCAATGAATTTATACAAGCTAATAGGTATAAGGATGAGGACTACTGATGGTATATAGTTACAGAAACTTCATAAAGGCAGTTAAAATTAGAAATACCAAAAATATATCTATATGCCCTCAACAAGTCAAATAGCAGCATTGTAATAGCAACTATGCACGTGCTATTCCCGAGAATTAAAAACATTTTTTTTGGCAAAAGCATTTTGGGGAGCATTTTTATTCCATACCTAGGTTCATTTTATAATATATGCGTTGTTTTTATTTAGCATGTGGTGTTGTTCCCTCTTACGGTTGGTAACCAAACATCCCCAACTACACCTTCTTGCTGCAGCTTGCGGTGTATTAAAGCACCTGTATGTGGAGCATATACCAAAGTTATAACTTATGCATCCGAAAATTTAGCATTTTTTCCATCGTCACGCCTTGCTTTAACGGCAGCGTCAACTTTTCGATGTTGTAGATAGTTGTAGTATGTCAGAATTAAAATGGAGCCAATGATGTCCACGTTTTTGCAGTCTGGACGTTAAACGTTTTAACTTGCACTTCTACTTGTACTTCGGTTTTCTTCCGCTAGGGTTAGCAATATCCTGACAAACTGTATTTCCATAGAAATATATAGCGTTTACGACGTCTTTTATAATGGAAAGTAATGTTTTTGTATTTTGGCATTTACAACGTTTTGGAAATGCACGATTCATGTGTAAACATCAAGACTAGATATTTGTCCTTTCTCTGTATTTAAGTCCTTGAATCAAAGTTTACACACACACGCATATATATATATGTATATATATATATATATATATATATATATATATATATATATATATATATATATATATATATATATATAACACTTTTTGAAAGTCTCACGGACGTGAATAATAATGTATAACACTTAGCACTAGTGGACACAGACAAAAACACAGAAACACACAAAAAAGAGACTCACTATTTTTCGAATTTTCGGTGGTCGTGACCACCTTTATCAAGGAAGAGAGAGACAGAACTGAAGGGAATACGAGGGCTGGAGCGACGGATGGAAGGGGAAGGTGGGGAGAGAATTCCGAAGGGACGGGTTTGGAGGGGCAGCGTTAGAAGGGTGGGGAAAATGTAGAAGGTGATGGGGTGGAAGGGGGATGAAAATATAATTGGGGCAGGGTAATTAATGCCTAATGTTGATTCCTGGCCAATGCCAGGACTCCAAGAGCCAGATGAAGGATTGCTCTAATGTTTTCAGTTTCAGTGGAAGATCAGAGGGTGGGAGGGATGCTATGATGGATACACTATAGCATTTATCGAAGGGAGTGTTGTGTTCGGAGGCGTGTTTGGGGATAGGGAGCATATCAAGTAAGGAAGAGTTTTTGCACGAGGCTCGGTGGTTGCTGATTCTAATATTAAGGGGTGTGGTGCACTGCCCAATATAATAGGCAGGGCAAAGTTGGCACTTCAGAAGACACACCACATTGCTAGATGTGCATGTAGAGGAGGGAATAGGTGGGAGAGAGTTAAAAAGCGGGTGGGAGAGGGATGGGATTTTGGTTTTGAAAATAGGGCATGTTTTGCATCTGGGTTTATTGCATGGCGTGGGAGTGGTTTTAGGACGGGTTGGGGATTTAAGGAGTGGATTGGTTCATTTGAGGAGATCGGATAGGTTGGCGGGGCGTTTGAAAGTAACTGAGGGGCATTTGGGAAAAAGGTTGGCGGTGGCATTTTAATTTTATAGGATAGGGTAGAGGCCTTTTAGGATTGATCGTAGAGATTCTAAGCCTGGGAAGTATGTTGTGTAAATTGAGAGAGGGTGGGGTTCCGCGGTGGAGGAAGGTTTGGGAGTGTACGCATGTTTTCGGATTCTTTTGTTCAGGAGGGATTCGGGATAACCTCGTTTGAGGAGGGAACAGTGTAGAATTGAAAGGAAATTATCAAGGGAATCAGGGTCATTGCAAATTCTGTGTCCTCTTATGGACAGGGAGTAAAGAATGGAGCGTTTTGTGTGATATGGGTGGCAACTATTGTAGTGTAAGTATTGCTGTTTGTTTGTGGGTTTAATATGTACAGAGGTGTGAAATGTTTGGTTTCTTAATGTTACATTTACATCCAGGAAGGTGATTTGGGAGGAAGAAACTGTAGAACTGAAGGAGACAGAGGACGAAGCATTGAGGTCGGAAATGAAAGCTTTCAGGGAATCGGTACCATGTGGCCAGAGGAGGAAGATATCGTCGATGTATCTGAGCCACAATAGAGGTTTCAGTGGTTGTTTTGACAGGAATTTCTTCTCTGCGAGACCAAGAAAGAGGTTTGCATAGGAAGAGCTGAACCTGCTACCCATGGCACAGTCCTTAATTTGTAAGAAGAATTTATCGTTAAAGGAAAAGGAGTTGTGGGTGAGGATGAACTCGGAAAGACTAAGGAGAAAATCTGTGCTGGGTATGTGTGGCTCAGGGCGTTGGGAGAGGTAATGTTTGAGAGCGGAGAGACCTTCTGAGTGGGGAATCGATGTGTATAGGGATGTTGCATCTATAGTGGCCATAATAATCTCGGTATCTGGAGGGAGGGAGGTTGATTTTAGCCTTTCCAGGAAATGGTAAGAATCTTTGGTGTGTGACGGTAGGGAATGGACTATCGGTTGGAGATAGTGGTAGCGGGTCATGCAATAATATCGTGAGGTGAAAAGTATTTTTCAAACTGGCCACATTTCCTCCTCACAGGCGACACAAGAAGTGTAAGACTTCTCTCTCATTAGGCGATGAGTACTCAAACAAATGGTCATGAATTAGACTGATTTTGGTTAGGACAGTGTGTGGAAAATTATTCAGCAAAAAGTGGACTCGCCAAGAATGCCAGCCCTCTGAGTACCCCACTGATTTCTTTTCAGAAGCAAATACGGCGCGACCGGCAATCAATACTTTGTTGCTTGGAAATGTTGGCACACCGAAGGGAGATAATTGAAAAATAATACGACGGTTAAATTATCGCTCCTTAATGAATTGAGTGACTTGAGATCTTAATTTTTAAAACTGCTTAATCGGCTTAAACTACTTAAACAATTTTTAGACTTATATATTTTTAAAATATTAATCTTAAGGCTTCCGCGATGTCTTTTTGATTAAGGTTCCATGCTGCTTCCGGAAATTACCGTCTCTAAGGTTGGCTTGTTGAATAACAGTTTCGCCTCCAGCCAGGGCGCTTCTTCAGATCGAAATAATCTTCGATGAATTTTGGTGGCTCTGCATGAGAGACACTGGCTCTCCCAGAGCGCTGCGATAGGTTGCTCCATGATGGGATGGTGAAAATACCTTTTCCAAGGTCAAAGTATTTATTTATTTATTTATCGACTTAATTGGGTGAGGTTGAGACTTATGGTCCCTTCTTCCACCTAACCCTACATTACATACATTATATTGAAGACATTCACATACAACCAAACCCTAGACGGAAATCCACCTAGGCGGGAATCGAACCCGCGACCTTTGGGTTGGTAGGCGATGAAGTTACCCCGCCGCCACCGAGGCCGGCCGTAGGGTGTAGCCATTCTCACGTTGGAAAATATTTACGTTTCATTATTTCTACCGCTTCTCTTATGAGTCTCGGAAAATAGCGTCTTGCACTAGCCAGCATTTTTTCTGGTCGAACCCAATTGAGTGAATTATTAAGATAAGCAGGGGTAAATGCAAGAACATACACACACAGATCACCCAATCGAGTGAATATATTTTGATTCTAAAATGCATAAGTGAGATGCGTTTTGTGTAAGCAACCACAAAATAAGAGGAAGTATGCAACCTTCTCGGCCTAATTTGAGTAGAGTCAGGGTATTTTTTGCCAAAAGTTTTTTATAAAATGTCTAGATAAAATTACTGAAATATTTTATGAATTAGATGGTTTCAGGCTCTACTCTATATATGAACTTTTTTGGTCCCTGAAATAGTAAACTTTGTCAAATTCCAAAGAAACTGCGGGAGATGCCGCAACAGTAGCTTTTAACGGAGTCATCCGCTAATGTGTAATTCCATGCAACAATTTCAGAGTGTTAAAATCATTCATCATTGATCATCATAAAAATCATTCATCATGATCATCATTTGATCCCAGTCAAGGCGAATGGTTTTTACGCACTGAAATTGTTGCATCAAGTAAACTTTGCATTTTATTTCGCATTAAACTTAAGAATGAAAGTTTAATGAACAAATTTAGCGCAAAAAATACAAATTTTACTCATCCAGTGGTTAATAAAATACGTTTCGAAAACGATAAGACTTTTGAGTCATGCTGTTTACTTAAAATTCATTTCTAAATTGTATTTTATTTTGAAATACGTCCGCTAACAATGGATGAGGATGCCACGATACTTGTCTTCTTCAATGCCTTTTTTCCTACCGGCTACTTCTCGTAACAAACACCTCCTTTCATAATTTAGAGTCCCGCCCGCGTCCGTTCTCCTCCGTTTTATTTGTTTTGCTCAATCTCCCAACACCTACTCCCGCCTTTTCCATTTCCTTCCTTCGACTTAACCTTTCAATTTTCCCTTTCTCTTCCTGCTACTTTCCGAATTCCACACGCCTGCCTCTCATCTCGTCCCGTCCCCAAACCATTCTCTCCCCCCCATCCCGGACTCCGACACCCCCCAACCCCCCGCACCCCCCGTAACCCCCGCAACCCTCGCCTTCCCCTCTTGTTCGCACAATTTTTCCACACTACCATTTTCGAGCACATCCTCATCTCGCCGTCCCCAATACGCCCCTCCCTCCCCTCCTGCCTCCACCACCAACGAAACCAAACCACTCACGCCTCCACCCTCCTCCTCTCACCGCCCCCACCCATCCGGCGTCTCTCTCTCTCCCTCATTTCCCACCTACCTTGCCCTCCGTCTCACCCTCGCCATCAGTCGCCGCCCCTAAAAACCCCCTCTTCCTCCCACACGTCCTCCCATCCGCTCCGGCACGGCACCCTTTTTTTCCATTCCCCTTCGTCCTCTCTTTCACGTGCCCTTGCCCCTTTTTCCGCCCCCGCCCTAACACCAGTTCGTTCTCCTTCCGACTACGGGATGGAAATTTTTGTCGAGGAGGAAAATCAGCCACACACAATTTTGTCTTCGGAGACATTCGTATCCGCGCCAACTTTTCCCATTTCTGACTCCCCTCCCCCTCCCGCTCTCCTCCCTCCCCAATCATATCTCCCCCTCGCACTCGCCCCTTCCATCCTCGGGCGGCGGCATGGGGGACGGGGGTGGAAACTTTCATCTTCAAGTTCTCCTCCGCCTCTCGGCACCCAGCCCGCCTCCTCATCTTCTCTCCGCCCACCTCCGCGCTTCCCCGTCCCTTCGCCTTCATCAGGAGAGGCTCCCATTCTTCTAGCACGCATCCGTTACTCCTTTGTTTGTTGAAGGGCGTTACGAAGCCCTTTCCTCCTCCTCCTCCACGCCTCGACACACTTTAATCCCCGCTCTTCCCCTTCCGACGGAGGAACCCTTTTCTCCGAGGCGGGACACCTTATCTTGACGAACGGTTTCGTCACCCCCTTCCTACGCAGCCAAACGTGAATTCCGCCCTCCAACCCTATGACCTCATTCACCTCTCTCCAATTTCTATCAATTCGCTCGTGGCATGTATTGCAATCCGATTTTTGAATTTTTTTCCTACCTTGCCAAATCCTCCTTCCATTAGGAGGGCCATTCCAACGGTCGAAGTTCAATCAAGAGGGCTGTATTACTTTGACTTCTGCAAGTAATGTAGTAATATTTTGTCTACCCCGAAACATAAATCTTGGGCAATCATCGTTTAGGGTGTACAATGGCATTATTATCAAGTTCCTTATGATGGCAATTAAATTAGTTTTCTAAGAATGAAACCCTATACATTAGAATACTGAGTACTATATTTCCGCATGCCTACCGATTCATTTATTATGCAAAAACTATTTTGCATCATTTGGTATAAAAAATGTCTTCATATATTTATAAAAAAATGGAAAAGTTAAATTGATGCAGTCATATATACCCATATGAATACATTTAACTTTTGAAGAAGAACCTGCAATTTATCACTTAATATAGAGAATAAAACTATCAATCAGCTAGAATGATTGTTTTCAGGGGAAAATTTAAAAGTCTTATCTGATCAACTAGTCACCTAAAATTCCACACAAGAGTTAAAATCACCATTAAGTAGCGACTTTAAAAATATAAACATGAAATGACCTCATATCAGTCCTTATCTGCAAATAACTCATGCAGGTACATATTCGTTTCCAACAATATGCATGTTTCCTATCGTTTAAGATGTTGATATATGGCATACAGAAAATATTTTCGTGATAAATAAAATAAAAATACATTTGGCAAGATTATGAATACGACATTTTCATCTTTGTGACAATGGATAACATAACATGGCCAAACTAGCGTGTAAGGCAGCAAACGACATAAGGCATATTCAAGATTAGATTAGTCGCATTTGGTGATCCTTCCCTTGCGTGGAAGAAAATGATAAATGAAAGCCGCATCATTATTATTTCTTACGTGTGTATACGCACACACACACACGCACAAACACACATACAAACGCGCACGCACGCACGCACACACACACACACACACACACACACACACACACACACACACACACACACACACACACACATATATATATATATATATATATATATATATATATATATATATATATATATATATATATACACATATACGAGTACACGTATATCGGCACAGGGAAAGGAACTGGCTCCCCTACCCTGATGTGTGAATTTTAAACGTCGTAGTGCTTAGTACTGGGTGAACTCTGCGTGTATGTATGTGTATGTGTGTGTGTATATATATACAGGGTCGCACCCAAAAGTGGTATGACTGATTTTTTTACAAGAATTTTATTGACGATATACTTACATCGACTTAATAATCTTCAAAGTATGCTCCTTGAGCTGCTACACACTTAGTATAACGTTGCTCCCATTCCCCGTACGCCCGCTGGAAATTTTCTTTGGGGATGCCGTTGATGACCCTCGTCGAAGCCTCTTAAACGGCATTTATCGAGTCAAAACGTCGTCCCTTGAGCTGTCTTTTTATCAGGGGGAAGAATAAGAAGTGCGGTGGTGCCAGATCAGGAGAATAGGGCGGGTGCGGCAACGTGGCAACGCCGTATTTGGCCAGGAGCTGTTGGTCAACACTCAGAATTTTCGGCACCATCTTGGCGCACACCTTGCGCATGGCCAAATCCTGTGAAATAATGCGTTGGACGTTGGATGCAGACAGACCCAACTGGTCTGCAATTTCTTCACTGGTTAAGCTTCGGTCTGTGTTCAGCAGTGGCCTCACTCTGTCCACATTCGTGTCGGTTCTTGCCATCGAAGGCCGTCCGGAGCGATGGTCGTCTTCAACGAGCCCCCTACCCTCTTTAAACAGCTTGTGCCACTCAAATACTGTGGAACGGCTTAAGCCAGTGTCCCCATAAGCCTGCTTGATCATATCGAGGGTCTCAGTATCCGTCTTCCCGAGTTTCGCACAAAACGTCACGGAATAATGTTGCTCTAAATTCAGATTCATTTTGTTTTTCGACGCGGACAAAAAACTTGCTTCACTAAAAACGGTGTCCTCACTGAAAGACAGCCCGCAGGCGACTGAGGTTGGTGTCGGTCTGTTCTAAGAGCCCCCTCCACCTTACCCTGCCAAGCAGACCCCCCCCTCCACCGCTCCGTTTGCGCCAGAGAAAATCAGTCCTACCACTTTTGGGTGCGACCCTGTATATATATACTTTTTTCTTTTCGATGAGCAAATCTGTGATAAATGAGTTTATGTCTGTCTATATTTATTTATGTGTACATATGAATGTAACTATAAATTTAATGCCTAATATAATATGTATACGACGATGGGTTAAATGGAAGAAGGGACCATTTGGTCTCAATTTCGCCCAAATAAAGACCTCTATCTATCTATAACTCTGTCATCGCCTATCCAAACCAACCTTCGGGTTGATTACTGTGTTTATGGCTTATATGCATATGTACACACACACAAGAGGGTGGTCGGAAAAATTTCCAACCTCAAAAATTTCAGGACATTTCAGAAAAAAAGACCTTGTATCTTTGTTAAGTCGAAAACTTTTAAGATCATTCATGCATGTATTTGTACAATTATGACTTCCTTTAAAAAATTCATAATGCTGAAACTTAACTGGAAACTTTGTCAACATTCATACCGCGGACCCACAGAGTTGCCTTTTGATACCTTTCATCATAGAAAAGAGGACACTCGTCAGTAAGAGTTTACCAATTGCACCGCAATTAATCCTAATTAATCTAAATGAGAATGGAATGACATTAACTTATGGCTTTGTCGCGGGCCACGCCAAAATATACCTTTTAGATACGAGTACATTGCATAGAATGAAATTAGAGAATTAATTTAACGAGTGAAACTAGCTCAACACTTCCTGTTTACGTTAGTAATTGATAAACGGATTAGTTATTGGATATTGTAAAAATCCCCATTGAAATTATAATTTTTGTAATGGTACATTTATAGCGGTATATATCTTGAAAATTTTCCGTAGGTATATTATTTAATATTCTTAATATTTAAAGCTTAAATAAAATTTATATTCCTACATGAGGATTTTATAAATAAACAATATCAATTATCATAATAGCGAGGGTGATAAATTTAACTTATTAGAGTAATATCGATGATCTTTGTATAATTATTGCCACGGTGCAGTTAATGAAAAGGAAAAGTAGCCATTTTAAGTAAAATCTACAGACATAGTGTTTTTCGTTTCGAATAAAACATGACACAATATTAAACGCCAATGCTAAATGAGCAATCACCACACAGTCATTTCATTTGGAAAAGAGTGCGGAACGTTCTCTCTCTCTCTGAAAAGCAATAGCTTCACAATAAATTTCGAGATGGGATTTTACCCACAGACGCATGAATCAGAGAAGACGAAGTCACTTGGTTTAATGATTTTCCCAAGACAAGACGTGACGTGAGCATGGATGTTTGAAAGCCTCGGAGGACGTTAGAGTGATGAATGGAAGGAATGCCTTTGTTCGCCTTAAGTGTCGCTCCAGAGCGGGAGACGATGCTTCTCGGAGAGAATTCCACACGTGGGAGTGCTCTTCGGGATTACGTGCAACGATGGTACTTTGCTGAGAATTGGTGTGCCTGTAAAATCCTGTGGCCTTAGCAAACGGGATTAAAACTGAGGGGATCTTCCATTTAACGTTCTTTAATCGGACAAATGCACTAAATCACCTTAGAGGAAGATATCACTTACAAGTATAATGAAAAATCTTTGAGATTTCCATCCCACTACCCTTGACCTAAATTTTGGCTTTGCTCGCCAAAATGATATACGAGTACATATCTCTGAGTAAGTTAAAATATTCATTAAGCTGCAGTCACAAGAAGATGTAATGTAATAAACTAAATTCTCCGAAACACATATTTTGTACTCATCTTAGACATCGATACAAGATCTTTGAAATTTGTACCTAAATGTTTGCCTTCCAGTGCAGCTTTTTTCATAAAAATATACAAAATATTTTACTAAAATATAAATGCTAAAATTCCAATGTAAAATTTCACTCTCCATCTTGTAAGTGCCCATAAAGTCCTCTGCCAAACCACTTTGTCAAGTATTTTTTCGTTTCTTACTGCCATATATAAAGTGCATGAAGTGAGCACTAGTGAACAAAGAAAAAACACAAAAAAAGAAAGCAAACTCACTTTTTTGTGTTTTTGGCAACTTCATATATTTTATACTCATATATAACTTCATATATTTTATTATTCACGTCTCGAAATGAGCCGCGGTGGTCCAGGGGTAGAGCGTTGGAATACTGACCGGAGGGCCCAGGTTCGCCAAGCTACTCTAGACACCGGTAGCTCCAGCTATGTGATTTTTCGGGTACCAGGTCTTCCTGGGAAACCATAACCGGCACAGGGAAAGGAACTGGCCTCCCTAACCTGATGTGTGAATTTCACACGCTGTCGGTCTTAGTGCTGGGTGAACTCTACCATAACCTGCCAAACCGACCTTCGGGTCGATTACTTGATTGTATTAATGGTTTGTCATATACGTATATACATACATATATATATATATATATATATATATATATATATATATATTGTGTGTGTATACATATATACACACATACAAAAAAGTTCTACCCCTAAAATTATTCAAATGATTTTTTCCTGCCGATGAGGATGGCTTGAGTGGAGCGATTTGTGGCGGGAAAGTAGGTGGAAGTTTTCGGGATAGTAATGTGACAGTTGCCTACGGGCGGCTACAGCGTATTTGACTAAAATCTATTCGAAGATCGCGTCCGACTGCACGAATTCACGATGCCACGTTCCATGGACTAACGATACAAGATAAAACTATATATTTAGTTCGGAAAATGGTGTTTCGAGACCATAATTATGATTATGGAGTGTCGCAAAGAATAGTTATCTGTTGACAAATATTTTCCGGAGGGTAGGTTGAGGAGGTTGACAGGGAACACAGTGGACGTCCGTCAACGACAAAAGTGTGACAAAATTACGCATGAAGTGAGAGGAATTCTCAATTCTTATCGGCACCTCAAAGCCTGAATCTCAACAAAATACTGCAATATTCCGAAAAACACAGTGCTTTGCATTTTTTACAGAAGAATTAGCCATGATAAAGGTGCGTGCCAAATAGTGCCCATTGGTCTCCAATGACGCAGTTAGAAGACCAGATGGCTTCTCGTGTTCCAAGTGACCTCTTTGTCTTCGGAGTAACTAACCTATGGCTCAGATTTAGCGCCACAAGACTTCTTTTTGTTTCCAATGATTGAAGGAAATTGGGAAGAAAACCTTTTTGGGCCGTTATTTGCTATGCATTGCTAAGTCAGATAAACCGCCGGAATTTGAACTCAAAATCTAAGAGAATACATGAAAATCATTCTATTTAAGGACTCAGACGACCAGTCATTTCCTCCCGTGCAATATTCCAGTTCATTTCAGGTGCTAGCTGGACACTGCCCCTTTTTTATTAGTTTTATGGTGGAAGCTAGCTTCTCATACCATACTTATTCAGGTATTTTCAATAACTAAAACAAATATTTATAGAATTTGATAAAGATGCCCTCCTACTGTTAAATGGTCTAAAAAGAATTGTCATTCGTTATTTTAGTACTGACCAATAATCCTGGAAGTACTTCCAAGAATTCATTTTACATTCCTTGTGATAATTGGGTTTCGCAGGAGCGGGTTTTCCTGAATCCGTGTTGATTGTCACTTAACAAGTTAATATTGTCAAGGTGTCTCATTATTGAACTGAAAATTATGTGCTCTAAGATTTTGCAACAGATAGAAGTGAGAGATATAGGTCTGTAATTACTGGGATCCTCCCTGTCACCACTTTTAAAAATAGGCGTTATTTGCGCGGTTTTCCAAATCTTAGGTACTTTGCACTCTGTGAGGGATTTGTTAAATATAAATTCAAGGTACGGGGCAATGTTTGGAGCTAAATGTTGTATCACCCTAGCTGGTATATTTTCGGGACCCGGGGATTTGTTGGGCTTAATCTCATTAAGCAATTTTAGAATTCCTTGTTGGTCCATTGTTATTTTTTCCATGGGTGGAGTATGTATTGTTTCTTGGAGATATGCGGTGGCAACATCATTCGAGAAAACGCTTTGGAAGAATGAATTTAGGATGTTAGCTTTACCCTCGCTGTCTGCTTGCATAAGGGATTGTAGCAATATAATTCATACAGACAGCGAGGGTAACATGTAGCCACTTTTAGTTGATAGTCATTTAGAACTTTGACAGCTTTTGTGTTCCAATTGAGTGATTAAACATCGGTATCGAGAAAACTACAACCTCAATGAAACTCGTACCAACTAATCTTTAGCTTCCCGAGATTGAATTTTCAAACCATTTTATTGAACGAAATAAATTTTTAAAAAGCAAAAATGGAAACCATTGGAAACCACTTGCATTCTCTGACTACTTTCAGAAACTTGGCTTCTTTAAACAGGTGGCTGGAGAATGTAGTAAAAAGTTAGAGAGTGGTGTTATTTTCCTCTAGTTACAGGTAGACCTCATTTGGGGTATGCCGCAAGTATTTGGGATCCTTGGAAGAAAATTTGGCAAAAAGAATTAGATGAAGCCCAGAGAAAATCCGCCAGATTCGTTAAACATTGTTATGATAAGAAAACAAGCGTGACAGGTCTCTTAGGGGATTTAGACTGGAAGCCATTTGAAGTATGAAGAGAAATATAAAATGAGGGAGATGGATTCCAGTACAGATAGATACAAATACTTATTCTTTCTCCGAACAATCATCAATCATAATAGTAAGAAACCAAAGTCCCTTTAGAAATATTGAAAACGTTGAATCTACAATTCGCAAAAAAAGTTAGACATTGCGAGGATATTAGGTGTATTAGTAGGTGCATGTGTATGTTAGTTGGTGGTTGTGAGAGTTTGCATGTGTGTGGGGTGTAAGTGTTCTTGCATGAGTGTATGCCATGTTTTGTTTGCGGGTGGTATAAATTTGTGGCTTTTGCATGCGGTTATTTTGTTATTTCTTAATCAAGGGTGGTGTCTTCACACCCCCGCCGCACGCCCTTGCGACGGCACTCGGGGTATTAAGTAGATGTACTGACTGACTATAGTAGCTATTGTTTCCATACTACTACAAATCGTGAATGGTTAAAGTTTACTAATACGTTTTCCCACGAAATATTCAGAGATAGTTAGAGGGCAAATGAGAAGACGGGTAGGTGGCACCTCTGTTCCCTGTAAGACTCCTTGATTTGCAAACTTAACTTGAAGGAAGAGCTCCCGAGGTAAATTGATTTGCGATCATGTCTTTTTTTTATTTCGTCTGTGAGCCAATGAAATCAGTGCAGATCGAGGTTGGAAATAGGGGAGGGATCGGGGAGAGAAAAAGAAAAAAAAGAAAGGAGTCAATGCGTCAGCAAAGGATGGAAGGGAAACCACTGGATTACGGCCAGGTATTATTCCCTCCCGCTCCCCATCCGCAGTCTCCTCGGGGGTCAGTCGACCTCTCGCTTCGTTTGACGACGTTCTTCACTCCTCTTCGCCCTCAACCACTTCCCCCTCTTCCTTTTCCAAGGTCCCATTCCCGGCTCGCTCGCCCGCTTTGCCCAGATAACCGAGGGTGGGGCATGCAGGAGGAAACGTCGAGAAACGGAGTGGACAGAGAGTATGGAAAGAGGAAAGGAGACCTCCAGAGGAACCTCCGGAAAGAATATAAGAAAGGTGGGGAAGCAAGTCACAAAAAGTGTGTGGTTAGCGGGGGAAAAAGTCAAGGACGGCAGGGGTCACTGCACTTCTTTTCCAGATAACCCATAACTAAGGCCCCTTCATTGAATTTTTCCGCGAACAGGTAATTTTATTCACATACCTGTACATATGAATGAAAAAATGTTTTCGAACATAAGGTGATATAAATTTTATACAGGAATAACCAAATAAATGCAAAGGAAATTACGCCTAAGCGAATCTCTACAGTGAGCTACCTATATCTAATGCAGGCTTTGGTCTCAACACCTCCTACGAAATATACGTAATTTTTCCCAAAAAAAAAGAGCATGCTTATCATAGGGCGCATCGCGATACTGTTATCATCAGAAAAAAACACCTCTTAAAACGTGCAGAAATAATGTTCCATCATTTCAATGAACTAAAGAAATAATGGTAAAAACCCAATATAATTGTCGGAGTGTCCAATTCCCGGACAATGGGCGTCCCAAACCGTTGGTGCCACTTCGGGTGGCACCAACGGGTGCTCACTACTTCGGGTCTTGCCCACCCTACATTTCTTATCTCGGCGATCATAAATGGGAAAAAATAATCACCCTTTTCGCCGAGGTGTATTTGCCTACCTATGAAGGAAAATTTGTAAATCCATATGAAATTTGGATACGTCTCGTGAATATCATATACCTCAACGGCTGTCTTGGATCTTGAGTTAGAAGTGGAATTAGGTTGCAATGAAAATAGACAGGCGAAACATAAAAAACGAAAAAACTTAGCATTTAGATATTCAGATGACTGGAATAAATCGATTTATTCGCAGCCCGTTCGACCTCTAAACAACTGGGATGATTTGTGAAAATGCTTAATAAACGACGTGGTTGAAAGTTAATTCAAGGCTAATGGTACTTCAATTGACTTTGAGGAGACTACCAGTGCTACATATAATTGTGGAATAATGTATATTGGGAGCATGTAATGGGACATAATGAGGTAAACTGTAATTTCAGACGAAGGAAACTCTGGAGTTTGAAGAGAAAGCTCGGAGGGGATGAAGCGAACAGAAAGAGGAAATTGAGATGTGGCAGTTCTTTCCAGGCGTCGAAGTCCGCGAGTGAGGGTCGTCTCAATCTTCAAAAACTCCTCCTGCTTGAGAAAATAAAGCTCGGGCTGAGGAAGAGAAGAAATCGGTTTGCATTATCCGCAATCTCTTCCTTACCCCCACTCTCTCTCTCTCTCTCCAGAGCGGTACCAATGTCTCCCTCGCCCGCAATGGTCGGACCCCGAAGTGAGGAGGCCGCAAGGGGAGCACTTTGCTCGATTGCTCCTCGGCAATAGGGGGGGGGGCGGGGAAGGGAAACCGAAAAATGTGGGCTGGTAGTTGGGAGATTCATAGGGCAAAGGGTTTGTGTGAGTATTTCAGTGCCCTGGCGCAGGTTGGGCTCCTTCCCTTAACTTCTAGGATTCTTCCCATCACCCATAATGCCCCTCACCCCTTCCAACCCACCCCTTCCCCTAATGTTCAGCGCGCACATTTTACCTTCTCTAATTTTACTGCAGCTTAACCCAACTCCTCTCACACCATCAATCTCCGCCAATAACGCAAAATAACGTAAAAATTCTCCCAGTGCCCTTCCCGGTCCTTCCACTCTCTTTGCCTTAATTGTCATTCATTATCGTTAAAGTCCAGAGAAGGAAAGGTGAATTCTCTCTTTCCCGACAAAACGAGAGAGCAACGGCAAAAAGGTTGATGATCTACATATTTACTCAATGAAAATCTTACGCCATGAAAAACCATATCCTTTGTAGTTTCAAACTAATCTTATTATGAAATATCAGGCACAAACGCGGGAACCGATTTTATTTAAATTAAAAAAATGCGCAATGGATACAATTCATTTATCAAATCTTTAATTAATACAGATTTTTCATTTTGCCGGCAACACCTACTTTTTAATGGGAGTAATTAATAAATTTAAACATAATAAAACTCAGACTGAATAATTTTTAAATAAAGTCAGAATTTTTGCACATCCGAGGCTAATGAAAGAGGTTAATGATGGTTCTACATAGGTGATTATAAATAAAAGAGCGAATAAGAAGTGATCAAAATCACAATTGCATTTATTTTGCACATTTGTAACCCCTCCATGGCTTCTTGACTTGTCATGTCTAATGAAATAGCTTTCCCCGAGGTTTAGTAATCTTGAATAGACGATAAGTTACCTAAAACTCTATGAGAACGTTCAAAAATAGTCGAATGTAGTGGCTACCCATTGGTTCCTATAAGCAAAAATAAATAAATACTTACACCTACCTACACCGTAAAGATAATGACAAAGTGTCACCGAGTACAGAAAGTAGTGGAAAACTTTTGGTTCTGCACCACCAATTCTTGTACACAAAACTTGGCTTTTACTTACGCAGTATTCCATTTCATATGCATTATTTAATATACTATTTTTTTTTTAATCTTCGGCGCCTTAGTCTATTGCCTGATCGTTCTGAAGTTTTCGCAATCTTCTTTCTTCTTTTTTTTCCATTTGAACAATTTATTTCTCATTATAGTCATTCTATATTATTTACCCTTACAAATATCACTCATTAGGTTTTTCACATGTGTCAGATTTTTATTTTTTGGATTTAAAGTTAAAGCCAAAAGGCATACCATCAATGCCTGGATACATGTTTTCTCTAAAACCCTTTGTTACAGGGTAAAGTTTATGTCCGAAATTGTAACAAATATTGAAATAACGGACAGAATCAGCGACCATAAGGCTATTTATGTAGAGTTGTAATCTAACTTCGTGAAATAAACAACAAAAAGCAACAAATAAGTAAAACATAATTATTCACTACAGCAAACTTTAACTGACAACGAGAATTATTAAAAGAGAATTAACAGTAAATCAGGCAAAAACACCCAAAACCGGTACAGGGAACACTTGGAATTATTTCTTTAAATTTTTATGCAAAATAATGAGTACATCCCATCCAAACTCCAATGTGACAGTGAGGAACCAAAATGGTACAATGGAGATGTCAGATCGGCATTAAATGGCTAAAAAGCCAGCATTTAGATTTTAAAAAGAGTGTAAAAACAGGCCAAATATTTTATGGGAATACATCCAAACCGAAACTATACCGCAGTAAAACGAATAGCATTATTCACACGGCTCTGCCCTCTGTTAAATCTTTACTACTTTGCGAATATTTTGAGGAAAATTTAAAGTTATTCTGGTTCTATGCTAAGGAAATACTAGTTAAACATCCAACTGCACATTCTTTGAATACGAAAAATGGAGGAGTTATTGCAGGGAGCGAGGAAAAGGCAAATATTTTGAACAGGTTTTTCCATAGTGTCTACAATTAAGCTTCCTCACTCACCCGAAGAACACAGGAGCGCTATAACATTGCCTAAAAATGGGAAAGAATATTTGCTCCGTAGTACGAAAGCAAAAAAAGCACCTGGTTCGGAAGAAATACCTGGTAGAATACTAAAACAATTAGCTGAAGACATTGCCCCTTTTCTAGATATTGTTTTGCTAAAATCAATAGAAGAGAGCCCAGTACCTCGTGACCGGAAGCTAGCCCATAGAACTCCCATCTATAATGGGATAAAACAACCAGTTTCCCGCTCATTCCTTCAACATCAATCACTTTTAAAATAATAGAATTCACTATTGTAAGTAATTAAATGAGATTTGATGATAGTAGGAAAATAATAAGCCACAACCAGCCCGGATATTTGAAAAGCAGATTTTGGGAAATTGAGCCTTTTCATTCCCCATACACTTAGATTGGGAGAAAACAACACGCAAGTCAATGCAGTATTTCTAGATTTCAAAAGAACCTTAAATAAAGTCCTACGCAATAAATTGTCATGCAAATTCTATTCTAGTCAAATCGCAAACAAATAATCTACATCTACATAAAAATAATAGTCATTGATGGGTTTTACTCAACATATATAGATATAACTTCGGTCGTCCCTCAAGGAAGCGTAATTGGGCTTGGGCTTCATGACAAGTTAGTAGCCATATCAGATTCCTTGCTGACGACACGGTGGTATACAGGGAATTTAGGAGCCAACTAAATAGCGGGCTACTCTCTAGAGACTTAGACAATATCTCAGAATGGTGCAATAAATGGGATTAACACTAAATATAGATAAATGCGCAGTTTTGAAATTTTTGAACAAGAGAAGTGGCGAACAGAATATAAACTACAAAATAGAGGGTTCAGTACTGACTACGGCCAATTAAGTTAAATATTTGGGGGTTGTTCTAACACCACGCCTTTCATGGGAAGCACATATTAGGACAGCATGCGGGTCAGCTTTTAAGAAACTTGGCTTCGTAATACGGGTGGTTGGGAAATGTAATGAAAAAGTTAAAGAAAGTTGTTATTTTGCTCTAGTTGGACCTCATTTTGAATATGCCGCAGAGGATATTCGGGATTCTTGGGAGAAAATTTGGCAAAAAGAATTAGATAGAATCCAGAGAAAATCCGCTAGATTCATTTAAAATTGTTATGATTAGAACACAAGTGTGGCAGGTCTCTTAGGGGATTTAGGCTGGGAACCACTAGAAGTGCGGAGAGAACAAGCGAGGCTTAGACTTTTAGAAAGGTTCAGAATAAACGAGTTCAACAATGACACTGAAGGAATTATAATGGCCCCACATTACTTAGGTAGATCAGACCACAAAGATAAAATAAGGGAGATAGATGCCAGTACAGATAGAAACAAATACTCATTCTTTCGCCGAACAAACAGATATCATAATAGTAAGAAACCGAAATCACTCTAGAAATATCGAAAATATTGAATTTACAAGTCGGAACAAAACTACACATTGCAAATACATCAGGTTTATTTGTGGGTGCAGGTGTATGTTAGTTAGTAGGGAATGTATGTCGTCAGGGAATGATTGTCATAGAAAACTTTTGATACGTATATTACCTATTATTACGAATGCACAAGTTGTAAAATCACCTTATTATGTAAACACTAGATAGGCCTTCGAAATAATAGTAATGGGCATATTCAAACTATAGGAATCCTCGGCTCCCGTCGAACCGATTTGCTCCAAAAGAGCCCGTGGTAGCTGATGACACGCACGTCTCCTCGTGCGACTCACGCACACAAGTCATCTCTCTTCTATGCGTCTCGATCCCCGCCGTTTCACGCACACCAGCCGTTGGCTTCGAAAGCTGACGAGGCGACTGAGCTCCAAGCGGAGGAGTCTCGTCGACCGATCAGTCGACGACCGATGGACGCTCCTGGCGGGACAAATGGTGGGTGGAAATATCATCCTCGGAGAGAGGGAGTGGCTTCCCCTCTCTGTTCCGGATGAAACCCCCCCCCCCTTTGCGAGTCCCGCCGTACCACGACACTCCCCTTCTTCCCCACCGAAGACTTAGCACTGCTGGGTCAGCAGGGGATCGCATTGTATGAGATAAGGAAAACTAGTGAGGAAAGGCGGTGGTCTATATTGGCCCTCGGGTAACGGTTGGCCGCCATCCGAAGATGCGGGGAGGGAGGAGGGAATAGGGGTGTATGAAGATTAGGGGAGCGATTTCTGTTCGAGGGATGAGAGGAGTGGCGCACTGATTGCCAGAATATAATTTATTACGACGGCGTAGGAGTTGAAATAATAATTCACTGGGAGGGAAGTGGCGACATATGGGGTCTTCAGAAAATCGAGTTCTTCCTCGTCTCACGGTAGTAAATAAATTGATCGTGGGGAAACCTATAAGATCATGCCTAAGATCGAAGCTATGCAATCTCTGTTTCCGGTTGGGCAGCGTAGAGGCCACTATCTTTGCCTAAATAAAAACAAGAAAATCGGAAATGACACAATTATAATTTCAATGCCTTTTGATAAACGGGAGTTTCAATAATTCAGCTCTTCATCGATGGAATTATAACCTAGGTATTTCATTTGCACAATATTATCCACTAATAATAGATGGATTGGAGTGAAAAATAGAGTAATGATTGTAGGAAAAGAGGTACGTTGATAAAACTGTCTAACTGTTTTGGCATGAAATACGTATCTCTAGTCATGTTAGCAACTAAACTGCTGCCAAACAGGCTTTTTCTTGACCAGCAGAGAGACTTCCATGTGAGTAATATGGTAGAGTACCTATCAACTGTAGAATGGTAGGATATGCAAATATTTTAAGAAATCCTTGATTTTGTGTCAAATTCTTCTGGTTGAATTAGCAGAAATTCATTTGCTAAGTTGATTCGCTCAGAAAGCTGGAAATATTTATGTGAGAATCTTCTACTACGTTTCCTTTAACAGCTAAAATTATGAGCAGGTCGTCTTCGTTGGCCTACACCCACCTGTCCTCCTATTTGGTATTGGATGGCGGGCCTGGGAAACCAATGAATCTACATCAAATAAATAATTTCTGGCGCATATTTATGTTGAAAGCACCTATATATTGAATAAACTGCATGCTAATATGAAGATTTATATAGGAAAGTAGGACATTTTTAAAAGGAGAATTTAAACAAGTAAAATTGTAAGACAAGATACAAGATAAAACTCTGAAAAAAAAATTAACAACAGAAACTTAGAAGCTTGATTTGAAAGGTGCGTTGTAATTTTTTATCATTTGTGGAGTCATGGCTGAGGTAATATACACCTCATAAAATAAAACTCTTCGAATTGGGGCCTTACGTCAAGTAGACCGAATGCAGAGTATGATTGTATGCACACTTATTTATAAAATCATTACTGCCAAAAATAATTTATTTATTTTAGGTATCAAAATAGTACGCAATTCGATAGACTTTTTTATTTCCATTATTTTATTATATATATATATATATATATATATATATATATATATATATATATATATAACTAAAACGACAGTTTTGAAGAAAATTCAATGAAAAGTGAAACAGCAGTACAAAAAAACATAATACTGATATATGTGCAACTTTAAAATGTTTCTGGATAAAAGACGAAAAATTGAATAAAAATATCATTTTTGAATAGTTATAAAAATAGAAATAAAGGGAATTTTACTTTGGCATAGACATTATGGATAAAAACTATCAACTCTAATATTAATGAAGCGATTGGAAATGGACTTGGTATAATGATAAATAGGAAAGATTAATGCGTGATTCCAGAAAACGAGAAATTAAACAGTAAAAATACGAAAAAAAAAGAAATAGTCAATGAAGATACAGAAAGTAATCGGAGTCAAATAAAGTCCTAGGGATAAAGTAGACATTTGATCCTAAAGAAGACTGACAAAAGAGGGAGTGAGAATTGAAATATAGTACAAGAAGCACCTAAACAAAGATTGGGAATTGGGATGAGGATGAAATTGGGCGAGTATAAGGGACAGAAATAATACAGGGGAAACTTTAAGAACATGACTACAAAAGAATTCATCTCGGCTCGAAGGGAATAGAACTCCTATGTAAGGTTTCAAATTCGGGCAAGGGAGAGCCGAGGAGAGACGGGAAGAGAATGGACGCGAAGAGACAATAACGGGGGAAAGAGAGAGAATTAATGCGGGAAGGAGAGGAAATGAAGATAACGATCGAGGGAAGACCGAGAAGAGATGACTGGGAAGAAAGGGAAGGAAAGGGTGGAGGGATGGAATGAGAATAGGAGAGGAGGGAGGGCAGATAGGATAGAGGTAGGACCATGCGATCATAGTGTCTTCTGGGGTGGGGGCCGTGGGGAAGTCGCGTTGTTTGCCACAATTAGGGACAAATTCCGGGAAAGGGGTGGAGGGTAGGTGAGCTGGTTGAAATGGGGTTGGGAGGGAGGGAGTAGGAGTTTTAGAGGGGGACGTGAGGTGGAGGAGTGAGCGTGGAAGTCGAGTGGGCAATGCAGAGAGAACACGGTAAAGCAGCGAGGATGGAAAAGTGATGCAAGGCGGGAAGGAAATTGGATCTATTGGACTCACGTTATACATCTCTACCCACACATAACAGCTCCCGTCTTCACGAATAAAGAATTTATCTTTGCTGCATAAAACATGCGGTGGGATACGTATTGAGGAGACTCAAATAATTTGTTCAGTAATGGTGTGATTCTGTAGAATCAACAGCCCATAACCTACCAACATAAAATGTAAGATGATTCCATAGAAAATTATTTCCCTAAATATATATTTTCAAGAAAGTGACATTTTTGGAAAATTTAAAAGGATTTTGTTAAAATACGTTTCTGTACTCGAAACATTAGTACCTATATTTCAGTTTGCTTAATTGGCGAAGACTACCCTTATAGTTTAACGACACACGAGTTTTAAGAGCGTAAATGGAACAGAAAAATCAGCATTTCTCCTAATTAATTTTCTCCACTTTAAGAGCCGTGGTTTGGCAAGCAATTACATCGACATGGTCTTGGAAGTGGAAAAGATATTGGTTCGAGGATTTTTAGGTTTTGGGAGTGGATGAAAATCCGATGGATCCGGATAAGGCAAGTGTGGCAACACATCGAATCTTAGTTCACGTGCTCATGTTATTACTATGGGAACGACATTTGTGCGTGGGCGTGCCTTGCCTTCTACCTTCTATCTAGGACACCACCCCTAATTTATTAAAGGAATAAAACCACATGCAAAAGCAACAAATTCATACGTGCACAAAAAAAACACGGCATACATTCATGCCAGAACACTTACACCCCACACATGCAAACACTCTAACTACCAACGAACACATACATGCACCTGAAAATATACCTAACATCTTTGCAATGTTTAATTTTTACCAATTACGCTTCCTTGAGGGACGACCGAAGTGACATCTATATCCGTTGACCACAACCCATATATGACTACTATTTGTTTGCGATTTGACAAGAAGTCTCTAATCCAATTAATTATTTTCTCATTGGTTCCATAGTATTTAAGTTTATACAACAGTTTATTGTGTGGCACTTTGTCCAGGGCTTTTTTGAAATCCAGCAATACTGCATCGACTTGTGTGTTGTTTTCCCCCGATCTAAGTATATCGTGAATGAAGAGACCAAGTTGTGTTTCGCAGGATCTGCTTTTCCTAAATCCGTGCGGGTTGTGGGTTAGTATTTTCCTACTATTTATAAATCTCATAATGTTGGTAAGAATAATAAGTTCCTATATTTTACAAGAGATCGATGTTAAGGAAATGGGTCGGTAATTGGTTGGTTTATCCCTATCGCCGCCTTTATAGATGGGAGTTATATGGGCTAGCTTCCAGTCGCGAGGCACTGAGCTTTCTTCTATCGATTTTAGGAAAACAATATGTAAAAACAGGGCAATGTCTTCAGCTAATTCCTTTAATATTCTAGCAAGTATTTCTCCCGGACCAGGTGCCTTGTGTGCTTTGATAATACGGTACAGATGTGCTATTCCCTGCTTGATAAGTGTAAGATCGCTCATGTGTTCCCTAGGTGGGTGTGTAGGATCATTTGGTGCGTTTGTGTTTTTATTGTAGACGCTCTGGAAAAAATTCTTTAGAATAATTGCCTTTTTCACGCTATTTGTAATGATTTCTCCATTTTCCATTTTCAGAGAATGAACAGTTGGACGATTACCCTGTATTTCCCTAACATAGGACCAGAATGACTGGATTTTCCTAAAAATATTCGCCTAGCATTTTAGATTTCAAAGAGTGTAGTGCTGTGCGCATAATAATTTTCGTTTTACTACGACATTCTTTTAGTTTCTGTTTTGATGTATTCACTTAAGCAAAATTGTCACTTTTTAAACTCTTTTTGAAATATGACTGTAGCTTTCTTTGCCTTCTTAATGCTGATCTGACTTCCCCGTTGTACCATCTTTCCTAGCCATACTTACTTTCGTATTTGAGTTTGGATGGGATGTTCTCCTTCATTCCTTCGCGTAATATATTTAAGAAATATTTCCAAGTGTTCTCTCTTTTGGTTGTCAGTGTTTTTGTTTTGTATTCTGGTAATTCCATTTTTATGTATTCTTGTAGTCCGTTAAAACTTGCTTTGCTGTATAGGTATATTTTACGCTTTTCTTTATTTATTTTGACGAACTTAGTTTTTTAACTCTACAAAAATATCCTTATGGTCACTGATTCCGTCTATTATTTCACTGTTTGTAATGATTTCGGGCATATAAGTCGCAAAGAAATCTTGTGTTTTGTGGCCCCGTGATGATAATTTAACAATTGGTTCTAAGGAGGGTTTTGTGAATATATGAAGGAGGTTTTGGCATCAATGTCGGTTTAGCAGATTTTCCTTCGTAGTACGTGTCCCAGTCAATTGATAGTAGATTTGTATCGCCAGCGATTATAATAGTATTTTTGCTATATTTGCTGCGGAGTGTGGATATTTATCCGTCGAGCTTGGGTAGAACATCTGTGTTAGAATCTTGAGGACCATAAAATGTACACACGAATAGGCTCCTGACGTTGTAGTCCTTAATGTTGCACCAAACGCTTTCTATGTCATCTACGGCGCGTTCATATCGCTGGCTACTAAGACGTGACTTTACTGCAATGAATGCTCCCCCACCCAACCTATTTGGTCTGTCCTTTCTGTAAATTGTGAATCCGCTCGGAAAAACCTCATTGTTTGCTATATCTCCCGAGAGCGAACTTTCCGTTCCAACTACTTGGTCTGCGTTTGCAGTGACAAAAATATATTTAAAATCCGATATTTTTTTCCAATGCTATGGCCGTTTAATGTTATAATTTCAAATTGGTGAATTACTTTTTGTTTTTCGGTTTTGTTTCGCTCACAAAACTGTTTTGAGACATTTCGTGGTTAACAGAGGTAAAAGAATTAAAGTCACTTGCATTGCTATGTTTTATGTATTTAGAGGCACCAATTTTATTAAAATTACGTGGGTTGAATGTTGTTTTAACGCAAGTGTTTGTTTGTTCAATTTTTTTGGGGATTTTAGAGGCATAACCTGATCTGAAGTGACAAAAAGCGCTGGGTTCTACTTTATTTATCCCAATATATGACCTACGCTCTTGCCTACCAGCTATGCTAAACCCTCGAAACGTGTTTGTGTAACCTACGCGCTACAAACTGCGATGCCTTGGCAGTATGATGGACCCCGGAGCGATCAAGGAGTACCCGATACGATGAGAGGACAGACCTCAGATCAACTAAGTCCGCTCCGACTTCCTGGCAAAATCCTAGCAATCTCTGATTTAAACCCTCAATTCGGCTCCAAACGAGCCTTCCGCGGTCCATACGCGGCACAATACTACATATACTTAATTTAATTTGGACCTCCAACTCTGCCTCGACTCGTTTCACCTCCGTGTGCATCTCCTTAAAGGAGCGCAGGATCTCTTCAGATCCACGTTCCGAGGCGTCGTTTGTCCCGACATAAGCCACAATGCGTAGCTTGGAGCAGGCCGTATTACTGACGGCCGCCTTCACCGCCAGCGTCGCCTGGGGTACCCCGCCGCTTGGTATACACCAGGACGACAAGAATGCAACACCTTCCTCCTGTTGGACTCTGCGGCGCAGCGGATTCATTATACGCCGGACATTGGAACTGCCTAATATAATGGTTTCCTTCCTTCCCGACCGCTGACGCCTTACTCTAGGCAGTGCCCTCGGAGTAGGGGTAGGGGCTGCCGGTACGGTGGTGCTCTCATCCGACAGAACCGGGTACCTGTTGGAGACGGGGATGTTATCTGCTTCCGCAGAGTCCAATCCCCTTGCCCCGAGAGACGACCCTCCAATCGTCCGACATACGGACGTGAGACACTTCTTCGTTGAGAGATGGTACACAAGGTAGGTCTCTAATCGCCCAGCCACGTGTATCATTCGGACGAATTCGTGCATTCCTATGGGCGTGGCGGGTTTTTTTGTATTTCCACCCCGAGCACCATCTCTCCTGAGGGGAGCCCTCCGGCCGGCGATCTCCGATCGAAGCTCCTGCACCGTCCTTTCCAACATGACGATACGTGCCCTTAAAGCCGCACATTCGCTAGTACTTTCGAGCATGGCAACAGGGGACCTAGACGAAGCCATCGTAATTGAACCACCGAGTTCCCAACAAACCTAACCTGTGTACGCTACGCTAAAATTTCTAAGAGGGGTTAGCTAAATTTAGCTCAATCACTAAGCTACGCTTTGGAAGATAGTAAAGAAAGTAAAGAAAAAAGATAAAAACTAATGGCAAGCAACACAAAAAGTAAATAAACTAAACTATTTCACAAAATTAAAGGTAACACTAAACTACACTTCACTAGGGAAGAACAAACACAGAGGTACAGAAGTAACAGCAGGCACGCAGGTAGTCTCAGGTAGGGTCGAACCGGTTCTAGGGAGCGAGCTCGAGCACGTCAGTTCTCGGCAGAAGACAGGCAGAGAATGCCTGGATGAATGATGACTTTCTTCCCTGCCAAATCTGTACTTTTTTCGAGTATCTTTTGATGTGTTTCTTCCAGGAAGTTATTGTAGCATTGTCCAGTAATTGTTTGAATAGTGGAAGATAATCTTTTGGCAGAGTTCTTTCTCAACCCAGAAAAATTAAGCGATCACGTTTCTGGCCAAACTTATCGCCTTTCCTTCCTTTGGTTTTGGCTAATCAACATGTTTCCGCTATTTTGTCTCTAGAGTAGTGAACCCAAATTGCATCTGTGGTTAAAAAGTGGCACAAAAAATCTAGTTGGTTGCTGTTAAAACGGGTCAAACATTGATCAGGATTTTCCATTTTGATGCGTTTGTGATCCTGCGTCAAAAGTCGCAGCACCCATTTGGCAGATAAATTTCTCATACCCAACTCCACAGTTGAAATGAGATATGTCCGTTCAGATGACATCCCTACTGCTACAGTGATATCTTGCACTTCCGGTCAGCGATCCTCCATGACCATCGTATGCACTTTCGCTATAACTTCTGTGGGAGTGAAACATTTCGCGTGACCATGACGCGGATCGCCACCTACGCTGTCCCAACCAAACTCAAACTCGTTTGCCCACTTGGAAACAGTTGAATATGAAAAAGAAAAAATTAATCCTAAGGCTTCCGCGACGTTTTTTTGATGAATTCATTCTTCTTTCGGGAATTTTCGTCGCGTAGGTGAGTTGATGGACAACTGTTATGCCCCCAGTCCTGGAGGAGTCTTCAGGTCGAAGTGATTAGCGTTTTTCAGTTTCAGTTTTATAGGTTTTTATTTCCGTAAAGGGAGAGTAAATACAAGAATAGATAAACTTTGATAGAGATAACAATAACAATGCGGAAACCCCATTTCGCATTTCAAGTGTCTCTTTATCCCAGTAGGTGTACATACATCTAACAAGTAACAATTGTAACAATAACATTTAACAAAGTTTAACAGTGCACCTACTAGGAAGCCCTGTTTTAGGCAACAAGCCTCTTCGGGGTACTCAATTTGGCCGCTATACATAGGAGACGCTGGCTGTCTGGGAGTTCTCTGATTGGCTCTCTCTTGGCGGCCAATGGGAATCAACCTTTTCCATGTTGAAGCCAGGGTGTAGCCGTCCTCACGGTTGAAGTTGTTCGGATTCTTCATTATTTCCACTGCTTCTCTTATCAGTCTCGGGAAATAATGCCCTTCTTTTGCCAGCAATCTTGCTTGATCGAACTTGATCGAGTGCCCGGGATCCGACCATGCATTTTCGGCAATTTCCGAGAGTCGGAACTGTTTTTTATCTGTGGCTCTTTGATGCTCTTTGGTCTTGCATCTGATGGACCGACCTGTCTGGCCGATATAGAACTTCCCACACGTGCACTTTGTCTCATATATACCTTCGTGCATGAGATCGGGGATGCGGTCCTTCGGCTTATGCATCGTTTTTTCTTCCCGTGGAGAGCCTAGTTGTTATGTTATGCTTTCTTAATACCCTACATATCTTTTCGGCCGTTCCGGCGACATACGGAATGGTAGTATATGCCGTTGGTTTTTCTTTTTCACGCATCTCCTTGCTCTGTTTCTCGGGAAGAGTCACGTCTTGCGTCAACTCCAGTTCTTTTTTTGGCGGTCCTTTTTAGGACTAATTGTTCAGGGTATCCGTTTTTCCCCTGCGCTGAGATGAAGTATCTTTTCTCCGACGGGAGCGAATCGGCGTCTGAGATAGTGTAGACGCGATGAACTAGTGTATTTACCAGCGAACACTTCTGGACGGGATGGTGGTGTAATTGTGCATTCAAATACCGGTCGGTGTGAGTTTTTCCGGTATACTAAATGTCCAAGGCTGCCATTAGGTTTCTCGGTAACTAGGTAATGGTTCGGCCAAATACTAAAAGTGGCTGGGCGTTCAAGGACCTTTACAAACCCATTTCTCTCATTTATATATTTTGAAAAATTTTAAAGTACATATTAATTAGTTCCTTAATGAGATACCTTGATAACAAAAAAAATCAACGTAATCATCAACATGGGTTCAGAAAAACCCGCTCATTTGTGACCCGATTAGGATTATTTACGCGAGACTTACTTTTATCGGGTGAAAGTGGTAGGCAAGTAAATGCGATCTTCCTAGATCTTCAAAAAGCGAAAAATCCAAAGTCGCTCTTGTCTAATATTAGGAATATTCAGGGTAAACGTCCTAATGTACATTCTTTGAAGACGGAAAATCGAGAAATAACTACAGACAGCGTGACAGAGGCAAATATTTTAAAGAATTTTTCTGGAATGCGTACAATAAAAACAAAAACGCACCAAATGATCCTCCACACCCACCCGGGGAACACATGAGCGATCTTACACTGGCCAAGCAGGGAATAGCACATCTGTACCGTAGTATCAAAGCACACAAGGCACCTGGTCCGGGAGAAATACCTGCTAGAATATTAAAGGAATTAGCTGAAGACATTGCCCCATTTTTACATATTGTTTTTCTAAAATTGATTGAAGAAGGCTCAGTACCTCGCGACTGGAAGTAAGCCCTTACAAATCCCATCTATAAAGGTGACAATAAGGATAAACCAACCAATAACCAATCCGTTTCCTTAACAACGAGCGCTTACAAAATATTAGAACCAATTATTGTCTGTAACATTATGACATTTGTTGATAGGAGGAAAATACTAAGCAACAAACAGAATGCATTTAGGAAGATCAGATCTTGCGAAACGCAACTACGTCTTTTCATTCACGATATACTTAGATCGGGAGAAAAACATAAACGTAAGCTGATACAGTACTTCTAGATTTAAAAAAAGCCTTCGATGAGTACCACACAGTAAAATTTTACTCAAACTTGAATGCTATGGCTTCAATTAGAAAATAGTAACCTGGATAAGAGACCGACTCCCTTTCAAGTCGAAAAAACATAGCATTCATCGATGGGTTGTGCTCAGCAGATACGTATTGATGTCAATTCGGGCGTCCTCTGTGGAAGTATAATAGGGCCGCTTCTATTTTTATATACATCAATGACATAAGCTTACACATTAGTATCAATCTCAGATTACTTGCTGACGACATGGTGGCATAGGGGGAATTTAGGAGCTGACTGGACCACGGACTACTCTCTAACGACTTATTCACAATTTCGGATTGGTACAAGGAATGGGGACTAATGCTTAATCCCCATTCCTCGCACAGTTTTGCCCAGACAAAAGTGCATTTTGGAAATTTTGGAGGAAAATCAGCGGCGAACAGGACATATGTAAACTATGATTGTAAGGGCTCCGTACTAACTACGGCCAATCAAGCCAAATATTTGGGGGTATTTCCAACACCACGCCTTTCATGGGGAGCACATATCAGGACAATATGCGGACATGCTTTAAAGAAACTCGGCTTCATTAAACGGGTGGTGGGGAAATGTAATGAGAAAATTAAATAAAGGTGTTATTTTGCTCTAGTTAGACCTCATTTGGAATATGTTGCAAGTGTTTTGGATCCTTGGGAGATAATTTGGAAAAATGAATCAGAGAGAATCCACCATATTCGTTGAAAATTGCTATCGCAAGTGTGATAGGCCTCTTAGAGCAATTAAGCTTGGAGCCAAATGTTATACGAGGAGAACAAGAGAAACAAACAAACAAGTTTAGAAGAATTCCAAAGAAAGATGGACGCCTCGATTGCTTAACTGGCTAAAGCACTCGAACGGATATTGAGGGATCTGGGTTCGATTCCCATTCAAGGCGAATTGTTTTTACACTCTGAAAATGTTGCATTGAAGTTTAGAAGAAACGAGTTTAACGACGACGATAAAGTAATCATAATTACCCCACAATACCTATGTAAATCATCCCACAATGATAGAATAAGGGTGATAGATCCCAGGGCAGGTAGATAAAAATACTCATTCTTTCCCCGAACAATCATAAATCATAATAGTTAGAAACTGAAATGACTTTAGAAATATTGAGAACAATTTAAATAAAATTGGAACAAAATTAAATATTGCAAAAATATTAGGTATATTAGAAGATGCATTAGTCTATTTGTTGGTAGTTTGTATGTTTGCATGTTTGTGGGGTGTAAGGGTTTTGCATGAATGTATACAATGTTTGGTTTTTGGAATGCATAAAATTCTGACTCCTGAATGCTTATTTTCTATCTTAATTACGGGTGGTAACACAACCCTCCTCGCCACACACTCTTGCGGCGGCTTGCGGGTAATTAAGTAGACATAGTTCGGAAAGCCTACAAGTTAGCTCGGGGTACCTCAGGGTAGTGTAGCCGGGCTGTTGCTTTTCTTGATTTTTGCTAACAATTTGAATCTGGAAGTAAAAAGTAAGATTAGGATTTTCACGGATGACACGGTGATTTATGGAGATAGTATATCTGGGAATAAGGATCGTTTAATTCCATCACAGGATCTAGATTGCATTACTAAATTGTGTTCAAAATAGGAATAGTTATTAAACCTTAATATATGTTCTGAGGTAAATTTATTTAGGAGATGAATGGGAATTGTTTACAAATTAGATAAATTTGGCCTATAAATATTCGCCCTTCCTCATTCGGGAAATTCGTAAGGTCCAATGCTGGCCGCCTGGTTTCGTTAAAAACTCTTATGATACAATGAAAAGCTTCACTGAAATACTTATAGTTAAGTAATGGTTAAAAATCATTAGAAGCAAGACGATTCAATGCTTGGTTAAAATTACTAAATAAATTCAGATCCGCATGTTATAGCACCGAGGTCTTGTAAATTATTCGCACTCCAACATACATTGATCGCTTTGATCATATATATAAAATTCGGAAAATAGATGCCAAAACTAAAAGACTCAAGGACTCCTTCGTCCCGCGGACAATGCGGGATAGCAACTGTAGTGTTATAGATAGCAGAAATTCCACTAGCCAACATTCGCGTCTAGGAAATATTTAGTTCCACTTAATTGCATGCATTTTCACTAACCTTGTGTTTTTGTTGTCAAAACCATTTCTTTCCGCATAACGCATTAGAATGCAATTAAATAATCTAGTGCCCTTAACAGTATTTTTTGCTCTGTTTGTTTCGTTTTTCAGTTTACCCTGTCATCCTTTCTCTCTCTCTGCGGGGGGGGATCCTCCTACTACCTGCAGCGTTGGGCCACATTCCCTCCCTTTGCCCTTGGGGAGGAGACCGTAGTATGTGGCATGCCCATGTGGTGGCGGAGTTTCCCCTTCTAACTTCTCAAATCTTAGCTTGCAAGTTATTGGATTAATTGCACACTGCATCCTAAGGTGCAGTTGTTTGATAGTTGCTAATGTATGCATTTGAATGAGTGTAAATTGAATGCATTTTTTCATTAATCTGACGCCACTGTGGGTATAGGTGTGCATGGATGCGTTGACTTTGCATATAATTTCGTTCTCTTTGACGGGTAGTGACCTAACACCCGCACCACACGCTCTTTTGGAGGTTTGCGGGGAATTATGTACATAGATGAAGAAAAGTACAGCATTAGGGATTTAATTGAAAAAAATATGAAAATTCAGGTAAGGATTTTCCAATTTCTTGCTCTGGTTTTTTATATTTTGTAATACTTTTCCTGAGTAGTAATGATTATCTTGGCAAGCGCTCTCGAAATCAATATACGTTTTATGTGTTCTGAATTTATGGCGATAACCCAGAAGTCTTTGCAATTCTACGCCTTACTTCTCTTCCTCTCAGTTATCAATTCCTTCTGATGATCCCTTTAATCATCTGTCTAGAATTCCACGTTCATCGAATAAAGAGGCAAAGGGAATGACAGGGACAGAGATCTCCCTCCTTCACTGAGACGCTGGCCAACTGTACACCCAATCTCGAAGAAGCACACCCACAGAGCAAAGCGCCCGACGCCCGAGGGTTCCGAAAGCTGTCGCCGGTGCAACTCCTACAGCTCCGCGCTGGTTCGCGGCACCCCCAGGGAGTACCGTTCCGGCCTCATCAACGACTAAATACTAAAGGAGGCGGAGGGAGAGTGTGGTTTTGGGATGGAATGACGGATGAGGAGGCGACTCCTTGGTAGCGGGGCAGAGGAGGGGAATGATTGGGAGGGGGCGAGTGGCGTCCTGGAAGCGAACCGAAAAGAGGGCAACTTCCGTCGGGGGGTCATTCTTCCCATCCACCCCGCTTCCTCTGGTGGGTTGGTTCCGGATCCACGCCGGTCCTCAGCTCGCGTCCCATCCTCCTGCATCGCCTCTCTTCCCATCCACTATACACATTGCCCCTAATCCGACTCTTAAAAATATCCCGACGAGAGGTGGCTCAACCTCTCCCCGCCCGCACCATTCCTCCTTTCCTTGACTCTTCACCATGGCCCCACCCTCCGACGCGCACTGCAGCCTCCCTCCTTCCCCATCATCTCCTAATTCTTTCCTGCTATGGTTGACCACCATGGCTACAACCACCCTCCTTCATCCCCTCCCCCTCCCCTCACACCCCTTCCTTAATCTTTTTCGGCTGCCGACGTCCGCCAATCCTCCTCCCCCGGTCTTTTTCATTGGCCAACTTCCCCCCCTTTCCCCTCACCGGGAGGCCATAACCATTGTCCGCACGACTCCCTTCCGACCCCCACTTCGCCCTCACTCCGTCTTTCGCCCTCATTCCTAGTGCAACTGCCCCTACTCTCTCGCTCTCCCCCTACCCCATGTGATTGGGGTTGCTTCGTTCTTTTTTCTTTTCTCTCGCTTTCGGTACCTGTTCCTAGAAATAATTATTTTTTCGCCTTCTTAATTGAATGCAAATAACTATTTTTTCCGTAGTTTCCCAATAACTTGTTTCCTCAGAGGTAACAACGTTCCCAAGGATAAGGAACATAAATTATTTAAGTTACTTTTGAATGAAGAAAAGAAGTGGTTATATTTGATGTTCCCCGTTATCTAGGAGAGGCATTGAAAAGATAAAATAGATGGCAAAAGTGATGAAATGGTGAAAGGGATACTTAAGAGGAAGTGCTTGGCTAAGTGGTGGAGGACACGGTATTGTCGGGAAGAAATTAAAGTAGAGGAAAAAAATGGCTATTGAGAGTTTTGAAGGGCAATTGTATGTTGAAGACAGTGATAGATGGCTAAACATTAGGCAAGCAAGGGATAGGTGGAAATAGGCTGGGCAAGTTTAAATGAATGAAGCCAGATATTAAAGATACGCGTGAGATGTCACGCTTCGTTTCCCTAGGAGATAAACATATCGTTATATAGTCTTATTTCCGTTCTAAATCTAACCTAAACGTAATATAAAAATGACCTATTGGCGTACTTTGCTTTTAGTTGTATTTTCATAAAATTAGGATATTAAATAATTTGTAGCTGAATCCAATAGTCTACCATATGCGGCAATGAATTAGACGTGTATATAGTAATAAGGCTAAATTTAATTGACAGGTAAAATAAAAAATGAAGGAAATTATATAATGTGATGAGAATCTCGGGGGACGTTTTTCTACAGTGTTGTTATGTATAAACTATTTTTGCAGTGAATCTGTCAATGGTGACCGGTTTTGCTAGCAGGGACTTGACAGACTGGAGAGTTATGAGGGAATATCTGTGTTTACCACGCCTGAACTTCTTTCCTTAAAAATCTGTCGACAAAGTATTTACTCGTGCAATTGATGCACACAATGTATTTCTTTGTGCCCTATTAGCTGGATTCACTTTTTAGCAGTACCTTATTTATGTTGATAATGGTTTTTAGGAATACTACCTTGATCAAAAAGTTCCCGGAATAACCACCGTGTGGCGCTCCCATCGTTCCGATTTGAGTTCTGTTTTTTTTTTTGTTAAATTGGTACATCTGTTGTTGATATTCCCTTTAAATCTTAGTGTCATAACTTGACATTTACAAAAGTTACGTAGCCAAGAGTACATCTATCTCTGTGTGTGTTGGCGATTTTTTACAATTTCAGAAATGGATTTAAATTTGCAACAACGAACTTGTATTAAATTTTGCGTAAAAAACGGATTTAGTGGCGCACGGACGTTGGAAATGTTGGAAAAGTGTTTCGGCAACGATTCTCTAAAAAAAACGGTCGTTTACCAGTGGCACGAGCGGTTCAGAAGTGGTCGTGAGTCAATCGAAGATGATGAACGCAGTGGCAGACCATCGACATCGAAAGTCGGTGAAAAAATTGATAAAGTAAAAGAAATGTTGGTCAATAACCGCAAATTAACCATCAGAGAAATAGCGGAGGACTTGAACATTGCCTATGGATCCGCCCAAGACATTGTGGTTAATGATTTGGGTTTCCGTCGTGTAGCAGCAAAAGACCTCAATTTCATGCAAAAAAGAGACCGTGTTGACGTCGCAAAAGACATGATTTGCGAGGCTGAATCCGATCCCACATTCATCAAAAGGATCATTACTGGAGACGAGACGTGGGTTTATGAGTACGACACGCAATCCAGACATCAGGCAAGTGAATGGCGTTCACCAAATGAGCCGAGACCAAAAAAACCACGTCGTTTTCAGTCAAAAAAGAAGGCAATGCTGACGGTTTTCATGGATTACAACGGTGTAGTGCATCATGAATTTTTGCCAGAAGGCCAGACAGTAAACAAAGAGTATTATTTGGGCGTTATGAGACGTTTGCGTGAAGCAATTCGCCGAAAGAGACCAGAAATGTGGGCAGAAAACTCGTGGATTTTGCACCATGATAACGCACCGTCGCACAGTGCTATCATTATTCGTAATTTTTTGACGAAAAATGCAACAAATACCATCCAACAGCCACCGAATTCACCTGATTTGGCTCCCTGTGACTTCTTTCTGTTCAATCGAGTTAAAAAAACCATTACGGGGATCGCGTTTTAGCAGCCGAGAGGAAGTAATGGAAAAATCGCAGGAAGCACTGATGGACATACCGAAAACCGAATATAAAAAATGTTTCGAGGATTGGATCAAGCGCTGGCATAAGTGTGTTGCAGTCGATGGGGATTACTTTGAAGGGGACAATATAGATTTAGATGAATAAACTTGTATTTTTAATTTTCTGAATAAATTCCGGGAAATTTTTGATCAAGGTAGTAACTTGTCATAATTGACAAAACCCCTAAAAAAATAAATCACCGTCAAAAGTAATAACTGGGAAAGGAAGTGTTACGCCCTGCTTCAGAAAAAATACGGTACCCTTGTCACATGGTTCCAAGGACGTAAAATATATGAGCTTGATAGCTTTCTACTATCAAACTTCTGCCGTCTAAAACCTTGTTAGGTGAGAGAGAAAAAAATATTCTGATACCGTTTATAGTCAAAAAAGGGAATGAATTGTGTTGGCTCAACGTACCATCTATGGCACAGGATAAAGCCTAAAAGACGGCCAAGAGTCGTTTTCTTTGTTGTAAACAGAAGGGATGAACGCACTTGGCATACACTTGGCATGAAACCGTAATTTATGACATGAGAAAGAGATTTTCTTTGGAAAACTGGCAAGGTCATCAACGCAACCATATAAAAAAAGCGATTCTCCCGTGGAAATAATCTCAAAGCAGTAGAAAATAAAAGTAAGGCTGAACGGGAAGGCCTCTTGAGTGCCAGAGAAAAAAAACTATAGATATTTCGTAACTGGCCCACGACATATAGATAAGAGAAGTAAATTGTACTGTGCCAATAAAGTGGAGCTTCAAACACACATACCTCGTAAAAAAACATCTCTCGAAAGTAAGTAATAATCGATTGATATATAAATAATTACTTCATTTACGTGTATTTAATATTTGAAATACATAAATGCTATGTATTTGAAATTTAATTATTCTCATATTTCAAACAAATAGCCTTCTAGTTGAATTGAAATTGATTTAAAATATACTGGACTTTACAAGAAGAAGAAAATTAAGAAAAATCATAACGTTGATAAATATAACTGAACAATAAGAGTTGGCGTCGGGGACACCCCGGGCAACGTCAAAAGCGACATTAATCTACGCGAATATCGCCAAATTATGTAACCAAAATATTTAGGACCGATAATAATCATCATTCATGACTGTAGCGAGGACATTTTTAATGGGACAATAAAAACGAAAATAATATATCAAATAGTCAATCATATAAGTATTTTAGATTTTTTGCGATCAAATCCAGATTTCACCCATATGGCTAAATTTATGCGTCATCTTCTGATGGAGAAACAGAAAGGATAGAAAATGGGTTTACGTAAAACGTTCCAAAAAGTAGTAGATTTTTCCAGGATTTCTTTCAAATATTGAAGTAGTGTGTGGGCAAATGGAATGCGTAAGCACTACTGCACATAATTTTGAGTGCTAATAATTTACATGAAGTCTGAGAATAATTACACTGCTAACATAACCAAAGAAGACGCTATAAAAAGGGGAGGAGAATATTGAAGCATAATGAACACTCAAAAAGAGAAAAGCATTACTTACAAGGAGACATTTAAGACGGCTGAATGGAACCATTGTGAGAAAAATAAATAGAAGGGACCACAACGGAAAGAACGCTATGGATACGAAATGCGTGGATCAAATAATGACGGGTATCAAAGAGAAAGCACATTGAGACAGGAAGCAGCTGGCAGATAGGAGAGTTGAGAGCATAAATACGTCAAACATCAGGATTGATTAACAGAAATGATACACAATAGAACACAAAGGACACCCGCACGGTAAATTGTTTGAGCTTTCGGCCTTCTCCGAGGCCTTCTTCAAGTAAGACTCTTACTCGAAGAAGTCGAGTCGAGTCTTACTTGAAGAAGACCTCGGAGAGGGCCGAAAGCTCAAACAATTTACCATGCAACTGTCCTTTTAAATGTTACTAGTTTATTTGTGTTCTCTTGTGCCGTCCCAATATTATATATTATACTGCTCGTGTGAATGTTTCCGTATAATCGATATATATATATATATATATATATATATATATATATATATATATATATATATATATATATATATATATATATATATATATATATATATATATATATATATATATATATATATCGTCCCTCCTTCCCTATCTCCGCTCCCCTCTAGCCTCCCTTCCCTAGTCTCTCTCCCCAACCATTCCTCTCACCCCTCCTCCACCTCCTGTTCTCCCCTTCCCCTGGCCCCCTTTCCTTTCTCTCGCACCCCTCACCTCTACTATTCCAGCAGTCATTACATCTATTTCTTCCGATGAAGACGGAGCAGAATTCCGTCGAAATAATCAAGAAATAACGTGTGAGTGATCTTTTCATGCGTTTCTATATTATTTGTTGCTGTACAATTTATTATTCAACACTTACGTGTTACCTCGACGAAATCATCTATATATATATGTATATATAAGTGGGTCGCGGTAGTCCAGTGGATGGAGCGTTGGACTGCTGACCGGAGGGGCCCGGTTTCAATTCCCGGGCTAGGCACTCTGGACACCTGCAGCTGCACCCAAGCTGTGTGATTTTTCGGGTACCAGGTCTTCCTGGGCAAAAACCATAATCGGGACAGGGAAAGGAACTTGCCCCCCTAGCCTGATGTATGAATTTCACACGCCGTCGGGCTTAGTACTGGGTGAACTAGAGATCACCTACCAAACCGACCTTCGGGTCGATTATTTTGTTTATGGTTATATATATATATTTATATGGTTTATTTTAAATTGTTATTTTATGGTTTATTTATGGTTATATGTATTTATATATATACACATATATATGTATGTATATAGATATATACATACACATATACACACAAACGTGTATATGCACATGTATTACCTAAATGAGAGTCAGCAGGGAGGATTTTAAAGTTTAATTGAGATGCTGCCAAGCCGATCGTTGTGGAAGTGGATCTCAAGGAGGCGTTCGTCGTCGACGGAATAAGACTCAACCGAGAGCACTCCGAGGGGGTTAGGATGGGAGAGGGGCATTAGAGAGGGAGGGGGAAGCTGTAATATCCGGAGGGAGGAGGCACTTCCAAAATGCAACATTTAGGGCCCTAATGCGGGGATTGTCACGTAGTATATTCATGCAAGGGCGAGACTTGGAGGATCATTCGAGATTACTCAACACAGTGAGACAGAGGATGGTGAGCAAGTGAGCCAAAGTGAGGAGGAAGAAGAGAGGGGGGGAAGGAGTGCTTCGTATTTCTGCTGCAGTTGTAGTGGTTCCGTGACGTGGAGGGAGCCCAAGGGGGACGGAGATAGGGGGCGAAGACTGGAAGGGGTGGAGGAATCGGAAGAGGAGGAACAAGAAAGAGAACACGGTTCCCTTTTTTCCTCTCCTTAGGACCTCCTACCCTCGCATCTTTGGACCCTTTTATGGAGGTAACCTTTTCTTCTTCGGGAGGAGGAGGGACCACCCCCAGGGCCTACAAAATGGCCTTCCATCTCCATCCCTCCCTCTACTTCCATCCATCCAACCAGCCCTAGCACTGCAGCCTTCTTTTGTCACCCTCCTCCTCCGCCATGTTCGACCCCACGCACTGCCTGCCTGCCTACTCCACCCCCCTTTTCCTACTCCATCGATCCGTCCTCTCTAACAGTTTGATGGCCCACCTCCATCAGGGCACTTCTCTTTTGTCCCACCCAAATCACCATCAAGCGGGTATTCGCTCGGTCCCCCGCCCCACTACCCCCTCCCCAACCCCAGCAAGTCTATCAGGAGCAGCCCAACTCCCGCGTCCCATCCTCGCTATCCCTTCCCGACGCATCCCTCCCGTTCGACGGATCTTCCACACCCTTCATTTCGTCCCAATTTCCACTCGAGTGGCCTCATCCTTCCCCACCCCTTTCTTCCTTCCTCCCTGGCTTTCTTCTCTCCCCTTCGCACACTCCTAACTCTCACCCTTGCTTCCTTCCCACACTTCCCTTACCTCCTCCATCCTAGAGTTAAGTTTTACTTCGTCGCAACGAAGGTGTCATTGGCCTCGGACCGCATGACGAGCATTCCTCTGCCGTTCCCTGTCGAGCGCGGTCATCGTCCGTCGCCCTCGCCTTTCGAGTCAACTGACCGCTGCCTCCACCTCAAGAGGTGTGTCGCTCATGAATGAATTGTTCATAATGAACGATTCGTGATCATGCGACTAGATTTGCACGTCTTTCGTTCACAGTATAACAAGAAGGAAAAGAATATGAGTCACAAGATTATCGAGAACAGTTTATTGTAAAAACTTCGACATCTGCGGTATTCATTAAATGTACATTTTTTTCCTAATTATCGAGGACAGAGAGATATTGAAGAACGTGCAAGAAGGGAAGCGCATGAATTTTTGGAAATATAGTGATTAATGTGGTATTAAAAAAAATTTCATCGAGGAAAAATTCATATCAAGTTGCCAGGTAATCTTTAGTCAAGTACACGGGATTTGGTCTTATTGTGATCAGTTTTTGGGAAAGAAGTACAGCTGCGAGCCGATGTTAATTTGAAAATGCTTGAGTGAGTTTGGTAATGAAAAATTTGCCGGAAGTACAGACATCTTTCAAGGTCTAGATATAGAAATCATCAGAGTAACAGCAAAAAAATACCGTCATAATAATTGGCAAAAAAAGCAGTGAAAAATGTTTTCCGCCTTCGGAATTTTTATTGTTTCATTTGCTGAATTTCTTAACTGTTTACATGCTCACATTGAAAATTCATTTTTAAATTTATTTTTATTTGCAAATATTGGCGAGTTTGTTATATTTCCAAACATTAGTTCCAAACATTATAATCCAATTAATAATATTATCAATGATTCTATGGTATTTTAGTTTGTGTAACAGTTTATTGTGTGGGGCGTTGTCGAAGACCTTTTTGCAAATATAGGAATACTGCATCGACTTGTGTGTTGTTTTCTCCCGATCTAAGTATATCGTGAATGACAACACCTAGTTGTGTTTCACAGGATCTGCTTTTCCCAAATCCGTGCGGGTTGTGGGTTAGTATTTTCCTGCTATTTATAAATCTCATAATGTTGGTAAGAATAATGTGTTCCAATATTTTACAAGAGGTCGATGCTACGGAAATTGGTCGGTAATTGGTTGGTTTATCCCTATCGCCGCCTTTATAGATGGGAGTTGTATGGGCTAGCTTCCAGTCACGAGGTACCACGCCTTCTTTAATCGATTTTAGAAAAACAATATGTAAAAAAGGGGCAATGTCTTCAGCTAATTCCTTCAATATTCTAGCAAGTATTTCTCCCGGACCAGTTGCCTTGTGTGCTTTGATACTACGGTACGGATGTACTATTCCCTGCTTGGTCAGTGTAAGATCACTCGTGTGTTCCCCGGGTGGGTATGGAGGATCGTTTGGTGCGGCTGTGTTTTTATTGTAGACGCTCTGGGAAAAATGGTTTAAAATATTTGCCTCTGTCACGCTGTCTGTAGTTATTTCTCTATTTTCCGTCTTCAAAGAATGAATAGTTGGACGTTTACCCTGTATTTCCCTAACATAGGACCAGAATGACTTTGGATTTTCCTCAAGATATTCGCTTAGCATTTTAGATTTAAAAGAGTGTAGTGCTGTCCGCATAATACTTTTCGTCTTACTACGAAATTCTTTTAGTTGCTATTTGGATGTATTCATATAAACTATATCGTCACTTTCTAAACTCTCTTTGAAATTTGACTGTAGCTTTCTTTACCTTCTTAATTCCGATCGGAATTCCCTGTTGTACCGTCTTTCCTTATCGTCCTCGCTTTCGTATTTGAGTTTGGATGGGATGTGCGTCTTCATTCCTTCCCGTGGTATATTTAAGAAATATTTCCAAGTGTTCTCTGTTTTGGTTGTCAGTGTTTTTGCCTTGTATTCTGGTAATTCTATTTTTATGTATTCTCGTAGACCATGAACATTTGCCTTGTTGTATAGGTATATTTTACGCTTTTCTTTGTTTATTTTGACGGACTTAGTTTTTAACTCTACAAAAATAGCCTTATGATCGCTGATTCCGTCTATTACCTCAATATTAGTAATGTTTTCGGGCATAGAAGTCGCAAAGATGTCTAGTATGCTTTGTCCCCGTGTTGGTAATTTAAGAATTTGTTCTGAGGAGTGTTTTGTGAATATATGAAGGAGTTCTTGTCATGAATCTCGGTTTAGCAGATTTTCCTACGCAGTACGTGTCCCAGTCAATTGATGGTAGATTTGTATCACCAGCGATTATAATAATACTGTTGCTATGTCTGCTGCTGAGAGTGGATATTTGTCCGTCGAGCTTGGGTAGAACATCTGTGTTAGAATCTGGGGGACTCAAAAATGAACACACGAATAGGCTTCTGCCGTTGTAGTCCTTAATGTTGCTCGTTCTCGCGTTGTAGTCCTCTATATGTCATTTACGTCACATTCGTATCGTGTGACATGTATATCGCATTCATTCGTGACATATCAAACAGTCTCTACGTAAAATATTTAAACAGAGTGTTATTAGTGTAACGGGAGAGATTGCTGACTCATTTCAAAGCCTAAATTAACCGTTAGAATACCATTAATGAAAATTATATCCTCAGATATATCTTAGGTGTCCTGCGTTTATCTAAAAGCATATTTTGCCCACTATCCTCTTGAAACAGGATTCTTCCAATGTTTTTCCTCCAATATGACATAACACGCTAGAGGATAAGAGAGACGACTGTTGTCATAAATTTGGAGAAGGCCGGTCAATAAAATGTAGAAGATGCTGAGTGACAATGGGGCACAGAAAATTGTAAGAAGAATTGGTAGATACTAAGACTTAAGAAACATTGCGCAGTGCTGCTAGCAAACTATAGTTCTTCTTATTACTTTTCAAAGTCTAGCTTTTAAGTTATTGGATACATTTTTTGATGCATCCTTAGCTGCAATTGTTTGTTAGTTGATAGTACTAATAAGTATTTACATGCGCGTAAAATGAATGGATTTTTGAATGAATTATGCGCCACTCTAGGTATAGGTTTGCATGTATGTGTTGGTTTTTCATGTGGTTTTGTTTCCTTTCACAGGTGGTGAACAAACACCCCCCGCCACAATTCCTTACGGTGATTTGTGGTGTATTATGTAGATGTATATTTGCATGGGAGAAAGTTGTTAGGGTTTTCGCATGAATTTATACTATGTTCTGTTTGTGGATTGTATAAATTTGTGGCTTCTGTGTACGATGTCTTTTCTTCATTGCTGGTGGTGCCCTATCACCCCCCGCCAAACGCCCTTGCTGAGTATTCAGTAGATGTCGATAGCTTATGAATTTTCAGTTCTTCTGAAATTTGATTTTTTTTCCGGCAGTGAAAGGGTTTCAGGGTTGTGCATATCATTGTGATACTTGTAAAATTACATCAACAATTCTCTCTCCCATGTTTTTCTAACCAAATATTTCAAAATTATGACATTGGTAAATCAATGATAACCCGACTTAATTTGTTGGTTAAATTCTCTGCAGATCATGCGCCGTAAGGCGACGTATGTGCAAATTATTTGTTTAAAAATGGTAAAAATATTTCACTCCGGGAATATTCCCAGATCAAAACATCCTGACGAAGTCATTTAATAAATTGCTCAAATCATAATTTAAAAAAACAAATATTATGATCTTATTTAATAGGAATTAGTTTACTCTCGTATTCATAGGTAAGAGAAGAAATATAATTATGAAGAAACGTTCATTTCAAAGGGAACCTATCTCCTAAAGCTCACTTTCTGCAAGTTAAACTGAGGCAATAAATCATTCTAAGAAAATGAGACCCAAGAGGCAGTGGAATCGCGTGCAACACGTCGATTGTGCGTTTTCGACCACAGAACCCCTTCATTGAGGTACTCATGCATCTATAATTATTTAAGAATTAGCTTCCCAAATGGCCAAAGTCATTTCGAATCATTAAAACAATATAAGAGAGGGCATCATGGCACATCGTTGAGCATAGAAAGTGGGAAGAGAAAGGTTGGTCGAAGGTATCCGTACTATCTTTCTTAGGTAGGTAGCACTTTCTTAGGTAGCACAAACACACATTTGATAGCGAAATAAAAATTGAAATCATTTCGAGTGAGAGCGAAAATGCATCGCACACACATATCTGACCCAATTTTACCTCATATTTGCAGTCAGATTTCACATGCTGGTACACCTTCGCCCCCCTTCCCTCCCTCCCTCTCCTTACTTACTTGTCGGTTCCCCTCCCCAACTTCTACTTACAGAGAGCATTGTTGAACTTTCTTCGCCTCCCTTTACTCTTCCATTCCCATTTCCTTTTAAACTCACTCCTTCCTCCCCTTGCCCACTTTTATTTCTTCCCAACTTTCCCCCCTGTAGCCACACCCCCATCTTTCCGAGTGAGGGGAGCACCTTTAACCTCCCCCCCCACGACCCCCCCCCTTCCCAAACCATGCCAAAACTAGTCTCTCTCCCTCTCACATCTCTTCCATCGCCTCTCCCCTTCTTTCCACCCTCCTCCCCTGCACCCACTCTGGAAGCAGCCTCATAAAATCGGACGAAAACTTCTATCACGCGAAATAAAGTAAAAGAGAAGCAGGGAAAGAAATGAGAGAGAGAGAGTGGAGGGTGGGCAGGAGCCAGGCCCTGGAGGGCAAGGGGGTGGGCGGAATGAGCGGGGCGGGGGGTCGTGGCGAAGTGGGAGGTGGTTGGTCGGTGGTGTCTACGACGTGGGAGGAGGTTCGTGGGCGAAGGGTAAAAGTGGGACCGTTTCTTTTCTCGGGGAAGGAACGCGGGTGGAGGGGGGGGGCAGAGTATAAGGTTTGGAGAAGTGCTGGGCGGATGGAGGAGGCTGATGGAGTGCGTGCGTGTGTGTGTGTGTGTGCGAGCCTCCTCGGGTGGTGGGGCGAAGCTGGGCTCCGAATGGGACCTTGCCCGTCCTCTTCAGCACGCAATAATCCCTCCCTTTCATCCAACTGATGACTACTGCCTTCCCCTCCTCTTACGCCACTCTCCCCCTCTCGCCTCCCCTCCCTATGGAACCAGCCCCCATTTCAGATTCCCCCCTCATCCCCCTCCCACCCTCCCCTCTCGGTATTTTCCCGCACAACCCAGTGACTTTAATTCCTTTCCCTTTCGCCTCGGAACACCCCTTCCCTCGGCAGCCCTCACCCCGAGACCGGCGGGCATCTTCTGGGTGAGCATCTCCCCTTTCGCCGCGCGTCCCCCGCAAGACCCTGTCAAATATAAGGGTGGCACCATCGCTGCCTTCTTCCACCCCCTCCGCAAATGCGGCTACGATCCTTACCCGGACTCACCCTGCTCTGGACGACACAATGCGCATTTCGCAGCTTTCTTTTTACTTCCGGTGACCGGATCGAGCATATTCGCCCTTCTGTCCTCTTCCCTTCAGGGAGAGTGGATCCTTAACAGATGAAAAGCGCATTTCAATCTCCATTAAGTTATTACTAAATAACGATGTTATTTCCGACTCTAAACGATTTCGTAAATATTTCAAAGCTCACTAGTGAGAAAAACAAGGTACGTTGTCAATCATTAACACAATTAATTTCGGGGTGCTAATCCAGTGGTAACATTTCTAAAATTTAGAACGGACTCTAGATTCAAGCTTTTGTGCTGGGGCATCGTATCTATTGCATGGCTGTTAAATTCCTGGTCATCCACTATGATTCTGAGGGCTTCACTTAACCATATTAGGTGATAAAACAGTTAGTACCGCCACTAATGCAATCAAAGAAACATGAGATATGGGATCGTAGATTTTCGCGGCGTTCAGATGAAAGACTCTCCATTCTCGGGATGTCACCGCGTAGGTTGTTTTTCTGACAACAGTTTCGCCCGTGTTTCAACGAGCGTCTTCAGGTCGAAGTGACCTGAAGACGCTCGTTGAAACACGGGCGAAACTGTTGTCAGAAAAACAACCTACGCGGTGACATCCCGAGAATAGAGAGTCTTTCAAAGAAACATGAGGTTTTACCCAAGGAACTGTTATCGCATCTTTTTCATTACTTCCTGATATTAATGAGTATTACACCGTGATTTATAATAAAATACACTCATCTATCGACTTAGTCGTGGTTTTCAGAGATATTCGTAATAATGGAGTGTCTCCATTCGATGATCATTATTTACTAAAATGTTAGCGAGGCACGCGGAAATTAGAATTAAACATATTGAGCGTAAGGTAGCAGTTTCACCATCAGACACTGCTGATGCAGACCGAGTGGGTCGGCCTGGCATCAGCTGTCACAGCTGCGGGTGAGAAGGAAGTTCACGGTATCGGCCGCAGAACTGCGATGTGGAAGGCAACGGGAAACCACCGCATCATTCTCCCTAGAATATCCAGTCTTGCATTCAAGTATGCATCTACCCAAAATATAATAGAATGGAGGACTAAAGTGAACCAATCCTAAGGTTAAAAAACTGATAATGCTGATGAGTGCGCAGAAATTAATGTTTTGAATTGAGTAGCCTTATATTCAAGCCTCATTTAGAACATTTTTAAATGATGAGCTTATTTAGGCTGTACGAGGGAAAAGATTGAGCATCACCAAAATATAGAAACTTAAATTACTAATTAAATATCATGCACAAATAGGAAACAGTTCTCTTCAGCTATAGTGACGAAAATGTTTTATCAGCCACAATGGAGTAAGGTGAAAGAGATTATTAAAATGAGATTGAAGAGGCCTACTATACAACCCACTCTATATTTAAGGTGTCTTTTCTTTCATGAATGATAAGGGGTGAGAAATACTGCAAACCACAGCGCTGTAGAGAAAAAAATCTAGATGCAAGTGACCTAGTATTCTGATATAATTTAATATAACCTCGTTTATTTAACCGTTCTTGTTACAAGGAGTTTGTATTAAATGCGTGGATAGGTATCCCACGCTTGGATACTGTACTGGATCTCTTTGATATCTATCGTTTCTCGTATTTGTTGCTGTAGTATTAAATTTTTTCACCATTTGTAATAATTTATGTGCATAAATGTTCCATGCTGCTTCCGCGAATTACCGTCACGTACGTGTATTGATGGACAACTGTTTCTCCCTCAGTCCTGGAGGCGTCTTCAGGTCGAAGTGATCTACGCCGCTGGTGCTCGGAAATCAGGGGTCCTTTTCTGGGCCATTGATTGTCGCCTTTCCAGCAGTCAAGGCTACTAAGGCGGGATGCTCTCATCTTCGTTTTCCTGGCGTTTAGGAACGTCCCGCTCAAAGTAACCTTGCTTCTTCTAGGGCGTCCATTGCGTCTAGCGATGCTATGGGCCGCTAGTACCGGTCCCACGGCATGTTGAGGATGTCACTTAATCTTTGGATGCTGTCCAACGCTGAGAAAGAATGCCCTCGAGATTGACGGCAGAAGGACATCCTGCCGCTCGAACTTCCCGTTTTCGTGCATGTCCGAGAAGAAGGCATAGCGCCGGCGACTCAGAAGGTAGCGAAGTACAGAGGGGCATCGTCGTGATTTGACCGCTATAGTATATAGGAGACGCTGACTGGCTCGGAGCTCTCTGATTGGCTATTTCCTAGCGGTGAATAGGAATCACCCTTTTCCATGTATAAGTCAGGGTGCAGCCGTCCTCACAGTTGAAATTGTTGGAGTTCATCTATATTTCCGCCGCTTCTCTAATGAGGCTCGGAAAATAAACCCTCTCTCTTGCCAGCACTTTAGTTTGGTCGAACTTAATCGCGTATCTGATTTCCGACCACGCACGTTCGGCGGTTGCCGAGAGTCGGAACGGTTTTCTGTCCGTGGCCCTTTGGTGCTCCTAGGTCCTGCACCTGATGGACATTTCTGTTTGGTCGATATATGACTCTCCTATAGGTACACAATCTCATATATGCCTTCGCGCATCAGATTTGGGATTCGGTCCTTCAGCTTATAAATGTTGTCGCTGATTTTCCTAGCTATGGAGAACCTAGTTGTTATATTATGTTTCCGTAGAGGGTTACGTATCTTTTCAGCCGTTCCGGCAACGTACGGGGTGATAGTCTATGTATTCAGTTTTTTTATTTTCCAGGCTTCTCGCTCTGGGTCTCCTATATAAAGCGGCAAAATCGCAACGCAGACCACTTTGACCTGAAGACGCCTCCAGGACTGAAGGCAAAACAGTTGTCCATCAGCACACCTACGCAAGGGTAATTCCCGGGGTCAGCATGAATCCTTCAGCAAATAGACGTCGCGGAAGCCTAAGAATTAATTTACAAGCATATTTATTGGTTTTTGACAACTAAGTAAATCATCATTTTTGGTGGTGAACTCCTCGTAAATTACCGCCAGCCAGACACCCTTTGGTATCGGGTATTAGTGGAAGTGCTAGACAATGGAATTCAGTTTACCAAGTAGTTGTTGTCTAATATTATTTATTTTCAACGACACCAAATCAGGGATATCTTTATTGTTTGAAAGTCTTTTTTAGGAAAATATCTAATTATCAACGTCATCTACAATTTAGCCTTAGATAAAAATCATAATATATTTATTTATTCAAATACTATAGTTGAATGGGATTCCTGAAACACCCACTCCACCCTTCGGTTTTCAGCGCCGTTAACGAAGGTACAGTTTTAGACAAATAGTTCTTTATGCTCATACTATAATTGTATTTCCTTTCCCTCTTGTACCTTTCCATAAGATGAGGCATAAAATTACTCCGTTTCAAATGATGAATGCTTTAAAATAGGATTTAAAAAATAAATATTTGAAACATGTGGGAAGCGTCTTGAGATAGCAATAAAAGCACCATTAATTGTTTTACAAAATGATATTCATTCTGCGAAAAAGAAGCATTCCAATTTCTGATTTTTCATATAAATGGCTTCATAAGGTTTTTAAGGAAAATGCTCAGAGTAAATTTAATATGTAATTAAATTGACCAAAGTCTCCAAGCACATTTGGGTGGACCATCATGCAAATTTACTTGGCAGTGCACTCCTCTTCTCTGGCATGAAGACTTATTGAAAAACACAATGCAGATAGCGTTGGTAACGAATAACTCGAGAGTCATCGAATAGTACCAAGAAAGACGGGACTGTTACAAAGAGTAGAGGAAAATTTTCGCCGGAAAGGTAAGAAAGGAGGAGCAAAGAGATTCCTTTAGAAAATCAAAAGGAGCCAGCAGATGTGGGAAAGAGGGGTGCTGTTGAAACAAAGGCAAAAGGAACATTGAGAGCGGGAAGGAAGGGAACGGGGCGAAATTGGAATATGCAATCCATCCCTCGCGTGGCGTGACTGGGAAGGCTGGGGGAGGGAGTGGAACTACTAGGGGGAAGAACGGGGGACCAAGGGAGAGAGGTACCCATAAGTGTGTGCGTCGGGTGGGATGTTTAGCGTGGTCGGGAAGGGTGCTGTGAGATGGGAAGGTGAAACGAGGGACTGAGGGGGGAAGTTGGAGGCACTGCAGGAGGAGGGAGCCGAGAGATAGAGCGTAAAAGGGTTTTTACGCCATAGTCTTATCCTCTTAGAGTTCATTGATAACGGTCCATTGATGCCTCCCCTCTCCTGTCCACTCCAGAGAAATATATCGACGGAGGGGGGAGTCGAGAGTGAAGGGGGAGGTCGGAAAGTTTAGGAACTCGCGGGATGGAAGGCGAAGGAAGGATAGAAAGGGGAAATGGGCCAAGAGGGGGGTGGGCGTGTGTGGAGGGGTCTGATGGCAGGGGAAGGTGGGATGGGGGTTGCTGCGAGATAGAGAGCGAAGCGCGGAAGAAATGGGGAGGAAAAGAAATAGCGGGGTGCCGGTGGTGGGAGGGTAAATCCACGAGGGGAAAAAGTAAACATGTATACCGGGGGAGCAAAAAAGTTCTGGAGAAAGAAGTGGGAAAGAGAAAGGGGATGGAGTCGCCGGAGAAAAATGGAACCATTGGAAGAGGGAAAACAATCGATGCGCTGGGAAAGTTTGGGCAAATATGTCAGGTGAATACGGCGGCACGTAACGGACGGGGGCGCATCAATCGAAACAAACACCGAGAATAGCAATGTATATTTATACGGTGGGGGGGGGGAAGTTAGACTCACCAGAGGGAGGGGAAAGTGGTATCTTTGGATACACCTCAAGCGGAATATTCCTACTTGAATCTAAGCCAGACTATTTCATGGAATGTAGTTCATAGCACTATTGTGCCCTTACAACAGCCACCAGTAGTGAAAACCAACCGGTCTCGCACAAAATATTTAATGAATGGCACTACTTGGGGACTTCGTAGGGATCAGATGACAGGTATCGTGTGCAATGAACACTTTGAAAATATAAAGAAAATGCAAGCCTCCATTGTATGTTTATTAATACAACGCATTCTTACGAAATTAACAAACCCTATTCTCCATTCATTGAGTAAAATAGCCAACTGCAAATCCTTTGTAATTCGATTAATATACGAAATTAAAATCAGTATTATTGGCTCACTGAACTTATTTCTGTCTTCAACGTAGACTCTTCCAAAAGCATTTGAGGTCGCGCGTAGAGAATTTATGTGGTGTTGGTATTTGAGCTCCTCGATTGGCCATTTTGTTTGATAATTTGTTGATATGAAAACGCGAATTAAAAACAGCACGAATTTATCTGTTATATTATTCTATCTACATCCCAATTAACCTAAAAGTGAAGATACGATTTCGCCCACCACGAAAAATTGTCATAAACGTAGCAGAAACATAGGAATTCCGCGGTTAATATTTATTGATCACGATGGCTTCACCACTGTCTGGCATCATCAGGTGCCTCATTACACATCACCTCATAATGCCGGCACATGATCTTTATTAAATGTTAATCATGGAATTTCTGTGCTCTATTATATATGCACAATGAGAAAATTTCACCAAGTAACGGCCACAAGGGTTTCGTATGAAACAGAGACAAAATTTGTAATTAATCCCTGTGAGTAGATTGCATAGGTTGCAAATGGCCGAATAAAAACAGAACTGCATACGAGAGTGATCAGTGGTCATGAGAGGAGCAAGTACTTGGATGAAAAATACCGAGTACGGTTTTGGGAGGAGTGGAATGGGCGGGAAAGAGTGAAAGGCGTCTTGAAGAGCAGAGTGGGATCAGCGTATGGAGTGAAGTGCACACGAGGTTGGGTGGGGGTGGGTTGGGTGAGTGCACTCGGAGGGGGTGTGTGTGTTGGAGAGAGGAAGGAATAAAACACACAGATAAGGGATGAGACGGAGCGGAGGATGCGAGGGAGGTGGGAAGCGATAGCAGGTTATATTGAAGTTCGGGAAAGAGACAGGAAGGTAACACGGTCGGAAAGAGACAGGTAGGAGAGGGGAAGAAGAGAGGGTAAGATATAGCGGTGAGATAGAGAGAAGAGGAATAGGTCAAAATAAAGAAGGGCAAAGGTCGGCGAGGGGATGGGGCAAAGAGATATGGCCAAGAGCGGGGGAGGTGGGGGTGGGGCGTGGGGCCAAGAGTAGCTGGCACGGAATGAAAGAGGAAGAAAACAAGGGAATAACATCGGATGAGAGCGAGCGAGGGCGCGGGGGGAGGGAGTTGGGGCTCCGTGATGGGAGTTTGGAAGGCGGAGAATTGTTCACCCTTTCAACCCCTATAAAACTCTTTCCCTAACCTCCCCCGCCCACATCCTCCATCCCTTCCACGAGCCCTATCTCTTTCCTCTATGGACGGGGAAAGGGAGACAAGGAAATGTTTTTGAGGGTTTTTGGAATTGGTGGAAAACATGGAAAGTGTAAATTCGAGTGGAGAGCTCGGGAAATGTTAGATTCCTTCGTAAAAATTTCATAAATTCCGCCAAAAAAACGGTCGCGTGCTTCGAGAGTGTTTTCATACGCAAGTGTATGAGTACGCTGGCTGAACGGTGCGCGGTTCGTTCCCTTGAAGAGAGGGCAGAACCGGGGGTGGCAGTACGTTCCTTCCCTCCCGCCTCTCCCAGTCTTCTAATTTTGATTGCCATCATTTAGTCGGGTATCGACGGGGCTTGTGCAGCCCTTTGGGTCTGAGCTTGGATGCAAAGCCGGAAGCGCGAGTGAAAAGGGGTATGTGAGGGAGGGAGGGGGCTCAGAGGAGAAGTCGGTTCGAACAATTCCTCTTAAAAAGAAAGTTTTTCGCAACGAGAGTTTCATGGGAGTACCCACCATTTCCACTTCCTGTACTATTCACGATCATCCATATCTGAGCAATATCTCCTGGTGTGGTTGTGCCGTGTTTCCCCGCTACTATAAGTAACCTGCAGTCGAGCAATTCCATACATAATCCATGATTTGTAATTTGATGATCAATTGAAAATTCATCCTTAGGCAGTTCTAATGCAATTTGCGCTTTACATTAATCCTTGTCTTTGCCATTCGGGAAAGACAGTTCCGCCCAATTCTAAATAAATCAGGAGAGGCTCCACGCTATATTATTGCGGCGCAATAGAAAAGCGAATTTACTTTGCGCCTTCCTTTGAAACTCTAACTCCAATCCTTTAAATGATGGAACTCTTTTTAACTTATACTAAGAAGCATTAAAAATTTTGCAGACATGTAACGCTGGAAGATGTTCCAAACATACACAAAAAATTAAACGTTTTTTGCTGAAAATCACATGAGATCAAGTTAATACAAATGGTTGTATGTAATTAATATTTCAAATATATTTTTAGCTAAACTTTACATCATTACTTAATACCAATACATACAAATTGCATCATTTTGGTGAACAATGAGTAAAAAATAAACAGCCATTTGCAGAAATCGATATTGTATATCTTAATTACTGCAGACCATTGTAACGAAGTTTATTCTGCATTGGTTTGACTTAAGCGCGTTTTGAACTTGGATAATGGAGAGATAAATTGACAGTACAAACTTTGAAAGCCAGCTTTATGGTAATTATAAATTTTTCATTTGGTTTAATAACCTTTTGAATTTCTACGCCGAGGTTGACATTAACAGATTTATGATCACTCAAGCCTTCGTCATTTGATACACTCGTAACACGCTTTAGTGTGTTCGTAAGTAATGAGTCCAATATCTTCTTTTCACAGGTAGGCATGTGTACTGCTTGATTAGGGAATATATTTGCTCCAATTTCCATCAGGGATTACCAGATTCGCAGTTGAAGGTCCGAGATTTAACACTTTTACGGTGAGGTTAGAGTCACCACCAATTATGTTGATGCGGGCATTATTTTTACTTGTAAATTTGTTCATTGAGGGCATGAAGAATTTGCAGGTCTATAGAGAGGGTAGACTTTAATATTAGTTTAATTGAATCGCAGTAAGGTGCACCAAAATCTTCCTATAATATTATTTTCAAATACACATTTTTGGCTTTCAAAAAACTCTTCACTGCCACAAAAACTCCTCCTGTGGGTCTTATACCTACCTCTATCGTGTCGGTCACCTGTGAATTCTATTGGGAAAATTTCTCGGTCGTTTATATCATTACACAGCCAACTCTCTGTGCCTAATGCTATACCAGCAAATGACTTTGACTCATGTTCTCGATCTCCGCTGTATTATTTTTTAGGCTTCTGGAATTTAATACAAGGATGTATAGGTTATTTTTATTTAGAATGACGCCCATACTTATGTCTGACTGAAATTTAGGACAAGTTTGTGGAAAATTTGCGTAAAATGTCTTTCTACATCAATACCTGTGTTGTCCATTACTTTTAAATATATGTTGATAAAAGATTATTTCGGAGCTATCCCAGATATAAGCGACCCGCTAAATCGCCTACAGTGGTCGAGTATCCTTTCTAAAAGAAAGTTTTCAAGTCAAATGTACTCTAAAAGAAAGTCTTCAAGTCAATTTATTGCACAATTGTGTATACCTACCACGTTTAATTTATAAAATATGTTTGCCATTGGGAACCTTATCGAATGCCTTTTGAAAATATAAAAAGATAGCCCACTTGTCTACCACTTTCACCCGATTAAAGTAAGTCATGTTTGAATAATCCTAATTAGGTCTGGCAGAAGTGGTTTTTCAAGAATCTAGGTGTTGATTGTCACTTAAAAAGCTGATGTTATCAAATTATCTCATTATGAAACTGACAGTTATGTCCTCCGAATCTTTGCAGCATATAAAAGCGAGAGAAAAAATAGAAGAAAAGGAGTACAATGAGACCACAGGACAAATTATGAGTGAGGACAGGGAAACGGGTGCAGTAGGAGAAAAGTGGGAATATGTAAATAATGAGACTGAGAAAAGCGTCTAATCTTAAGAACAGTTAACTGGAAAATGACGAGGTAAGCATGGACAAGATGGCAAGTAAGATTAATTAGAGAAAGAAATTGGAAAATGTGAACACAGAATCAAAAAAAGGAAGTACAAGAATTGAAGAGAAAAATGAAGCGGGTAATAAATGTGGGGAAACAACCGCGGTAAGAGACGCAGTGCGGGCATGAAAAAAATTGAAAGGTCGAAAATATTTGCCTTTCTAGGCAGTTTTTAGACAAAGACGGTCGAAAGATATACGAGGGAGATTCGTAAAGTAAGGTCTCCTATATTTTATCATGTAAAATCAAATTTATTCTCAACTTTGTTTAAATTTTAAGAAAGGCTAATTAGATATTTTTATACATAGTCGGCTTGACGATAAATCACGTTTTGCATCCTTGTACTCAGCTTTTTAATACCGGCGTTGTACCTTTCTTCCGCCGCGTCACGAAGCCAACTGATGCCTGTTTCTTGCACTTCCTGGTCTGACTTGAATTTCTGTCCTCCAAGGTGATTTTTAAGAGAAGAAAACAAATGGTAGTTGCTGATGGCAACGTCCGGGCTGTAAGAAGGGTGGTCGATGACATCCCAGCTGAATTCATGGAGTAGGGTGGTCGTTTGATGTGACACATGTAGGCGTTCATTGCCATGATGCGGACACACTCCTTTGGTGAGACACCTTGTTGTAACCGAGGACCTCCGACACAATATTCTGCACGGAGAAGTAGCCACTCTCTTCATTAAGACCTATCTTTATCTCATAGGGGTAATTCTACGGTTATTCCATACCATCTCGTCAATTGGAGCCACCGTTGATTCGGGCAAACTCGGCCGCCCCGACCGCCGCTCATTGTGGACGTTTTCTTGGCCATCAAAAACTTCCTGCACCACTTCAGCTCGTTTTTGAAGTCCATACACATCTCACCGTATACTTCCACTAAATGGGGATGAATTAATATCGGAGAAACAGTCGTCATTTGGCTTCGCGACGCGGCGGGAGAAAGGTACGACGCCGGTATTGAAAAGCTGCTTGCAAGGGTGCAAAAAGTGATTGATTGTGAAGGCGACTATGTAAACAATTAGATTATTGCTTACTCTTTCCAAAGATGTTCGCTAAATGGAGAATAAATTTGATTTTTCATGAAAAAATAGGAGACCTTAACTTTCAAATCGCCCTCGAACATATAGGAATAAAAACTGCGTTGAGGAAATAATTTGTCGCAAGTAGGTGTAATGAATGACAGGGATATTGAAAACGGATATTTTAAAAGTAAACTTTGATAATAGCGAGGTTATAGACGGGGAGAATGAAAAAACCAAATAGTAAAGCGGAGAAAGAGAGATTAGGTATTTGAGGATAACTTCAGGCAGATTTAAGGGGGGGAAGGGTTTGCATATTGGACGGAATGAAAAGAGTTATTACTCAGAATTGAAGAAGGGGTATATTATGTCCGGGGTTAGGTTGCGTTTTTCCAGGAGTGTCTCTGAAAGGAATCTGTGTTTAGTCTGGGCCCATTCAAATGAAAACTTATGCTGCAGTAACCTCAAAAGGCTCTCTAATAATAATAGTAACTGTCGACACGCGGCTATATCTAAAATCGACTCAATCAACTCTTTTTACATTATTTGTATTTGTACCATATCCTTATCCCTCCATTCTGTGTCGTTCTTTTAATTTCCACTTACGGCCTCCATCCACCACTTCTCAAATGCCTTTGATCGAATTTCTCTCATATTTTATCAAAAGGTAAATTTTTCAACGATACGGAACGGTATGATTCAAAGCGGAATCAATTCGAAATTCTCCGGTATTGGCTTCAAATGCTCACATTTGGCAAATTTCCGATTCAATCAGAGCTTTTACTGAATACTCCCTAAGTATTGGATAGCTCACGTGATTTACAAATGCTGGTCTGAATCACGCGTGTTGAAGAACATGCTCTAGGTTATTGAGGGAGTTTCTTGTTTTCTTCTTCTCCGGATTATTACTCACGTTTTTCTCATGAATCGGACTTGTATCCCATAAAAGCCGCTACTTAAACTTAATAACTATTCGGCGAAATTCGTTTACTTCGAATGATTGACTACCTTCTCATAGTTCAAGGAATATTAAGTAGGAAATCTCTCACAAAGTGATTCACCATGTAGTTATATCCGCATAAATTACTGCAAAAAATCTTTTGTCATAATGTTAGCTTGAATAAATGAGTGTCACAAGTTTCATTTAATTGGCTCCTATAAATATTCAGTGCCATATTTTGAATTTTGAAACATATTTGTAAACATAACACCACACAATATCTTGAATTATAGTAAAAAATAAACATCCTAAGAAAGCATTGATCGAAACGGCATTTTTAATACTTTTATTTCATTATTTATTCCAAATTTCTACATGCTAAGATTAAATATGAACGAAGTTAAAATTCATTAAAAACTGTTTTTACCGACTATGTTGTCTTTAATGCATGAAGCAACTTTTATCTGATTAGTCATAAAAATGAGTTCCCTAATTCAAAATGATACTCACTGTTTACTAGCATTCAGTCAGCAGCAATGTATTTACCAGTTTAAAAGAATGTACGCAACTCAAGGTAAAACATATAGTATATAAATAAATTTGTGTTCCTAGATTCATCAATGGCTAGCGATATATTGTGCATTAAGGAATATTATATCTCTATTCATAATTATCCAAGCGAGAAAAAGGAAAATATTTTTCCTGCAGAATTAAATTCCTCATTTCAGTGCAAATAATTAAAATAGGATACATATTTTGTGTCCTTTTGAAAACGGATTAACAGCAGTAATAACTATTAGCATCCAATTTGCAACGTTTTTGTATTTAAGGCTTATGGCCATTAGGCCATGACGGTTTCTAAAAAAACAAAATTTCTGAAAAAACAAAATAATTTTGTTACTCGATTCCGATTGAATTCCGTGAAAAAGCTGCTATCTTTCAACATTCTAATAGTACATAATAATCCACCTTGTACTAACATTGGAATAAGACTCATCATAGGGCATTAATTAAAGTTGTCTGAATATTGGTGGTCGCTATTAAGTTATGTATTGCCATTTATGAATTAATTTACGAGGTTATACTGTAGCGGAACGCGCACGAGGAATTCCGACAGCAAACTTTATCTCTAAAGATATACCAGAAAGGAATTCAAATTATATTTCGAATAATTTACATAATTATAAATGTTGTATGTCAAGTACTTACAAGGATTATACGCGCATACTAAAACGGAGACTATTTAAGGCAAGACATGTATAACTAAAGCACATTGAGATGTAAAAGGTTCACCCTTTGCTCCATCCAGTAACACTTGATGCTGCATTCAGCAGCGCACCCGTGCCAAGATAATTACTCCTGCCAGGTTATTCAGAGAGCAATGTCTGAATCATTGGTTGAACGACAGCGCTGTAGTAAAATTAACAACCTACTATCATCTTCTTCTCTGAAATGACTTCTGTTTATTCTGAACGCCGCAGCTACAAAATTTTACGAGCTTGAAGCAGCGCGAGTGCAAGAGGTCTTATGGGAAGACGGTGTAGCGTGACTGCAGGCGTGTTGCAATTGCTCCTCGCGTTGATCTCTCTCCATTGACGAGAAGCATATTCCCCTTTGGTCCCCTGCAATGCATTATCTCAAATATAAATGACGTCTACGGAGCGCTTCACTGAGGTACGTCGTAAACTCTGAGATGTAAAAAGTTGACATCTTACACTTGGGAAATGCACTGCTGCAAAGTTCCCTGTAATGCAAATGCTCTCGTTTTATAATAAACTGGGAGCACTTGAAGAAAATGGAGAGAACGTAGGTTCCCGTTGTAAACTCCTTCGAAACGCCACGGCTTAATTTTCATTTCTCCGGTTTGTAGAATAAAGACGCAACTGGCACTACGTGGCTCTTCTAGCTTGGATGCAAATATACGTAACGTTAACAAGTCTGTAGACCTGGAGAGGCGACTCATAAACTTCGAAGATATTTCACTACGGTTGTAAATTCACCATATCATTTTTAAAACAAAGAAATCCTCATTCATCATCCATCTTTGCATATTCCATAATGCATTTATAAACCTGTAATTTACTTTTAGGGAAAATACTAAAACTTAAAAGGCATTTAGTCATAAGCAAGATTATATAATTCATCATCAAAAGAATTAGTTCATTGTTCTTACTTTTTTAATGAAAGAGTTTTATTTTAAATGATAAGAATGAATTTAACCAGATAATAGTCAAATTTTCTATTATTATTTGCTACCAGGTTGTATCATTCTTCAATAGGCAACTCGAGTAAACATGGCTTGAAGGTTCCTTAACATAAATAACCAAATGGAAACTAATGGTTTTTCATTCAACTCTGTTCGACATGTTAACACGTGCATCTTAGTACTACCAGGGCATTTGAAGTTAAGGATTGAAAGATGTGCGGAGAATACATTGGTCGTTTGGTAACTACTTATGATAATTCGGGTTCGTAGATAAGGGTATTATATATTGCATTTCAATAATCAGGCCCCCCTTATGGATTTACAACACTCACCTGCTGGAGGCGTTTGTGCGTTCCGATGATCTGTACAAGCGGGAGAAATAATATTCTCCCCTGGTAGGTTTATCCCTGCCGGATAGGCTGAAGGTTAGGACCCAGAGCAGAGGTATTCGTCAGAGAGCCTGTTTTTCACGGAGGTGGTTAAAAAGGCGTAACCTCAGCCATTAAGTGATGGAGTCATGTTAAAAACAGCATTTAGGAAGGCATAGGGAAAACAATTCAGTTACTTAAGCCAAGAATTATGGGTGCTATAATGACAATGAGTCTTGGCAGCTGCCCAAGGAATCGACCCAACAGCTAAGTGTCGTGCCCAAAGGCGGAAGAGACAAGGTTTTCGTGGTGGTCTATTAACGAAGTCCTTCAACACAGAGGATAAAGAAGAGTGCCGAATTGTTAAGAAAAAGGACTTCAGGATGTGAGAATGGCGTTCAGAATTGGAAAAATAGAAAATATATCATGAGAAACGGAGAAAGGAAACACATATTTTATGGCAATGCGAGATGAAACGGAAAGGTTATTAGATTGATTGTAATGGAGTAAGAGTCAGTGAAGGAGAAAAGAGTCAGTAAGGGGTGGCTATACTATTGAACAAAAAGGTAAACATAGGGTAACAAATGGACGCCATATTATAAATAGGAGCAACAGCGGAGCCATTAGACTTGGTCATGGTTCAGCTCTACAATCCAAGAGCAATCATAGGGGGAAAAATTCGACAAGTCATTCCACAGTTTAAGAGGTCTTAGTAGTAGTAGCAGGTATTTATGGAGGTAGAATTTGATAGTAGAGGGGGATTAAAACACGACGGTTGAAGGAGAAAGAGATAATGATAAGGTAAGTGGTCAAGGTTTAACAAATAAGGAATAAATACGGGGAGATAGCAATGAGTTCTGCAGGAGACAGGGGTTAAAATAACGAACACTGGGTTTACATACCACAAGAGGCGTAAGTGTGCAAGAAACATTCCCGGGGATTAAGACATATACAGGTTAGAATATATTTTAGTTTTGCATAGATTTAGGAGCAGAGCCATTAGTTCGCAGAGTTTTCTAGGAGCGGATGTGGACTCAGATCATGATTTAGAAATAATGAAGTGTAGCATCCGATATCAAAATAGGGACAATGAAAGTTGCAAATGAAAAAAATGGGAAAACTAAATTGGGAAAGGTGAAGGATACCTGACATTGCGGACGAGATGATTAGCGTAATAGACAACAGTGAGAGACGAGAGAGGGAAATGGAGAAATGTAAACACCGCGTAAAGGAGAACGAGTATAACGAGTTATAAATAATAAATTTAAACGGGAATATAGTTGAGCAAAATAAGCATGCTGTAAGATGCAGTTCAAGTATATAGATGTTTATGAAGAAAGGGTAAAAATGGGGTGCTATATAAGAAGGCCAGGAGGGTAATACCAGGAATTAAGAAATAAATTTCTTGCAAACAATCAGAGAGAAGTCAGAAAAATTGCTAGTATTAATAGAACCATGGAAGAAACAAGAGGGGTGATTGGAATATATGTATATGGGTACTATTTGGCGAAGACATTGGGCAAGCAAGCACAGACTTACAGGGAGTAGGATGTAAATGAGATCCTGGCTTTCATTCTTTATGGCAAAGCAGAAAGAGGATGAAAGGAATTAAATCAAATAAGACTGTATCGGTAGCCAACAATCTTAATAAATAACTCAAATTACTGGGGGAATCTAGGCGAGAGAGTTGAAATGGACTTATTCGTGATATTTATGATGGAGGAATTCGGTTAGAAGATTTTGTCAGATCAGCGTTTTCCCGAAAATAGTGGAGGAATAATAATCTGAGAATAACAGATCAATAAATTAGATTTCGCATGCAATTTAAGTGGTTCTCAGAAACATCAGCAAGAGGATGGAATGCAAGAAAATGATTACTTAGGGAAATTGGGGAAGGTGAAGGGATTACAGTTTGGGTTTAGGGAGGGAAGAGGTACGTGTGATATCATTATAGTAATGAAGTAACCAGTAGAGAGGAACTCAGAATACAAGAACGATATATCTCTTTGGCCTTAGATTTCGAGAATTTGGTTGATAGAATGAATTGTGAATGAATTTAATGGATTTATTGCAGAACATAGGAGAATATTGGAGAGATGGGCGACTTATCCACGATCTACTCATGTGTCTGACTGCTAAGACGCAAGTGACTGAGGAAGCATCCGGATGGGCAGTGTTAGGAAGTGTAATAAGTCCGGGGTATTCAATTATTAGCTATGCTCTTCGAAAAATATAATATAAGATGCAGTAGTTTAATTTTTTTGGTACCTTAATCAGTATTGTATAATTGATACGTTTATTTGCTTTGATTCCAGCATTGCGTCAGCGGTTGCCACTGTGGTTTGAAACAGATCAGTTTGCTTTTGCTTACTTCATATGATGAACACGTTCCACGAAGGTTTATTGGGACACATTGGACAACGGTAAAAAGTCTGACTAGGTTTGGGACTAAGTATGGATAAAAGGGAGGAATAGGAATATATCTCACTTTTATTTTAGCGAAATAATCTCAAATTCACGGTGGGTTTTGTTAAGCCGTCTGATGAGTTTTTATCCACCATAGCTAGCAATAAAATTACCGCTGATTTTCCCACGAAATATCCTTCAGTTAACTTCAGACGTTTCGCAAATCTTGGGAATATACCCAAAACCACCACATTTTTCAAGAAATCATCACCTTCACCCCTTCCCAGGATTCCAGCGACTCGTCTACAATTATCCAAGATGGATCGATTATCATCATTCACACCTTTCCTCAAAATAACCCTTTAGTGTCATTCCTTTTGCCTCCATCTTGATCCTCTAGCATTATCACATTTGCCCATTATGACCATATTATCCTGAATTTTATCACGTGAGAATAAATATCCAGTAAGACAACTTTCTTTTATTTAAATTTACTTACCGAAATTTTTATCATTTGATTCTCACTTTGGGATCTTTCCGGTTTAAAAATATTTTCCCTTTGCAATAATTTGAAAAACCCCTCGCCTACAATTATCTCCTCCATCAATTTATTTTCGTTACCTTTGAATTTCCATTCATGACTTTCTTCTTCTTCCACCAATAGTCTTTTATCTGATTCCCTCTCACTGATTACAGCCAACACACGCACATTTCAAATACTTTTAAAATAAGGTCTCCCTTTTTTATCAAAGAGCAAGTTTCAGAAAGCTAAACGATATTATCCTTGTCGAAATCATCACTTTTCTTCAATCTTTGCATCAAACGCCCACCTTTCCGTAGATTTCTGATTTCAATAGTATCTTATCTCGATGCCTTTATTTCCACTCCAGTGGTCTTTCAAGGTATCTTATATCGTCAATTTTTCTTTCCCTCTAAACTAATAAACACATCCAGCGATTGCGCAATCATAATTATACTTGAAATTTCAATATAATTTTTTAAATATCTATCAGAGCCCAAAATATGTCAAACTCAGACTTATTGTCATTCTTCGAGTATATTGAGAAGTTATTCGACGGAGTAAACTGGACACAATCAATGATCGCAGCTGACGTAAACTGGAAGAATTGGAAGACATTCGGAGGTTCTGCTGTGGATGAAAATATATTAAATAAATGAATGCATAAAAAGATAATCGATGAATGTCTAGGCATGCTAGTGTAACAGAGAAAGTTGTTGGGAGAACTTTGAAGACGGTAGTGCAAGCAGGTTGTATAAGAACGACGCTGGGGGAGGAAAAGAAGAGTGACCTTGGATTAAATTAATGGAGATAGATATGTTTGCAAAGTTAAAGAATGGGATATTTAAATGTTTGAAATTCGGTTTAATGATATTTTGTGCTATGCATACTTATGGCTCGTAAGCATAGTAGTAAACACTACCAGGGTCGATCAAAACGAACCCTAACTGGTGGACATTGACTAATTAAAATATTTAGAGGCGATACGATTCATGGTAGTTTATCGATGGCTTCGTAAAAAAATTTAAACTCAAGTGAAAGGTGAACGGATCAATTGGAGTGAAGTAGGGTATAGTATAGAATGAACCGTTGAAGTTCACGAAGCGTAACTCAAATATTGAAACAAATATACTGATACAAAAGAATAGGAAATTGATAAATCTATATGCATTTACTGGTTGTGAATCCATTGAAATACGATACTTAGGAAAAGCGTCAAAATGTAACTGTAGTTGATTAGGAATATCAGAGAAGTAATTCACAAGGAAGAAAAACCAAATAGGCCCTTGACATGACGCTGAAACATGAAAGCTTAACAAGGTGATATTTCATTTTGAGGGAAATTTCATATCCAATTATGGCATTGAAAAAATACGTTCAAAAGATTAATAAGAAAAAATACGACAGCTATTGGTAATTAATAAGTATTAATTATACTTCCGAGGAATCGCAGTTAGAAGCTCGTAGGTTACACGAGCACGTCCCCACGGTTTAGCTTTGTTGGCAGGCAAGAGCACAGGTCAAATCATGGGTTATCTAGTTGGACCTTGATTGGAATAATCCGCAGAGAATATTTGGGACCCTTTGGAGAGAATTTGGAAAATATATTAGATTAGGCCCAGGGAAAATCCGCCCGATTCTTTAAAATTGTTAGTATGGGAACACAAGTGTGACAGGTCTCTTAGGGAATTTAGGCTGGGAGCCACTTGAAATGCGAAGAGAACAAGCGAGACTTTTAGGAAAATTCAGAACAAATGAGTTCAACGATGACACTAAAGGAAATATAATGATCCCAAACTACTTGGGTAGATCAGACCATAAAGATAAAGTAAGGGTCCAGTGCAGATAGATACAAGTAATCATTCTTCCCCCGAACAATCAGAAATCATAATAGTTAGAAACCGAAGTCACTTTAGAATGATTAAACACATTGAATTTTCAATTCGGAACAAAAAAACATTGCAAAGACATCACTTATTCATGTTGGTGTATGTATATGTTAGTTGATGGTTTGTGTATTTGCATGTGTGTGGGTTATAAGGTTATATGTATGAATGTATACCATGTTTTGTTTGGGGATTATATGCATAAATTTCTGGCTTTGCATGGTGTTTTTCCTTTATTACGGGTGGTGCCTTTATACACCCCGCCACACACCCTTGCGGCGGGTGACGGGGTAATAAGTAGATGTAGAATGAACAGGAACACGGATATGAGTACATCGCACCAGGAATATTGGGAATTAACGCACCAAACAAAACCATATCTCAAATCCAATATGGATATATTGATGCATCGCATACACCTTCAAGTTATTCATCAATGGATTCAAGAAGTATATATATATATATATATGTATATATATGTATATGTGTATATATATATATATATATATATATATATATATATATATATATATATTTATATATATATATATATATGTGTGTGTGTGTGTATATATATATATATATATATATATATATATATACATAATTAGGGTCAACTAAATGTTTATATTATTATTTTCAAAAATGAAATCGTGTTTCCTCAAACATGAATAATATTGGAGATCATGATTATAGCCATAAAAGTACCTCATTTGAACTTAGGGGGATTTAAGCAAGTATTTTATAAAATTATAAAATATATATGTTGTTGTCAGGTTAAACTAATGCAAAGTGACAAAAAATTCTTGTACTAATAAGTAATATAGAAAAATATTCTCCTTAAATGTACTAAGATACGTGTATAAAACTCAATTCAACAAAGAATCTTAAGTATCAAATGCTTTTTCACAAATACATAGTTTATTATCTAAGTTACTACGTTTTCATTTATTTGGTCACAGAGAAATTAACTGTTAGAAAATTGAATGTGAATTCATAAAAAATATTTCGAAAGAACATGAAATTATTAATAAAAAAGAATAGTATTGAAAATTTCAATTAAAACTATTGCTGCACATTTGTTGGACGTGTTAATCCGTTCCGAGGGAAATTCTTAGCGATTAAATTATCATTCAAGTACATTTTACTAATAGCCTGGGATTTGATTTTTAGGGCGCACACTTTGATAATTTAAAAAAAAGGGATGAGTGGCAGGAAAGTAGAAACTTTCAGGGCGAGACAAATCGCTCTTACCCTAAATCATCGTTGAGCATTATCCGCAGCCCTCTCAGGCTGTTTATTTTCTTAATTAAAGCGGGAAAATACGCACACACACTCCATTATTTTCATCGGAGGCTGGTGACCAGTGCCAAAAGGCCCATAATGCATTTATTTAAAAAAATCGCCAAGCATGGAGCTGTGAAAAAATGCTGGAACTACTCTTTTTCCACCATACCTAATTTAAAAGTACCCCTTGATTAATGTCCCCAGAAAACACCCGTATTGCTGCCCGTACCAGCACCTCTCTTGGTGGGGAGAGGATTCTCAGAGAGAGACAGTTTTTGCTCCCGAGAACCAAAATGTGCGCCCTGCCTGTTTCGGAGGTTTTATCCTCCGATGGTACTTAATTTCAGGTCAAAAGGCTATCAGTTCACTTATTCTGAGCAAAAGATTGGTGAAAATAAAAGAAAATGGATTAATTTTGCAAGGAAGGACAAATTTTTGTCACATTGCAACGAAAGTAAGAAGAATCACTGGACAGCTTGGGATTAATTAGAGGACAAAGTTTTAAATGAAGGCAAATTAATAGATTACTAATATTCATTCATGAAAGGTTCTACACATCCCAGCCTATCAAATGGCCAATGTGCTAATTAATTGAATGAAGGTCGTTGAGCATGTTTGTCTCCAAGTTCAGGACCAGAATACGACCATTACGTTTATAAGAGTGACAAATATTGCGAAAATTTGGATTTTCTACCTTTTTAAAAAGTATATATATATGTAAATACCAGACAAATTTTTCTCATTAAATTTAACAAATGTATTCCAGTACCTACTATAAAAATAAACTTTTTCAGGTGTCAAACATTCTTCGTGGAAATTTTTAAAATAGTCATTTTCACAGATTGTTTACCATTTTGCTATTTTAATGTGGACTTATATACGCATTTTATCAAAAGGAAATCTATTATCAAAAGAAAATTAATTCGTTTGACCTTCTTCAAAGTATTATTATTATGAACGAATTTCTTAGCTTTCCAATTCATATTTTAAAAAAACAAGCACTATACTTAAATTTTATAGTATGATGTTAAGAAATAAATTTCAGTTTCAATAAATACCCAATTTTTAATCACTACTCGGCATTTGTTTTGTACTTGCAAATTTATTATGATTTTGTTGGATTTATAAAAAGATAATTTTTTATAATAATTAATTGAAACAAAGCATCGTACATAATACAGTTCTTAGAATGAAAAAAAACATAGTAGGGTTTAAAATAAATACCTCGATTTAAAAGCCAAAATTTCAGTAATTCAGCATTGCAATAACTTTACACTATTAATTTTAATTTTTCAAATATAAACTATATTTAGTTTATTTCAACGTTGTTTAGTGTAATAAATACTAATTTATTCTTTCAGTTGCTTCTTATTAGAATAGAAATGTATTTGCGTACAGACATGTGTTTTACCCGTATTTTCCATTTCGATCTTTGATATCCTCTATATCTACTGGGGTAGTCCCAGAAGTACCCGACCCAACAAAGAGAAAACCAAAACTTTGGAAAATAATGTATTTATTTTTCAACATTATCTCCTTTCAGCTATATACACTTTTTCCAGTGATGTTCAATAAGCTCGATACCCTTTTTATAATGAGAGCTGTCTTCCTCCTCGAAATAGCCATTAAAAGGCGACATCACTTTTTTACGATTGGAAAATCTTTGACCACCAAGCCATTTTTTCAAGTTTGCGAACACAAAATAATCCGAGCGGGCTAAATCTGGCGATTAGGGTGCATACGGTAGCATTTCAAACTTAATTTCATGAATTTTGGATTGCATTGCAATAAAGGATTTGTCTCTCGATGAAATAGTACTTTCTTCTTAGCCAAATGCGGCCGCTTTTGCTTGATTTTTTTCGCTCAAACGTTGCAATACGGGATAAGTTCACATAGTACACGCTCACCGGTGATAGTTTTCCCCTTTTCAAGAAAGTCAATGAAAATTATCCCACGTAACACCACATTAAATCAACCAACTAGCAATATTTTCCATGAAGGAAAAGAAGAATTTTTATGATATCATCTAAAAAACCATTGCCATGAGAATTCAAGGCTCACAAGATCATGTTTTGAGGCGTCACTTTGTGGAAGCGATTGATATCGGAAAAGTAAGTATTTTTTTCTTCCTTATGTATTTTATTATTCACGACCCAGGTTTTGACTTACAAAGTCCTGACAATTAATTTGGAAGTCGAAACCTTGGCCGTAAATAATGAAATATATGTAGAAGAACAAAGTATTTTCTTTGCCGATCACAATTACTAATTAAGAATTATGTGAATAAGTTACCAATAGAGAAAATAACAGAAAATTTTCATTTTCTCCAAACATATGATCTCTCACAACCAATTCACACGTGCAATAATTTACTTGATTCACTCCATCAAAATGTTAACGCATAAGCATTATCCTTCTATCATCACATGCATAATCTTTTATAAAAATAACGTGCATTATTTTATTTTGACGCGACTATCCTTGGACTGCATTAAAGAACTGTAGGTAGATTACGATAGAAATTTAAATGAAACAATATAAAGGTATATTCTGATATGTAATTATAATATATATTTTGATTTTCCCTTTACTACCTTGAAAGAAAAATATACACTATGCATTACGCATAATATCCACCAAACATTTCATGCACCTGGACTACAATTACCTAGAAAAAGCATACGTATAGCAAGTAAAGATTTGCTTTACGCTACTGGAGTTAAGTAAAAAATACAAGACTACAATATACCAGTTATTTGATTGCGTAATCAGAAATTTTTTCACTCACTATCGCATAATATAAGTTTAATAACGCGGTTAAGTAATGGGAAATACGAAAAAGCTATTGCATCTCATTTTGTGAACAAGCAAACAAGGGATCCTTTCTTCAACTCACCTTATCGAGCGAGAATACGTTCTAGTATTAAAAAGGCACACGTTTCCCTTCCTTCGCGCCCCACCCCTCCACATCCCCGCATTTCACCCTCTCGATGCGATTACTTTCATTAATTCCCACCCCGCCATTCGTCGCTCCCACCCCTCCCGTGTCTCCTCTCCTCAAGCCATGCGTCTCCCACCACCCCACGCTGACACCAGTGTCGGGGGTGGCAAGTCCGTTATTAATGACGGGTTTTGCGGTGCAAGCGGTAGGTGTCGGGTGCGGCAAGCGAGTGAATCGGCGGTGCCAACATACTGGGATTCCGAGAGATAATCCAAGAGTATATTGCACGCACGCTGCTGCTACGAGGGCCCACCGCTGCTTCTCCAAACCAACCCCTTTCCCCCTCCCCCACCTTATCCCAGGCCGGCTGAGGGGGGGGGTGAGGCACAGAGGTAGGGGAGAGAGGGGTGGGAACGGTAACAGATGGACGAGCCAAACTGTAAACGAGCGTGGATTTCCAAGCGAGGAATGGGGCAAAATTACCGCACTCGGACTGGGAATTAATGGGAAAAATATTTTACCGGGATAATATGGATATGCAATTAATTCCAATTTTCGATTTGGAGGAATCAATAGTTGTTGAGGTTTTCCTGAATTAACCCTGTTCATTAATGAGACTCATAACTTTGCAGTCCAACTGTTCGTAATAGGAACGCAGCGCTGTGCTGAACTATTCCGACACATTTTTAAGTCCCACAATATGATCACCTATGATTCCATTTTCTGCTTTTTGATGTATATTTCTCGGGTTGGATTTAAGTTGGACAGATACACGAATATTCAAGGATATGTTTATTTATGCTTAAAATGAGTGCAATAAAGAAACTAATATCAATAATGTTTTGATAGACGCTTGAACAACAGAATTGTGTAATAATTTGGGTGAATATAATTTCCTTTTAAATGTTATCCATTGAGCACAACGTTTGGCGCTTTAAATGTAGTCTCAGGTTCGATTCTTTAGAAAATGAAGGCGACTTGGTCGAATGCCCAAGCAGTGTGATTTTCTGGTCACCTGAATTCAGTGGAGACCCAGAAGGGTGGCACGTGGAATGGAATCGAACCCTGTCATTGCCCTTAAACTGTTAATTCCACAAACCCCATTTCCCAGTCTAATTTGTTCACGATGATAAGTTCTAAGAAACTTCAATAAAAGTTAGCTGGTGGAAGCAATAATATATGAGTTGTTACTTTTCACTGCACTTTCCTCATCACTGCATTGGATGAAGAAGGGGAAACTTCAGTTCATTCACTGTGGTTCCAACGCTGATGTATTCATTAATTCGCTCGCGGTGAGTTACTAAAGTCTAGGATCATAGAACTTCAGCTATGGAACGGAAACGGATGTTTCTCGACCTAGAGTAAATAAAGAATAATTCTTTTGAGTTCCTCGCTTGAGTAATAATAAAGGGAGTGTTCTAAAAGTAATGCAAATATTTTTTTAAAGTAATTTATTGAGCAGATTTGCGCAAACATTTAAAATTCTTCAAAGTTATGGTAACTCATGAATTTTTCCTGAATACTTTGCTTCTTTGTAAAAGTTCTTAAAAATTCGATATAATTAATGCACTGAGTTATATGTTTTGCATCTAAAGGGGTCGGGTTGATGATCGGGTTTTGTATTGATAAAATCTTTTCCTGTAAGTTAGCCATGTTAATCGTCGTAAGAGCAATATTTTCAACATGTAGTGAGGAATGATCTTCTGTTACCATTTCCCATGCGTGAGCTATCATATGCTCTCCTTGTCTTGCAGAATCGTCTTACCGCTCCCTGCTCAGCAATTTCCTTGGACCCTTACACATTTTTCCAGTGACTCTACCATGACCGGTACCTGCCCTGAAAAGCGTCTTCGGGGACCTCTCGCAAGGTCTTCGTCACGACAGATTGGGCCCTTCTATGGACGAACAACGGGTTCCATTCAGGGCTGCCTAAATCCGAATCGATCAGTCTCATTACTGTTGGAGCGCAGCCTGCACTAAATTGGGAGTGGATAAAAAACTCTTTGTAAAGATGAAATTCAATAATTTTAATCTATGAATATGGAATTTAAAATATGAAATATTGAAGACGAATGACGAAAATAAAATGGATAGGAAAATCAGTATTAGTGGGAGTCGTAAAAAGAAAAAGAAAAAATACTAAGAAACTGTCAAGAAGATCAGTCAGTCTTGGAGAGAGACGGCTACAAAACATGATCGGATTGATGGTCCAAATGATGAAGAGTAAAATACAGTCTTCGTAATCGTAACAACCATGTTGGTTTGTTAACAATATGGAACATAAAAGTCATTCAAAACCAAAATACAGGTTTCCGACAGAAAAAGCTTAAAAAGAGATAACACAGAATAATAGCAATACTTAAAGGACAGTACTTTGAAGAATTTTAAGTGTTGATGCAAACCTGTGGAATGCACCCTGTTTTTAACTGAAATGCAATGCCTATTATGACATATTGACGAAATGAGTATCGAAGTATATCTATCCTGCTATAAACACAAGAATAAATGAAACGAACGCCAAATTTCTACTGACTTACAATGGTCTTTTCGCAATTGGAATTCGACGCCACATCCAATAAGAAAGCGCGACAATTTTCTGTTTGCTTGAATTTTGCGGAAAACCAAATACAGGACAAGTATGAAAAAAGTCGCAAATAAAAATCACCTAATATAGGAGGATACATGAAATCACCCAGGCTTAGCTAACAGCAGTTAGATTTCAGAAATTGGCGGATTTATATTTAACACCCACACTTTGAGAGAATTTAGTTTCTTGAGAAAATTTAAGAGTTTAATAACGATATTAATGGGAAGAAAGTTAAACGGATAAAAAATACCTATAATGCCGTTAAAAAAGGTATTAGTTGATAGAATTGCTTCGGAAGAGGAGCTCGTAACATCCGGTGTACCGCAGGGAAGCTTTTAAGGCTCCCCACTCATCCTATCAACATCATCAATAACAACTTCCCTCTTAAATAGAAGTTCGATTATTTGCTGACGACACACACACACAGGAAGAAAGTCGTCAGTTGATCACGCATTACTTCCCCACGATTGGGACGCCAGTATTACGAATAGGTGCGAAAAAATGGGGTTTAAAAATTAAATCATGAAAAATCTACAATAATAGCATCATGGGAGAAAAGAAATGGGAAACTGAGAATTGCGTACGCAATTGATGGAGTCGAAATGCAACACCCGGACCAAGTAAGGTACTTGAACGTCGCACACGTAAAACAATCACCATGGAGTGGGTACGCATGAAAGGACTGTGGAACTATCATGAAGAAATTTGGATCCATTCGACGGGATGCAGGAAAATGTAACGATAATGTAAGGGATGGGTCTCACTTTTCACTGGTGAAAACTTATTTGTAATACGCGGCAAGTATTCAGAAGTAGTAAGAGAAGATGTTGATTAAGAAAGGGTGGGAAAGGTGCAAAGAAGGACCTCTTGGTTTGCGCATTACTCTTTCAGTACATTTTACCACTCGGCCTGGCAGATAGACTGCAGTACAGATTGATATAGAGATATTTTTTCCACATATTATTTACCATCACAGGGTAAATAAAGATAAACAAAGATGAAATAATGACCAATGAACTAAGCTGAGAACCACTAAACTCGAACACATTCATTTAGTAATGAAAAGCCAACACCTCACACTAAATTCCTGCTGGGCGAGTTGCAAGGTGCGGTGTTGATACATAAATGAGAAGTTGGACAGTAGTGGAACAGTTTTGAACTTTGAAGCCAATATTCATTAATCTGATTAAATCAATGATTTTTAGAGATGTTGCAATAACGAAGAGAAAAGTATACGATATTATCTGAGCTGCCAATTTTAACGGTGAATTTTGCGATGGAAATGTTCTTATTCAAGCTGAAAACCTTATTGATCAATATCGCCACTTTCAACCGGATTTCGATGTTTCTCCAAGTTTTAACGAGAAAAATGGGAAATAAATAGTCTCCATTGATCTCTTCTTATGATACTTTTTATGGAAAGGTAAGAAACTACGTCTTAGGCCAGAGAAATTCAAGTGAAATTCGTGAATTCAAATACTTTGTACGTTAATACATTAATACGATACATTTGCATTTCTTTAACATGTTGCAATGAAAAATGTTTGCTACGAAAATTATGTCAATTTAGAAAACTAAAATGCTGAGGATACACTATGTATTCAGTTATGAGGCTCTATGTAGTGTTTATTCCTTATCAAAAATAATAATTATTAATCGTGTTATTGATTTCAGTACTTAACTACCAAAGTCTATCGTGTTATATCGGTCGGTATTTAGTAGGTCAAGAACAGGATGATGGCCTTCAATTCGAGGCCCGCTATGGCATTGCTGTAGAGTAACCTTCGGCAAAAAAACATTTATCTTTCAGTTGAGAATGCTAAATCAATGAAAAACATATTAGGTGGGATTTGTAGAGAGCATTTATTATGAAATAAGCGTTAATTTAAAGAAGAACAAAAAAAGAAGAAATTCAGAAATTATTCTCCAAATCATCATTAAATCTACAAGGGTGGAAAGTTACTAGAAACTCTTTTGGAGCCGAATAGGAGGCGATTACTTTTAGCGGCTATTTTTCTGTCAATTATTATAATTTTCTAAAACTATTGATATTATAAAGATATCATATGCCTTTGTCATCAGTTAATTCTGTTATTAGACATTGATTTGATGTTGAATTTTTACCAGGAAAATAATCGTGTGCAGTCGAAACGTGATTAAATACTTCAATCCATTATGAATCCAATTCTCCTTCGTAGTTGAGATCCTTTAAGAGCTTGGTTGTTACAAGCAGATAAGAATGAGAAGTAGCTGCCTAAGGATGAAGAAGCCGTTTAGGTAGTGAATGGAGAACGGAGACGAGATGGCTGCGAAAAATTACCAGGAGTTAGGTGGCTGGTGGATGGGTTAAGGGGGAAGGAGCTGTCTCACCTAAATTGCTCTCTTCTTCGGGCTCATCCTTTATCGGCGCGGTCTTATCGAGGCTGGGTGTGTGTTGGCGTGGGGTGGGGGAATAGACAAGGGAAGAGTGGGAATGTCGAGGAAAAAACGACCGTGTCCGGATAGGATATAAGAAAGTGTTTCTCGAGAGAAGCGGGAGCAAGCTCCCCTCATTCTCTCCGCTGGAGATATTCTCGGCTGGAGACATTCGCATGATGTGTGAGACGATGTCTCTTTAGACTTTGAGAAAACGCGAGAGGTAAGGTATCGGGTTTCAAATTAGCAGTATCATATGTGTGCGGCACAGCACACACTGATAGACTATGTGCACACTCCCTCTTAGAGGGATATTTGTTTCCAAAATTATGTGGTTTCCGACGATTTAAAAAATGTGTGAATCAAAACAGTTCCTTGCGGACAAAAAGTCTATGATGTGTTACAGAATCATAAGATAGAATTGTAAAAAGCCACACATAATATAGTTTAAGGAGGAAATTCTATCCATTCAAAGTTTTCACATTTTAAAATATCTCGAAGTTCACATTGTGTATGGAAAATTGGCGTCAATGAGGATTAAACGGTAACCATTCGCACTATTTTCGTTTCCACGGTTAATCTATGTCATAGAGATGGGGGCTTTGAAGCGTAAACAATTGGCCCATTGGGTAAACTTCAACACTGGCTTTAAAACATTTCCTATCAGCACAAAAACATGTTCGTCAGAATTTATTTTCCTCGGACCGTTACCTGCCTTCACTCTGCCCAGGAAGCCTATTCTCATCCTTCCTCTTCCCCAATTACCCATCATTCCCTCCTCTGTTACACAGATTCCAGCATACCTCTCCCTTTCAATGTACCAATACATCCTCCATTCACCGCTTTCAAATTTTGAGTAGCATCTCCTTCTTTCCACTACAATTGCATCTTCGAAACTTGTCATACTGATTTTCAACTTATTTCAGCTATTTCTCTAGCCCATTCCTATTTTTATCTAATCTGCACATTCCCTTGCCTCAAACTTTACTTTCATCAGCTATAAATATTGGCTTACTGACGTATTGTCAATTATATGATTTACCTACGAGTGACCAGTCCTCTCTTGTGTATTACCCCTCGGTTTTTACAAATGTAACTTTAACAAGCGCAGTTCTTCAAACATTCCTATAATTGCACAAATTTGTCCCCAACTAGCACCGAAAAATAAGAACTGTTATACTTACTATAAAATATTTCCTAGAGGACTAAATAAACATCTAGTCTTCTGGATACTGAAATTTTTGGTACAATAAAGCAAGTATAAGTTGTTAATGGAGGAGTATCTGCATCAAATAACAACTGTTACTAGATCTTACAGCCTGGAAAAAATATAAAGTATTAAAAAAGGGGAGTGTATTCATAGCTGCTATAATCATCGCTTCGTCATCTAACCATTATCAAATCATCAAACGCAAAAACATACAATCATCGCTTTTTTCATAATGTTGAAATGGGTTAGTAGCACTTCCTTTTTGGGAACATGCAACTGAAAATTTTCTTGCACGATAATTAGTAATCGGGGATAGTTTCTAAGTCTGCAGTCTTTGTTAGTTGCAATAAAATTAAGAGCAAAAATGGGACGTCAAAAAAACTCGAATTTCTAAGGTGAATTGGTCAACATTATTCTAAAAAGTAACTAGTATAATAATAATTCACTTCATAATATCGAATTCTCTGCGCAACAGTGTATTAATCCACGATAAATGTGAATTATACGATTTGAATTGCCCATTATATCTTTTTTGCGTAACATATCATAGCTATTTATAGCTATTAGACCAACAAATTAATTCATTTTTCAGAAGAGCGTCATATTTTAAAATAATGTGTGTATTCATTGGTATTAACAGATGAAAAGCCCCATTAATTAACTGATTTCCCTCTTCCGACAAAATTGGAGACACCATATTACGGAGTGACCAATGATTTCAATGACCGAGTTGCTAGTGAGATTCAAGTTATGCATCGAAACAATTTGTTCGACATTTCATCTGACCCAAATCGTGTGTGACGTCTCATTTTTCACGATGTACAGGTCAGAAATAATCAAACACGAATATTTAGAAAGCTTAATGCGATATTTCCTCATGTTAACTTTTTTAGAGTTAAATGATGAAACCAATCAACTCGGGGACAAGTATTACCGCATGAACTATAATTTTCAGGATATAAATGTGAGTGTGTGTGTGTATATATATATATATATATATATATATTTTTTTTTTAAGGTAATCTACCAGTTAAGGTAGGTTTTTGGATGGACACAACTACCAAACAAATATTTTATTACTCCTAACAAAGCACAAAATCCATCATCCTACTCTATATCAGGTCCCTCTTCATCTCTGGGTACTTTCTTCCTCCCTTCATCCCGTCCAACATGCCTATCCTGTTCCTTCCCTTTCCTCTTTTGCCCGACATTCTCCCCTCTATCACAGTCTTCAACATCCCACTGCCGGTCAACGCCCCCTTCATCCACTTTTCCTGCCTCCATAGGATTTCTCCCAAAAACCTCTCTCTTCGCTCACCATACCAAGTACTTCCTCATTTGTTTTCTTCTCTGTCCATTATATATGTATATATATATATATATATATATATATATATATATATATATATATATATATATATATATACATATATGCAATATAAAATACCATCTCTCACCCTGCGGCATGCAGTCACGCTCCCGCTTAAGAAAATGATCCACTCTGATCCACTAGCAAAAAATTTGAAGGGGGTAATAGTCTTCCCTAATATTACCTCGAAGAGCTATTCATTTGATTTCCTTTGGAATTTTTTGCAACTCCGTCTCTACGGACTACGTCTTTGGTGCCAATTACTCAATTACTTGACCGGAAATTATGCGACACTGCCTAAAATCACTCACGAATTTAAAGAGAAAACGGCGGAATCCCCAATGCCACTGCGTGAACAAAACTCGAGGAATATGTAATGCCTTTGAGCAAATTCACGATGGTGGCATTGCTACTTTGGATATCAAGAGCAAACGACACTGTATACCCGCCCAAATTATACGCAATATCCGGCTGTGAAATTTCAGTCTTCATCGCAGGGATATTAGATGTGAAATTTAAACGTTATCTCTGAGAGAAAATGGAGGTTTTGAAACTTTCTTAAAAAAACAAAACTGAGGGGAAATCTGAACGCAAACTTTTTCGAAATTCTCTTTTTTTTGCCTTCGGGAAATCTGCCGACCAGGAGTAAAACCTCCCAGGCAGAGCCGAGGAGCCGAGGACGAGGCGAAGTGGAGGAAGGAGATCGGATGATCACGCCCGACGATCCGAGGTTTAGTGGGAAGGGTACGATGGGACAAATTAAGAACGGATGGTGGTGTGGGAAATGTGCTTACGCGGTGGTTCCCAGAGAGTGGAATCTTGTAGAGGAATAGGGACGTTCGCAAATGAGGAGATCCCTGAGTTATAAAGGGAAGCGTAGGGGTGTGTGAGGGTGGCAAGGAGGAGACGTGGGAGCCGGAAGACGACGGGATTGGATTCTGTAGTGGGCGGGATGCCCCAGGTTGGTGAGGGGGTGAGCGGAGGTGGCAGCCGGGGGCGCGGAGGGGAGGAGAATAGATAGATTGCGTGGGGAATTTTTTTCGGTCCGCAACGTCGACAAGTAGTTGGCCATCCATTCAAAATTAACCGATTCCGATGGAACTAAGGGATGTGAAAAGGGTTATCTGTAAAAGGACGGCGCAAACGACATAGAGGGGGAAAGAGATGGCTGAGAGCTTGGGGGTTGGGTGGTTGTAACAAGTGATGTAATTAAGTTTTATGGGATTGGATGCGGGTTAGCCTGTGAAATATTTGTTCTCCTGTTATCAACCCGAGTTCATTAAACGGAATGTATCATTTGATCTAATACCAATTCCAATCCTTAGGACTTCAGAGTAAAATAAAGTCATTCTTTTTGTGAGTAGGAAGTTGAACAATTACAGCGGACTTTTTGGAATATTACCGTCGAAAGCACTGAAATCAAATACTACCTTGAACAAAAAGTTCCCGGAACAACCACCGTGTGGCGCTCCCATCGTTCCGATTTGAGTTCTGTTTTTTTTTGTTAAATTGGTACATCTGTTGTTGATATTCCCTTTAAATCTTAGTGTCATAACTTGACATTTGCAAAAGTTACGTAGCCAAGAGTACATCTATCTCTGTGTGTGTTGGCGATTTTTTACAATTGCAGAAATGGATTTAAATTTGCAACAACGAACTTGTATTAAATTTTGCGTAAAAAACGGATTTAGTGGCGCACGGACGTTGGAAATGTTGGAAAAGTGTTTCGGCAACGATTCTCTAAAAAAAACGGTCGTTTACCAGTGGCACGAGCGGTTCAGAAGTGGTCGTGAGTCAATCGAAGATGATGAACGCAGTGGCAGACCATCGACATCGAAAGTCGGTGAAAAAATTGATAAAGTAAAAGAAATGTTGGTCAATAACCGCAAATTAACCATCAGAGAAATAGCGGAGGACTTGAACATTGCCTATGGATCCGCCCAAGACATTGTGGTTAATGATTTGGGTTTCCGTCGTGTAGCAGCAAAGTTGGCCTCAATTTCATGCAAAAAAGAGACCGTGTTGACGTCGCAAAAGACATGATTTGCGAGGCTGAATCCGATCCCACATTCATCAAAAGGATCATTACTGGAGACGAGACGTGGGTTTATGAGTACGACACGCAATCCAGACATCAGGCAAGTGAATGGCGTTCACCAAATGAGCCGAGACCAAAAAAACCACGTCGTTTTCAGTCAAAAAAGAAGGCAATGCTGACGGTTTTCATGGATTACAACGGTGTAGTGCATCATGAATTTTTGCCAGAAGGCCAGACAGTAAACAAAGAGTATTATTTGGGCGTTATGAGACGTTTGCGTGAAGCAATTCGCCGAAAGAGACCAGAAATGTGGGCAGAAAACTCGTGGATTTTGCACCATGATAACGCACCGTCGCACAATGCTATCATTATTCGTAATTTTTTGACGAAAAATGCAACAAATACCATCCAACAGCCACCGAATTCACCTGATTTGGCTCCCTGTGACTTCTTTCTGTTCAATCGAGTTAAAAAACCATTACGGGGAACGCGTTTTAGCAGCCGAGAGGAAGTAATGGAAAAATCGCAGGAAGCACTGATGGACATACCGAAAACCGACCGTAACTTTTGCAAATGTCAAGTTATGACACTAAGATTTAAAGGGAATATCAACAACAGATGTACCAATTTAACAAAAAACACAGAACTCAAATCGGAACGATGGGAGCGCCACACGGTGGTTATTTCGGGAACTTTTTGATCAAGGTAGTAAGTCGTAACCGAATAAAAATATTAATAATGGAACGAAAATATCTGCTATTTTATTGTTTATATATTACAAAAGTTAAAAGAAAACGAATAATAATAATACATGCTTGAAGAAAACGATTTAATAAATACTATATATTACTGGATTCGTTCAGATTTAACTTTACCCACTAAGATAATAAGCAATTAATTTGTATGTGAATCAAGGTTTTCGAATGTTCACAAATAACTTTTCGAATACTTTATCTACATATTTTTCCATAAATCTTCTAATGACTTATTACCATCCTTACTTTGTACTATATTAAACGTAAATGCAAGCATATTTCTAAATTTTCAGCCTTAAGTTCCTTACTAAGGTCACATTTCCTCAACTAGGGCAAAACTCTAGCCCTCTCTCCGTCCTTCATGATAATGAAGTTTGGCGAGAAGGGGGAGGGGTCCTTGAAATTTTTGTCTGAGCAGATTTCAGGGTACAACATTTTAGGGAGACTGAAATGTGAGTCTTGGTAAATATCGATCGGCGAGGGAGGAGAGGGAGAGAGTGTGAGAGTGAGAGGGATATAGGGAGAGAGGTGATATGGACACCAGCGCATGCGAACTTCGGACGCTGAGAGTAATCTTTAAGAGTGGAAACAAAAAAGCAAAGAACCGGTAACAGGTAAGTGAAGAACTTTCGCCACGCGGTCCTAAGATAAGATTTGAAAACTTCGGCGTCCCGACTTGACCTCTAAAATAAATCTTGATACACCTTCACGGATATCCTGAGTCAAGTATCAAGGGATTATGACTTCAGACATGGCACCAAGTTTTTAATTATTCGATTCAGGCATTGCATATTTTTGGTTAAAGGAGCTCTAAGGGCCTAATAATTCGCACCAGTGGGAAAATACACAAGGGAAAACTGGCACATTGGAAAGGACAAACGACATCTCATTAAAACTTTTTGCTATAATAATATACGCATCTAATTTAGACAGGAGAGGAAGAATATTTATACGTATTTTTTTAGTAAACATAACTATTATTCTAATTCAATTAAAGATAAAATTTAAGTTAAATTACGTATCAGGAATCGTTGTTCCTATTACGAGAACGAAAAAAAGGCTGAAAAAAAGAGTACACCTGTATCCACACAGTACCCCACAAGCTATCATTAGAACTTGTGGTAGGAGTTCATAGGTCTCCAGCCATTCTGCATATTCTTATGCAGGAATTTAATCTTGCAAACATCTCTTTTCGACAATGTGTACCTATAATTTTCTTAGGTGTTCACCCTTTTATTTTTGTTACGAATAATACGCGGGAAAAAATACTTAAATTTCTCAGTTCGACAATCTAACTCTCTAAATATATAGCAATTGTCGGCCCTTCCATTGTAATAAGGGGCCTTATTACATCTCCTATGTATATCTTTGTAATAAGTTTAATATAGCCCAGAGTCTTTGCATATTTAAAGATTCCTAACCCAGATTCTGTATTAACTGTTTGATGTAATTTTCCGTTTGGTACGAGTTTTGAACGAACCTAGCGGCATTTCTGGGTACTTTATTCAATTCTGTAGCTAATAATTTTTGAAAAAAATCCCAAACGCTCGCCGCATACTCAATGTGAGGCATTGCTGAAGTTAAATAGTCACTAGACCTTCCGACTTTACGTTTGACGAATAACAGCTTTCTTAAAAATGACAACCCTGACGGCCAAAGCGCGAGTAAATATAATCAGGGTGCTTTCCAAAAGTAATGCTACTAAACTTTCCGCGCCAATTCTGTCAGTTAGAGTGGAATCAAACGACTTGGAGTAGGTGGGGAGGACGCTTAGATTTGCCGCAAAACCGGTCTCAGTGCTCTTCAAGCTGTAAAACGTTTCATGACGTCATTTAAGGATGAGCTCAATGAGTAATTTTGGATATTTTTTAGATAAATTGCCTAAGGAACAAAAAACTTCGAATGAAAGGCAATCCGGTAAGTCCCAGAACATTTATCACCTAGTTGCTCATATGATAAGGACTTCTGGGTCTCAGTCGGCTCGCCCGCAGGGAGAAGCAGGAACTACCGCCGGGTCTCCTACCCTCGCTCGCGCTACTCTCTCTCGGTCACATTAAATTCCACCTAGGGGCAGTGGGTAATGAGCCACGTAATGAGCTCACCAGCGCCCCCTCCCCAACCACTTACACTGCTCGATTCATCCGCGAGGGGAAATGGAATTAAAACAGAGATCCGGAGAGAGCCAGCGTGGAGGGTGCCAGAGGGCGAGGCGCCGGTCGGAATGATTTATGCCCAAGGGCCGGCGCCCTTGGTGGGAGCTCCCTGCTGGGAAGAGGCCTAGGGCCGGCAAAGTCAGGGGGCCACCTCCTTTCTCGCCTGCATGAGAGAAGGCTGTTGCTGCAATACTGAGTGTGTAGAGTTCTTCATCACGACACAGACGGAGAAAATGGTGTAGATTTTTCATCGTTGATTCTCGCATTGCATTTTGAGAAATAAAAATTTTTTTTCAGGAAATATTTCATACACTACTGAGTTAATTGTGAGTTAAAATGTTGGCTAACATAATGAAGAGTTGCGGTGACATAATATAAACTAGGTACTTGTGAAATGAATTGTTCAAGACGAAATTTTGTGGAAGTAATGCATTTCTATAGAAGTGACTGACATAGTAATTTTTATCAGTTCACGGTTTAAACAACTGTTTTTAATAGTTCTTTTGGGCTAACAGAGTGACCTCAAATTTTTCCACAAAACTGTTTAAATGTGGAAACAAATTATAATGAAGTACGGATGCTAATCATTTGGATTGCAAAGGTTTTAATTAACATATCTATAAATCTTCAGAATTGTGAATGCCTGAATACCTTTGTGGTAGAAAAATCAGCTCATTTTCATCGACGTTGGTGTTTATTCTAATGTAAGCCTGCAGTGAAGAGATCGGTGGGCATACCATTCCCTCTTCCTTTTACTTGACTCACTTTCCCCTCTGATCCACACTTCGTTTGAAAATATGATAAAGAGACTTCGGTTTAGGTGGTAGCAGTCACTTGGCGACTAAAAACATAACTCTGAGGACATAAACAGAAGCACACGAGAATACGAATAAACATAACTGCGGCACATTTTGGGCATTTTAATACCTACTGAGAAGCGACTGATCGTGTAGGTTGAGATTTGGTGACTGAAAATGGAAACTTATAATGGAATATTTAGAAATAATTTAAACTCCAAGAAATGTGTACATTAGATGCAGGTTTAAATATTTTAAATAAAACTGGAGTAAGCAAGTTAAGTAACCATAACCAGCACAGGGAAAGGAACTGGCTCCCCTACCCTGATGTGTGAATGTCACACGCCGTTGGGCTTAGTAAAATCTACCATCACATACCAAACCGACCTTCGGGTTGATTACTGTGTTTATGAATTATTTATTTATTTATTCAGTATTAGTCCGAAAACAGCACATTTTGGCCTTTACATCGAACTATTAACAATGATAACAATGGTCACATTAACAAACACCGAAGCCCTAGATGGAGGGAAAGTCACCTAGGCGGGAATCGAACCCGCGACCCTTGGAATGGCAGACGAGGACGTTACCCCGCCGCCACCGGGGTCGGCAATTTATATATATTTATTTATATATATACATATATATGCATATATATGTATATATGTATGTATATACTATATATGTATGTATATGTATGTAGTATATATGTATGTATATATATGTATATATATATGTATGTATATATATATATGTATGTATATATATATATATATATATATATATATATATATATATATATATATATATATATACACACACACACGAAAGTCATTTGAAAAGTAAGGTCTCGTATTTCTTTTCATAAAAATCAAATTTATTCTCAACTTTGCGTGTATCTTTGGAAAGGTTGAGCATTTAGCTATTTTTCTACATATTCGCCTTGGCGATCAATCACTTTTCGTGTTCTTATAAGCAGCTTTTTAATACCGGCGTCGTGACTTTCTCCCACCACGTCGCGAAGCCAACGGACGACTGCTTCTCCGATATAAATTCATTCCCATTTAGTGGAAGTGTACGGTGAGAAATCTATGGACATCAAAGACGTGCCAGGAAAACATCCACAATGAGCGGCGGTCGGGGCGGCCGAGTTTTCCGGAATCAACGGTGGCTCCAATTGACGAGATGGTATAGAAGACCCGTAGAATTACCCTTTATGAGATAAAGGTAGGTCTTAATGAAGAGAGTGGCTACTTCTCCGTGCAGAATATTGTGTCGGAGGTCCTCGGTTACAACAAGGTGTCTCACCAAAGGAGTGTGTTTGCATCATGGCAATGAACGTCTGCATGGGTCACATCAAACAACCACCATACTCAATGAATTCGGCTGGGATATCATCATCCACCCTCCTTACAGCCCGGACGTTGCCATCAGCGACTACAACTTGTTTCACACTCTCAAAAAATACCTTGGAGGAAAGAAATTCAAGTCAGACGAAGAAGTGAAGGAAGCAGTCGTCAGTTAGCTTCGTTACGCGGTGGGAGAAAATTTCGAGGTAAAACAGATTTCATTGGCACTTTTAGTTGGTTAAAAACCTACTTCAATTCTATACATAATCGTTGCTCACTTCTAAGCAATTTTCGTATCGCTGCACCAGCTTCTTTAGCCCCTCTGCATAGAAGCTCGTCGCCTGAGAGTTGAACCAATTGACAAGACCGTTCTTGAGTTTCTCTTCGGTTTCGAAACGTTGTCCACCGAGGCACTGTTTCAAGTGCAAGAAGAGGAAGTAGTCGCTAGGTGCAAGGTCAGGACTGTACGGTGGGTCAAAGAGTTCCCAACGAAAATCTTGAATTTTCTTATTGGTGTTGGCAGCCGTGTTAGGACGCGAGTTATCGTGGAGGAGAATTTTGCCAGATGACAGTTTCCCGCGTCGTTTGTTTTGGATCGTACGTCTCAGTTTGTTGACCGCTTTGCAGTACACATCAGCTGTAATTGTTTTCCTACAGTCCATAAAATCCACTAAAAGAACACTTTTTATGTCCCAAAGAAAGGTAGCCATCAATTTTTGACTTGTGTACGGAGTTTGCTTAAACGTTTTCGGTTTTGGTGAATATGAGTGTCGCCACTGCATCGATTGCTGTTTTGTTTCTGGATTGATGTAGGCTATCCACGTCTCGCCCCCGGTAACAATTCGAGAAAACAAGTCATCTCCATCTACTTGGTAGCGGCTCAAAAACTCTCGTCTACTGGACATTCTATGCTCTTTGTCCGCTGAGCATTTTCGGTACCCACCTTGCAAACAATTTGTGATATCCAAGGTTTTCCGTGACAATATTGCAGACAGTAGTGCGTCCAAGTTGAGGAAATTGTTCAGACAGGCCATTTATCGTCAATCGACGATCACATCACAGTTTTTGTTCCACTTGCGAAACAATTTCATCGGTCAGAATACTGGGCTGTTCATTCTTCCTCATGGACATTTATTTGTCCATTTTTAAAAGCACGGCACCATTGTCTAACCTTTCCTTCACTCATAACTGTAGGTCCATAAACTAGGCATAACTCTCGCTGAATTTGAGCAGTCAATACTTTTTCATGCAAGTTTCGTATGAGAGAACGCACTTCACAGCTGGCGGTATGAACGATTGTCGCGGACATTGTTGTGCATGCACGGGCAAGCAAACGACTTCTGAAACTAGAAAAAATGTAGCTTAATCTTCCAAATGAATCAGTAGATGGCGCTGCAGGAGAAAAACTATGTTATGAAGCGCCAATATTTAAATATAAGCAAACGGCTTATGTGTTTTTGCAAGATAATCTACTGGTTAAGGGAGGTTATTGAATGGACAAAACTACGTACCAAATAAATATTTTGTGACTTCTAACAAAATACAATCCAGTAACCTACTCTATATTATGTCCCTCTTCATCTTTGAGTACTTCCTTCCTCCCTTCATCCCGTCCAACGTCCCCAACCTGTTCCTGCCCTTTCCTCGTTTGACCAACATTCTCCCCGCTATTAGTCTTCAACAGCCCACTGCCGATCAATACGCCCTTCATCCATTTTTCCTGCCTCGATAGGATTTCTCCCAACAAACCCCTTTCTTCGCCCACCATACCAAGTACTTCCTCGTTTGTTTTCTTCTCTGTCCACTTCACCTTCTCCATCCTTCTCCACACCCACATTTCAAAAGCCTCCAATCTACATCTATCCTCCTGCTTCAATGACCACGTTTCCGCGCCGTACATAGCTACGCTCCATATCAAGTTTTTATGATTCTTTTCTTAATATTCTTACTCAAATTCCCTGTCATCAACTCCCTCTTCCTTGTGAAAGCCTCTTTGCCTAGCGCAATTCTTCTCCTTACGTCCCTACTACTTTGACCGTGTTGGTCAAAAACACTTCCGAGATATGTAAACTGTTCTACCTGCTCTAGTGTTTGTCTTCCTATTTTAATGTTAAGCTTGGCCTTTTTCTTTCTAGAAAATCGCATAACCTTCGTTTTATTAATATTGATTCTCATCCCATACATGTCGCACTGAATTTCCAATTCACTCAGCAATGCTTACATGCCCTTGGCTGACTGACAAACTAAAGCTTGGTCATCAACCTCAAGCTTGGTCAGCAAACCTAACTGATTTTACGAATTCTCCGCCCACTTTCATTCCTACCTCCAGTTCTTCCCATGCCTCTTTAATCATTTCCTCTGTATACAGGTTGAACAGCAACGGTGATAATGGGCAACCCTGCCTTACACATCTTCCTAACACTGCCAAACTAGACTCCCCACTCGCACCTGAGCAGTCTGAGACATGTACAGGTTGCGGATTGGCCTCCTTTCCCTCCCATCTATTCCTATTTTCTGCAATTTATATATATATATATATATATATATATATATATATATATATATATATATATATTTCTGCAATTTATATATATATGTAGGAAATGAACAAGGGAATGATGAGGGGTGAGGAAGCCCCTTGTTCATTTCCTATTGGTCCCTTACCTCTCCTTCCCTTAACCCTGCCCCGCACATGTCCTCTCCGCTCTTCCCCGAGGACACCATTCTGATGACGACGGTCGAGCCGTCGAAAAGTCAAAACTACACAGGTGAGAGTCATTTCTTTGTGTTTCAATGTTTTAAAAAAGTACATCTGTGTTTATATATATATATATATATATATATATATATATATATATATATATATATATATATATATATATATATATATATATATATATATATATATACCAATATTTGTTCACATGGAAATAGATGGTAGGGAAAGGGAGAGGAAAACACAAAGGACGAACGCAGGAGAGGTGGCGAAGGTAAAATCGAGCAGATAAGAAGTGCAAAAATATTTTCTGGAACGGGACTTGACCGGAACACCGGATCTTTCCATTTGCCGGGCGGATTCTCTAACCACTTGTGCTATTGAGGAAACTTAATTTACTCTGAAATCTGTGGGTCTAAATGCAACCAAGAGCCCCGGATTTTTTTGCCAAGTGATGGCGTCAGGGGGCTGTTTTACCCACCAAAGGGGAAATAGACGACGCACGAGAGGGAAGTAGAGTAGGTAAGCAATCGTACAACACTATAAAGGATAGGAACAGTGCTTTTCATCGCCAATTTATAGTTTAGTGGTTTCTGGACCAAAGCGGTTAAGGTACTCGTAGTTTAGCGATAAGAAGGAAAATTTCATCAGGCAAGGCGCTTTCACAAAGAGGAGGGAATGGAGGACAGGGAAGTTGAGGAAGAATGATGAGAAACGCTACGTCAAAACTTATATGTGGAAAGTGGTTTTATGTGGTACGGGAAAATGATCGTTGAAGCAGGATGATTGGCATGAATTGAACTCTTTTGAAATTTGACTTTGGAGAAAAATTGGAAGAGTGAAATGTTTTCAAAGGAAGGCAAAACGTTAGTGCGACGCATGATGGGGGAGATGAAATATTTTTCAGAATACTATGAAGGAAGTAAGAAACATGGAAAAAGAGTGTTTTTTTGGTGAGACATTGAAGACCGTGATAAAACGGAGAGCGTTGGGTAAGCGAGGAAAGTGTAGAAAACGATCGGAATTTTGGATTAAGTTAAGGTAGGAAGATGTTGGCGCCATTGACAAAGAGCTTATCGTAGTTGGGTTCCGAGCTGCGTTTTGTTAAGAGAGGCAAAGAAAGGAAAACATGAATGGGATTAATGCGAACATCTTTACGAAGGTTGAAACTCATTAAGCATAAATTACATGGAATCCATATAAAAGAGGGAAAAGCACCATGAGGAAGAACGAGGGCCAAATATTTGGGTCTGTTGCCCTAATAAAGAAGCATGTCGGACGGAAGAATTCAACCACGCGCAGCACTTTATCGGCGTTATCAAATATAGGTCCTCATCAGCAGCTTACTTGGAATTGGAAACACTATACCCTAACTGAACCACTAGAAATATAAAGCGCCGAATAATAGCTTAAAGTATGGATAGAGGACATCAGTGCGACAGCAATTGTAATTGCTTAAATTATAAGTTGTAGAAATTTTACTCAACAATATCAGAGAAAAGGCTTCCATTTCTTTGGATTCAAGCCGAAGATATTTGTAAGCTCTTGGTTTCTTAGAAATACCTAGCCAATTAATTACCAATGGGGATATTTGATACTTCATACGCAACCCAAAACTGTGGATAGAGATTCAATTTGACAAGTTTAAAATATGATGTCTGAATATAAATGGTCATATTTAGATCATTAAACGTCAAGATATATTTTTGAAGGAAAATATCAGTAGCAGCGAAACCAAGAAATGTGCGGTCGCAGTTGGAACACGTAACGTAGCGGCATGGAAGCACTTTCACCACTTTCCTCAGCTATGATGTCGGAAGAATGATGGTCGAAAGGAAGGAAGAAAGGATGGATGGAGATGGAGTGGGGAGAGGAGGAATCTTGGGTGGGTGTGGAATGGGGGAGGGAGGCAAGAAGGGTAGGGGAAGCAGGGGGTGGCGGGAAGGGGGCATGGGGTGATATAAGACCCCGTTTTATGATCTGAGGAGGTCGTTTTCTAGAAAAGTGTGGAAATGCGTTGGGTTTGATGAGGAATCGTGCGTGTCAGGTAGTCACGTATCTGGTAAATGTGTATCCGTCATTTCCTCCCTCTAACGTCGTATCCCCCTCCAGTGCCCGCCCCGACCCCTCACCCCCTCTCCCTCAAAGTCGCCACCACCCTCTTCCACTCCCCTCGCTTTGTCCGTCGGAACCATTAAATAAAAAAGGAAAACAAATGGCATCCGAATTCCGCTCCATCTTTTCTGGCAATTTGGTGGCTATCGCCCGCACACGCAACGAATTGTGGCCTAAATTTTTCTCTGTCTCACCGTCTCGCATTCCACCCGCTGCTATTTATACATATATAGTATATATATATACGCTTACGCTTGTTCAAGCGATAGCTTATCGTAATTTCGGATAAATTGCACGAAAGTAACTAGATGCTTCGATAAGAGAGAAATGCGAGCGAAACGAGTAGATTAAATGGCTTTTAATCGCATCCTTTTTGCGTGTGCAATAAATTGCGGTTCATTCATCAAAGTGAAATGGAGAAACTAATCGCCAAGGACTTCATATGCAAAATAAAGGAAAAATTCTTTTTCAAGCGTATCCTGTAAATAAAGTAAATTCATGGGTCATTAATTTTCTCTTTGTTGCCATTTGCTACGAAAAATTGATCCATAGAATATAAATATTTGTTGCGGTAGCATATTTTTTAATAACTATATATTATATATCAAGGATCAAAAAGAGAGAAGCAACTATGCTAATTTTACTAATCAGCATGGTTAGTAAAATCATCATGATTATTTGACTACTTCAATGTTTAATTAACTGTATGAAATCAATCGGTCTTTTCAAAGTGCACATAACAAAATATTTTCGCCCGAGCGCATTGAAGAAGTGATAAAAATGTAAAATTTGAACGTTATTTGAAAAACCTTTGAAGATATTTCTGAGTAATTGCAATTTTAGGTGATAGGTACAGTACTCCCTTGCCTATAAAAATAATCCTGCAAATTATCGTGCTATTCTTATCACCTTGAATTCGGACGTGTGCTCTCTTTCATGAAGTCAAATGAGAGACAAAGTGTAATTTTAATGTGTTTACTTATTGTAACTAACGATTCACTCGCTATTAATGTGCCACTCATGCAGGATCATTTTATCAGGTGGGTTTTTGTGTAATTTTCATATTCATACAAGTCTGCAGTTATATACCTATGACAATTAAACTTATTTTTATTTTTTTTCGCCTGGTTTTCTTGTCTTAACTTTAATTCACATGCATCCATGTGAAAAGAGTTTGCACGTTTCCAGAGACTTTGTTTACAGATACTACGCGCTTAAGCGAATTGTGGTATCATCAGGTGCGATGCCTTGTACCTACATTACTGGAAAGATACTACTTTACTCTATACGCATAGGACAAATGGGTGGCGCCTACTATTACTTCAATGTTCTACAGACTTGTATTTTACTCATTCCCAAGAATTCCACCACTAAAAACGTGTGGAGCACGGTGTAAGATGTTGAATGGGCATTCCCCAGCGTATGACAGTGTAGGGTGTTAGCCGTGATACTGATTATAAATATCGATCTTGGAGCTAGAGGTATTTATGCGCATACAAATATTTTGCCAATATTAAGTTAAACTCCACCACTAAAACAATATAGATATTTAGAAACATTACTTAAGAAATATCTCCATGAGATAATGAAATTAGTACCCTCATATTAAATTTTTTTAAATAAAAATGCATACTTTCCATTAAAGCTGATTTATCCCTCCAGAATATACTCTAAAAATTTTTGTCTGGTAAAAACCTTTAAAAGCACAATCAAATCGATAAGAAACTGTAGCAGTATCTCCATTTTTCATGACTCCATACTTTTATATTGCAAAGAAACCCGTGTGTTCACAGCGGAGATGTTGTGACTTTATTGTGGCGCAATTTCATCTTTCTTCAGACATATGCATCGAATGGCACCCGGAAGAAGAAGCAGAAAAGTGTTTTAGTCCAAGACCCTGAATATAATAAAAATGTTTCGTCAAAGAGATTTGCCTTATTCCGCGCGGTGGGAAATGGATCCGAGGGTGGTGCACGGATGGTGACGCTCCCCTCAAGGCGCGCCCTCCGACCACATCCGCGCACCCATTCCTCTCTCCTTTGCTTTCCTTTGCGAAGGGGGAGGTCATTCTGCAGGGGGCGGTAGGACTGGTTTGGCCAGGGGATAGAATATAAGCACGTGCACGCCCCTGGGAGATTTTTATGATGCAAAGAAACCATAAAAAAAGATAAATGAAACAGAAAGAGAGACATAAATAATTTAAAGGTGACTGTTGGTGAATAGAGACGTGGACAGTCTTTTCATAACAAATTCTGTTCTCCCCGCCACCGAATTGCTGCTTCGACGTAAAATCTAATAACTGGAAGCATTGCGAAGAAAGAAAATAGTGTTTCAAAGTCAGGTATTGCATTATACATTTTTTGCACTTCAGCAATCAGTAATTCTCTTCTCTCTGTGGGTAGTCTAAACACGAATCTACGGCGAACGAAAATAATACGCACTCCTGCATATCTCAAGAAAACAATATATATATATATATATATATATATATATATATATATATATATATATATATATATATATGATCCAAGTGACTAATGAATGCGGGAGTGCGAATTATTTAAATAAATTTGGCGCTAAAAAATTTGGATCTGAATTCATTTAATGACTTCAGGTAGCTTAGAATTGAATCGTCTTTCTTCCAATGATTCCCACCCCAACTCCATAGGCATTTCAGCGACGCTATTCGCTTTATCGTAACATGTTTTTAACGAAACGGGCTGCCCGGCGGTTGAACCTTCACAATTTCTCGAATTTGGCCTTTTTCACTCGGATACTTTTTCACCCCATACCCTACATTCACATTCTAAATGAGGTATCACAAGGGCAAGGTAAGAACGTTTTTAGGCGATGGAGGCACTTCTTCCGGCAATGCGTCTGATAAATGTCAATTTTTTATACGCATGCCCGCAGACTTTACACATGAGGGTCCCTCAAGTTTAGTGTAACACCTAGGTATGTTGCTGCATCAACCACTTATAGGCCAAATACAACAAATTTGTTAACATATCCCGTAGAATATATGGCTGGGTAGGTTTCGTTTTCTCGGATTTCATCGCGTCGTTCTTAGATGCTGACAACAGTTTCGCCTAAGTTGCATTCGGCGTCTTCAGGTCGAAGACGAGGGACTCGGATTACCCACGATTAATTATAGAAGCAGTTGAGATCCAAAAACCCGGAGACAATTAACAGAGATGATGGCTACCATCTCCACCACAACGCGTGGAAGAGAATTCTCCGGAAAAGGACCAATCAGCGAGCAGCCACTAGACGGGACCACCTACATAAGGGTGGAAAAAATCCAAGTCCCTCATCTTCGACCTGAAGACGCCGAATGCAACTTCGGCGAAACTGTTGTCAGCATCTAAGAACGACGTGGTAAAACCCGAAACTGCAGAATCCTTCATATCCTGTAGACATTAAAAGGAATTAGCCACCAAACATTTCAATGCAATAGTTTCAAAGTGTAAAAATCATTCGCCTTGACTGGGATTCCAGTCCAGGCGAATGATTTTCACACTCTGAAACTGTTGCATTGAAATGAACATTAGCGAATGACTCCGTTAAAAGTGGCATTTTCTGCAGTTTATTTGGAATTGCACCGAACATTTATTAATATTAAATGAAAATTCTCATTTTGAACACCATTTAGTTATGCCATCTTGATCTTGTCCTAGAATTAAACGATCCTCATCCCCATATATATCCCGATAAATCATCGTATCATACGCAAATAGTAACATCCTACATCTACATCTACTTAATACCCCGCAAGCCGCCGCAAGGGCGTGTGGCGGGGGGTTAGAGGACACCACCCGTAATTTAGAAAAGAAAAAAAAACCGCATGCAAAAACCACAAAATCATACATCCACAAAAAAACATGGCATACATTCATGCGAGAACACTCACACCCCACACACATGTAAACACTCAAACTACCAACTAACATACGTATGCACCTACAAGTATACCTAACATATTTGCAATGTTTAATTTTGTCCCGAATTGTAAATTCAATGTTTTCATTATTTCTAAAGTAACTTCGGTTTCTTATTATTATGATTTCAGATTGTTCGGGGAAAAAATGAGTATTTGTATCTATCTGTACTGGAATCTATCTCCCTTAGTTTATCTTTGTGGTCTGAACTACCTAAGTAGTGTGGGGCCATTATAATTCCTTCAGTGTCATAGTTAAACTCGTTTTTTCTGAACCTTTCTAAAAGTCTAAGTCTCGCTTGTTCTCTCCGCACTTCAAGTGGTTCCCAGCCTAAATCCCCTAAGAGACCTGTCACACTTGTGCTCTTATCATAACAATTTTTAACGAATCTAGCGGATTTTCTCTGGACTTTATCTAATTCTTTTTGCCAAATTTTCTCCCACGGATCCCAAATACTTGCGGCATATTCCAAATGAGGTCTAACTAGAGCAAAATAACACCTCTCATTAACTTTCTCAATACATTTCCCCACCACCCGTTTTATGAAGCCAAGTTTCTTTAAAGCTGATCCGCATATTGTCCTGATATGTGCTCCCCATGAAAGGCGTGGTGTCAGAACAACCCCCAAATATTTAACTTGATTGGCCGTAGTCAATACTGAACCTCTATTTTGTAGTTTATATCCTGTTTCTCACTTCCTTTATTCCAAAATTTCAAAACTGCGCATTTATCTATATAAAGTATTCATCCCCGTTTATTACACCATTCTGAGATATTGTCTAAGTCTCTAGGGAGTAGCTCGCGATCTAGTTGGCTCCTTAATTTCAGTCCTTATCCTATATTTACTATTCATTACGCGGTTCACATCGTTAACAAAAATGAAAAAAATCAATGGCCCACTTACGCTGTCAGAAATAGCACCTTCAAAGATTACCCTCTATACCCGCTTTGAAGAAAAGTCTTCAACTTAATTTATCGCGCCCTTTTTTATTCCTGCGGCCTTAATTTTATGAATAAATTTACCTTATATAATGCCGAAAGCTCTAAAAAGATCGCATACACTTGCCTATCACTTTCACCCAGTAAAAGTAAAGTCATGTGTAAATAATCCTAATTGGGTCTCGAATGAGCGAGTTTTCTTGAATCCATGTTGATTTTAAATAAAAAATTATATATTATCAAAGCATCTCATTATGGAAGTGACAATCGTCCACTGTTATTCTTGCAATGTGCTCAGTATATATTGTTTCTTGGAGGTAAGCGGTGGCAACATCGTTCGTGAAAACGCTTTGGGAAAATTTATTTAGAATGTCATCTTTTCCCTCACAGTAAGATATTGTTACAATCTTTTTACAAAGCAAGCCATGGTTTTCTTTCCTCCTTTTTTCCCTAACATATGACCTTGAGGGTCAGTGTCCAATTACACGCATAGTACTTTAAGTTTAAATTTTTATAAGGTGCTACGTAATTATGTTTTCGTTTCAATTTTAGTGGATTTATACTTGTCCTATTACTCTTTTTTCTCCAATGATGATGTGTTCAAGCCTGATTTCTTTACCCTAGGGTGTAAGATTCTAATCTTTCGAAGGGATTTTCCAACGCACTTATTCTACTACTATGTGTGGTTCCGATTTGATTCAACCTACTTTTTAAGGACTCACACTGCAGTGTACATTCATTCAAAAATCCTTTCAACTTACATTCATGCAAATACATATACTATCAAATGACAAATAATTCCACCTTTGGAGTGCACTTGTCTGAGGAAACTCCACGTGATGTCCTTGCTCTATCTAATACTAAGTTATATAACCCAGATACGGTCATCCGTCATTTTCTTCTCATTCTATGCGCACTCTCCCATTTGCCATTGTACTCTTTAGAAGTTTCCCTAATTCTGAATACTTTGTAGTCAAACGATATGACGTCCTACACTGTATCTTCATCCTCACCCCATGTCGTGTGACGTCTAACTATTTGTAGCCTTAAACCCTTTGTTTGTGTCTCAAATTTCTATGTTCGGTTCCTACATAGCTAGCATACCGGTTCCAGGTCATGCAATGCGGCAGTGGGTATCTGCTGGTATAAATATGTAACTTTTGTTTAAAATCAACAGAGCTAAGCTCCGAGCCCTAAGACCTTGCTATCTTTTTAATCTAAGTTCCTTGTATTTTGCTAAAGTTTATGTAAATAGACTTTGATGAAGTAGATATACTTTGATGAAGCACTGTGAATGACTTGCAGAATTACTTGTGCTTTTTTAGCCGTTTCTTTGAAAGGCAGGAAAAACATCTTTTCCCTCCTATTTCGGGTCGATGAGTCGTCATATCCTCTGAAATCTTTTGCCAGTCATCAGTCTGGGTAAACGAGCCAATCACGCAATGCCCCCCATCCGCACCCTCGCCACCCGAAACCTTCCACCCTGAACGGTGCGATATGCCCTCACGACACCACCCCGCGCACACAGTGCCCCCCGTCACCCTAGCACCTATGAGGCACCCAGCCCACCTCTCCACGTCACCCCACAAACGCCCTTCACTTCTCTCCACGTCACCGCCTGACATGGCAAAACCATGACGCCACTGACTTCTTTCTCCCCCTTTCCCCCAACAAACACACACATTCGCGCAAAAGCACAAACCCCATATTAACTTGTACACCAGGGTTTTATCGTTTCTTGCAATCCTATCAATCCCTATAAACTTACTCCCATGTCAAAAAATTTCCATAATTTGGAAAGAGATATTAAATTACTCAATGAGAAATAGATACGTCAAATAGAGTGGAAGATTTTGCATATTGAAGAACAGAACTAATAGCGATATAGTTTCATGTGAGCGGAATAGATCCGGCGAAGAATGTTTTTTTATCAAGAGCTCTCATCATATCACTACCACCATTCAAGCCTGTCTTGGATATATGGACGATTTATTAAACAACTTACGTAGGGAATTTTAACGTAAACATCATCAGGTAGCGAATTACTTATAATAATGGGTATTGCATAATCTAGTCACTCACTTTATTTTTTACCATCGATTCCAGCGTACAGCTGGGGGGTTGGGCGTTGAAAGATAAATAGATATTTTTTTTCTTCATCGTGAGGGAGATTGAGGCTATGGAGTCTCTTCTGCCACCTTACCCCACGACACATATCTATAAGGTTAAAATAACTGATTAATTTTACAAAATACTCATTAGAAATAAAATTAATGCATACAGTATCTTAGGACTAACATACTGCAAAGCAATAAATTATTTTCCAAGTTCAATTCCGAGCTATGACACAATATATACACCACACACACACATATAGAATACATGCACATACCATACATACATATACCGATACAAGGAAACAATACTTGTAAAACAATATTCCTTGTCATCTCTAAAAACGTCAATAAAAAGTATGATGCTCCGGTGAAAGAAAAAAGGAAGTATCTCGAAGTCTGTTCACAATTGAAGTATTACTGGTTGCTTTGCTGTGAAATTAGTGATTTGAGAAGTGCGCGCTTGAATGATGGCAGAGAAGGTGCATTCGTTATAATGGGTGATAGCCGATTCCACTAACGACATACTGTGACTGCAAATAACTGGTTGTATGTTGTCGGTCTGTGATGAGTGATATCGAGTTAATCGAGTTTTACCTTTGATATTTATTTTTTCTAGTCTATGCAGACAATTGAAGACACTGGCAAAATACTGAGGGGTTTTATAGTTTAGTATTTGATAGAGTAAGGTTATCACGTATAGTATCCTGCGAGATTATAAAAATAGCCAGTTAAGTTGATCAATGTATTTTGTAATTTATTCTGCAATTTTCAAGTTGTGAATGAAGCGTACACGTTAGTTAAATGCCGTTTGGGGTTTCACGGACGGCTTGTTTAAAAGGTCTTGACACGCTATGTCACTATAATCAAAGTGATGAATAATGAGAGAAGAAATTATCTGCTTTTTTTAATGAGATGGGCATAACATTATGATATTTCCAAAGGGATTGATTGACAGTTCTGAAAGTTTTAAAACTTACAAATACCGTAAAAAGTTCGTAGAGCAACAAATAACGTAGGATTTCGAAGGGTGAGTGAGGGAAAACACAACGGAGGGGTGACACTTCCAAGAAGAAGTGGGAGACCCAGCGGAAATTCTGAGGAACCATCGTTTATGGAAGAGTATAACTTTCAGAGTTGTAGAAGAGATGGTAACGCCGAGTAGAGCCAAGGACAATTAAATGAAGTAAAATGTACGCTAGAGGTAGAAATAATGAAATTGGAAGATTTGAAACTTGAGATCGGAATACTATTTTCTTTGAGGCATACGGTGGATGTAGATACACAGGCTTAAGAGATTCAGGCGTGGCGAGGAATAAGTGAAATGCACGAAGTTTTGCATAAGATTGAATAATTTAGAAATATGTTAATTGAAAATCGAAATAAAAAGAAGGTAGAAAGAACAAAGTTAGTATTCATATAGCTATTCCGCCGGTATATACTTCCTTTGGAAGCAAGGTTGTTGGATATTTGAGATAATTTTTTTAAGGTTAAAGTTGCAATGCGGAATATTATGGCATTGAATGATTAAATCTTCATCGCCTCGAAGGGGATCCGTCCACGAAAGGGGCGTTGAGAGGGACCTAGGTCAATCGATTTAAATTAGTGAAGAGGAAATAAGGTAGAGTTGTAATTATGCCATCTCAGAGGGAGAGCGTTGACCAATCAGGGTAGGGGAAGGAAGGTAATAAGCTTCTTGGGCGGATTTAAGGTGGTTAATGTGAATGAATAACTGAGGAAGAAATCGCTAGATGGCCAGCCAGAAGAAGCAACCGAGCTGCTTAATTGTTTTAAGTCACCAAAAAGAACCCATCTTCAAAAGGTATTTCGCCAGGAAAACATTATTTTCATCATTGCCAGGGGAACATTATTGGTGATGTTGGTAATGGTTTCTTTCTATTCCTGAACGAAACCATTTCCTACATCATCAACACGCTAGTACCGGATGACACAGCAGAAAGTGAAACTGAAGAACAAAAAGTAATTAGGAGTGAAGCTAACCTCCCTTGCCTGCAAAGTACGGAGATAGACATAACCGATGAGGAAATGAGAACCGCGATTACAGAGATGAAAATGAAAAAGGCCCCAGGCGTTGAAGACATAAACGCTGAATTGATCAAAGCAGCCGAGCAGGTTATCCTCAACTATTTAACTAGATAGCTACAGGGCTGTTGCAGAAACAAATACTTCCTTGCGGCATGGAAAGAGGGTGTCCTATGCACCATCTTGAAATCTAAGGAAAAATACATCTCTGATTCTAAGGCATACAGACCCATAACACTACTACCCGAAATGGGGATAAATGTTCGAAAGAATCATCAAAATGGAAATTGAAGAAGCAGTTGGTGAAGAGGATCTACTCGACATAAGCCAATTTGAATTTTGAGGAGGCGGATCCACCGCAGCCGCGGCAATAAAACAGTTGCAAAAAATCAAAAATCCTAAATATAAGTGTAAGGTGGCCTTATTCATAGATTACAAAGCAGCATTCAATTCCTTATGGTGGCACTATTGCATAAACCAGCTCAAAAGTTATAAAATCCCGGAACCAATAGTAGAACTTATTAAAAATTTATTTCTTGAATAGATTTTTTCTTTCTTATACAAAATTATTTCTTTAATAGAACAACCAAATTACAACTAAATAATCTGGAAGTTGAAAAGAGCATTACAAAAGGGGCACCATAGGGATCCATACTCGGTCCTTTTTTTTGGAACATCTCCATGAACGATTTGCTGAATCAACCCCTCCCTGGAAACTACAGATGGACAGCCTACCCTAATGACGTTGTGATCACAATGCCTACAAATTCCAGGAGAGAAATAGAAAACATCGTAAATGAATGGTGCCATATAGTGGAGTCATGGAGTACGAAAGTGAAATTAAACATTTCTATTAATAAGACTAAGTACGTCGTATTCGGGAAAAATTGTCACGAAACCCTAATATAAAAATCTAAGGTCAACACATCAAAAGATCCTCCACGTTCAGATACCTGGGCATTGAATTTGACGACTGACTAACGTTCCAAGAACACGCAAATTACGCAGCAGGCAAGGTCAAGAAAATGTTTAACCGCTTAAGAAGGCTGTGTAGAAACAGATTTGGCACCACCACAAATAGCTTAAGAACTATATATATAACGGAGTCACCATCCCAATATTGGCATACGGCTACGAGGTGTGGGGAGAGAGGTTAAATTACAGCAGAATCCGGAGAAAACTGGAGGAGGCCCAAAGATCTTGCCTAATTGCAATATCCGGGAGCTACAATACGGTCTGTAATGAAGCTCTACAAATAATAACTGGGATACAGCCGATAACGTTCTCAATAGAGGAAAGAAGAATCAAGTCACGGATGAAGTAGATGGAAGAGGCTACTCTAGGGGATGCAGCTTTGTCTCGAGCTGAGAAATGGATCAGGAACAGGAATATAATTAGAGCATATTTCCTGGATAAATGGGAACGGGATGGGAAACTTTAGAAAAGGGGAAAACAACCAGACAATTTTTACCTAGCGTGAAGGAAAGAATGAAGATTAACTTTAAAACTTACAAAGGTATTACGCAAATTTTAACGGGGCACGGGGAGTTTAGATCATACCTCAAGAAAATAGGGAAAAAAGGAGGGGACGTGTGAATGCATGATGGAGGAAGATACGACAATACACAGAGAGTCCTTTATTACCCAATTTATGCCGAGGAAAGACGCGAACTGCAAGATATCCTTGGATATTTGCACAACGTCCAACAAATTGGGATATATCTACACGAGGAACCGATTAGGAAAATATTGGATAGCTTTATCAACAAAAGATAAAGTAAGAACGGGGAGAGCGACGGAAAGGAATGTCATGTAACTCATATTTTGTATTTTGTAAAATTAACGAAATTATATTGGGGGGTTAAAAATAAGGCACCCCAAAAAACTGAAATTGAAACAATACATTGCCCGATTCTGCTCGAACGGGCCTAATTATTATTATTATTGTCATCTACATTTACATAGAGTCCCGCAAGCCACCGCTAGGGGGCGTGGCTGGGGTTGTTAGGTCACCATGCGTAATTAAGAATAAAACTGGATGCAAAACCCAAATATTTATGACAATCTTCACACACAAAATCGTAAACATTCATATATAATTGCTTATAGCTTACACACATGTAAATACATATATTATCACATAACTAATGAACCCACGAATACGTCCACGCAAAACTTAATCTTATCCTGACCTGCAAATTAATGTCTTTAATATCTCTCTTGTGACTTAAATTTCTTATCACTATGGCTCCTGATTGTTCAGGGAAAGAATGAGTACCGGTATCCGTCTGTACTAGAATCTAGCTCCCTTATCCCACCTTTTTGGTGCGACCTACCCCAGCAGTATGGGGCCATTATAAAATACTTCAGTGTACTCGTTCTTTCTGAACCCTTCTTAAAGCCTATGTCTTTCTTGTTCTCCTCGCTTCTCAAGTGGCTCCCAACCCAATTCCCCCAAAAAGCCTGTTACACCCATCCTCCCACTTTAACAGCCCTTAACGAATCTCTTGGTTTTCATGGACTTTATCTGACTCCCTTTGCCAAATATTCTCCCTAGAATCACAAAGACTTGCGGTATGTTCCTAATAGGGACCAACTGGAGCAAAATAACAGATCTCTTTCACTCTCTGAAGACAATTCCCCACCAGCCGCTCGGTGATGCCGAGTTTTCTTAAAGCGGATCCGCAAACCGTCCCAAGATGCGCTCCTTATAAAAAGCGTGGAGTTAGAACTACCCCCAAATATTTAATATGACCGGGCGTAGTTAGCATTGAACCCTCTGCTTCACAATGTGTTACGTAACTTATCATTCACTGAGTCCCGGGGCTTATTGAACGAGATATAATTTGGGATGCATAAGGTATAATTTACATCGATTACTTTAAAAATGGTAATCTGTCAATAGTGAGCATTATATTGAGTTATTGGTGCTTTTGAAGGACGAAATTGCAAAACACGACCACAATAAAGAGGAAAAAATCATCTTTTATAATGACAATGCACCGTGCCACAAGTCAATTAAAAAAATGGCCAAATTGAACGAGTTTGGCTTGAATCTGCTTCCTTACTTACCATCTCTCCAGATCCAACCTCCAGCGACTACTGGCTGTTTGCTAATCTCAGAAAGATGCTCCAGAGAAAAGAATTCGGCTCGAATGAGGTAGTCATCGCTGCAAATGAAGCTTATTTTGAGGGCTAAGACAAATTGTTTCGCAAGCATGGTATCGAAAAGTTAGAAAGGCGTTGGAATGGTTATATAGCTCTTGAAGGTAATTATGTTGATGACTAAAAATGAATTTTGCGAAATAAATATTGTTTTCTTAGTTAGTCCCGGGACTTATTGAACGATGCCCGGGACTAATTGAGCGATGGGTTGTATCCTACTTCGCCACTTCCTTTGTTCCAAAAGTTAGGAACTCAGCATTTGTCTGTAATAAGCATAAATCCCCATTTATTGCACCATTCTGAGATATTACGTCTAAGTCTCTAGTGAGTAGCCCGCAATCTTATGGGCCCCTAATTTCCCTGTATACCACCGTGTCGTCAGTATAATAATCTGAAATACCCTACTAACGTGTGAGCTTAAGTCATTAACACTTCCCTGACGAACGCCCGAAGTTAATCTATATCCATTGAGTACAACCCATCGATGTTTGCGATTTCACAAGAAGTCTCTAATCCAATTAATAATTTACTCATTGATTCCATAGTATTTAAGTTTATGTAACAGCTTATTAAGAGGGACATTATCGAAGGCATTTTTGAAATATAGGAATTCTGCATCGACTTGTGTGTTGTTTTCTCCTGATCTAAGTATATCGTGAATGAAGAGACCAAGTTGTGTTTCGCAAGATCCGCTTTTTCCAAATCCGTGCTGGATGTGGCTCAATATTTTCCTTCTATCAAAAAATCTCATAATGTTACTGACAATAATGTGTTCTAATATTTTACAAGAGATCGATGCCAAGGGAATGGGTCGGTAATTGGTTGGTTTATCCCTTTCACCGCCTTTATTAATGGGAGTTATATGGGCAAGCTTCCAGTCGCGAGGCACTGAGCCTTCTTTTATCGATTTCATTTCTTTTAGCTATTGTTTCCGATTGGAATTCGACAGTAATGGATGCCAATTGCCATGATACCTATTGCATATAGAATGTAGGGACGTGATGGATAGCTCTCCGGGAGAGCCATTGAGCGTCACAACTAAGTTATTAATTTTCTCTATATTTTTTATGAGGATGAAGTTCTTGAGGGACAAGTTTTTGATTTATACTGCGGCATTTTTTCACGGTGGATGGGCTGATAATTCGAGGCTAAAGTAATCAATTTCACGGCACCTGCGTGAGGGAGTCCTGTTCAAACTTCCAATGAAGGTAAGAAATGTAGACAGGCAAAGCGCTCAATTCATCCAATAGTGGTTGAGGAAACCGAGCAATTAGCAAAAAGAACCTCCATCCCCCCGCAAGTGAAATGCCGGATCAGGGAAAAAAATAAATTCGATCAAATTAATAATTGGAAAGTAATTAAAATAACAACCTTGAAACCTTGGAGCTTAAATAACATTAACGGCACTATAATTCTATCATAGAAAGATGAGGCAAGTAAAAATATATTATACTCGTCATTTTTTTCATTACGTTCTTTTAATAATATTGGCCACCCTGTATTCGAATTAGGAAACTGATTTGAGCTAAGGAGTAAGTACGCAGAAAGAAGTTGATATATATCAATGCAATTTGCCGTTTTTAAGATACTGACAAGATATACGAGGGTAATCCGGAAAGTAGTACCCGTTCGTGCCGCATGAAGTGCTGACGACGCGAGTAGCCGCTGGACGAGGTCAGATAGCTTCAGTGGCTTGTCTGCCTTCTCTGAGCCAAGTTGCGTGACGCTAGCATTGCCTGTGTTGTTTCTGTGATTGTTTACAATGTTTAAAAAAATTGAGAACGCCGCCAGTTGTGAAGTGAGGGCAGTGATTAAATTCCTCAATGCAAGAAACGTTCGCCCATGTGATATTCATCGCCAATTAAAGGAGGTGTATGGGGACAATGTAATGGACGAGTCGTCTGTTCGGCGGTGGTGTCGCAACTTCAACATGGGGAGGGGGAACACACACGACGATGAGCGTTCGGAGAGACCGTCTGTCATTACAGACCAACTGGTGAGCTCAGTTGACGAATTCGTGAGGAACGATCGGCGCGTCACAATTGATGACATCTGTGAGCATTTTCCCAATGTTTCTCGAACAATTGTTCATGAAATTGTTAAACACCATCTGCATTATGCAAAAATTTGTGCAAGATGGGTCCCTCGCGTATCTCAATGAGCTGGCGGCGAAGGACTATGCAGCAGGAATACAGAAACTTGTCACACGTTATGACAAATGCCTTAATTTGCTTGGAGATTATGTTGAGAAGTAGTTTAAAGTATCCTCTTTCAAATAAAATTTTTTATATTTGTTAATATTTACTTTTGTGTCTTTATTTCACGAACGGGTACTACTTTCCGGATGACCCTCGTATGTAACAGCGCGCGAATTTTTAAGGGCACTGTAGTAACCAAAACAACGTTTATAATTTAATGATTTCGACATGCAAAACTTTCTTCAATATTTGGAGTAATTTATCTTTGCGCGGAGCGGAATGTAACCATGTTCTTCAAAATTCATGCAATAAAGCGATTCAGGTTTTCTTTTACAGAAATACATCTGAGAAGCCTTAGTTAATTGATTAAATTCCTTACCCAGAGAAAATAAAGTTAAAAATACTTGTACTATGCGCAACAAGAAATTTCCGCGATAACGTGAACCCAACGAACGAATCACATAATGCGCTTCAGTGAAAGAGATTCATGTTTACTCACTCGATTGGCACTTTTTTAACACCTGACCGTAGATATTCCCCTTTGAGACCCTCTTATGGATTAGGTTTTCCCGTAGAAATTGACAAAACGCTTATGAATAACTTTCGTAGCCAGGCACTCATGCAATGCGGATCACTGAGTATTTTATGTCCGAAAATCGGCGATAACCCATGAGGCACACCACTTCGAAAGGGTCGTGGTCCCGAAAAAAAATCTATCGCGGTCAGAGACAAGGAGATTTTGAAGGAGGGAAAGACAGATCAGGGCTACCAGAGGCGAGGAGGGCCTTGGGCGGGACCCTGCTTACGTGAAGGACGAGGTAGGGCGAGCAGAGTGCGCCAGGGGAAGGAGGAGGGGATGGGAAGGGGCCGGTTGGTACCTCACGCCCGGGACGGGTGAATGGGAGATGGAGGGAGCTGGGGAGGGGGATTTCCAAGGGAGGGAGCGACGTTGGGGAGAAAGGGATCGGTGGGGCGAGGGCGGTTTCATTCGGACGTGAAGGAGAAGAAACGAGGGAGGTGGGAAGAAGGATATGCTGAGGGATAAAAAAAGGTACCGGGTGGGAAGTAGGGTGTTGCGGGGGTTTGGGCGGGAAAGGGACCCCCCTCTTTCCTATTGCTGGTTGCATGGAGGCGAAGGGCACCCAAGGCCAGGGGGGGGATTTGGAGACGCCGAGGAGCGGCATCAGGTGGGAGTAACTTTCGTTTATGATCTTCACTTTGGGGAGGCGCGGGGGGAATAATGGCCGGAGGAAGGAGATCCGCACGTGACAGTTGGATGTCGTACATAAAGAGAAGAAAGGGCGAGCGGAGTGGAAATGAAGCGGCGGGGGGTCGAGGAAAGAGTGCGTGAAAAGGAGGGATTGGCGGAAAATGAAGAATGCCAGCCAGAAAGATGGGTGAAAATCGCGAGGAGGGCACCTACGCCGACTGGTATTAACGTGGTCTTATTTATGTCGCGTATACGCACTGTATTATCGAAACGGATGGGCAGGGTATCAACAAAATACTTCGCAATTTCAATGAAAGGCAAAAAGGGTGGAGGACACTAGTAAGAAGATTGTGATGCTGATTGGACGAATCGCAGGGCTTGACCATTTACCGAATACTTTCGTTGAAGGAACCAACGAAGGGGTGGATTTCAATTTATTTATGTCGCGGATAAATAAGGATATTCAAGAAATGGGAAACTGCCTAAGGAACAAATTAATTATCTGAATGCAACTGGATATAGTTTTATAGAAGGATCTTGAAATCAAATGTTGAGGTTAAAATCCGATTCAGTTATTTTGACATGATGTTTTGTGAGTTGTTAATACCACGATGTTGGTGCTGCAAAAGGGATATTTATAACACCTCTGCCTAAAGTATCCACGGCAGGGCATAGTAATTCTCTTTCAAATTTCTATCCACTAGCGCATTTCACTTCTCTTAATAATATAAATGGTTTGTTTGTAAAGTATCTGTAACACTTTTTCCCTGACGTGATCGTAAAAAGCTGAATTCCGACTTTCGTTGAAGTATGCGCATGAGCGCAGATATTATTATTGGTATCGCTAAGATGAGAGTGCACACCATTTTCACTGAAAGTTTGGCAGTGCGAAAGATCTGCGCTAAAATTGTACCGAAGACCTTGACGAACGGCCAAGAACATAGTCGAGTGTCTGCTTGCAAAGACCTTCTGCAATGGCATTGCGACGATTTCCCAATCTCCTCGCAGTGTCTACTTGACACTAGCACACTATTTTCCATTCCCAAAATCGAAATCCTCCTTCAAAGTACACCACTATGGGACCCTTAGTGCCATCAAAGAAGCCTGTACTCATACTCATAAAGACCTTTTGGAATCCGCCTACCTAGGAACCTTCAAGTCGTGGAAAAAGCCCCTGGGAAAAGTGTTCCCACGCTTAAGGGATGTACTTCGAAGAGTTTTGAGTTACTGTAGCAATATCTAGAATATATCTTTTTTTTAAACTTTCCCGATACTTTTTATGCAAACCAAGTATAATATTCATTCACTTCCTCTCTCCGCTATGAGTGTGAGATCAGTGCATTTTCTTGAATGGTTATTGGTTCCCTTATGTATATGCCCTCTAATTTTATTATTGCTGTAATCAAAGTATTGGATATAAATTGAAGAATTCTGTAGTTATCCCCTCAAACAGAGGTTATTGAGTCCGCTTATAATAAGAAGGAAACATGCATTCACTCTCTCGTTTCAAGGCTATTAACTTCGTGCTTTCACTTGAAGTTTGATTCCCCTCTTTCGTCGTTGGCTCCAACGGTGAACTTCGACGGAAGCTGGCAACTTAGCGATACATAAAATTTATGTTAGCGAAATATGAAATTGAGAATTTCAAAGAAGGAAGTTTCAAAGTCCATTAATTCTGCAAATTTATAGGAAGGTCAATATTCCCAAAAGATCTTATCAATCACCAAAGCATTTTCTGACAGTCCAATTTACAGATTTTTACCCATTCTCCACTGCCAATGAGAGCGGATTCTGGAGAGAGAAGGAAAAATCAAAGCAACTAAAAAAGTGGGTATTGCACTTCTCGCAAAACAATAATTCTACTTCACATGCTATGACATCAATATTTGTATTTCCTCAAAATAATGTCATCCATTGCTAATCGTAAATTCTCACGATTCCGTGACACAAAAAATCGAAGGGCAGTGATGTTATTTTCGGAAATTCCAGTTTTAGATCAGGTGCATAAAATATAAATCATATGTTTGAATATAATGAAATTCCATAATATTTTAGGCTTAAACTCTTCTTAACTTTACCATAAATATCCAACACATTTAATTCTAAAATGTGGTAATTAAGAAATGTGTTCTTCACCCGCGCATTTTGGCGAAATGGTAGTCAATTTGAAGAGCATCAGGCGGAGTTATAACTTTTAATCTAAGCATTTCTTCCTTCTAGTTAGAGGCACATATAAACTTACTTTGCGCTTTTTCTCTCTTACCTTTTTCAGTTGGATGAAGTTAGGATAAAAAGGCCCATTTAAAGTAATTTCAGGAAGCTTATTCACTTATACTCATTTGAAGTCGAATAACGCTAGGTATTCCGGAAGTTTCATCCAAAGCATCTTTCAAAAGATGGCAGCTCATCGGAAATATTAATGATTTCCGCTTTTACGTTACCCTTCCCTCACTTATTCCTTGGAGTAGAACATTTTTAACCCGGTTTCCATTTAAAATGAGGTATAAGTGGAAACTCTATTGAGAGGGAAACACATTTTATAGTATTAAATTTACATATAAAAAATCTTAAGTTACATTTTACAATATTAAAAAATATGCACGCTCTTACCCTTACATATCAAATTTTATGGTACAAACTGATTTAGTTTTTTTTTAAATTACCCAAGAAGAAGGCCAAGGGATGTAGTAGTACATGGCACAAATAAAGAAGAAAGTACATTGCCAAAATACCAGAACGTAAGCCAATTAGGATTAAATAGGGTAGGATGGAGTTCTGCAGTCCACCAATCTTGATTGAATGATCAATGATGATGACTGATTAGATTATTTACGAGAAATGGAAATGCTGTATTATAATTCTCCGGAAGTTGATAGAACCAACAGCCTAAGCATTCTTCCTCTTGTAGTGAAGGGGAAAATGAGACCTTGGTTCATGACTATTGTTTATTGCAATGGTTGATACCTTCCCCTGTCAAACATTCAAGCGCACAGGTAAGCAATTCTCTATCTAATAATTTTTTTTCAGTGTGTTTTAAATAAATAATAAAAAAGGATCCTATCTAGAATTCTTTTTTCTCAAGCACTTAAAATTTCCCCCGTAGTGACAGTAAAATTCCAGAATTACTCTCTAATTTGATCTAATTCTATAAATTTTCTCCATCAATATAAGAAATATCTTCAATCGGTAGCATGATAAATTCTATGCTTTAACAAATACGAGTATATAGGTACAATAAATTTAACAAATAACAATTTTTTTTTCAAATTTCATTTATGCATTGAAATGACCAAAGATAAGAAAATTTATATCCCTAGAGCATTTCTCATAGAATACTGTCCCTGAAAAAGTGAAAAGAATTGGTTTTTTTGGAATCACTTCCCTGTAGATTGGCTTTATTTTAATTTTACGCATCAATTTCATCATTATATTACTTTATTTTTTAAATATCATGACGGTAGAATCGTCTCTTCAAAAAAATCGATCATAGCAATTTCGTGGTTTGAGATTCTATTGACAAATATCTATAATGCGGAAAAACTGGAAAATAGAGATGTATATCAAGCAGCTATTTCTCTGTTTATTCCTGTAGTAATTCTTCGCTAAATGTAAAAAAGGGGGATATATATGAAATATAACTATTTATATATTCTTTAAAATACAATGATGCGGTCAGTGCTCACGTACAATATATTTTATTCGGTTGTCTTGGAAACGCAGCTACCTTAAAATATCAATAATTTCGTTTTTTGTCCAGCGAAACGATAAAAAAATTTGATATTGATCCCCAAACTCATAGTACTAATTTTCTTGTAAACTTATGCCAAAAAATTGCTTTCTCTAGCAAAAATTGCACCCTTAACGAGCGATATTAAATATTAGCTGCGCTAAAAAAGTTATGTGAATGTAAGATAGGAGTCGAATTGTTCTCATGAAATGAACTTCCTCAAAGTTGAGCCAGACACCATCGAATACATTCATTAATGCTATTGGAAGAAAAATTGCTACCAACACAAAATTATGCCTGCTTGTACCCCGATTAAACCGCTTGTGTGCCTACTCATCCCAAGAGATATCGGAAATTTAAAATAACTATGATAATAATTTTTTCCCTGCAAGATTATTCTGCTTCTTCGGTTCATTTTTGATTCTGCTAAAAGCGGAATTCGGTTCTATAAGCCTTGCAGGTCCAGGTTTCACTTCTTGGAATCAATTCACAGGTACTGTATACTCACCAAGTGAAAGAGAGACCGTACTTATTTACAGTGTTTATTTGGCCTTGTTCACCGGTTTTCACCGTGATACGGCATAATAAGGTCCAAATTTGTAATAAAACCATTGGATCCATGTGTACTTCACATTTATATTACTACCCATTTGTATTTGTTAATTCCGTGTCATGGTGAAACGCAATGTGTCAAACCAAATAAACATGTTCCTTCATTCATTTGATGATTATTGTCCTGTTTATCACGAAATTATTTACGTATGACCAAATATATGTATTAATGGTAGATATATTGAATGTGTAAAAGAGTCAGTATCTTTATCTTATGGACAACAATAAAACACCGCATCTTGTCTGACTAGTTATTGCATTTAACCGTAAGCAGCATCAACTATTGCGCCAAAACTACATAGATTATGTCTACCAATATTTTATTGTCACGGTCTGAGTTTGTTTTCCACTATTAAAAAAAATTCAAATCGATATTAGTTTTTTTTGTTACTAGATTTTCAATTACATTACGATCCATAAATAAGAAGCAGATAAATAGTCGAGAACTAATGTTTTTTAAGGGATGATAGAAAATATCTCGATAATGTGTACAATATCTAAATGTACAATGTGTGAAAATATCTATTTCGATAATGCGTACAAAATATCTAAATATAATAATTTAACCTCACCCGGCTAAAAAATGAACAAAGCACCATATCCTATTATGCCAAAAATAATAACCAGGAAACTTGGTTTAATTGATATGTTGACTCACCACGGGTTTACTTATCCATTGTCGTTTACCTGCAAGGCGTGAATTTGCCGGCAATAATGAGAGGAGAAATATTCCCTCAGGATTTATTAAGTAAAAGTTCTATTGTTAAAAAAATGAATCGGTCGTTCAGTAGCAGTTATTGCTTACTCAGTGCTTGGAGAAAAATGTGTCTTATTCCATAAAATGACCACGGGCAATTAAATCCACATTGCTTTTTGCACACCACTTTCCTGCTTGTCGCTTAGCGGAATGGGCTGGGAGGGCACAAGACCGACTCTAACAGTCGGATTCCTTAATATACATTTTTTTACATTCAGAAAAATAGAAAAATTGAAGAATTTGTGTGACATATTTCAATTGGAAAAACTGTGAACTAGTTGCTCTACACTAAATTCATTGAAATTATGAAAACTATATTCCTAAATGCAGGCAAGGAAACCTAGTATTCAAGTTTATTTAAGGGTATATTAATATGGAACTCGTAAGAGATAAAATATTATAGCGGATGAAATAATTTTACCCTAATTTTATGTTGTTTAACAAAGAATAATTCAGCCGTAAAACACTTAAAAACTAATGCGACTGAAGACTATTAAAAACACCCTTGTTTATTTACTGTTAATAGCCTCCAACGAGGAAGAAATGTTTCCATAATAGAGTTCAGCGAAGAAATATTTTATTCCATATATTAAATATTTATATGGAAGAAAAATTTTCTTCTTTTAATTTCACCTTTTGCCTACCTTGGACACAATATTATGTTAATTGGAAGAAGTAATAGGAACTAAAAAGCGAGCCATAATCGAGTAATAAAAATTGTTTAGTCGGGGACATGTATCCCACTTATGATGGAATTAGTTCCAATAAAGTGCCTGCCACTCCAAAAACTCATTCGTTGCATGATTTCGTTTCATTTATTATTTCTTGCCTAACAAAATAGTCTCATCGCCGCGATTAAGAACAAAACGGTTTTCAAAACAGAGGCGTACCCTCAGAAATTCAGCCGGAGGAATTACGAGGGTCATCCGGAAAGTAGTACCCGTTCGTGAAATAAAGACACAAAAGTAAATATTAACAAACATAAAAAATTTTATTTGAAAGAGGATACTTTAAACTACTTCTCAACATAATCTCCAAGCAAATTAAGGCATTTGTCATAACGTGTGACAAGTTTCTGTATTCCTGCTGCATAGTCCTTCGCCGCCAGCTCATTGAGATACGCGAGGGACCCATCTTGCACAAATTTTTGCATAATGCAGATGGTGTTTAACAATTTCATGAACAATTGTTCGAGAAACATTGGGAAAATGCTCACAGATGTCATCAATTGTGACGCGCCGATCGTTCCTCACGAATTCGTCAACTGAGCTCACCAGTTGGTCTGTAATGACAGACGGTCTCTCCGAACGCTCATCGTCGTGTGTGTTCCCCCTCCCCATGTTGAAGTTGCGACACCACCGCCGAACAGACGACTCGTCCATTACATTGTCCCCATACACCTCCTTTAATTGGCGATGAATATCACATGGGCGAACGTTTCTTGCATTGAGGAATTTAATCACTGCCCTCACTTCACAACTGGCGGCGTTCTCAATTTTTTTAAACATTGTAAACAATCACAGAAACAACACAGGCAATGCTAGCGTCACGCAACTTGGCTCAGAGAAGGCAGACAAGCCACTGAAGCTATCTGACCTCGTCCAGCGGCTACTCGCGTCGTCAGCACTCCATGCGGCACGAACGGGTACTACTTTCCGGATGACCCTCGTACGAGGCAAGGAGCGTGGTCGAGGCGGAACATTATCTAAACGCTACCAACGGACACTCCTCACGCCACAACGGCATACGAGGAGCGAAATAGGTAGACTTCCAGGGAGGAAGGGAGTGCGGGTGGGGAAGGGAGAGCTATCGCGACGGATTCTTAAGCAGGCGAGGGGAGGGAAAGGCCGAGGGAAAGTTTGGAAGGCAGAACCAAAAAGAAAACAGTAGGATTTATCGCGCTTGAGCCTCGTACGATCCAAAGAATTTGAGAACGCTTGAAGGGGGTGGGGGTCCGGTTGGAGAAGGTGCAGTTGTGAGGATACGGAAGATATTTTGAGGCTACCAACTCCTCCTTCCCCTTCCTACGCACATAAGCGACGTAAAGTGACCATTAGGTGTGCACGAGGAGGAATGAATGGTAATGGCACGATGGAAATGCATCAAGTGAAGGAAGGGAGCAGTGGCGGGTCGTAGTGATGGAAAAATAAACTATTGTGGATTTCGTGAGGGAAAACGGAAGGGAAATGCTAAGGGAAGGATTTTTTTTCCGGAAACGGGGAGAGCGAAGTTGGCAGCCTAGCCCTCACTCACCCAAAGACCGATCGCCCTGAGTCCCATCGCGAAAGAGACCACCCGCCCCATTCCCCCCCACGCCCCGCGCCCCTTAAGCAGCCCCCCTCATCTCCTGGCCCAGCTAGAGAGCAGGGACATTCCGCCCCCCCCTCTTACCCCTTCCCTCTCTTCCGGCGAGGGCGCGTTGGCATACTTAAGACCCTTGCGTGATCGTCATTTTTATGGGACTGCAAACGCGATGCTGTAATTTGAGACGCGATAGAATATAAAATATTAAATGAAAGAGGGAAAGAGTGACCGTCCGTGGAGGAAACCTATGGTCATTACGTGATTGCCCTCTCTCTCTCCCGCTTCGAGCAAAAAAACGGCACTCATCTCACGTCTTATCGCAACTGTTCAGAAAATGGAGGCCTTCCCTCTCCCTTTCTCCAACACAAGGGCGGGGGTTGGTAGATCAACGGAGACAGTTCAAGCCTCGTGCTTTGGAACTCGTGACCCTACTTGCTTCTTAAGATATTCAGGAGGTATTTACTCCATTTGTTAGAGCTGGTAAATCGTTTTTACTTCATGTATACCAACTGAAACCTATTTGAATTTTAAAAGAGACTTATAATACACAACATATATATGAAGTTGATTTGGTTAGATTAAATTTAAAAGTTGGGTGTCAATTCAAATTTGGAAAAAAATAAAATACGTGCACTTACTCATTTCGGCGAAATTTTCCTAAAGAAAATCACTTAGAGACCAATTATCCGACTTAATTTTATAATTATTCACTCACAAATAATGAGATGAACATATTTCAACTAACCTAAAACCCAAACGTCAGTTGAGAGATGATTTCAGCTTGGTTGAGTGATAATATACAGCGAGTTGAGCGATAATATACACCATATAGCGATTTTCAAGGATAGGTTTCTTAGACATGTGTTTGGAGGTTGTCTCTACATTTCTTTTACAGAGTTGCCTGTAAGTTACATGCAGCATAAAACTGAAATGCTTGTTTGAACACCTATTTCCTAGTCAACTTTTTGGCCATCAAAATGCATAGAAATATGATAACTACGCTCAAATACTAATGAAATACATTGCAATTTTTTTACAGAACTAATAAAGAGGCTGGGAATGTTTTCCAAATTTTCAAGAAATTTTGTCTTGAAATAATGTTAATGAGGAGAAATGGAGGAAGTTATTATCATAATATTATTAATTTAACGGATTTCTGATAAATTAAACTTATTTTCACCCCCGTGCTCATTGTATATTTAAAGCGAGCATCTTATATCCTCATTCGTTGCCAAGCAAAATATATTTATCAACGCAGAGAAAACCGTTATTTAAGGGCATGAATTTTACCCCGTGTTATCCAAACCAATTTTGATTTTGAAGGCAAGTACAGGGCTAAGTCTCGTACTAAGAAGCTCGGGCGTCTCGGGTGGGGACCTCAAGTTTCATGACTTGTTTCAAGTAATTAATGTTTCCTCCTTTTTGTTCTCCTAATTTGCAATACCTTTATAGATTTAGGGGAGGTAACTTAAATGTTAGTAGATACCGTCACCTATGGCTATACTCATTTTTCCCCTTCTTCTTAATAATAGGCAAGCTCCTCTGGCGGCTAGAATGGAGACTTGTCTTAAACTGGGGTTTAGCGCTAACAAGTGCATGCGTGTACACGCTTGGAGACTTCTTTAGTTCCTATTTAGTTGACCGCCTCGCTTATGGTTTTAGAAGATTTATGGTAGAATTTTATCTTCTTTTGCCCCTTCATCTCCCTTAATACTTGCCCATTCCTTCAGGTGCTTTTACTCTCTACCACACCTTTTTAGTGGATAGACTGATTGATGCGTATGCAGCTGTAAAAGACTTATAAAGGGAGAGATATTTGCACAATAACATAGGGTATTTTTAAGGGAGATCAGTTTCTTTCACTGTACCAACAACCGGTTTCCCACGAATACCAGTAATCATGAAATGAAATACTTAGAATTTTTATGGGGTTGCCCATTGACACGGAATCCGAGCCCCCTAATTATTATTAGCCCAATTATCTCTACCACTTGCAATTCCTCATATGTTCCCTAAAGAAATGATGGACATTTTTGTGCGTGAATTTTTATGATCTTAAAACGGATTCCATTCACGAATCACAGAGATTAGTTAAGAGGCTGGCAATTTCTAAATAACCATTTTTTATGAGTACTCCTCAAATTAAATAATCTCTCCAAAATTTTAGTTTCCGCATCTCCAAAATTCGACGACTCCCGAATTCAATCAGGAGAGAGGAAGGGAAGGGAAGCTAGATGAAAATCCCTCGCATAAGTATTCCGTTTCCTCCGCCCCCTTCGCCCCTCTCCCGCCCCCGATTCCGGTCCCCCGCAGCCCAGATGGCCTCAGACATTTCATAACGCCCCCGATGAAACCCCTCGCCCCTTGTCAGAAGCCCCCTCCCCTCCCGCTTTATCCCTCCTAATGCTTCTCCGCCCTGCGCGTCCTTATTCCTCGTCCCCTTCTCAAATACGACCGACGACTCCTCTTCCTCCCTTTCCCTTTTCACGGAGGTGACAAATGTGAGGGTCCCACGCCACTGTTCGCCATTACTACGCTCTCCACTCCTATCCACGGCGGTCGACATGCGTCGTTTGTTACGTGCCCTCCTAGGTCGCGTTCCTATTCCTAAACCCCCTGCACACGGCGAACACCCCGCCCCCCACCCGCCCGCCATTCGCGCCTCCCCCCTCCACCCCCAGAAATTCACCCCCGACTCCATCGATCGTAACTTCTCTGGCGCGTTTTAATTCTCTCCGTTCGACCCGCGCCGGCGTCCTCTAGATGGGAGGGGGCGGGAGGAGAGGGTGTTGGAGAGGGTGGTGGAGAGGGGGAGGACGGAATCGGAACATGAATTTTAAGGTGAGTGCGGCGGGGGAAGGGAAATAAAGCTGTAATCTCCGCAGAGTGCAATGGTAATTTTTGCGTTTTTACAGTTCCGAGACGAAGTTGGCCGTCATGCATGTTCCGCGAGATTATGAATACATTTAATGACGCTGGCTAAAATTGCAAGACTTCTCAAAATTATCTGTTGAATTGTTCTAAAGCGGTTTTATCTTTCAATCGATTTAAAATCATACACTTCATATTAAATCTTCATAGGCATTCATAACTTTTCCATAATCATTAATTATTAGAATAGGTAAGAGCTGCGTAAAAAAGGAATATTAATAAAATATGTATGTATTATTTACTTGATAATTATATATATTAATTATTTAATAATTATATATATATATATATATATATACATTTAAATACGTTAGGTTTCTAAACGTATATGAATATACGGTATGTTAATTTTCATCAAAATAAAAAATTTTATTCTAAAATTATTTACAAAAGAAATATGTCAATTATATCTACTCATACTCACCATTCTCACGATATAGTGAATTTTTAATTGGTTACCCGTAAACACGGAACGTTATTGCATAGAAACGAAACGGGAACCTTAATGCCTAAGGCAACTTTAAGATGCTTGCAATGACATCCTCACAATATGGAGTACCACACGCAAATTTAAAGAAACTGGTTAAAATTTATTTTTTTTCACGTATGCTTGAAATTGAAAAACATATTTTTAACCACCACAAAGAAAAGAATTTCCATCAACCATTTAAAGTAAAATTTCAGCTGAGGAAAATGTCATCTAACTTTTATATCAAATTGAATACATTTAAATATAAAACTTTCACGTGAATTACGGTTTGTTCATAATCATATAGCTAAAAAATGTTTATGGTCATTAACAAATCATAAAATCAAAGTAAAATACTTGAGGACAAAAACAAGAGCAGGAAGAAGAATTTACCAATCTCGGAAGTGATATGAACCAATGTGGTCCAAGTACAAGTAGCAGGGGAATGGGAAGAATAATTTCATTAAAAACCAAGTTTTATCAAGATGGAAGAATTGCAGATTAAGGAATGGGACGTTGAGTAAGGAGGTTGAGAAAATATGAAACATTTAGTATGGAGCGTCATTTTGTACGGCTTGAAAACTTAGTCGTTAGATCAAGGTGATGGGTATAGATTGGAGGCTTTTGCAATATGGATGTTTAGAAGGATGGAATAAGTGAAATGAAGAGATAGTAAATCAATCAAAGTATGAGGCATGATCTACGAGGAAAGAGCGTGGTTGGGTGAAGTGTATAGGAGGCAGGACAAATGGATGCAGAAAATTGATGCAGAGTGGTAATGAAATGCTGAATGCTGTGATAGAAGCACATTGGGGCGTTAGGCAAACGAGGAAGAGATTAGGAATATTGGATGGTATGAAAGGAGAAGGAGAATAAGGAATTCGAGAACAGTTAATTATAGTATGGGGAGTCAGGTTTTGCTTTGTTGGACGAAGATATAAGATTCAGGAATGTACAGCCTTCGCCCATCCAAATGCAGCCTTAAATGGAAACTACCACATTATAAGGGAAAAAAGTTGGAAAATTACGTAAATGGAACGGGATTTCTACATAATTCTATGGAAGAAAAGAGAACAATGAGTATAATACTTAAGCTCTACCAATATGCTACAAACTCCAAGTGAGTTTTAGAATGTTAATCCATTTTATTCGGTAAACTACTACCTTTTAATCGTTTATCATAAAATTTGTTGGAATTGCCGGTGGAATTGGGCAGCAAGACGAGCCTTCTTCTCACTCCGATTGTACGCATTTTCACTCCAGTCGTCAATAGTAAGCGGAGGGGAGGGAACAGTGCCACCCCTCCTCGTCCAACTTCCTCCATGAGGTCCTTCCTCCCCCCCGGCCGCCTGCCCCCTCCTCTGCCACCGTGCAGTGTTTCCGTGACGCTTCTGTAGAGAAAAGCGTTTTTCTTCGGAAGGCAATAATAGTAAGAAGTCACAAAGAACTCTCCTTCCGCCCCTCCGACAGGTTCTCCATTGCGTCACAACATTGCCTCATCCCCGTTCACCTCTTCAATCCCCCGTAACATTCTCCGTGCTTCGCGGCCGAACGGGAATCGCATTAGTGGCGAAGAGAGGGGTGAGGGATGTGTCGGCTGTATCGAGGGTCGCGTGTCTACAGTGTTGGTGTACCTACATGTATGTATATGAATATACACACATATGCATTAAAATTTAAATGATTAAACAAAAAAAATGCTTTTAACATAAATATGAATGTACTAATGATGTGGACGCATTCACGAGAGCAATATAACATTTTGATGGCACAATTGAACACAGCTATAAGGCCGAAAGTTTAAGCTTTCTGAAATATTGGTATCCTTTTACGTTATCTCTTTGTATCTGTATAGTCATTATTTATTGCGCCGTGTTATAATATATGTATATATATATAATTATATATATGTATATATATGTATATATATATATATGTATATACATATATATATATATATATATATATCTATATATATATATATATAGATATATATATATATATATATATATATATATATATATATATATATATATATATATATATATATATATATATATATGACTGATGGTTGAGGCCGAGACTTTGTGGAAATCCATTGCGAACAGGAGTTTCAGAAATAACTTTGCAGCTTCCACATAAAATAACTTATTTATTTTCTACTAGTTTCGCTACACTGTAGCATCTTCAGATCTTCAGGAACGTACGTAGGGAGGTACGTTCCTGAAGATGCTACAGTGTAGCGAAACTAGTAGAAAATAAATAAGTTATTTTATGTGGAAGCTGCAAAGTTATTTCTGAAACTCCTGTATATATATATATATATATATATATATATATATATATATATATATATATATATATATATATATATATATATATAGATGATTTCGTCGACGTAACACGGAAGTGCCGAATAATGAATTGGACAGCATCAAACAATATAGAAGCACATGAAAAAATCACTCACACGTTATTTCTTGATCATTTCGACGGAATTATGTTCCGTCATCGAAAGATCTTCCGATGAAGACGGAGCAAAATTTCGTCGAAATGATCAAGAAATAACGTGTGAGTGATCTTTTTATGTGTTTCTATATTGTTTGTTTCTGTCCAATATATATATATATATATATATATATATATATATATATATATATATATATATATATATATATATATATATATATATATATATATATATATATATATATATATATATATATAACGATTGTACGGAAAAACTCACACGAGCGGCACAATAATGGGCTGACACAATATAACACAAATAGAAAAGAATAGACACATTTAAAAGAACACTCACACGGTAAATTGTTCGAGCTTTCGGCCCTCTCAGAGGCCTTCTTCAAGAGAGACTGAAAATATGCTATTGCAGAGGAGAGGGGAAAGACCTATGGGCGTGGAGGGGAGGTGTGGAGGGAATGCTGGGAGGGAAATTAAATATGGCGGTTTAGGGTGGGAATTTTAAAGGAACGGAAGGATAGTATGTAGGCGGATTCACGAGTTCTCACCTCTATGTTGGTGGCTGAATCAGGTAGGGATTCTAGGATGCTTAGAGCAAAACACTGGTCGAATGATATATATATATATATATATATATATATATATATATATATATATATATATATATATATGTGTATATATATATATATATATATATATATATATATATATATATATATATATATATATTCACACACACGCTCAAAAATACGTTTTATAAAATACCAAGGTGCTACTTTTACGGTTGACATCAAAGGGCGTACACACGTAAAATTTTGCGGGCAAGAAAACAAAAAACTGGGATTCATTACACGCATTCTTGGCAAGGGTGAATAGTATATCAATGAAAGTCTCTACCATAAGGCATTTTATCGGAACATTTCTATCGTTAGGCCCTATGAAGAATATGTGTGTATTAAATGGGACCCGGCGGAAAATGGCCGCATTCGAGAAACTTAGATGATTCAACGCAAGGCGGTCCATTTCGTTAACAACCGTTACGATAAAACAAAAAACATCGCTAAAATGCCTCTAGAGTCGGGTTGGAAAATAAAGACTTTTTAATGTTTGCTTCAACTTATCAAATAAATTCAGCGCCTTTTGTTAAGAGCCGACGTCTCGCCAATTATTCGCATGCCAAAATATAGAGGTCGTTTGGATCATCAATATAAATTAAAGAAATAGATGTCAAAAGTATCAAACTCATGGACGTCTTGTCTACAGACAGGATGAGACTGTACTGCTATTTACTATTGCTATTTACAACCGTACAACTGTACGGTTGTAGAAAGCAATCTTTCCATTTGCCACCCGCAGCGTCTAGGGAATAATTAGATTTAATTTTGTGTGTGTCTTGTACACTTATTTCGCGGTTTTGGTTGGAAAATCATTTCCTGCATGACCACATAAGATTGACAAACAATATACGTACTGCATGCTTAAACACTTCCTACCATTTGTTTCATTTTCGACCTTACTCTTCCATCCCCCGCCCGGCTGTGTCAAGGTGATACCTCACATCGACTTTTGCTAACAAAAGCCTGTCACTTTAGGTGTAATGACAACCCATGGATGTTGCATGACCATGAATCAATCGAGCTTACAACTTCTTACTATTTAGTTCTGTTTTCCCTTTTTTATTATGGTGGAGGTCTACCAGTTGCGCTTCATTTTTAATACCTTTTTTTCGTACGCAAAAAAACTTTTTAGTGAATAAAATAAACACTTATTTTGAACTAAGTTTTCTGAGAGCCCATATATGTTTTTGTACGTTTTATGGCGTTTTTTTGTGATTTTTGTACTTTCCCAACCATCCAAACACCCTTCCTTTTCATTTTACCTTCCCCATTCCACCTGGTGCTTGCACCCCCTGCCACCCTCGGTTTTTGTGGTACACAGGGTTTTTATGTAGATATAGATGCATAGCATAAACATGATACTAGATAAAATGAAAAGGAAATCCTTTTTTTACCATATTGTTTTGATCAGAACTTGTATGATACTGTATAAAAATGCCTTCAAGTGAAACTATTGAACGGTTTTCGCACGTGAAATGCATTTCCGCTTTCCTTGGTCGAATTACGAGGGTTGACACGCGACTTTTAAAGCCTTTTTCAAAGATATCTTTTGGGCATATTACCTTTATCAGCTGCTTCAAATTGATAACTTTTGGTGATTATTGAAATAAAAAATTGAAAATGGAGAAAGAATTATGATCTAGGGCTATCAGTTAAATGGTCAATTTGTGATAGCACTCCAATCATTTCAAGAAGTTCTGTCGGGTTTCCCCCCGGGTCAGGTTGCAGTACACCGACGTTTCGAAGGCTGGCTCTACCATCGTCTTCAGGATAAAGTGACTTCACCCTGAAGACGATGAATACCATGCGCCGGGAAAATCTGAGATGCTTCATTTACTCCAACCATATCCTTCTGTATACCGTCACAGTTTTCTTACGTTATAATTCCTTTCTGTGACATCTTCCAATACCAACGTCGCTTCATTCACCCTTGGCCTTCCTCCGACATTTCCCCCCTCCAAATTTCCCTCGAGTGCCTTTGACAAACGATCCTGCCTTAGGATTAAGGATAAATATTACTTTCACTTTCTGCTTGTACTTGCTTCATAGGCTTCCCTCTTCTCCCATCTACGAAGTATTTCTTCTTATGCTGCCTTTTCTCTCTCTCTTTATCCATTATATATACCTGTCATCCTTCTGCACTACCAGATTTCCATCACCCTGAACCATTCTTTCGCCCCTCCCTCCCGAATCCCACGGGCGCTGATAAATTAACTCCAAACCGAAGCCAGGGCTTTTCACTTTAGACAAATCTCGAAAGACTTCTTCCTACGTTACCCTACCTATCAATTTTGTACTTAATCAATCTTTTGCTGCGCCATTTACAAATTGTTTCTCATCTTCTTTTTTCAATTGCTTATATCGCCAATTTCTTAGTTAAGAGTTATTTAAGAATGAAGGATCTTCGTTGCCCTGATCGTCTTCACTGTTTAGAGACTTCGGAAACTAGTATTTAACAATCGTGTTTAATGCCAGGAAACCTTCCTTTTCATCAATATTTCATGAAAATTATTGTCCTTGTAATTTCCATCACAAGTATGAAGACACTCTCAAAATACAAGGGCCTTCAAACCGTTCCTGTGCGTCTATCACTTGTCTCCATTGAAGATTAGATTTCGAGTAAATATTGTAGGAATAAAGATAAAGAGGTAAAGAAACAGAGAAAAGATCTAAGAGAGAATTTCCTCCCCTGCATATAGTTAGTATGGTGTTGTGGATTTGACGAGACTGCGTATGAGTGTGGGCGTGTGTATGTGGGTGCTTGTAAGGGTAAAAGGAAAATGGTGGTGGCGTCAAGGTTTGCAGAGTAAGGCGTTGACAGGAGTGTGCGTTTGAAGGGCGTTAATGGGGTTATGTGGAGTGGTCGCCGAGGTGGTGCGAGGGGAAAAGGGGTCGATCAGGGGAGGCTTTCGGTGTGGCTGTGTCGTGAGGCCGATGGACCAAACAATCCTGGTACCAGTCACCAGACTTACTCCTTTTTAAGAGTAAATAAAAAACATAAATTTCAAGTGATTTACTTCTCTTTGCCAAAAGATATACTTCTCACCATCTGAATGATGATCAACTGATTTATGTAAAGGCTGATTCACCTGCGCTATTCTGGGTGTGTTTACTTTAGCCCTCTTACGTCATTGCCAAAACTTTCTGGTTAAATAACAAAATGTACCGTCATATGCTTGCGCATGTTTAAATCAATATTGGTTTCATTTGCCAGAGTTAGAGATTAATAAAAACCATTTAAGAATTCCGTTCATCAATTCGTACAGGGATATTCCCACGACTGAGTAATTAGTAGTATTAAGGGGAGGCGACCGACTGCTGAGGTCATTTGCACCATAGAGGATGGACAGGAAAGGATGAAGGGTGGATGGAAACCCGACGTCGGCATTAGCCTACTCTTTACGAAAGGCGCCAAGGGGTCCGCAGCTTAACAACCCATTCGACGGACGGCGAACCCACTGAAAGTGCCCCCCAAAAAGCACCTAAAGTAGGGATCAAGATACTACTGAAAAATATTTAACACCGCTGGGATCTTAACCCGGATCCTCTGGGTGGGAAGCCATTACGAGAGCCACCACACCATCTTGATCCCCCCGACTTAAAAAAATATGTTATTATTGTTTCCCTAATTTTCTCCCTATAAGCAGTTTTCTCTGTGGGCAGGACCTGTAACTATTCAAAAACTTTATCGTATGCACCATGCATTTATAAAATTACAATTCAATATTTTGTGAATATCTTTACATAAACGAAGGAGTTATATGGAATCCCATGTGTGTACATGCACTGGATGTATGATAACGTTTCGATATACACATTGAACAATGGAGTAAAGCCACTAGAGAGATATGCGAGGACTGACATACTCGCTCTGAGAGAAGGGAAATGCCAATAGTGGACTGTAGGATATGGTAAAGTAGAATATACAGGGGAGAAATATTAGGGGAACAAATGAGGAAACAGTGATGTGTGAATGTAAAAAAACGGTGAATGAAATGTGCGAGTATAGTGGAGTATACATTGAACAAAGCAGTAAAAGGCCTTCAGAAGCAGTTTACTTACAACTTTTTGTGATCTAAAGCCTGAAAAGAATCGAGCCAAGGTTGAAGGAAAGGTATTTAAGCAGATTCTGAAAAAATACCATTAAAGATTACATCAGGCATTAAAACACTATGCACTACAGTTTTACAATCATAATTACAATCTCAGATATTGTAGACGTATTATAGCGAAGCGCTCCACGTAGACTACAGACTTGACATGCTGGAAGGGTCTGTGTATTCGTATGACCCCTAGAGCTGGGCTGGTGGTAGCAATGATAATTCATGTGTTGTCCGGGTAGCCAGAGAGAGAAGATTTCCGCGGTCGTTATCTCGAAAAATCCTGGCAAAGCGGAATCGACAGCAAAATCAGGATAGCAGACGAGACGAAGACCGTAGAAGTTGGAATAGGAATTTGAAATGTTGGGACGATGTGGAGGACAGAGAAATTATAAAACATAGAGTGAGAAATGGAGAGAGGAAATATACATATTTTAGGGCCGTTCGAGGTAAAATAGAGGAATATCATGATTTACTTAAGTGATAGTTATCGAGTAACATACTGCAGAGGAAGAGGGACGGCGAGGAAATATATTTTGCAAAAATACAAGAAGAATAGAAGAAAACAGAGAAACATTGAGTGATAGAATATTATTAGAAAAAGGGAAAGCTAAACCGACAATCTTGCTCAATGCTCAAGGTCTACATGCAAACAAGCATTATTGGGAGGAGATAATAGAAGGGATTCACGATAAAAAGGTAAAAATAATTGCGTGTATCCCTTAAAGGGAACATTTTTTATAAATGGGTGCTTAGAATGCTAATGCAAGTAAAAGTATAGATTAAGAGTAAAGTAAGGGACTGCGGTTTACGAACGAACCACGAGGACAGGGTCTCCTGCCATTGTTTTACAATGAACTGCGGGAGATTTCGCGACAGTAACTCTTAGTGAAGCCATCCGCTAATATGTATTATCATATAGAAATTTCAAGATAGTTCTATCGTTAAAGTGATTGGATCACAAAGAATACTTTGTGAAAATACCGGAAATGAAGTGTATATGCGTAAAATATGTCCGTAAATCTGAAGAAATATAGCTGACTATATTGTGGTTAGGTGAAGATTTTGCAACGACGTGATCGATTTGCAGAGCTCCTCAGAAGATGAGAGAGATTTCGATCATGTTTTAGCATGAATAAATTGAGATTTCAGATTCAAGAGCATAAAAATGCAAGATGGGTGAGGAAATGGATGTAAAATCATTACCTCGGAAGAAAAGAAAGGAATATCAGATGTCAGTGTGAACATTTTTTGGTGAAAATAAGAAGATGGGCCCCACAAGAAAAAGATGGGTACATGTAAAAGAAAAGTAAGTCAAAATCTGCCAATGAAACTAAAGGAACAGCCAATACAAAAGAGGCGGGAAAACCATGGTTTGCAGGTGAGATGATGAGGAAAATAGACAAATGAAGGAAATAGAAGAATTTAAAAGGAATTAGTAAGAATAGAGCGCAAAGAGTTGAATAAAAACTTTTGAAGGAATCTTTTTGGAGCCAAAGAAGCTCGGTGGAGAAGGGGTATGAAGTATATTTTAAGATCGGGTGATATGGGCGCGCTGTACATGACTATATCTATACAATACCCTGAAAGCTACCACAAAAGCGTATGGCGGGGGACGTTAGGTTAACCCTTTTAAACTAGAATAAAACCACACGCCAAACAAAATTGTATTACTTCTACACAAATATTAGTTTATTCATGCAATCAACAAACCTCAATCACATGAAAGAGAGTAAATGAAACCAAAAATATTTGATAACAGAATACGTACATTCAAATAATGCTTTGAAGCTCTTAAAAAGATGGACCTATTATGAATTTTTTTAAGAATTCATTGTTGCAATGAGGCAATTGTCTTGGTGGCAACGGTCAAGTTTTGTCCATTAAAAATAAAAGGAATAAAAAAAATAAAAAATAAAAGAGTAAAATGCAGGAAGAAACATGCAAGGTTTCAACAAATACACACGCTCCAATTAAATTATCTCCTATGCGATTCCTGTCATGTCTATCATAATCTTCTTTCGTTCGAGGAAAAAATGACATTTTTTATCTATTCGTTTTACAATACATCTTTCTGATTGTACGTTGGTTTAATGATTAACCATAAGAAGTGAGGGCGTATAATATGTGCTTAACACCCTTAGATAAGTAAGAAGCATCAAAATTACGCAGTAAATGAAACCCGTATCTACGGTCAACTAGTGGCTGCCACCCTAATTCTTTGAATAGTGTCATGACACTTCTACGTTTTTCATAAAAACGTTTCACGAACCTAGCTGCTATACGTTGCACTCTTCCTTGCTCCATAATTAAACCTACTTCATGAGAATTCAATACACTTGCAGGATACTCAAAGTGGGGCCTACCTAACATGAAATAACAGAGTCCGTTTACACTTTAATTACAATTCCTAAGTATTCTTTGTTTGAATCTTAACTTATTATCGGCTATTCCGCCAATGACAAGAATGTATTTTCCCCAGGGCATATCTGTAGTTATCGTTACGCCCAAATATTATACCGATTTCACGTGTGCAATATTGGTTCCCTCTATGGTGAGTTTTCTGGTGAAATTCTTTTCCTTCAAAATTTTTTCGAAACACATTTATTCAAATTTAATTCTAGCTCCCATATATCCCGCCACTTTTGAATTGCAATTAAGTCGTTAGCCAATGATACTCAATCTTTATGGCTGGATATGTCCCTATACTACGGAATAGTCAGCAAGCAGACGAAGTTTACTGAAAACCGGCACCCCGGTGTCAATAACGTTAAAAAGGAGCAATAGTAGCAGATCGTTTACACTTCTCTGTGCGACAACCGATCTCACGCTCATTGCATCCGATGATACCCCCTCTATTACGAATCTTTTCTCCCGACCCGTGAAAAAGTTATTTATCTAATCTATTACACATTTACCAAACCCTAATATTACCGATTTTTAAAGCAACTATTTATGGGGAACTTTTTCGAACGCCTTTTTAAAATCTAGAAATACAGTAAAGATCTGAACGTTATTTTCTCCCGAAACCAAAATATCATGAACGAAAAGTGTCATTGAGTCTTGCAAGACCCACTCTTTCGGAAACTGTGTTGGTTTTTGTTAAGTGAATACTAATAATCGAGATATTTATTGATGGAATTTACAATTATGTACCCTAAAACTTTGCATGAGATGGATGTGAGGGGGATTAATCAGTAATTACTAAGATATCCTCTGTTACGTTTTTTAAATATGGGATTAACATTGGCTCTTTTCTAGGCTTTGGGTACTGCGCAATTACTTAGAGATTTATCCAATATTATTTGTGGGAAAGGAGCTATCTTTGAGGCCATCTTTTTCTAAACACAAGCAGGGATTAGATCTGGGCCTTGCAATTTGTTTGTACTGATGTGCTTAAGGTAAAAGTCGATTCCTAGAAAAGATATTTTAATTTAAGGCATGGGTTCAAGGAAGCGACTCTATAATATAAGCGTCGGGTAATGACTCACATTTTCCCTGTGAATGATTATTAAAAACGATTGAAAAATGTATTTTAATTGTTTAACTTCTTTTACTAAACGTGTTAAGTTTTTGCCCGTCGTTATTTAGGCATTGTCGACTTGTTTCCCTGAACCTCACGTATATATGACCACGCACTTTTGGATTATCGTCTAAATATTCACCCAATCTTTTATTTTTAAATTCTGTTAATGCCTCACCACATGTTTTTCTTGCTAACGGTTTGGCTGTTTTATAGCTACGTATTGATTTATATTGTTTATCTTTAGACTCGTCCTTTTGAAATATGATCATTTTTGAATACCATGCTCTTTGGTGTTTTAATTCTTTGCGTACGTCGGCGTTTTACCATCTAGGATCCCTCCTGTCACTGTTGTATATACAAAGTAGTTCTTATAATTACATCGACTTCGGTATTTATAATCATATGGTAAAATTCGGCTGTCTTGTTTTTCAAACTTTCCAGTTGAATGTCATTACGGAGATACGTCTATTCTTGATCAATTCATTGTGATTTCCCTTTCTGATGCTACTTAGTGTAGGAGTAATATTAACATGCTCATTCTCATGTGCTAAGTGTAGTATTTCATCATTTAGTATTTGCCGTGATTATTATCGAAATTCTGTTGTAAATGACCCGTGTAATGTTTAATAAGTAAATATTCCCAATGGTGTGCCTACTCTCTAACCTATCAAATATTCTAAACTCTCCTCATATGCTCCTGAATTCAAGTCGCTACCTTATTCGATGTCTCAACCCGTATTATTTATTTCTAAACGATAAAGAGGCACCCAACGCGATGCAAGTACATGAAGTCCCGCCAATTCCCCGACAAAAATTTCACTATCTATTATTTACCCCTTCATGACGTTGGAAGTAACACTAGTTTAAATAAGAAAAATCCTTGCAAACAATTGAATGTAATTCGAAAAAAAAATTAATTGAAAAAGATAAACCAGGTCAAGCGTTTTATTTTACGCTTATCAGCGACATCAGAGAGCTTTCAAATTGACACTGGACCTAAATAAACGAACGCCGCGCACTTTCCGTCACTTAAATAATTGTAGCCGCTAGAGAGTGCCTTTATAGTTACAGTTTTGTAGCTATCTGACTCGCTTTATGAACATTTGCTATGGGTATCTTAGAACAAGTGGTTAAAGAAAACCAAATCTAAAATGTAGTTTAATTTTCGAGGATATAAAACGTGTTGGCCATTGCTGTCATTTATATCTTGTAAAAGTACTACATGTGTGGAAAAAAGGAGATTATCAGCCTCCATTAGAGAATATATTTAAGTAAATCATTAGCATTTATCTACATCCACATAATACTTTGCAAGCTACCGCTAGGGCGTGTGGCAGAAGATGTTAGGTCACCAGCCGTAAAAGAGAAAATTAATATGGTATGCCAAGAAAGGCATGAAATATTCCGTATCCATTGAAGGCACATCAAATAGCATTTCTCAGTTAATTAATAATAAATTTCCAGATCCTCATAGTTGAATTATGACGTGGACATTTTTCCAAACACGTTTCACGTTAAAAAAGAAATACCTTTCACATAAAATGTAAGGCTATAGTAGAGATCCTAAGAGATACATTAGAAAAGTTAAGGTATAAAATAGATTTAAATGTTAAAAAAGATAGTTCTAAAGTCATTATAAAAACGTTAGATGACCTCGTTAACGATACTAGTTAAATGATGACAACGAACCAAAACGATTGCCTATACCCAGATATCTATGTGCATCCGAAAGCGTAATTCCATTCAAATATTCTGAGGAAAATCCAAAATATTCATGATTAAAAGCGTGAGATGTACATGGCTGGTGCATTGCTCATCCATTTTAGGAAGAAAGCAGCTAATTATTGCAAAAAACCCAAGTAAGGCCAATATCCAAAATTAATTATTGTCCAGATATGATGCCATGTTAAGTAGTACAAAGACCGTAAGTAAGCTATAGCTTTATGATAGCTGGATATTGGTGAGCAAATAATCTACATACCATTTTTGCAGAAAGCGAAAGCATAAAAGACAATAAAAAAGACCAAGGTAAGCCTCCCTACGGAAGATGCACATGATGGCCGGAGGAGCTTGAGAAAGAAATCTCACCTAGGATAGCGTGCTCCTGAGCCCATGTCAGAAGGCCCAAGTCCTTGACAGGAAGATAGCTCACAATACGCGCATCTGTAAAGATACATAATAAAAGACCATGTTAATAGAGGGCTTATATGTCTAAAGTTACATCTACATTAAACAATTAGGCAATAGCCTAGACGTATCTTTTTACAGATTATAGCAATGATAAATTAAAGTCCTTATGGATTTGGAAATATTATGTCACATGAAACAACTGGAAATAGTTTTTCTATACATTCCAATTTCAAGGTAAAATAATGTCCAAGTAGATTTATGTTCTTTTGATCAATTGACTACATTCTCAAAAGCCTCTATCGTAACAAAACGATCAAAAATATTTCTTTAAAGTTAAAATTGCTTAATTGGACTAGATACTTCTCATCTTGCTATAAACAAAAAGAATCGAGATAATTTACTAAAAAGTTCGTCATGTTCAAAAATATAGAGAGCATCTAGTGATGGACCAAAGAAGGCACCGAAGCCACAACTTATTTTCAAACCAGAATGAATTCGATTGAATTCGCAATGTATAGTATTCGAAAATTACGTAGGGTAAATGCTTGAAAAAATCCGAGAAATAAAACAGAAGCAGATGTAATTTCATCTAGCGGGAAGCTCAAACTTTTTAATGGAAAAAGATGTTGTGGTTACGAATGAAACGCAAACTTGTTCAGGGGTATCTTCCCTTCAACTTTACCCGAATGAAAACAAGGCAAGGTGCTGGTATATACTGTGTTTACTATTCGCTCTTAAAACGCATATCTTTTCATTTCAATGTTTGTCCTCCCGTTTCATCCGTCATTTTCCTTATCCACTAGTCCTGAACTCCTACAACTTTCCTGAGCAACTTATTTTCTTTTACTGACTCGTTGTAATATGAGAGAAAGTAGTATTTTTTACACAAACATAGGGAAAAGGAAAGGAGAAAGTAAGTTTTCTTTCACACAAATGCAGGTAGATTAACCCGATGAGAGCTTCAGGAAGAAATTCTGCCGAGGAGACTCCCTCGGCAGAGCCTTAGGCAACCGTCGCTTAATATTAAGCGACGGTTGCCTAAGGCTCTACCTACCCCCCGGCCCCGTTTGAGATCCTAGCCGCCAGCCTTCGCAAGCGTGCACTCGGTGCCTTCATCCGCGGGTCAGGCGAAAAGAAACGGTTATTGTGTGGCGGGGAGTGAGGGATGGCCTCTCACCGCATCCTCCTCCATTCATTGCGTTACGTATGCAATGGCACTCACAACATGCGCTGGCTCTGCTGAGACACCCCTAGCCGAAAGCCGTTTTGGTGGATTGGCGCGAATCGCGAAACGGAGCAAGGGTGAACTGGAAAGTGACTAATGCCAACGAGAGTGTTGAAGCGGCAAAAACAAAGACAATTTTGCAATTCGCAAAAATTATGCTTCAGCTAGCAGAGAATGTATCTAAAATTACCACGTCTGGTTTTGAAATTATTACAACATAGTTTTCAGAGAATTTTGAAAAACGTAGGTACCTTCGTGCATAGATACGCATTAAGGCTCGTAGGTATTTTGAGTTACAGTGTACCTAGTTACATTACATGACATTCTCTTATAGATTAAATCTCCGTTTAAAATTAACTGATTCCTTTACAAACTGGGGTGACAGATTAATTATGATAGTGAACATGTTTGAAAAATATTGTCAATGAAGATTTTGTAAATACATAAGAGATTGCGAAACATTTTCGAGCATATTTAATATATATTACATACATCAATTTTAAAATAATTATTACAATCAGATAAATATAATTTAATATCCACTTGTGCTAACATTCAAATGGAGACCAAATTTCGATACTCATTTCAGTGAGGGTCAATTACTATCAATTTTGAACTTATAGACGATTGGCATCGTTCCTTGAGTAACGCATGCCAGCGTGAATATATTAAATTTCAAGCTGTCTCCATCAATGATTTTTTTCATTCCCTCCGCAGAATATGGCTGTGACAAAGAGTTTCCAAAATGGTTTTCCCCAGGCAGTACTCTACTCAGCCCTGCATTCCGCCGACACTCACTCACCCCCGTTGTCCATCAAACGCACGCAATGCAAACAGGCCGTGCCAGGATAGGTGATAAATTGGTTGCCTCGGATGCTTTAAGGCTCATCAACGTCCGACACCATTAACACGCGTCAAATGTTTGCCTCAAAAATCAGTATGTTCGGTCGCATGACCGTTAGCACGTCGGCGCACGAGGGTTTCTGGGCGGGGAAGGGGGTGGGGGTGGGGTGAGGAGGGAGGAGAGAGGGGTAGAGGGTAGGAGTAGAAGACCTTTTGATCGCACATCCTCCCCCTCAATTCCACCCCGTTCACGTTCACCCGCCCTGTACACACAACCCCCTAACTACCCGTCCCGATTGTGAGGATGTATTTGGGCAGATTGCCTTGTGACGTAAATGGGAAGAGTTGTCGGACAAGGGAAGAGGGCTAGGGGGTGGGTGGTGGTGTGCGTGCGTGTGTGTGTGCGTGCGTGAGCGGTGGTGTCGGGTGGAGGCGGAAGGCTTTGGCCGTGGGTCTCTCTCCGTGGTGACGGTGGTGTGAGAAAGTGGATTCTTGCGTGGGTGGAGTGTTCGTTGCTGATTGTATCGCCGGGTGTCCACGTGTGACCAGAGTCCGGGCGGGAGGGGGGCGGAGAGAAGGGATGGATGACGAAGATGGATTAATGCTCCAGCCATCTTCCGCGCGCTCAGATAATGCGCACGGCTCATGGATCCCCGCTTGGAAGACAAGCCACCGAGATGGGGACCCACCCCCTCTTCAGGGTCAGGATGCCTACCCCCCCCCGCCTTTTCCTCCGCACCGAATACACAAAATTCGGGCCCTCCTTCCCCGGAAGAAGACGCGGGCGTGGCCAGAAGCACGGGTGCTCGTGTCTGCCGCGGTCAAGGACACGCCTCGTGTCTTCTTCGTCCATCAAATTCATTTCATCGGAATCCGCAATAAGCAAGATATGAAGGAATTATCTTACTTCCGCATTCCCTTGGAGTCGAGACTAAACTTGAGTGAGGGTCCCTTGTCTTTATAAAGGCCTCTGTCTCCCTCGCTGTCTTCATGTTTGGAGAGGGATAGCATTGGGAAAACAGCTCTTTTATTATGGCCATCCTGAAAGTGCTCTCAAAGGAACGAGCGGATAACAGGCGAAAGTGTATTACATCGATTATATTTGCTTGTATTTTAAATTTGGCTTTGCTTTTATCACGACTGAAGAGCATTCATCTACATCTACATCTACTTAATACCCCGCAAGCCGCCACAAGGGCGTGTGGCGGGGGGTGTTAGGACACCACCCGTAATTTAGAAAAGAAAAAGAAAAAAAACGCATGCAATAACCACAAAATCATACATCCACAAAAAAAACATGGCATACATTCATGCATGAACACTTATACCCCACACACATGCAAACTCTCAAACTACATCTTACATACACATGCACCTGAAAGTATACCTAACAGCTTTGCAGTGTTTAACTTTGCTCCGACTTGTAAATTCAATGTTTTTAATATTTCTAAAGTTACTTCGGTTTCATACTATTATGATTTCTGATTGTTCGGGGAAAGAATGAGTATTTGTACCTATCTGTCCTGGAATCTACGAGGGTCATCCGGAAAGTAGTACCCGTTCGTGCCGCATGAAGTGCTGACGACGCGAGTAGCCGCTGGACGAGGTCAGATAGCTTCAGTGGCTTGTCTGCCTTCTCTGAGCCAAGTTGCGTGACGCTAGCATTGCCTGTGTTGTTTCTGTGATGGTTTACAATGTTTAAAAAAATTGAGAACGCCGCCAGTTGTGAAGTGAGGGCAGTGATTAAATTCCTCAATGCAAGAAACGTTCGCCCATGTGATATTCATCGCCAATTAAAGGAGGTGTATGGAGACAATGTAATGGACGAGTCGTCTGTTCGGCGGTGGTGTCGCAACTTCAACATGGGGAGGGGGAACACACACGACGATGAGCGTTCGGAGAGACCGTCTGTCATTACAGACCAACTGGTGAGCTCAGTTGACGAATTCGTGAGGAACGATCGGCGCGTCACAATTGATGACATCTGTGAGCATTTTCCCAATGTTTCTCGAACAATTGTTCATGAAATTGTTAAACACCATCTGCATTATGCAAAAATTTGTGCAAGATGGGTCCCTCGCGTATCTCAATGAGCTGGCGGCGAAGGACTATGCAGCAGGAATACAGAAACTTGTCACACGTTATGACAAATGCCTTAATTTGCTTGGAGATTATGTTGAGAAGTAGTTTAAAGTATCCTCTTTCAAATAAAATTTTTTATGTTTGTTAATATTTACTTTTGTGTTTTTATTTCACGAACGGGTACTACTTTCCGGATGACCCTCGTATCTCCCTTAGTTTATCTTTGTGGTCTGATCTACCTAAGTAGTGTGGGGCCATTATAATTCCTTCAGTGTCATAGTTAAACTCGTTTGTTCTGAACCTTTCTAAAAGTCTAAGTCTCGCTTGTTCTCTCCGCACTTCAAATGGTTCCCAGCCTAAATCCCCTAAGAGACCTGTCACACTTGTGCTCTTATCATAACAATTTTTAACGAATCTAGCGGATTTTCTCTGGACTTTATCTAATTCTTTTTGCAAAATTTTCTCCCACGGATCCCAAATACTTGCGGCATATTCCAAATGAGGTCTAACTAGAGCAAAATAGCACCTCTATTTAACTTTTTCATTACATTTCCCCACCACCCGTTTTATGAAGCCAAGTTTCTTTAAAGCTGATCCGCATATTGTCCTGATATGTGCTCCCCATGAAAGGCGTGGTGTTAGAACAACCCCCAAATATTTAACTTGATTTGTCGTAGTCAATACTGAACCCTCTATTTTGTAGTTTATATCCTGTTCCTCGCTTCCTTTATTCCAAAATTTCAAAACTGCGCATTTATCTATATTAAGTGTTAATCCCCATTTATTGCACCATTCCGAGATATTGTCTAATTCTCTAGAGAGTAGCTCGCGATCTATTTGGCTCCTTATTTCCCTGTATATCACCGTGTCGTAAGCAAATAACCTTAGATTGCTACTAACGTGTGTGCTTAAGTCATTTATTAGCGTTAATAAGTTATTTATTAAGTTAAGTTATTTATTAGCGTTAATATAAATCAAGCATAAATTCATTATATTCCTCTTTTTAATTCTGTTTCTTGGGATAAAACGAGAAAATGATATCTTAACAATGAAATTAACTAATGATAAAATAATTATTTCGCTTAGGATGCGGGTTAGATCGCCATAGGCTTTAAGTGAATAAAATACGAGGGTCATCCGGAAAGAAGTACCCGTTCGTGAAATAAAGACACAAAAGTAAATATTAACAAACATAAAAAATTTTATTTGAAAGAGGATACTTTAAACTACTTCTCAACATAATCTCCAAGCAAATTAAGGCATTTGTCATAACGTGTGACAAGTTTCTGTATTCCTGCTGCATAGTCCTTCGCCGCCAGCTCATTGAGATACGCGAGGGACCCATCTTGCACAAATTTTTGCATAATGCAGATGGTGTTTAACAATTTCATGAACAATTGTTCGAGAAACATTGGGAAAATGCTCACAGATGTCATCAATTGTGACGCGCCGATCGTTCCTCACGAATTCGTCAACTGAGCTCACCAGTTGGTCTGTAATGACAGACGGTCTCCCCGAACGCTCATCGTCGTGTGTGTTCCCCCTCCCCATGTTGAAGTTGCGACACCACCGCCGAACAGACGACTCGTCCATTACATTGTCTCCATACACCTCCTTTAATTGGCGATGAATATCACATGGGCGAACGTTTCTTGCATTGAGGAATTTAATCACTGCCCTCACTTCACAACTGGCGGCGTTCTCAATTTTTTTAAACATTGTAAACAATCACAGAAACAACACAGGCAATGCTAGCGTCACGCAACTTGGCTCAGAGAAGGCAGACAAGCCACTGAAGCTATCTGACCTCGTCCAGCGGCTACTCGCGTCGTCAGCACTTCATGCGGCACGAACGGGTACTACTTTCCGGATGACCCTCGTATTTTCGCTATCGCAAGACTAGAGGTATTCTTAATTTCCTTGAGCGTCATTCCATGTGCAGTTGATTATGGAAGGTGGGTCTTAAATAACGGGTAGATATGACACTATTTCTGCCTTGCATGATTAATATTTGTGAGTAGTTATTCGAAAAGCAGTACTGCTAATTCATTGCACCTTCTTTCGTAAAATAATAACCAAATTTGTGCACACAATTTACGGCGTGTATATTAATTATAATCCGAAGGCCGGATCTGGTGATCCAGTTGCCGCCACCATATATAATCCGAGCGTTTTCCTCCTGGGACCAGGTGTCGCCGGAGCGGTGGAGTGCGAGCGCCGAGCTCCCAGAAATGATTACAATTATGACGTAATTGGACCTTAAATGTTTGATTCAATATTTTAATTACGTAATTGTAGTAATTAAACTGCTGGCTACGTTAGTATTCTTTTCAATACGATCCTGCCCTCCGACCGATGCGGTGGAGTTGGGTGCACACGCATCTTCAGAGGTCCCGCTACTCGTCAATTATTTCACCTGACAACGGTTACGAAGTCAAATAGTCGTCATTAGAGGTAACCAAACTGAAAAATGAGGCCCCTCTACTCCCTAACTAGCTCTCCTTCCTTCAGGCGAATCCTTTTCCTTTCTTACTTAATTATATCCTTAGATGCTCTATTAGCCTTTTCACCAATTGATTGTATTCAAATATTTTCCTTAAAGATTTTTTCCATTCCGTTATGTATTTCTTTTATAAATTCCTGAATTACAAATTGTCATTTTAAATTTGTCCTACTCACAATGAAATAAATTTCCGTGCCTCTAAACTTCTCTTTACAGATTTTGTCATTTTTTTAATGAGGTAAAAGTGTCTATTAATATACGAATGTATTTTTACACACTTTAAGATACTTTAGGTGGGGTTCCAGTGAAATTGCTAGAGTTTTTCTTGGGGGAAAAGAGTATTTATAGAAAAAACACGTTCGTAATTTTTAAAGCGACCAATGTATCATTCAGATGAATACTCATGTCTCAAAACCGAATGTTATAATGAGAGAAATGGTCAAAACAAGAAGATGAATTGAAACAGATGAGTCTAATTGAAACTTCACGAGTCTGGAAAGTAAAATCGAAACAATAATTAAGTTGTGCTATTTTTAGGCCAATGCGCAGTATCAAATACATCTACATCTACATAACACCTCGCAATCCGTCACAAGAACATGTGGCAAGGGGTGGTAGGTCACCAGCAATTTTATATACATTCACCCCATCCCCCCATGCACCTGGCACCCCACGACCCACCGAAAACCGCGTAGAAAGGGGCAAAAAAACCCCAATCGTGCAACATGCCTGCATATATTACGAGTACTACATAGTTAATAGCTATTCCTATGCCTACACAAAGAGAACAAGACGATTCGTTAAAAATACGTAAGAAGAGGGAACGCACACATGCATCAGACATTAATTGCCACTTATGTTCTACGGACAATTCACAAATACTATAGACTTTACATGTATACATGTACTTACACCCCACCTGGCACCAGGGTGTACGGCAGGGGGCATTATGACACCAGACTTAGAGAGTGTTTGTGGGAATTTAATCTTATACGTATACCCCTATTTTCGACAGCGTATAACTGTTATTTTCTTACGTGCTCCCTCTTTTATTGTTGTCAAGAATAGCGGGCACCACGCACTAATTGTGGCAACAATAAAAGGGAGGGCACCTGAGAAAATAACAATTTTACCCTATTGTTTATTTATTATTAATAATTAGCAGCAAAGTTAGAATATATTCGGAAATTTAGGGCAAGACTGCCCAAATAATAGTTTATTAGGTAGATAGTGAAAGAGCATAAAAATGAACCCTTTTGTAAAATCAGGACACATGAGAAGTAAGATATCTTAGCAAAAGTCAAGCAAATGCGGTGAAAAGACGAGGGACATATTGATAACTCTCCTGAGGTTTTGATGAATCTGGAGTGATTTTCATAAGGCCTATAAAAATTACGCAAGTTATTAAAAATAAAAATTAACACAGTAACAGAAATCGTGACTGATTTCTCTTTGATTAGTGATACACATACGATGTGTGAAATAAGTATTTTGCTGAAAAAACATACTAATTTACTTTAAAATTATCTTTCTTTATCCAACCAGAATATTTTATTTTTAGCATGCTAAATATTATCATCATAAATATACATATACAAATTTTCGCGGAAGCTATTCATCAGTAAAATTAGTATTTTAAGTAACAGCATCTAAAAATTATTTGTAATACCGTTTCAGGGGCTGTACTGTTGTAGTGTTCATATAATAAATCATTTTTAGGGCCATATTTAGACCTGGAAACGCCGAAATCACAGAAAAACGTCGTTTCCATATATAAATCATATGCTGTGTTACTCAGGTGATAATTTTGAGGAGTAAAAATAGTTTTTAACACAGTCCGTATTCCATTGACAGCAGGTCACCTTACAGCACACATATAATGCGGATATTAATAAGTACGCAAATTTAATAAATGGCATTTTCTCTTGATCCAGATACTTTTCAACTCTTTTTAAATCAGAGGATGCATTTATTTTAACAGCACACCAATATTCTTCGGGAAATTTTTCTCTCAGCCCAATTGAAATTGTTTTCATCATCAAAACGGAAATTATTTTTACTTGTAATTTCAAAATGAAAATATAATTTTTACCTTTTCCTTCCTTTAGTGTTAACTATTAAAATGCCTCATAACTAATTTATCTTGAATTTCTAGAGTTCATTAGTACTTATACAGGCACATCTAAGTCAGGCCATAGTTTAATCGCACTCAAACGGAAACACTTGTGGATCTTTAAGTCCTGACTCACAATCCTTGAATACAGGAAAGAATCAAAACATACATTGCACTGATTACATTACTCCTAGAGGTCCTTATGACGATTTACGTCATTTTTACTCTCGATAAAATATTTTTGTGAAATATTCCATCCATATGAATTTTTGTACATGATTTATTTTTTAAAAATGTTTTTCATAAATATGCTATTCATAGTCTACTTCTCGGAAGCCCGAAAAATATTTCAAAGGGGTGAGTTTCTTCGAGCTGGAGTCTTGAGGCTCCACATTGCGGAGCCTGATGGTTAGAAATTAACAAAAAGCAATTCCGTGTGAGGTTAACATGCATGTAATGTGTACCTCAATTATACGTGTCGCAAAATGCATAGAACCCTTTCCCATTAACCACATGAAATTTCTTTCGCGAAACCTGGTTACGTGGATGATTGCACCATTTGCGAATTCAAAACGAGAAAGAAGAGTAAAATGTGTTCCTAAAATCCGACTGTTTACGACCCAACTAGCTTTACAACATCTACAAAAATCTGCAAAATCTGCAGGGCATAAAATAACAAACAAATTGCGCGGGGTTTGGTGGGAGGGACCGTAAAATTTAACGTATTTCCCAGTTTCCCATTTATTACCTCATCCCATGGAATTCTCATGCCGAACCGCCGTCTGCGCTTTTCCGAATCCTCAAGAAATTCCTCCTACCCGCCCAGAGAAAATCATTGCCCTAGATTACATGGCTTTAAGTGTGTATTAACCTTCTGGAAGGAGGATAAAAATGTAACTCCCCCCGCCCCCCCCCACCACTTCTCCAGACGGCGACCGCAGTGCAGGATATTTCCATTCTTAGGCTATGGCCCCTTAAAAGCACCACCCCACGCGAGCAATGCAAAAGCATACCCCTGATTCCGGATTCCTTCTTATCGTCGGCCCTGAAAGTATGCTGGCGGTGGGTGGTACCAGGGGCTTCACTTCGAGGCGATGGGATGGGCGCCTTCCCATCTCACTTCTCCATGGACGGAATGCCCCCGCGTCCCTGCTCTCCGAAACTACGTTGCAGATCGTAAAGTTTACAGTCTTGCGGCAAGACTACGTTACAGCTTCCCTCGCAGGAAATGTTAAATCCCGTCCCACTTCTTTCCTCCCGTTTTTGCATCCTTTACAGACTTGCCCCAGTGCGGTGGATACGGCTCGAAGGTGCACGGAGTTCGGGTGATGGCTGAAGGCTTTGCCTTCTGCTTGGGAGCTTAAAAACCTTCGGGAGGGAGGGAGACGAATTGAGATCCGTGTAGAATTGGATGCTCTCGGGAGGTCTGGGGGCTTTTCCCCGTCCGGTGGAATGCAAAGTTAATGCAACGGGGAGAATGTGGCGTAGTTAGTCAGTTGATATACGACCTCGCACTCACTCCGCGTGTCTGAGGAGGGGGGAGGCATGGAGACGGGTGAAAGATTAAGGTCTCTTTTCCCCTCCTCCAAGGGGGTCGACTCCTATGTAGGAAAAAAAGGAAGAAGAGAGGGAGCTCCCTGCAATGACATGGCGGGAGGACGATGTAAATGTGGGAGGTGGGTGGTCCATTGCTTTACGGAATGAGAATTCCCCGAGAGCCTTTTATTTTTCTGGTGGGAGGTATGGGGGAGAGGCTGAGGGAGGGAGGATATCGCTTGAACGAGAGGGAGTTCTCGAGGGAGGCGTTAGACTTGGGCCGCGGCGAGCAGGGTGAAGAACTGAGGGAAAAAATTAAGACCTCCCGTCGGGTGCTGGTTGGGGGGGGGGAGAGAGGAAGATTCCCCAAATGCCAGGCAAAATATTTGAAAAATTAAGTCGCAAGAATGTGAGACTTTTTGCATCGGCCCTGATTTATGAGAAAAGAGGAATAAAATATCTGCAACCCGGTGATCATTTCCGTGGGGTGTGGCCTCCCGTTTTTCGGCCGATTGGCTCGACTTCATTAACGAAATATGCCATGAACGCCTCAGTCAGATATGCAAAAAAAAAAGGTTTAGGTGTCACCAACAAATATCCAGGGATTTTGAAATGTTTGCATCTGAAATGAGTCTTTTCATAGGAAACAAATCAATGAGATTACTATATTAATGATAAACATTGACTAATGAAAAGTTTTTGACTCGCAGTTTCCAGGAATTTACCCGTATTTTATTGCTCGTTGAGTTATTTTGTAATTAGTTCATCAGATAAATAACTAATTACGGTTAATATTTGGATAAATTACATTGGGTCCGTTGCAAAAATAATTGAGGGCAAGATTACAAAATCATTATCGTTAACCAAAGGAATTCTATGGGTTAAAAACGATCCTTTTCAGTGTATATCAATCAAGTCAATGGGCATAAATCTAATTCATTGTGTTAAATTTTCTATTGCTACATTGCCACAATTTTTTTAAAAAGTTATTTTTCAGCTACCGCATATTTACGACAAAAAATTGTCAATTTTGAAACGCAGACATTCAATGAATGAATTACTGGATCTGAGTTACCTCTCGTAATTAAATAAGCAACCACATCGCACACCGATAATAATAACATATTCTTCAATTCTGCATACTTATTCCTCCCTTCATTCCGTCCGAATAACTATTCTTCACCTTCCTCGCTTGCCTAACGCTTCCCCTCTATCACAGTCAATAAAATGCCATGTACAATTAAAACGCTCAAAATGTTATGGTATGAATAGGCATGGTATGATCGGGATGAATTGCTACATAGTTGTCTGGAAAAACCTGCAAGAAGGAATTTTTATTGGTTGATCCTTATCAATGATGAGAGAGGATTGGTTGGAAGATATTGAATGCTCAGTGATATTTTCCATTCCGAAAAATGGAAAATATCCGTATGTGAGGACTATAGAGCAAGGCATTAGATATATTACAAAGAGTAAGTGGTACATTGGTAGTAGTAGTAGTATTTAAGGGAGGTGACCGACAGCTGTGGTCATTTGCGCCTTTAGGGATGGACAGTAAAGGATGAAGGGTGGAGAGAAACCCAGCGTCGAAATTAGCCTACTCTTTACGAAAGGCGCCAAGGGGTCCGCAGCTTAACGTCCCATCCGACGGACGGCGTGCTCTCTCAAAGTGCCCTCCACAAAGCACTACAAAGCAGGGATCGGGATACCTCGGAAAAATATTCAACAACGCCGGGATTTGAACCCGGGCCCTCTGGGTGGGAAGCCAGTACGTTAGTTCCCGCACCATCTCGGCCTTGTGGTACATTGGTATAACGATATGAGGAGGGAAAGGAGGGAGAAAAATTACATGGAAAATGACCAATTTTGGTTCAGTAAGGCAAGAGATATGCGTGACAAAAGAGCAGTAATGAGGTCACCAATAGTGAGAAACATAAAATACAATAAAGATGCATTATTTTGTTTCGTAAATATTTACAAGGTTCAATAAAATAAAATAGGTTAGATTGATGATTTAATTATAGAATATAGAAGTAGGTTGAAGGAATAAGAGACTTGTCCGCAACCTGCGCTTTTCCCGGACTGCTTATGTGCGTGTGGCGGATTAAGAACCCGAAAGGGTAGTGCAAGGTACACAAATGAGATAGGGTAGCTCATTATCGCCTTTTTTTCAACGTGTATGCGGAAAAAATGGTTGTATGGGCATTTTAAAAATTGGAGACAGTGATGGAATGCGGTGGGGAATTCATAAAATTACTTAAGCTGGTGGATGCTCACGCCTTACTTTGAGAATCAGCAATGGGATCGTAAGCATGGCTGAGTATATCGAAAAGCTAATACAATAAATATGGGATGTGATTAAATGTAAAAACAACAAACGTGATTCGATGAGCGAGAAAAAGGAAAGATAAGTTAAATATCACAATAATAGCTGACCAACGTGAGCAGGTGGAAGAATTTACCTACATCTCTCCAATGTTCTGAAGAAAAATGGTCAAAGTAACATGACCGTAATAAGGAGTAATGTTGTAGTCATAGAAACTTGCACCAGGAGGAAGGTACCGTTGACAAGTAGGTCGAGTTAAAACGCTAAGAAAAGGAAGATAAAACCTTGATATGGAGTTTGAGTCTGCGGTGTGCGGTGCGGAAACATGGCCGTTAAAGAAAGGCGATAGGAGTAGATAAGAGACTTCTGTGATTTGAGTGTGGAGAAGGATGGGAAAATTGAAGAGCACAATAAATAATACGACCAAGGAAATGCTAGGCAACATGGGGAAGGATGGGGAATTCAGAAAGAAATTTGAAGGAGGAAGGATCGGTGGATGCAGAGCGCTTTCATTGGCAATGCTACGTTGAAATTTTTGATAGATAGATAGATAGAGGTCTTTATTTGGGCGAAATTGAGACCAAATGGTCCCTTCTTCCATTTAACCCATCGTCGTATACATATTATATTAGGCATTAAACTTATAAATACATTCATATGTACACATAAATACATATAGACATACATCAATTCATTTAGCACAGATTTGCACATCGATAAGAAAAAAGTATATATGTATACACACACACATACACAAACATACATACCTATATGCATACACATACCTACACATATACATACATATCCACACACACATACATAAATACATACATAATTACGCACATATACACCCATACATACATACATACATATACATATATATGATATGATGTGATAGAGTGGAGAGAGCTGAGAAAGCGAGGAAGGGATTGGCAAAGAATACTCATGTTGGACGTTATGAAAGAAGGAAGGAAGTATGCGAAGTTGAGGAAAACATTATTTTACTGGATGCCGGATATCAAGTTGTTTAATCATAGTTGAGGCAAGGAAAGTGTGTATAATGTATCGTTTTATAGGCTGTTTCCATCCAAATCCCAATTTAACGTAACATAATATACTTATACATATCTAGCAAACGTTTTTTTTCGGGTAAAAATCAGACTATGAGGTCCAATCTTCCATTTAACCCTTCGTCAAGTACCAAACAACAAAAAAAATAATAAGAGGGAGTATAAAATGACATTAAATCAGAAAATAATTCTGAAGTCATAAATAAATAAATAAATAAATAAATATATATATATATATATGATATATATATATATATATGATATATATATATATATATATATATATATATATATATATATATATATATATATATATATATATATATATGATAAAAGAATTTAGCACTAGATGCAATTTTGTGGGAAATATCTAGGGAGTTCTAATAAACCCTAGTAAAAACTCCACGCAGAAAAATACCGGCAAAGAAAGGGGGCCAAAAAACCTGCAAGAACCGAAAAACGAATAATGAAGACTTAAATCAAATACGAAAAATGCACCGTCATGCATTTCTTAGACAATAGAAAACACAACCAAACTCTACTAACTTACACACTCGAACGTGTTCGGAAAAGTGTCGTAGATAAAGTAAAATACTTCAAGGGCCACCTTTGTATCGGATCTTTCTTGGAGAAAACATATACGCACGCTATGCGGAGGGGTGCTAAAAAAGTTGGCACCCGTCCAACGTATAGTCGGAAGGTGTAGTGACGATAAAGTTAAGAAGCGTGCTATTTGCCTTCAGTAAGGCCTCATATTAAGTATGTGGCGAGTGTTTTGGATCCTTTTTCAAAAACATTAATTACAAAACTAAATAGGGCACAGAGAAAAGCCGCTAGGTTCGTGAAAAGTTCGCACCAAAGGGCACAAAGTGTCACATGTTCAATGCAGTATCTGGGGTGGGAATTTTTAGATATGCGGAGACTCAGGGCTAGGTTAAACTTGTTACAAAAATATGAAGCGTGTGGTTTTGCATCCAACATTAGAGATATAATTTGGCCCCCTGTTTACATTGGAAGGGCAAAAAATTACTACAAAATTAGAGAGCTAGATTTTCAAACTGTTAATGTCAAGTATTCTTTTTTTCCGCGCACTCTTTGCCATAGCAATAAAAGGGGGAACAATCAATAAAATAATGGGTACATATTTTCTTAAATAGGGGTTTCAAGGATTAAATTTCCACAAAATACTAATTCAGTAAAAACACTATATAAATTCAAATCTTTCATCATAACGCCCCCCACCGTGTGCCCGCTAGCCAGGTCGGGTGTGTATGTGAATAAAGCTCATTGTGTTTGTGAATTGTGCCCTCGACTTGTGTAGAATACTAACCGGTAATAAGTGACTGAATTGCATGTTTGCCTGCCCTCTTTTAACTTATTTTCTTCTCCTCTTTGTGTAGGAATAGGGATAGCTGCTAACCAGGTAACACTCGTAATACCTGTATATGTAGGCCTGTTGCATGATTGGTTTTTGGTCGCCCCCGTTCCATGCAGTTTTTATTGGATCGCGGGCTGCCAGGTGCATGAGGGAATGTATGTAGAACTGCTGATGACCTACTACCCCCTGCCACACGTTCTTGCGACGGCTTGCGGGGTATTGTGTAAATGTAGATGAACTCTTTTAAATTCCATGCGATAAACAATGGAGTATATATACAGGGTGAAGCAGAACGGACTCTCTTATTTGACGGGCTATTTGTAAAATAACCATCCAAAATAATTAAAAATGATTTTTTTTTCTGAAAACAAAATCCTATGCCATATTTTTTTAATAAGGCGGCTGGGAAATTGTTCTTGCAAGATTACGATGTAAACGACGGGCAATATGAGCCGTTGCATCATCCAGATGAAACCAAAAGGTTTTTCTGTGTCATATTCCTAACCCTGCTCTTCCATTTTGGGGATTAAAAAGTTCTCCAACGTCTCAAAATAGCCCACAGAGTTCATAGTAGCAGTGGAACATCGAGATTCAAAAACGTAAGACACAATAATACCTAACGAGGAGACAGCGGACCAAAGTGCCACTACTTCGGGGCTATGAAGAGGTCTTGGGTGTAGTTAGTGAAGGTTGTTAGTCGTCAAGTAACGAAAATCGTGCTTACATACTCAGCCGGAGAGGTGAATATAGTATGCGCTCCATTGCTAGACCACATTACCGTCTGCGTCGCCAGCACACTACTATTGTTTTTAAAGAACGTTTCTACGACAAAGCCCCGATGCTCAAATGACCGTTTCATTGTAATGACTAAAAAAGGCGTTGTTTTTCTTAGCTAACGCCACTACTCTTACTCCGCAAATTTATCTTTGCGCTCTTCAGTGATTTTTTAAAACTTGGCAAGACATCCCTACTTCACCCTTAATATACGACTATATATATATATATATGTATATATATATATATATATATATATATATATATATATATATATATATATATACAAACACACACACACGCATACATGCACACAACGTTATCAAGTGGGTACAGCGCTGGTCTATAGACCGGAGGCCTCGGGTTCAATGCCGGGAGATGCCTTTGTGTGACATCGGCTTCACCCAACTTACGTGAATTTCCGGGTGCCATATCTTCCTGGGAAACCATAGCAGGCAAAGGGAAGTGAACTTGCCCGCCTACACAAATGTGTGAATTTCACATGCCCTTCGACTTAGAACTACGTAATCTATACCCTTACGTATCAAACCTTTGGGCCAATAGCTGTGGATTATCGGCTAATAATAATGCATAAAACAAATTTTTAAAGAACAGTAAATAATTTAAGCTTTAATTTTTTTAAAGGAAATTGGTTATTTTTATGGTTAAACTGAAGTTGACTAGAGTTAACAATTCGGACACGAAATTCCATGAGTACTCATTGTTAACAATAAAAAAATAACTTGTTTTTCTAATGGTACACCATTATTAAAAATGCTTGACATCGCCATCGTTACCATAGGTTGCAATGCCGAAGGGTTGCGAAGAGGTACTCGTATTTGCGGCATTGTTACACTTTGTCGAAGGGGGGTAAATTCTCTAATTTGGTCTTCGCAATGTTGGAATACTACTAATAAATGCGATCATATAAATACATGACACATTTACCTGCCGCCATGCATATCTCTTCTAAAAACCCTCACGCTCGAGAAGCACGATTAGGTAAAAGGAATCGCTAAAATCACGGATAAAGCCCTACATAGTGTGTTAATACTAATATTTTAAAAATACTGAAACCATGTTAAATTGTATTGAATTGCTTAATCACAACTATTTTATGAAGTATATAATGACCATTAAACTATTTATTGACACTAGAGTTGGCAAAAAGCAAAACGGAGGTCTTAATCCCACGGTTTGTGAATCATTATTACATAATGCGACAAACGTTGTAAGCTCGTCCAGCAATCAACCAAGTTATTAAAGCACTTATCTCATCCCAGACTGCAATTTCCAGCCGTGCTTCCAAACTGCCAATGCTTAGTTGAGGCATGGGTCAGACACTAAATCAGTCAGCGAAATCTTCCACGCTGTGCTTTCTCATAGGAATAGAGCCGGGGTAAGATTTACAATTGATCGATATCTGATCATCCCGAGGGGGTATTAATGGCTCATTGAACCGAATCTGTGTGATTAATGCTTTGTAATAATCTACGGCTTGTAATATATCTGCGGGATTATCTGCGGAATTTGACTACTCTCGATTCAGAGCGCTATTGTTCAAATTTTCAACGCAACGGCGTTACTAAATTAGTTTTTTGCCTCGTCCCTCCTGGTTTTGTGACTACTTTACACAGCTACGCATTAGACCTTATCTACCTCTACAATCCTATCAAAGTACTGAATTATAGGCTGAGGGTTATCTGTTTTCCACGATTTCCCCTTCTTGAATTAAAGCCGTCCATTATCGAGAGCAATTAGCGTAGGAATTCTTCAAATTACCATATTACTAATCCAGGGGTTACGATATCGAGTGAAGTTATGTAATCAATCTTATCCTCTTAAGGAGACCTTCCCTGCTCTTAAGGCGTCTAGAAACCCCACGGTCATCTCCTCGCCCTCATCAGGGTAACGTAAATTATTAATGAATAAATTCACGGTGATTATGCCTTTGTGCACTTAGCAACATCTGTCCAAGGACTGATTAACCTACCGTTCGTTTGATGGCACTGAGTTGATTCATTCCGATCTCAACATTACGGAGATTAATCGACTCGAAGTGCAACTTATTGTTCTTAAGGCAGTTTGGTCATTTATTATTAAAACGATCCAAATAATTTATCACTTAAAATGAAAATTTGAATTCACTATGCGTTCGCAGGCACGGCATTTTCTACAACTACGTACCACTGATACAATACCACCTACTGTCTATCTTTTTACAATGGCATTTCATTATTATAACAATAGCGGCGTAAATGTGTGTATAAACGCTTGAATAACTTGGATTTGTTACATTACACGGATACGTTAAAAAATTGAAGCAACCTTTAAAATATACTGCATTCAAAAATACACGACAAAACAAAATAAAAATTGAATCACGCGGATTATTAATCCCAATTGACTAAATGCCCTTCATATTTCACAAAACATTTCACTCAGACAAAATTATTGTTCTCATGGGAATCTTATTGGACAAGGTATTGTTTGTCCTCAAATTCGAAAACTAATTAGATGCCCCACTCTTCTTTACCGATTTCTGCAAAACTATCTCACTGATGGTTCTTTTATTTCATATCGGTTTTTTTTGCCCTAATTTTAATGCCCCCCCCTCTCTTTTACCCCTCGCCTAGCTGGATATTACCCTTAATTAATGAAATTATGGCAGAAGCTTCGTCTGAAGACGTACCCAGCCTTTTTCATAGTGTTTCAAATGGACATTGTCCTTTCCTCCCCCTTCATATCACCGAAAAGTGATTAGTTCTATGAATGTTCGGCAACATTCTATGGGTTCGATAACACGATGCACCAAACCCCATGGAACTTGAGGTTAATAATTTAACAGACGGGGGGGACTGGTTTCTTTTCCGGTGTAACCGTTTTATTTCCCAAAAATTTCAATCCCACAAACAAAAGCGTTATTTTCCAATTTCAAACCCTAAACCTGTTCGTCAGTATTTAATGGAGAGATAGACCCCTTTCTGTTCACGCCTTTTTGAACTCTGCCTTATCCGCTCCTTAATTTTCAAAATTCGCATCCAGGGCCAGATTATGAAGATTTCTACTCTCACTTACCATGTTTTCGCAATGATTAACGTCTTCAATCCATAGTATGTGTTCATGTCCAGTTTAATCTTTTATTAGTCATTTTCTTTGAGCAAAACTCTCTTCGTCTTAAACGATTTCTTAGCTGAAGATTTTTGGTCACCGTTTAATTCGTCCTCATTCTTGGGTAAATAAAAAATCTGCTTTTTTTAATTCCTGTTTTGGTTAAAAAATATTGGAACACAAATATGTTTTCCATCATCTAGGATTTTGCTTTAATCAACATTAAATTTCATCTTACACTAATTGCATAATATACGAACTATATTTAAAATTACCAGCCATCCATTCATTAAAATACCATTCATAAAATTACCAGCCAGCCAGCCATTTTCCAGGCCATCTGGTTTTACTATTATCATCTGAAGAACTACGAGCAAATAATGCCTAATATTAGTGAGTAGGATGGGTTACATAAACGTAGGGATTAATCCAAGTTGCCGTCACATAAACTCACCAGAATGCCTTCTCGGCACGTTTATTTCATTAAGTTCAATGTATTTATTTAAACGTCAAATAGAATATTAAATATCACGCGAGTCATAGTAACTTAGGTGCCCTGCAATCGACTACCTCATCACACCACCTGTTTCCCGATTACCTCCCCCATCAACCATTCATTTACAATCGCCCCTCCCCCCAAATCCGAACGGGTGAAAGCTCCCCCTTTCTCCCGCCACCCCGGGAGATTAATGGACAGCTCGAGTGAAAAGAAACCCCTGCCATTACAACACTTTCCGCACGGGCGAGTACCGAGCGTAACAAAGCCCGCATGAAGGAGGCTGCATTAATCACCGCGGCCGCAAATTAGCCTGCTAAAAGCGGTCAAGCAAACGCCTCTCGCTCCGCACCCAACCCAACCAAAACCCGTCTCCCTCGCACTCCCTCCCTTCTTATCCTTAAGTTAAAGAACGAGTTGTAGAGAGATCTGCCCTATCCGCATTCCCTTCCCCCCCTATCATCCGAGACCCGATCGAGGGGCGGCAGGGCCTTCAAGCAAGTAAGACGAAGTAAGACTTTCAATCCCACCCCCCACTCCATACGTTTCAATCCGGATATCACGTCTAGGTGATTCAGACCTCACCCATCTCCTCCATCTTCTTCCAGCTCCGCCCCCCGCCCTCGTCGCTGTCCAACACCCCCTCCCCCTGCTCCAACCCCGCGTGTGCGATGGGAAGGAAAGGGGACGGGGCGCGGAAGGGATGATGTCGCGGGAGGGATCGTTAGGAGGAAAGGGATTGAAGCCGAGACGTTTTGCTAATGGGAGTCGCTGGAAATGGATGGCTCAAAGGGCTGGGTGAATCGTAAAACAATCTTCAGCCTCGCATAAGCGGGGTAGCCGTCCGGTCGAGTAGCCGTCCGTCGGACAGCGCACCGCCCACGAGCGCCATTTAAAGGATCTCTTCTCCTCACACCCTCGGGATATGGCTTGGGGAAAAAAGAAAGATCTAATCCCCCCACCCCCACACCCCACCCATCGTAAATCTCCACACGGAGTGCTTTACAGAGGTGAGTAACGCGGGAGCTGATGAAGGGGCCATCGGTGTAATTGGCGACGTGGGTGGGGTTGGGTGGAGAGGGGGCCTTCTTGGGGGCGAGGGGTGGGCGGGGGTTTGGGCGTCGAGGGGAAAAAGGTGGAAGGGCCGCTCTAACGGAGCTCGAGTCCACCCATCCGCCGCCGCCGCTTTAATTGATGTGTACTGGGTTGTGGGGATTCACGGCCTACTATTTTTAATCCGGTTCTGAACGAGAGCAGTGAACGATTTTCCAGTGCGTCAGTATTTCTTTCGATAAGGTTAATTCCTCTCGTTCAGGGTAATGAGCTGAACACCGAACAGAACATTTTTTAGACGTATTATTTTTAAATTTAATATATCTGGCACTAGGGATTCCATTTTACCTAAGTGCCTACCTATAACCATGGAGATAAGTTAGTTTCATTAATCCCTAACTCATTTCCTGCGTGATTATCTACCCTCATGTATATTAAGTGATCTTTCGAAATTATTCTCTTCCGACAGACCTATTCCATGTAGCATGAAGATGGGCATATCGGAATAAAATTTTAACTTTTATGCTTTGATATTTTTATCTCTCCTCTCTTAATAGCAATTCCTTATACTTTCGTCTGTGTCATCACGTAAAATTAGAATAAAGTTTGTTTCTAGATTGAAGATGGTCTTAATATAATATGAAGAAGATAAACAATTTTCGAAAAAAAATTGAGTGAATAAACATCCTCAAATTTATTTATTTATTTAATTTCATATTTTTCAAAAGCATGTTTTTTTTATTTCATTTTGAAGCAGGAGGAAATTTATATCGCAAAATACTGCAATAAAATGTATTTATCCAATTTATAAATTGAATACATAAGTGACAGAAAAATTAATACTAATCTAATGAAATAAAATAACAATAGCTACTAAAATTAAAACCAATTGGTACATTCGGTCCAAAAAACCACCAAAAAATACGTGAATAACATCAATATAAAAGTTAAAATATTTTTCACCATGTGCACTTGTATATTGAAAATGTCAATCTCATAATATATTTTCATAATTTTAATGTCATGCCAGGGATATTTAAACCTCTGACATTATTCCAGCCGGTAGTGACTATATTATTTTCTTTGTGTGTGTCGGTGTATGCGTGTGTATATGTCGGCAATGTTGGCACAATGAAGAAGAGTAAAAGATAACGAGAAGTAGGTCTTGTAACTCTACAACTCTTTTCTGATAAGATACTTGTTCTCCGCCATCCATATACCTAAATCAAAAGAAACCGCAGCATGAGAAGCTGGAATATCTAAATTTGAAGTACTCGTAATGTCACATTTCCTCTGGGTCCTCAGAACCCATAGCAAAACATCCATCCAGTATTTGAAGGGATTAAGAGAGAGAGAGAAAAGAAAGTAGCTGAGTAAGAGCATGAAAGAAGTCCCCAGACGCACGGAAAAAATAATAAGCACGGTTTGTTGGATGCTCCTCGGAGTTCCTTAAGGAAGAGAGGAAGAGGCATCCATAGGCTCCGTGCTCAGTACTCTTTCGCCAACGACCCAACCTACCGTTTCCTCTTTCTCTCCCCCCTCAACTTAAAACAAACCCCAGCCTCCCACACCGCACTTCCCCCCAAGTTTCGATGAACTCCGCTCCTCCAGCCATCCGAGCGTATCTTTCCTCCCTACCCTCTTCCCTGCCCTTCCTCTCACCATTAGTCCCCCAAAAGAATTTGATACCATTATAATAAGCGGTGCATTCGATATCAAGTTATGATGATGGATAACCCTGGCTTAAAGTTACCGAATGGAAGGAAGTTACAGGGTGATACATACATCACACTAATTTTCTCCTAACTTTATTACATAGGGATTATAAATCCGTATAATGAGTTCTTGGAAATATGTTTTAGAAATACGTTCATGAAGTTTTGTTTGCAACCTACGGATTGATTATGAAACTATTTAAGTGATAAATGACATTGTTACAAACTGCTCCATTTTAGGTATATTATCTAAATTAAACCTCCATAAAGTATAACTCAGCGCTTTTTTTCTTAAACAGATAGGGTTTTTAATACAAGGAACACACACACACACAATATAGCTATTACAACACCTTAAAAATTAAAATAATCATAATGGATGGATTGCAAGGCAAGTTATCTTGAAGTATTGGATGTAATCGGTGTTTAGTACCTAGATGATTGATTATATATGTCTATATATATACATATATATATATATATATATATATATATATATATATATATATATATATATATATATATATATATATATATATATATATATATATATATATATATATATACACACACATGCATATTTTTTCTCAGGTAATCCACCGGTTAAGGTAGGTTTTTGGATGGATACAACTACCAAACAAACATTTTATTACTCCTAACAAAACACAAAATCCATCATCCTACTCTATAACAGGTCCCTCTTCATCTCTGAGTACTTTCTTCCTCCCTTCATCCCGTCCAACATCCCTATCCTACGAAAAGTGAAGAGTCAGGCTTGATGTTGTGGAACCGAGACATAATAAAAACTTCGTTGCAATTTTCCACAGTTAAAACTTTATTTCCGACCATGGCTTCGATACACTTTATCATCATCAGGAGATCTCCTGATGATGATACAGTGTATCGAAGCCATGGTCGGAAATAAAGTTTTAATTGTGGAAAATTGCAACGAAGTTTTTATTATCCCTATACTGTTCCTTCCCTTTCCTCTTTTGCCCAATATTCTCCCCTCTATCATAGTCTTCAACATCCCACTGCCGGTCAATACCCCCTTCATCCATTTTTCCTGCCTCCATAGGATTTCTCCCAACAAACCCCTTTCTTCGCCCACCATACCAAGTACTTCCTCGTTTGTTTTCTTCTCTGTCCACTTCACCTTCTCCATTCTTCTCCACACCCACAATTCAAAAGCCTCCAATCTACATCTATCCTCCTGCTTCAATGACCACGTTTCCGCACCGTACATAGCTACGCTCCATATCAAGTTTTTATGATTCTTTTCTTAATATTCTTACTCAACGTCCCCGTCATCAACTTCCTCCTCCTTTTGAAAGCCTCTTTGCCTAGCGCAATTCTTCTCCTTACGTCCATACTACTTTGACCGTGTTGGTCCAAAACACTTTCGTGATGCGTCAACTGTTCTACCTGCTCTAGTTTTTACCCTCCTATTTTAATGTTGAGCTTAGCCTTTTTCTTTCTAGAAAATCGCATAACCTTTGTTTTATTAATATTGATTCTCATCCCATACCTGTCGCACTGAATTTCCAATTCACTCAGAAATGCTTGCAACCCCTTGGCTGACTGACAAACTAAAGCTTGGTCATCAGCAAACCTAACTGATTTTACGAATTTCCCGCCCACTTTCATTCCTACGTCCAGTTCTTCCCATGCCTCTTTAATCATTTCCTCTGCATAAAGGTTGAACAGTAACGGTGATAATGGGTAACCCTGCCTTACAACTCTTCCTAACACTGCCCAACCGGACTCCCCGTTCCCCACTCATACCTGAGCAGTCTGAGACATGTACAGGTTGCGGATTAGCCTCATTTCCCTCCAATTTATTACTTATTTCTGCAAATTACTCATTAGTTTTCCCAATTCTCTCTATCAAACACTTTTTCGAAACCTACGAAACGGCCTTGATTTTATTTTATATTCCTCTCGATTAATAATCTCATTACTGCAATGTTATCTCGCATACCTCTCCCCTTCCTAAACCTAAGCTGGTCATCCCCTTATTAATCATTTACCCTACCCTCTATCCTTTTGTTTATGATTCTGAGAACAACATTAGCTGCGTGGGATATCAAACTTATTGTCCTGTAGTCCTCACATGATGTAGCCTTTACCTTTTTGGAATAGGAACTAACAATGCTCTCACAAAGTCTTCTGGCCAGATTCCTACCTCATAGATACTAGGAATCAGCCCATATAGCCTCTTCCTCCCACATTTTCCTAAACCTTTCAATAGTTCCGCGGGAATATTACCCACCCCCAAGGCCTTATTTAGTTTCATCTCCCTTAATGCCCCTTTCTATCTCATTGTCTACTATGCCTGGACCTAAGCTATCTTCCTCTACGTTATATTCTTTTTCAATGTCTAAATCTGTTGGTTAGTTAGAAGAGTTTTACTATACAGCTCTTCTATATACTCTTTCCATCTCTCTTTGATCTTTCCTGTGTCAACTACTAACCGATGTCACCCTTCCTCTGCAGACTTTCCATATCCTCGCACTGCGTCTTCCACCATGCTTCTTTGGCTTTATTTGTTGCCCGCCTCAATTTATTGTTTAATTCTTTGTACGTCATTTTGCCTAACTCTGTGTTTACATTCTTCCATTTTCTCCTTTTATCCATTTTGATAATCACCTCATCCGTGATCCATGGTTTTCTAGTATTTTTCGCATTAACGGTTCCGATAGTGTCTTTTGCGGTTTTCGATAACCATTTCTTGATACTTTCCCATTTTTCTTCGATAGTACTTAGATCTTTACCACCCTTCATGATTTTCTCTACAGCCTGTTGGTACTAACTTAATTTTGCCTAATTCTGTATTTACATTCTTTCATTCATCATGTATATATATATATATATATATATATATATATATATATATATATATATACATGATGGGTAAATTACTCAGGGTAAATTACATATCCTCGATAGCTCAAGTGGTTAAGAGCATCCGCCCGGCAAGTGGAAAGATCCGGTGTTCGAGTCCCGGTTGAGGAAATATTTTTACTCTTGTGATCCGTTCGATTCCGCCTTCCCCACCTCTATTGTGTTCGTCCTTTATACGTGTTCCTATCCCTTTTCCTTATATATGTTTCTGTATATATGAGTATTTATTCGCCGTTTGGCGGGATTTTGTGTTTGAATGTCTATTTGGCCAATGTGGCTCATCTCTTTCTTCTGGCTATGCGTGCCACGAAACGCACTGTTCTTTTCCTGTATGATGTTGTATGAATTCTAACTACTGTCCTTTCCTCTTGTGTATTTTCTATTTCTCCTTTGGTGGGTGAAACAGCCCCCTGACGCCATCTCTTGGCTAAAGAATCGGGGCGCTTGGCGACATATAAGACCCACGGATCTCAGGGTAAATTACATATCCTCGATAGCTGCCTAGATAGCAGGACGTGCCTGTGTTCACCGAGTGTCTAAAATCGCCGGCGTCCGAGGCTTCGGTCGCCGGGGTTTGGGGAGCGGCACTGCCGGACTCTCTCGGAAATCGAGGTTCCGATCGTGTTTTGTTTCGAGCGGCGGTTTACCGCCTAGTTCATCAAGAAGCGTGCAGTTTGACTCTCGACTTCTTCCGCCGGGAAGGCCGTACTTTTGTTTTGTTTAGTGGATCAAGACTGACCTTGACTCCTGGTGTAGAGCTTAGGCTCCTTTTGTTTGCTACCGCCGGGTGCGTGTGGCGGGGAGGGAGCGTTCGTGAGTGTTTTATTTCCCTTTAAAGTGCTCGTTTTTTTTGTTGCGTTTTCCTTCTTCATGCTAGTGTACTGAATTTGATTTCTTCAAATGGCTGTGCGCCGTTTAAACACGCTCGCCTTGCAAGTTGACGAGAAGGCGAAGCCCCCTACCCCGTTGGAGGTCCACCTCTTCACGTTAGAGTCGCTGGGCCTCACACCCGAAGAGATAGTGGCGATCCAATTTGGATACAATCGCCATTTGATATTCCTGAAGTTGGCAACCGAAGCTACAATGACTAGGCTTTTAGACAATACCCCGCGGAAACTACCGTTTCCGTCTTTAAGTGACCAGAGGACGACAATAACAATTGACGAGACTTCCGGCAGCCCGTGTAATGTCAAGGTTCTTTGTCTCCCCGTGGAGACCCCATTGGAAGACATAACAGGCGAGCTCCAACGCTTTGGTAAAATACATCGCTCGTGGGAGAACAGGTGGGAGGGAGACAAGATGGCGCGGGTGCTTACTGGCACCAGGGTTGTGCGGATGACGGTCGAGAGAAATATCCCCTCGTACCTCCACATTGGCGGCAACCGGGCCATCATCATCTATGAGGGTCAGCGCCGCACTTGCGCCCGCTGTAACCAAGAAGGCCACGAGCGCAAGACTTGCCCTCGGAACCAGGGAGGTAAGAGCTATGTGGAGGCAATGACGATGCCCTCCAACCCTAACGCTGCCGTGGAGATGGACGAGCCCGAAGTGGCCGTGGAGGAGAGAGCGCGGTCGCTTCTACTCATCGAGGGTGCGGTCCCGGCTGCTCCCGTCGGTCCCCCGCATCTCCCTTCAATTGGAGGGAAATGTCAGCGGGAGCGAAAATCGTCAACGGAGGAAAGGGAACCGAAAAAGAAGAGGACAGACAAACCCAAGCTCCTGGTCTCGAATACCGTTCTACAAATGGCTCACGTACCTACCACCTCGCCTAATATCACACGACCTCCAGCCCCCGTCTCCGTGAGCTCGTCAAATGAGGAGGGATGGTCTTTCGCCCCCCCTCCCCCCGCTCACGCCATCGACGCCCTCGCTACGCAATCCTTGCATCACGGGTTTCAAACACCCCGAGAACCTCTGGTGACAGGTGAGGAGGATGCATCTGATTGCGATGTTTTCCCGTCCCCATCAGCTCATCCCTCGACCCCTTTATCATTGACTATAAAGGAAGCGTCACCGATCCCGGAAGTCGACCCGCATACAAGTTTCCCAAAGTCAAAAATCCCACATACCCCATCTTCTTTCCCCATTAAGGACAGCCAAGGTGTCGACGATCTTCCCAGCGCTTCTCAAGATACGGACCACAAGCAACTATCTCCCCTGATTTTTCCCGACCACAACCCTTCCGCAGATGAGCCCCAGTCCGCCACTCCGACCCTCCCCGAGGGTGCGTCCTGCCCCTTGGCGGCCCCCAGCGGTGCTCCTTCGAAGAAGGCCCCCTGTGGAACGCTGCCGAGTTACCCGGTCTTCGTGGAGACCACGGCTGGCTTTTCCTCTTCGGACGAGGCCGGGGGGGAGGGATGTGGCGAAATGCCGCGTCCTCGCTCGTCGACCCGTTGGACGAGGCGTCCCGGGAAACGGCGAAGCACTCGTCGCCCGGGGTCGAGTCGCGACCGGAGCGACGCTAGCCACGATCAGAACTCTGGGAAGTGATGTCCGGTAGCCACCCGGTGCCGGACACACTTCGTCCATCGTTGAAGAGTTTTTTTTTTTGCTGAATGACTGATTGAATCGATAATTTCAACCCTGCCATTGATAATTTCTTACAATACATAATTTTCCATTACTAGCTAAAATCTCCCTCCTAATATCTGTGGACCTTGTCTTCCTTTCTTTTTTTCTTTCTAAATGTTTCAAATTCACGAGTATGCGTCTGTATGCATATGCTTATGTATGTGGGTGTGGATGTGCATGTGTGCGTATGTATGTACAAGTAGATATGTATGTGGTATATGTATCATGTATGTATCCATGTATACACTTATACTAAAGAAAAACATGATGTACCCATAATCTGTGACCTGATATTATGCATAATGCTAACAAACTCTGTAATATTCTGAACCGAATAAAATAATTTATATCATAGCTCAAGTGGTTAAGAGCATCCGCCCGGCAAGTGGAAAGATCCGGTGTTCGAGTCCCGGTTGAGGAAATATTTTTACTCTTGTGATCCGTTCGATTCCGCCTTCCCCACCTCTATTGTGTTCGTCCTTTATACGTGTTCCTATCCCTTTTCCTTATATATGTTTCTGTATATATGAGTATTTATTCGCCGTTTGGCGGGATTTTGTGTTTGAATGTGTATATATATATATATATATATATATATATATATATATATATATATATATATATATATATATATATATATATACACACATTTATACAACATGTATATATATATATATATATATATATATATAAATTTATTTTATTTTTTGGTAAACATATCATCGGCGACGCACAAAAAACAAAAACACAAAGAAAGGACTCTCACATATGTGGTTTTGACGTTTCGACGGCAGTTGATAGCTAAATTAAGTATGTTTTCTCCCAACTAGATTTAAGTTTTTTACCCATGGCTGTCTAACCATAATGGGTGCTTTGAATGAAACCATCAGCGAAAAATATCCTTTATGCCTTGTGTACCACGTACCTGAGGTCAGAGTTTGGATAATTTGTTTCAATTCTGGAGATACGTAAATTCATATAGTTTGAACGTAAGAATAGAATATCATCGCGGAACCTTCATTTGATAGGAAAATCTGTTGCATTTGAACTACCTATAATTTTTTAATTGCCTATTCATTCAAAAGAAATTAATACAGTTTTTTTAAATGAGAAATAAATGTGTCGCTCTGAGGAGGGGAATACCGCTGCTTTCGTGGAATTAATGAAGTGGATGCCTTCATTTATTTCAGAGTGATGAAAGGGTTATTGCATTTCAGCTACAACTGAAAACTCAAATTGCGCAAAATCAATTTGATTTGATTGAATTCATTCGAATGTTATTGATATTGTAAATGAATGAGATGAGGTTATAATTCTCATATGCACGCGATGAATTCCAGCAACGGCCCTTATAACGGACACTAATTATTCACAACAAAATGAATATATGCACGGTTATCATCTCGTCAGTTTCATAGCTAAGGGTAGAGCTCAACTAGTATTGAGCCTAAGGGTGGGCAATATTCTCTCATTAAAGCAGGGAAGGGAGGCCGGATCCTTTCCCTGCGCCGCCGATGGTTTCCCTACGAAGTTCTGGTTAAAAGTCGAGTTTGCGAATATTAATACGTGTCTATAGGACTATAGACAATACAGAGAACAGGGAAATTGGCTTGTTGTCTTGCATCTAACGTATGGCTTCTATCTTAGACAAGGATATGACAACAGCTTTTCTTAATGCACAAAGAAAATCAAGTATTCTGTACTACGAAAGTTAGAATTCCTTTGTGGTCCAATATGCTAACATGGCTACTGCGGGGCGCGAATTAAGCCTTAAAGATATGATAATTTCAGTCGGGGCCTGTTTTTAAAACAGACGGTCAGCATTAAACCCTCAAATTTCATCTACATAAGTGGACGTTGTCCAATTCCAAAGTTTCCTCCGCCTCATAATCTTGTCTCGCTTCATAATTCGGCTCCGGTGGCTGCGGGGTAACTTCCTCGCCTCTCAACCCATAGTTTGCACGTTCAAACCCCACCTAGGCGGGTTTTCCTCCTCTTAAAGCATTGATGTTTGTAATTGTCTTCAGTGTTACGTGAAGGGGCTGGGTGTAAGAAGGGACTATAAAATACAAATCTTGGCCCAACAAAAGTCATTTTTTAAAAAATAATAAAAAATGACAGATTTGAATCTGCATTTCGTGACCGTGAAGAAAGGTCAAAGGTTTATTCTCGTAAAGGAAGTCCAAATTACTTTATCGGGCTTCGGAGACATTAAAAAGACCGCACTTACAGCAGAATATGGACATTTGATATTATTGATACGAGAGTTGCCGTAATGGTATTGAAGACATAATTATTTAAGGGGTGAAAAATTTTAATTTACATGACATTTAATGAAGGGTGAAAAGATGCTTCTTAAAATCAAGCGAATGGTACCGTCATTGGCTGCGTAATCAGTTACTTCTGAATGACGTATCGAAACCTGAATATCAAACGGTAAAGGTCACAACATAAGTTTCTATCATTTATGGATCTGAAAATGAAATTTGATGGAGAAGAGAAGAGCTCGCCTTGAGTAAATCTCTTATGACACACGGAGTTTTGGTTTTTTCCCTGTGTCTCCAGGGTTCCGCATGAATATGTGATACCAAAAAAAATTACAATTGATGAAGATGAGGGTGACTTAAGTTGTCGAAAACCGTATCGGGGCCTTTAATTCAGTAGCCAAACGCGACCACACCTATCGGACGGCTATTAATTTTTTCAGGAGATGATAAAATGGAAATTGTGAGAGCCAAATCAAAAAAAATATGCCACACATAGCTAAGGTGAGAAAATATTTTCACTAATTGTGAATGTGCTAATAGAATATTAACTGCCAATCAATTAATTAATACAAGCATTATTTTACAATGCATGTGGTCCACGCAGAAAAAGACTGCCGAAATTCGTCCATTTAAACTTGTTTTTAAACTCTCTTTATGGCTATTGGGTAGAATTCGGCTCTAATTCTTATGACACTGATATAAAAAAATTAAGGGTAAAACTATTGCCTATTCTCAAATACTTTTGAAGAAAAATATTCCGGATTTTGTAGCTTTGATAATGCGAAAATTTATAATATGACATTATTAAAATTTATGTTTATCAGTGCCTTCATATTTGGAAAGTTTTAAAACTTGGAGCACATTAAAAATAAGGGGATCCTCCACGTCTTCATCTTGAGCATCAAAGCCAAGTTTTTAATCCGACACTGAGCACAGAAGTGGCATTTCAGCTTTATATTTCTTAAAGAGACCCTGGGATCCCGCGTTTGAGTTAAAGGTCATCTTTTTAAGGATGAAAGCTGTCATTTCCATCCAACCTGCCAAATATTTTGACTTGTATTCTGAAGATGGGTTTCCTTTGGATTTTTAACCCCGCAAAAACGTTACTCTCAGCAAGGTTGTATAACTATGGATCTAAGGCTTATCAACGCTCCGTAAGACTAGAGGATGTTCAATGAGTGAAGTTTCATTTCAACTTATAAGGCATGGCTCCTAATATTTAAAATTTGAGCGGTATCTTAATGCCATACGAGGAACAGATAAAAATTGAAAATATGTTGACAAGAATTCACATTTACCAATTACACAAAATATGTTGAGGAAATGTAAATCTAATGAGTTCTTTTCTTGAATTCCTGGGGCATTTTAGGTGTAATTTTCATACAGCAGCATTCTTAACTTAAATAAATGGACTCATTATTTTGGCTGCCTAAGTCCAAATGAAGCTAATTTAATTTCAGCAGTAAAATGTTCTCATACCACCTATTCATACAGCGAGAAATTAAAAGGTGAGTCATGATGAAGTCATGCAGCTAGATTTAACAGGAAAATCGTAAAATTGCAAAAAATAAATATAAATATATTAGAGTGGCCCATATTATCAACTATCTAAAAGTTAAACTCCCACCCACCTATCTTATTTTAATCAATAAAAAACGATGTGTTCAAAAATTCAATCGAATAAATAAGAGGAGACTCTCAGCGACCATGAAGTTTTAAAATTTTCCCTCTGAAGGTCATATTTTCACATAGTTTTTTTTAGTTATTTTATTTTCAGAAACATTTGCTTTGTCGATTGCTATTTCGTCAGTTTTTAATAATCAATTATTAAAGGACATTAATGCAAATCGAAGTATAATATACAATTTTTTTCATGGGATGTGATTTTCTATTACTAAGAGAATATAAAAAATCACTAAATAGTGGCCGCATGAATAATGGCATATGGCTTAACATTAAAGATAAATTTATACTATCATTTTAAGCGCTTGATGAATTTATTTTGAACCGTGCATGATAATTGATTTTTTAATTATGTTTTCAGAACTGTTTTTGCTGCTGGTATTAGGTGACTTTTATGAAGTGTCCTTCATAGACTTGTAAAATGGCATCAACGTCTTTAGGTCGTTCGTTATACTAGTTAAGAAAGGATTGTTATATCACTCTTGTTGGATACATTTCCAATAGAATAGTTGGAGCCAAACTTACTTTAAACAGACAAGTTTCAAGCTAATTTTTATACAATCTAAGAGTTGTAAATATTACGACGAATTAAAGTGCAGTATTGGCGATTCAAGAAGTTTTGTCTTTGGCAAAAAGCACGAATTTCTTCTAGAAGAATCGACCACTGCATTGATTAGTTAGTCAAATTCAATGATGAATAGAAACATTTACAGAAAATGAATAACTGATCGAGGCACTTTTCCTCTTGAAATTTTATTTTTATTTTACGACCGGATTTCGATGCATTACTTCATTATCAGGTCGTAATGAATGCCATACATCGTAATACATGCCAGGATGTAATACATAGAAACCCGGTCGTAAAATAAAAAAAATTATCAAGTGGAAAAGTGCTTCGATCAGTTATTCATTATATTTAACTTCCACAGCATCACGCCTGAAGCTACTCGATTTGTTATAAACAGAAAAATTTGTCCAGAAATACAGGCAAATAAAAAGGAAAAAAGAGATCTTTGGGTGGAAAATCTGGATGATTCGTTTGACGTAGCTCATTCAGATGTTTTGGGATAAATGAAAAATGAAGAGATATAAAATTTCTTAATTTTTCAGCGACTAGAAAGACGAAAGGGCTCCATGGCTGGTTTGCAGGTTGCGGCGGTTATCTCCAGACAAATTTCAAATTGAATTTCCCGCAATATCGCAGTTCCACTGTTGTCAAGATTGGCGTTCTTGAAAGCTATAGGCATCAAGTATATAGTCATTACCTCAATCGAAGGAACGCTATTATCGAAAGTGTTCCCGCTGGGCGTTGGCTCAGTGAAATAGTTCGATTCTCCAGGTACCCAAGATCAACTGCGTAGGATATTGTGGTTAAGTTATATATATTAATGCTTCGGAGAAGTCAGAGGAAGGTTTCGCTAACCCGGCAAGGAAATCTCATTCAAGGAAACTCTCAGGTGCTAATTGCAGAGGAATTTCGCATTTTGCTAGTAATTTGCAAACTTTTAAGAATATCGTGAAACCGTGGATGGTAAATGTGGCCTAGGGGAGATAGTCCTTCAACAGGACGGTGCACCAGCTCATATAAGTCGTTAAGTCCAAAACTGGCTCTCAGATAACACTGATATGTTCTGGTCAAAGGAGTTCTGGCCGCCGAATAGCCCGGACTTAAACCCATTCAACCATTATCTTGGGAGCGTAGTCGGAAGAGTTACCAATAAGACGAGGTACCCTAATGTCGCATCTCTACACACCGCTATCGTAGCAGCATTCGCGAATATGGACAGCGCTGTTCTAAAGAGTGCGAGCGATTGATTCAGGAGGACAAGATTGGAGGCGGTATTTGCAGCTCGAGGGGGTTACATTGAGGAAGGCTACATTTGACAGATATCACTACTTGAATGTTAAAGGATTTTCATTTGGATTTTTAAAAATATATTTGCTTTTAAACAAAAGTTTAATTTATCAGGATTTAACTGCCGTACCTTGTAGATCGAAAACAAACACTAGGAAGGAAGAACACTAAAGGACACTGCAATAGAAGCTGCCAAAAAAAAAAGAAATTATGAAGAAATGGAACAACAATTTGAGATATCAACAACTGATAATGCAACATCAGTTTCCAGTGAAATCAGAGATGGTGATGATGACAGTGAAAGTTCTTCTGCCATCAATCAGCAAATGGCAGCAAAAACTACAGCAGCAGCAACAGTTGAAACTCGAAGTACATTGCAGTTTTCTACTCCCTGTCTCTGAGGTTTTTGATAGGTACAAAATCACTGTTAGAAAAGGGGTTTATATACTGATGGCTGCTGCAGAAGCTTTTGAGCTTGATACTAAAGATCTGGCAATAAATCGAGCTACATTTCAACGCCTTTTGAGAAGCGAGAGAAAAATAAATTCAACACTAATTAAAACTAAACGACTGCCAAGAATTAGTGGTGCACTGGGATGGAATGTTGCTTGCAGAACTCGTAAATGTTAAAAAGATTGATAAGCAGACAATGACAGTAACTTTTAAAGGCAATTATCAACTGCTGGAAGTCCCTGAAATCCCAAAATATTCAGTAGGAGAGCAAGCCACGTCCATGTACCGAGCAGTGGAGAGGTGGGATACAATCCATAACATTTAGGCTTTTTACTGTGATACGACTGCAAGCAATACTGGTAGAATAAATGTTGCCAGTGAAAATTTAGAAAAATTGTTCAACATAATTCTACTGTACCTTCCTCGCAATCATCACATTTTTGAGTTGGTTTTAAGGAGCTATGTCAACTCAGTGACGGATGCTACTTCTGGTCTAGATTCGGCGCTTTTCAAAAGATTTAGAGAATCCTGGAAAATACTCGGAAAGAAGATTTACAGAACCGGTAGCAATGGAGTGCCCAATGGTGTCTGCTCTGCCACTTGTATTCCTTGAAAATCCTCTTTATGAGCAGAAAAAACACCGAGATGATTTCCAAGCATTTTTGGAGTTAACTATGATCTATCTTTGTGGTATTCCGAAGAGCGAGATACCGTTTCGTAAATCAGGGGCTCTAAATCATGCTAAGTGGATGGCCAAGGCAATTTATTTACTCACGATATGCCTTTTTCAAGATCAATTTCAGTTATCTAATGGAGAGAAGAAATCTTTAAAAAGATTATGTATTATTCTTACCCAAGTTTACGCTCGAGCCTGGTTTCCATCATCAGAAGCCATTTAATCAGCTTATCATGATTTCTTATCTATGCGTCAATTGGTGAATAATCAGAGAATTTCTCCAGAAATCAGTTTGGCCGCTGTTAAAACATTTTTAAACCATCTCTGATACTTAACCCTGGAAACTGGGAAGAATCAACTAAAGGGGTACATTGTGCACCAAAATGATTATTCTTCCTTCATAAAAAACGATTTATCGTCTTTTGTAACTCTCGTGACAATAACTTTTATTATAAGTTTCTCTATCAGCACCGATTTTCTCGAAAAATACCATGTAACATGGAACAAAGATACTGGTTACAAAGGTGCAAGTAAAAAACTGGATGAAACGTTTATTCTCAATGTTGTTGCAGAAAGAGGTGTCAAACTACTTCAGGAATACAATAGCATTCTCACATTAGATGCAAATAAAAAAGGTTTGTTTTGCAGATCGTTGCCGAAGGCCGAGAAAATTACCCAACTGCTGCTGAAGTACCGGGCCCGAGGGACTTGGTTTCACAAATAGCCGGAGATGTCAGTGTAAATTACATTTCTTCGATATCTCAAGTGCTTAGATCGTTGGCCCCGCAAGTCTAAAGATCTCATGTTCAAGTTCCGGTCAAGGAAATATTTTTGCGCTGGTAATCTACTCAATTCCACCTTCCCACCTCTCCTGTTTTCGTCCTTATATAAGGTGTGATAAAAAAGGCAGGCAGCATATATATATATATATATATATATATATATATATATATATATATATATATATATATAAAACACTGGTCGAATGAAAGGTTGGTTTTGCCCTCAGCATCCTAGAATCCCTAATTGATTCAGCCACCAATATAGAGGTGAGAACTCGTGAATCCGCCTACATATTAGCTTTCCGTTCTTTCAAAATTCCCACCCTTAACCGCCATATTTAATTTCCCTCCCAGCATACCTCCCCTCCCCGCCCATACCTCTTTCCCCTCTCCAAAGCAACAGCATATTTTCAGTCTCTCTTGAAGAAGGCCTCTGAGAGGGCCGAAAGCTCGAACAATTTACCGTGTGAGTGCCCTTTTAAATGTTTCTATTCTATTCTATTTGGGTTATATTGTGCCCATTATATATATATATATATATATATATATATATATATATATATATATATATATATATATATATATATATATATATATATAAAGGAGAGTGTTTGTTTGTATGTATGTAATTTGTTTACTTTTTTGCTGTCATAGAAACAGCATTTTTCCAAGTATGCCAGCAGGATACTTTTGCAAGAACACTATTGTATTCAGAATTGCCGAGATATTATACGTGGAATACATCAAGGAAAGTCTTTTGTAGAAGAAAAATGGGCAACTTTGATCCTGAGAATAATATTTATTCATGTGACGCATTGGGCCGAGTCTACACAGTCCATCCTAACAACGCCGAATGTTATTTTTTAAGAATGCTTCTACATACCATTAGAGGACCTCGCTCATTTGCAGAATTAAGAATGGTAAACGGAGAAATATGTGAGACATTCAGAGAAGTTTGCCAGAATTTAGGGTTGCTAGAAGGAGATCAACCCTGGGATGACCCATTGCGAGAGGCCAGTTTGATTTCTCTTCCAGGACAAATCCGAATTTTGTTTGCCATCTAAATAACCTCCTGTAATCCATCTAACCCAAAAACATTATGGGAAAAATATAAAGAATCAAGAGTGAGGATATACTGGCTTAAGTTCGAAGTGAAAATCCTACATTGGATATTACGTTCAACTCCGACATTTTTAATAAAACTTTGATTATTTTGGAGGAAAAGTGTATCACCATGGTTAACAAGACTTTAGTGGAACTTGGTCTTTTTGCACCTGTACAAGATCAACAGGGTGTATTTAATCCAGATTATATACGTGAAACTCGCTACAATGTCTTAGACTTAGAAGCATACATCGCGGATAAAAAGCCACTTCTTAATGAAGATCAGAAATTCGCGTACGAAACAATAATGGATCAAGTAGATAAACAAGAAGGAGGTATCATTTTTCCTGATGCTGCTGGTGGCACGGGGAAAACATTTTTAATTAATTTAGTTCTCGCTGAAATCAGGGTTCATGGAGAAATTGCTCTAGCCGTTGCATCTTCAGGTATTGCAGCGACATTAATGGAAGGAGGAAGAACAGCCCACTCTGCCCTTAAGTTGCCCCTTAATATATCCCGACAAGAAAATCCCACATGTCATATAAATAAAACAAGCGGCCAGGCACAAGTTATTATAGAATGTAAATTGATAGTATGGGATGAGTGTACAATGGCTCATAAAAAATCTCTTGAGGCCCTCAACGCAAGATCTTAGAGGAAACTGCAGTTTAATGGGAGGAGCTCTGGTACTCCTGTGTGGAGACTTCCGTCAAACTCTGCCTGTCATTCCAAAATCGACTTCAGCCGATGAAATTTATGCCTGTTTAAAACATACTGTTCTATGGAATCATGTCCAAGAAATTAGCTTTAAACAAAACATGCGAATCCTCTTAAGATATGGGAATGCTCAAAATTTTGCAAATAAACTTTTGGAGATTGGAGAAGATAGATTAGTTATTGAAGCATCTGGTATGATAAAATTGTCATCAGATTTATGTGTATCGGTGAAAACTGTCCGCGATATGATACAAGCAGTCTATCCTAACGTTAATCAAAATTATAAAAATTTAGAATGGTTGCGAGAAAGAGCCATTCTTGCTCCTAAGAACGATGATGTTAATGAAATTAACAAGGAGATACTAGCCATGCTGCCAGGAGACGTGATTGAATATAAATCGGTTGATACCGTAGTGGATGCTGACGAAGCCGTCAATTATCCAACAAAATTCCTAAATTCACTTGATCCAGCTGGATTGCCACAACATCGCCTTATACTTAAAATAGGATCTCCAATCATTTTATTGCGAAATTTAGATCCACGAAAACTCTGCAATGGGACACGATTGTGTGTGACAAAATTAATGAAAAATATAATCCGGGCAGTCATTTTAACTGGAAAAGGAAAAGGTGAAATAATTTTTATTCCACGGATACCTCTAATCCCAACTGATCTTCCCTTCAACTTTAAAAGATTACAGTTTCCAGTCCGGCTAGCTTTTTCAATTACCATTAATAAATCAAAGGGACAGTATTTAAAGTTTTGTGGTGTTGATCTAAGATCGCCATGTATTAGCCACGGGCAACTTTATGTTGCTTGCTCCAGAGTAGGTTCGCCTAAAAATTTATATATTCTTTCTCCAGGATATGAAACAAAAAATGTAGTTTATAAACAGGTGTTAAATAAAAAAGATTCTTAAATTTGTATGAAGTAGTGTATTATTGTACTTTATAATTTGTTGTTCATATTTATGTAGCATATTTATATTATTGTTTCTCCCTAACCCGTGCAAAGCCGGGTATTCAGCTAGTATATATATATATATATATATATATGAAGGTCGGTTTATTAGGTGATGGTAGAGTTCACCCAGTACTAAGCCCGACGGCGTGTGATATTCACACATCAGGGTAGGCGGGCAGGGGGGGGGGGTAGTCCTTCCCCTGTACCGGTTATGGTTTCCCAGGAAGACCTGGTACCTGAAAAATCACATAGCTTGAGTGGAGCTGCAGGTGCCCAGAGTGCCTTGCCCGGGAATCGAACCCGTTACCCTCCGCTCAGTAGTTCAACGCTCTACCCCCTATATATATACATATATGTTTATCATATTTTCATTGAAACAAGAAAACTCGCCATAGCGCGATCATATATACACATGAAAATTGATATTATGATGAGGGACAGGAACATGCAAAGACGATGAGCGCAGGAGAGGTGAGAAAGGCAAAAACGAACAGATCAAAATTGAAAAACAAATTCTCTTGACCGGGACATGAACGACGGATCTTCCGACTTACTTTCCGATGCTCGAACCACTAGAGCTTAGAAATAAATTATTCGATCCAGAATATTATGGAGCTTGTTTGCATTATGCATAATATCAACTCTCATACAGCCTTTTCTATGAATGTATAATAAAATGTATCGAGCAAAACGATGAAATTTTAAGCTGACGTAAAGATATCTTTCAATCAATTGTACTCTAATCATTGGTACTTTTGAAACATGCACTTGTTGGGATTATGAAGAGGGTCAACGTCCTTTTCGCCAGGCCAAGTGTTGGGGTCTCGAGTATCCTTTCGCGCCTGTGTTTTACTTTCAATACACAGGTATCTGTACACCGTGAAACACGTAATATTCCGGAGTAGCAGTTTGGTAGTTTCGGGGGGCTCGGATAACCAAAGATACTCGTGACCAAACAATGGCGCACGTCGTAAAACAAATATTATGCTCTTTGTGGACCAAGAACACCGAAGGCGTTTTACGTGTTCTCGCTTCTCTGTTTACCTTTCTTGGGAGAATGAGTGGAGGTGAGAGCAGCCACCACTAGACGATCCTATTCTCAGCCTGCTCGCTGCGACGCGCGCGGGAGGGGAAGTGAAAACTGCATCGGATGTTTTGAAATAAAATTTCATTCCAAAACTAATTGACTAATACATACATTTTAAAAAATGATGATCAATCAGTCACCCACCCCGTTCCGAAAAACCACTTCTCACCTATCCGCATACATTTCTTGCGTCAGTTGATAAGTAGAAGACTTTTCTCCCGCGGGATGAAGAGTTGATGAAACGAGGGAGGGTTTGGTGCGTGATCGGGCAGGCGGGAGCAAAAACTCGAATGAATGTGTTCGGGAGGCATGCAAACAGCATTGGCACGAGTCCCTTCCTCGCCGTCAAGGCCATCAGGGGGGGGGGGTAACCTGGACTTTGAATGATAGAGAAGTGGTGCGGAGTCGCGGACTGGAATAACTTCTTGTCTCCCTCCAATGGGCCACGCATAACGGGGCGGGCGGGGATGATTACAAGGGGGCAGAGGAGCGGTGGATGCGCACCTCAAGAGGCGTGAGGGCAAGGGCTTAGAATGGATGCCACGCAAAATAAGGGTCTCCACGACTGCCCCTCCCACTACACACAACTTCAGTCTGTCATATTATCTCGTTGTCGATTCTTGCCCCACAGGGGGGGGATGAGGGCTTGCTGGAAGTTGCCACGAAGTTAAGTGACCAGAAGATTGGCTTGCATAGTTGATGATGGCCTCACCTCGTACCGAGCTTTTGGTCGGTTCAGTGAAATACAGACACCAACATGGCAATTAGGGAGGTCAGTTCCTTATCCTCACACCCGAGGTACGGGACGAGAAAATCTCGCCTCCAGAGTTCCGGGCGGTTGGAAAATGGAAGTAGTGTATGTATTAGCTGGGTTGGAGTCCATTACTCACCATGGAAGCGGTCCACTCACTACGCTTCCACTTCGCTCTCTTGATAATAACATAGTGTGGCTAGATAATGAATACTACACATCAATGCAGGTAGTTAAGCAATATTTCAAAGTGAGAGTCATATCACTACTCTTTCGACTTATGAAATTGAATAAAACACTGGTTTAATTTTTTTCTCATCCAATATAAATTAATATCCGGAAAATTAGGATTGGAAAAGTTTATATCACGTTTTGAACGACTGAAAGCTTTTAAGAAATTATTTTTTGAAGCGGTTTCCTCCAAGCGTGAGCCTAAACGATATTCTTAAATCAAAAGCGCTCTTTCATCAAAATATTGTTCGTCCAGTGCATGTTTGACATGGTTATCGCAAGGTAAGTCTACATGACATCTGCATTAGCGGAATACGGCATTTGTGGATGCATAGCCTTTCAAGGTGGAATTCGTTATAAAATGTGGACCTTCTGCAAAACTGGCATCCATATCTAGGAACAAAGATGTATGTTCGATATTTATGATGCACTAGGTATTAGGGAGGTCGGCAATTGCCTAAATTATTAAAATCTAAAGAAGAGAAATAATAAAAATTCCATTTCTAAAGATAGTAGGTACATCGCCTTCTCGGTGACTTTTCGTAAAATCTGCAAGGAGGGAAAAGGTACGAGCAGGTTTTTCTTTAATCCGTGGAATTATAGTTTCTGAATTTTATCTCATATATAAATCATCCATAAAAACCGAATAAAATTACATCAAAAATATTGCATGATTACCTCCGTTCGATCTGAGACCCTTTCCATTTGATTTTGTTTCCTGGGTTAGTTTTGAAATGATATTTCATAATTATTCCAAATTTAACCATTATTCGCTGCTACAGATAACAATTTGTCCTATAACACTCATTAAAAATTTAAACAGTTTGGATCAGAGCAATCATCACAATATTGAAACCTTTTCACTCATAAATGAGGCTGCTATGTTATACTTATAATCATCATGGGGTAATACTTTGCCAGTAACAAACACAGAGAAGAAGATTTTCTGTGAATTTTTTTGCCATTTGCTAGCATGGATTGCTGCTAAGTAAAGACTAGTTGTAGACCAACTATAATTTTCTAAAACATATTCGGCAGCAACCTTACCTACAAATTAATTCCTTCTAAAAAATGTTGACACAAAATTAATATTGCATTACTTTTTTATTTGGTTTCATACTATAGTCACTAGAACAACGTTTGTATGGTGAAATGATTCTGTGCGTATTTATTCTTGCAAATTATGGGGGGTTAGGTGGGAGAGGGAGCTATCTAGTCTATTCCTTTTTTTTTACTTTTATGCAACATGAAAATACATCTCCCCGCATTTAGGCAATGGTACCTGAGAGCTCTCCTGTATGGGAGGCTGGAACCCACCGCTGCCCCACCGGCCAAACCTGCTTCCCTCCCTCCGCACACAGAGTGCGCAGATTTCATCCCTCCCTCCGGCCGACAACCCACCTCACCCCCGCCTGTGCTCCTATCTCGGATTCTTTTCCTACTCAGCCATCCCGCACGCAACTCCAGCCCCGATCCCTCCTTCCGGATCACCCTCCCTCATGCGCATTCACCCATCAAACGCCCATCGTTGCTTACGGGCCCTCGACTCCACCGCCGCATCCTTTCGACCTGCAACCCTTCCCCCACCCCAATCAGTTCCTGTTTAAGTTGATTCGCACTCAGGATCTAGAAGCATTCGTGCGGAAACGCGGCGCTATGGGGTGCGGAGGTTGGGGGGGGGGGAAGATGTTAAGGTGGGGCGGCGGAGGCGGGTGCAGGAGGGAGAATGATAGAAGGAGGACGCGGTTGAGAATGAAGTACAGACGGGGCACTGGGAATTGTATGGCACTAACTGCAGCGAGGAATGCCTAGACTTTGCATCATCCAAAAGCACTCAAATTTTGGTCAGAAGAACATTCTCTTAACGATATTTCCTACCTAGGGCTATGACCTTTACGAAAGATGGAATATTCCGGTTCGGATAATTTGACCACAGTTTGAAGTAATTGGAAAACCATCGAAGCGCGTATTCGGTCGAAACCAGGAGTGATGGACGATGACAGGACGGAATATCCACGGGAGTCCCGCCACCCCACTTTCTACAGGAAACCCCGCGGGATCAAGAGCAAGCGCTGACAACGACTTAAGTAAAAATATTCAAATAATTTCACGCGGCATTGAAATACTACGGCGTAACTTATTATTGCCTGCTCAATAATGCACCAATCAACTTTTAACATAGACTAACTACCTAGTTATAATTACTCCCCAAAAAATAAGAGGTAACGAAATAACTGGATTTTTATATATTTTTGTAGTTATGCATAATGAAACATGCATAAGCCAATTATATATTTGCCCTCGAAACTTCATATTATATATATATATATATATATATATATATATATATATATATATATATATATATATATATATATATATATATATATATATATATATATATATATATATATATATATATATATATATATATATATATATATATATATATATTAAGAAAGTTAACGGAAAACCACCTCAATTATCATTCCCCAGATTGAAATGACGGATAGCACAGAGAATATGAGTTCTGGCAAGTACGGGGCTCGGCCCAATCGGCCGTGTGTCGTGCCCGGCAGAGGGGGAGCGAAGGCTTCTGCGGTCAACATCCCACGAAATCCTTGCAATGGAAAACCGGCAGCAGCAGGACAGAAGACACAGGAGAAGAAGGCTAAATTTGTTAGAATAGGAACGTGGAATTTTAGGTCAATGATGAAGACAGGGAAATTGGAGAATATTAAGCGAGAGATGGAAAGGGGAAAAAGAGATATTTAATGTCTATGCGAGGTGAGATGAAAGGATAGCGAGCATTACTGGATTGATAATTATAGAATTACATACAGCGGCAGGGACGAGAGCCAACGAGGGGTTGACTTAGTATTTAATGAAGAGGTAGAAAGAAGCGTATTCAACATAGAGCAGGCTACGGATAGATTATTACTAGTAGAGATAAAAGCCGAACCGAAGAAATTGGTTATTATTCAGGTGTACATGCCAACGAGCCACCATATGAGGGTCGATAACATATACGATGAACTAGGGAAAAATAATAGGGTGGGTTTCTGCAAGGAAGGATTTCATAGTGATGGAGGATTGAAATGCTACGGTAGGTGAGGAAAGAGACGGTGAAAGGAGTGACTTCTGCAGGAGACAGGGGTTAGTCACCAGCAACACTTGGTTTGGACACCACAAAAGACCCAGGTATACGTGGAAAATGCCAGTTGACTCAGAAAGGTATCAGCTATATTATGTTCTGGTTAGATACAGGCATAGGAACAGTGTGATAAATTCGCACAGCTTCCCGGGAGGGGATGCGGACTCTGACCACAATTTACTTGTTATGAAGTGTAGCGTTCGTTCCAAAAAGATAAGGCAGGGGCGGCGGGTTAGAAAATGGAATGAAGAATCATTAATAGGATTAAAAAGGAAGGAGTACCAACAGGCTGTAGAGAAAATCATGAAGGATGGTAAAGAGCTAAGTAATATCGAAGAAAAATGGGAAAGTATCAAGAAATGGCTATCGAAAGCAAAAAAAGACACTAACGGAACCGTTAATGCGAAAAATACTAGGAAACCATGGATCACGGATGAGATGATTATCAAAAGGGATAAAAGGAGAAAATGGAAGAATGTAAACACAGAGTTAGGCAAAATGACGTGCAAAGAATTAAACAATAAACTGTGGTGGGCAACAAATAAAGCAAAAGAAGCATGTTGGAAGAATCAGTGCGAGGATATGGAAAGTTTGCAGAAGAAGGGTGAAATTGGTGCGATATACAGCAAAGTTAAATCTTTATCAGGAAGTAAGAAAGGGAGATCTATGCTAACAGTTAGAGATAAAGCGGGTAAGATAGTAGTTGACACAGGAAAGATCCAAGAGAGATGGAAGGAATATGTAGAAGAACTGTATAGTAAAACTCTTCTAACTAACCAACAGATTTAGATATTGAAAAAGAATATAACGGAGAGGAAGATAGCTTAGGTCCAGGCATCCAAGAGAGACGGAAGGAATATGTAGAAGAACTGTATAGTAAAGAGCTTAGACCAACAAAGTTAGACATTGAAAAGGAACATGACGAAGAGGAAGATAGCTTAGGTCCAGGCATACTAGACAATAAGATATAAAGGGCATTAAGGGCGATGAAACTAAATAAGGCTGTTGGGGTGGATAACATTCCCGTGGAACTTTTAAAATGCTTAGGAAAATATGGGAGGAAGAGGCTATATGGGCTGATCCGTAGTATTTATGAGGGAATCTGGCCGGAAGACTTCGTGAGATCAGTTTTAGTTCCTATTCCGAAAAAGGTAAAGACCAAGTCATGTGAGGACTACAGGAAAATAAGTTTGATATCCCACGCAGCTAATGTTGTTCTAAGAATCATAAACAAAAGGATAGAGGGTAGGGTAAATGATTAATAAGGGGATGACCAGCTTGGGTTTAGGAAGGGGAGAGGTATGCGAGATGCCATTGCAGTTATGAGATCATTAATCGAGAGGAATATAAAATAAAATAAAGCCCGTTTCGTAGGTATCGAAAAAGTGCTCTTAACCACTTGAGCTATCGAGGAAACGTAGTGGTAGTAAAACGTATCGAGGAAACGTAGTGGTAGTCAAGTGGTTAAGAGCATCCGCCCATTTCCTTCCACAGTATTGTTCATGGTCACAGTTGTTTTATGCCATGTTTATGAATTTATGTCTATGTAAGTGTGTAACCATAATGAGAAAAAATAGAATATTCTGTAACCATAATCCGTAAGCTGACAATGTGTACAATGTAAACACTAGCAGTGTAACATACTAGACCGAATAAAACTAAATTGAACCATAGCTCAAGTGGTTAAGAGCATCCGCCCGGCAAGTGGAAAGATCCGAGGTTCGAGTCCCGGTCAAGGAAATATTTTTACTCTTGTGATCCGTTCGATTCCGCTTTCCCCACCTCTATTGTGTTCGTCCTTTATGTGTGTTCCTATCCCTTTTCCTTATATCTGTTTCTGTATATATATATATATATGTATGTATATATATATACATATATATTATATATATATATATACATATATATAACCTTGATCAAAAAGTTCCCGGAATAACCACCGTGTGGCGCTCCCATCGTTCCGATTTGAGTTCTGTTTTTTTTGTTAAATTGGTACATCTGATGTTGATATTCCCTTTAAATCTTAGTGTCATAACTTGACATTTGCAAAAGTTACGTAGCCAAGAGTACATCTATCTCTGTGTGTGTTGGCGATTTTTTACAATTTCAGAAATGGATTTAAATTTGCAACAACGAACTTGTATTAAATTTTGCGTAAAAAACGGATTTAGTGGCGCACGGACGTTGGAAATGTTGGAAAAGTGTTTCGGCAACGATTCTCTAAAAAAAACGGTCGTTTACCAGTGGCACGAGCGGTTCAGAAGTGGTCGTGAGTCAATCGAAGATGATGAACGCAGTGGCAGACCATCGACATCGAAAGTCGGTGAAAAAATTGATAAAGTAAAAGAAATGTTGGTCAATAACCGCAGATTAACCATCAGAGAAATAGCGGAGGACTTGAACATTGCCTATGGATCCGCCCAAGACATTGTGGTTAATGATTTGGGTTTCCGTCGTGTAGCAGCAAAGTTGGTGCCAAAAGACCTCAATTTCATGCAAAAAAGAGACCGTGTTGACGTCGCAAAAGACATGATTTGCGAGGCTGAATCCGATCCCACATTCCTCAAAAGGATCATTACTGGAGACGAGACGTGGGTTTATGAGTACGACACGCAATCCAGACATCAGGCAAGTGAATGGCGTTCACCAAATGAGCCGAGACCAAAAAAACCACGTCGTTTTCAGTCAAAAAAGAAGGCAATGCTGACGGTTTTCATGGATTACAACGGTGTAGTGCATCATGAATTTTTGCCAGAAGGCCAGACAGTAAACAAAGAGTATTATTTGGGCGTTATGAGACGTTTGCGTGAAGCAATTCGCCGAAAGAGACCAGAAATGTGGGCAGAAAACTCGTGGATTTTGCACCATGATAACGCACCGTCGCACAGTGCTATCATTATTCGTAATTTTTTGACGAAAAATGCAACAAATACCATCCAACAGCCACCGAATTCACCTGATTTGGCTCCCTGTGACTTCTTTCTGTTCAATCGAGTTAAAAAACCATTACGGGGAACGCGTTTTAGCAGCCGAGAGGAAGTAATGGAAAAATCGCAGGAAGCACTGATGGACATACCGAAAACCGAATATAAAAAATGTTTCGAGGATTGGATCAAGCGCTGGCATAAGTGTGTTGCAGTCGATGGGGATTACTTTGAAGGGGACAATATAGATTTAGATGAATAAACTTGTATTTTTAATTTTCTGAATAAATTCCGGGAAATTTTTGATCAAGGTAGTATATACAGGGTTCGTCCGGAAAATAAGTGTACTGATTTTTTCCCGCCGCTCCAGGCGCGCCCAGCACCGCTCTGACGGGCTGCGATTGGAGGAGGGTATGTTGGCAAGCGACGCTGAAAAAGGCAGTCGGCTCTGAGCTGTGGTGTAGTGAGGAGCTCTGTTAACGCGAACCTCCACGCTCGACCCACGTCACGGAACGCGATGCCGAAGTTTTTGGAGCAGCGTTATTCCATCAAATTTGCGGTAAAGCTTGGAAAATCGTCTACCGAAACTGTCGGTATGATTAACCAGGCTTACGGGGAGTCAGCCATGTCCAGAAACATGATCTTTCGGTGGCACAAGATTATCGTGGAGGGCAGAGAAGAGGTCGACGACGAACCACGGCCTGGACGCCCATCAACGACACTCACCGACGAAAATGTGCGAAAAGTTCGCGATGTACTGAACTCTGATCGTCGTCTTAGTGTTCGGATGATAGCAGAGCAGTGTAATGTGCCAAAAACAATAGTGCACGAGATTATTAGGGAGCAATTACAGATGCGAAAAATTTGTGCAAAGTTGGTGCCGAAAGTGCTCAGTGATGATCAAAGACTCAATCGTTTGGAAATCGCGACACAACTTGCGGATCACTGCAAAAATGATCCACATTTTTTAGAGAACGTTGTTTCGGGTTACGAGACGTGGATCTTTGAGTACGACCCGGAGTCGAAGAGACAAAGTGCGGAGTGGCACACCCCATCATCACCCTCGTCTTCCTTGAATGCTCGTAGAGGGTTGACGTGTTTAGCGGTTGCTCCGTCCCACTTTCACTCCCAGACAATACTCGTTGCTGCAATGCCTCCCAAGGTCAACCATAACGGACCAAAGGATGATCATTCCCATGACCACGCCGAGTTAAAGTCCATGCTGGAAACAATAAACAAAACCATGGCGAGTTTCCAAGAAGAGCTGGAAACTGCAAAGAAGGACGGCTCCGAAGAAAAGATGGTGAAAATTACGTCGCTCGAAGAAAGATTTATCAGCTTTCGAAATGGAATCAACGGAGACCTAAAGCATCTTTCTGAAAGGTTGAAGGACATTTAAGAACGCGTCTCCAGGTTTGACTACCGCCTCGATAATCTTGAGCAGGACTCGAGAAGAAATTGTCTTCTTATACATGGGATCAATGAAGAAAAAGGTGAGAACTGTTTGCGTGTAGCCAGAGATTTCTTCATTAATAAATTAAAGGTAAGCGTGAACCCCATGTCCCTTGACCGAAACCACAGGATAGGTCCATTTAAGGAATCCCACAAGTATCCTCGACCCATCATCGTAAAGTTTATCTCCTATCAAGATAGGGATCAAGTGTGGAGGGCAAAAAGAAACCTAAAAGCGAGCGGGTTTCTCATAACAGAGTCACTCACAGCCACTAGGAAGCGTCTGCTACTTGCCGCCAAAGATCTCGCCGGGCCGAAGAACGTATGGACACAAGATGGTAAAATAACTATTTTAAAACCTGATGGCTCCAGGATTTATGTATCAAATGAAGGAGACGTGCAGCAGGCGAGTGTTGATTATAACTCTCGCAATATTTCATCGAGGAGCGGACGCCGCTAACTCAGTGTGTGAATTGCCTTAAAGGCATACTTGCCTACCACGAGCATTTTTGACCAACCGCTTGCAGATAGATTAAAATAATAAAATACAGTGATTTGTGACTTGCCAGTGCTCTCTTTACTACCGCGAACACATTCCCTCATAGTACCTTACCGCGCCACACTCTTACCTTTTGGTACTCGAAATTCCTGCCTTCCGTGCTTTGTGCCTCATTCTCTGCCTGGCCTCTGCCGAGAACAGACGTGCTCGAGCTCGCTCCCTAGAACCGGTTCGACCCTACCTGAGACTACCTGCGTGCCTGCTGTTATTTCTGTGCCTCTGTGTTTGTTCTTCCCTAGTGAAGTGTAGTTTAGTGTTAGCTTTAATTTTGTGAAATAGTTAAGTTTATTTAGTTTTTGTGTTGCTTATTATTAGTTTTTAATAGTTTGGTGGTATTCCTAGTGGGTACTCTTAGTGGCTTGCGGTGGTTTTTGTCCGTCGAATCTAATTGGTTATCGGTGAGTGCTTTATTTTCTTTACCATCTTCTTTCTTTCCTTTCTTTACTATCTTCCAAATCGTAACTTATTGATTGAGCTAAATTTAACTAACCCCTCTTAGACATTTTACCGTAGCGTATACAAGTTAGCTTTTGTTGGGAACTCGGTTGTTATTTAAGATGGCTTCATCTAGGTCCCCTGTTGCCATGCTCGAAGGCACTGGCGAATGCGCGGCTTTAAGGGCCCGTATTGTCATGCTGGAGAGAATGGTGCGGGAGCTTCGATCGGAGATCGCTGGCCGGAGGACACACCTCAGGAGAGATGGTGCACGGGATGGAAATACGAAAACCCGCCACGCCCATATGGGTGCACGGATTCGTCCGAATGCAACACGTGGCTGGGCGATTAGAGACCTACCCCGTGTCCCATCTCCCAACGAGGGAGTGTCTCACGTCCGTAGGTCGGACGATTGGAGGGTCGTCTCTCGAGGCAAGGGGAAGGTAACGCTGCGGCGTGGATTGGACTCTGCGGAGGCAGATACCATCCCCGTCTCCAACAGGTACCAGGTGTTGTCGGATGACAGCACCACCGTACCTGCTGCCCCTAACCCTACTCCGAGGGCACTGCCTAGGGTAAGACGTCAGGGAACGGGAAGGGAGGGAATGGTAGTGATAGGTAGCTCGAATGTCCGTCGTGTAATGGTCCCATTGAGGGAAAGGGCGCGCTGCGTAGGTGCCGATCAACGGGTGACCGCCTGGTGTATACCAGGCGGAGGAGTCCCTCAGGTGACGAAGGCGATCGAGGCGGCGGTCAAAGGCACGAAGTGCTCTAGGCTGCAGGTCGTGGCCCATGTGGGCACCAACGACGTCACGGACCGTGGATCCGAGGAGGTCCTCCGTTCCCTTAGGGAACTGAGCTCCGAGGTGAAGCGCGTCCAGGTCGTCGAGGGGGTTCGGCTGGGACTAACGGTCTGCAGCATCGTTCCGAGGGAGGATCGCGGGTCTCTGGTTTGGAGCCGAGTGGAAGGCATAAACCAGAGACTATCGAGATTCTGCTCGGACATAGGAGCCTCCTTCGTCGACCTGAGACCAACCCTCCGATCTTGCAGGACTCCCCTTAACCGATCTGGGGTCCATTACACGGCGGAAGCGGCGAGTAAGGTAGCGGATAGGATACTCGACCACTGTAGGCCTTTTTTAGGATAGAGGGCAGGTCACTTAGTGGGTCAGTAACATCTGGGGATAGCGCGTATAATATTATTAATAAAAATATTAAAGTCACTGACAACACTGGCATTGATTTAGAAAGACATGTGACACGCACTTCCCCACAAAGGCGTCCTAAACTACAGTCAGGCACAAATAAGGACGTTATTCAACATCAAAATAATATAACTATACTTGTTATAAATTGCAGAAGCCTCAAGAACAAATCAGCGGATCTAGAACACATAATCCAAACTCATTCCGCTGATATAGTATTAGGCACAGAGAGTTGGCTGTGCAATGACATAAACGACCAAGAAATTTTCCCAATAGATTTCAAAGTTTACCGACACGATAGAGATACAAGACCCGGAGGAGGGGTTTTCGTGGCAGTTAAAAGTCATTTTGAAAGCAGGCAAGTTTCATTTGAAAATAATAACATAGAAAGTGTTTGGTGCACCTTAATACGGACCAATCAACCCAACATAAATTTATGCTCTTTCTACAGACCTCCAGACTCAGATTTGAAAACACTTCACACCCTCAACGATCAAATTTACAATTTTACACGTAAATATAATAACAGCATAAACATAATTGGTGGCGACTTTAACCTCCCTGGTATAGATTGGGACAACAATATCGTTAAATCTGGGACCCGCGATCGCGAATCTTCCAATTCTATGATAAAATTGGTTCAAAGAAACTCCCTCCATCAAGCAGTACGCATGCCCACCCGTGGAAAGAACATATTGGATCTATTTCTTACAAACACGCCTGAACGTATTATTAGTGTATCAACTGATGAGGGCTTGAGTGACCATAGAGCAATTAATGTCCACTTGGACATAGAAATAAAAATGATTGTTAAACCAAAAAGAAAAAATTATAATTACCATAAAGCAGACTTTGAATCTTTTGCCAATCAATTAAACTCTTCACTACCCGAGGTCAAAACCCGCGTAAGTCATGTCAACGTGGAAGAAACTTGGACAGAATTTGTCAATATCATGCAAAAAGGAATCGTAGATTTCATACCTATAAAATACGTTAAAGCAAATCGCGACCCCAGGTGGTACGATAAAGACGTTAGAAAAGCCCTTCGAAAGCAGAGAATGCTACACTCTAGGGTAAAGAGGGCAGGCGTGAACACATCATCCCCTGAGAATAAACAATTATGGGACACATATAGATCCTCTAAAATTGAAACCAAAACACAATTACGTAGCGCTTTACTGGACTTTAAACGCAAAGTACTTTGCGAGCACTTGGACACTGACCCCAAAGCTTTCTGGTCATATGTTAGGGAAGTAAATGGGAGTAAACAAACCGTGGCTTGCTTAAGGGATTGTAGCAATATAATTCATACAGACAGCGAGGATAAAGCTAACATCCTAAATTCATTCTTCCAAAGCGTTTTCTCGAATGATGTTGCCACCGCATATCTCCAAGAAACAATACATACTCCACCCATGGAAAAAATAACAGTGGACCAACAAGGAATTCTAAAATTGCTTAATGAGATTAAACCCAATAAATCCCCGGGTCCCGAAAATATACCAGCTAGGGTGATAAAACATTTAGCTCCAAACATTGCCCCGTACCTTGAATTTATATTTAACAAATCCCTCACAGAGTGCAAAGTACCTAAGATTTGGAAAACCGCGCAAATAACGCCTATTTTTAAAAGTGGTGACAGGGAGGATCCCAGTAATTACAGACCTATATCTCTCACTTCTATCTGCTGCAAAATCTTAGAGCACATAATTGTCAGTTCAATAATGAGACACCTTGACAATATTAACTTTTTAAGTGACAATCAACACGGATTCAGGAAAACCCGCTCCTGCGAAACCAAATTAGGATTATTTACACATGATTTACTTTTATCTGGTGAGAGAGGTAGGCAAGTGGATGCCATCTTTTTAGATTTTCAAAAGGCATTTGATAAGGTCCCACATGGTAAACTCATTCATAAATTAAAGTTCGCGGGTATAAACAAGGGCGCCATAAGTTGGGTTAAAGATTTTCTTTCAGAGCGGGAACAGAGGGTAGTCCTTGATGGCGCTAGTTCCGACAGCGTTCGAGTCACGTCGGGGGTACCTCAGGGAAGTGTGATCGGGCCGTTGCTTTTCTTGATTTTTGTTAACGATTTAAACCGCGAAGTGAAAAGTAAAATTAGGATGTTCGCGGATGACACGGTGATCTATCGGGAGATATCTGGGGATGAGGATCGTTTTATTCTAGCGCAGGATTTAGATTGCATTACTAAATGGTGTTCTAACTGGGGATTGACTCTAAATTATAATAAATGTTCAGTGGTAAATTTCTTTAAAAGATCAACGGGATTTGCTTACAAATTAGCTGGAGGTGACCTAGCAGTAGTTGATACGGTAAAATACCTAGGTGTCACATTCACCAAAGACTTAACTTGGGGGACTCATATACGTAAAGCCTGCGGTCAAGCATATAAAAAATTGGGATTCATTAGACGCATTGTCGGCAAAAGTGACTCGAAGGTCAAGGAACGTTGTTACCACGCTCTTGTAAGGCCTCATTTAGAATACGCATGCAGTGTGTGGGATCCGAGTGAAAAAGGTCTCATTCGGGAAATTGAGAAGGTTCAACGCCGGGCAGCCCGTTTTGTAAAAAATTCCTACGATAAAACGCAAAGCGTCACCGAAATGCTCATGGATTTGGGGTGGGAATCATTGGAAGAGAGACGATTCAATGCAAGATTGAAATTATTAAATAAATTTAGATCCGCATGTTTCACCACCGAGGTCTCGCAAATTATTCGTACTCCTACATACATTAGTCGCTTGGATCATGCATATAAAATTCGGGAAATAGATGCCAGAACTAGCCGACTCAAGGACTCCTTCTTCCCACGGACATACGGGATAGCAACTGCAGGGTTATAGATAGCAAAAATTCCACTTGCCACCCTCAGCGTCTAAAAAATAATTAGTTGTATTTAAATACATGCTCTTCCACTAACCTTATGTGTTTTGCTATAATAACCCATTCTTTCCGAATGATCTCATTCCTGTTCCGTTCATCTGTTTTTAAGTCTCCCTTTCAATCCCTCGTCCCTCTCCGCGGGGGCAAATTCCTGCTACCTACAACGTTGGGTCGCATTCCCTGCCATTTAGAGACTCTTTGGGGGTAGAGTGTTTCGTGGTGCATTTTCATGTGGTAGTGATGTTTCAATTTCTTGCTTGTTGTGTCCTGGCTTCCGTGTTGTAGGATGTCTTTCGTGCTGCATCATTGGGTGCAGTTTTTTAGTTGTTTTGCGGTTTATGTGTTTGCATGAGTATTGGATGAAGGGATTTTTGCATGAGTGTGTGCGCTGCTGTGGGTGTTATTTTCCGTGTTGTTTTTTTGCATGTGGTATTTTTCTTTTTTACGGTTGGTGACCTAACACCCCCCGCCACACGCCCTTGCGGCGGCTTGCGGGGTATTATGTAGATGTAGATGTAGAAGTCTCTCTGCGCACCTTGACGAATTGTGTCAACTTCTACCTGACAACGACGTTTATGCAATTTCCATCGCTGAGACTTGGCTTAAGCCTCATATGCCTACCTCATCCATCGACATTCCTGGCTACAACTTCTATCGACATGATCGTATCGGCAAGGGTGGTGGAGGCGTAGGTGTCTACGTGAGAAAAGATCTCTCATTCAAAATTATATCAAAAAGTTCTTCGGTTTACTGCAAAAGACCCGAGTTTGCATTCTTAGAGATAACCTTCAACCTACAAAAATTTCTTTTAGGCATAGTTTACCGCCCACCCAAGATAGGTTATTTTTCCGACTGGGAAGAAGCATTATCTTCCCTCTTTCCGAACTATGACCATGTTATTATTACTGGTGACTTCAATGCCAACTTTCTTTCCTTAACTCATGACTCTAAAACAATTACTAACTCTATGTCATCCCTCGGTCTTAGTATACTTCCCCTAGAACCTACCCATCATACATCTTCATCAGCCACTTGGCTTGATGCAATAATTACAGCCAACCCTGACAAAATCACAACATATGGGCAACTTTCTGCCCCAGGAATATCCATGCATGATGTGTTATTTTTAACATACTCAGTTAGATGTCCTAAATTTAAGCAGAAATTCATTCTTACTCGCGATTTCAAGTCCATAGATGACAAATACCTGGTATCCGATGCGGCTACCATTCCATGGCAGTCTATAGAATTCATCAACGACATAGATAAAAAAGTAGAACTATTTAATACGTTCTTAAATGATCTAGGAGACAAACATGCACCGTTTAGAAAAATCCGACTGTCCAAACCACGCTCCCCTTGGATAACAGATGAAATAAAATACTTGATGCGTAGGCGTGACGCAGTCTATAGCCTGTTTAAAAAACATAAAAACGAAAATGTATTCAATATCTACAAAAAACTGCGTAACAAAACTAAACAAGTCATTAGAAATTCCAAAATCAGATATGCCTTCCAAATATCTAAAGAGCCCCCGTCACATATTTGGAAAAGCTTGAAGTACCTTGGTGTCGGAAAAACTAAAAATCAACACTCCCTACCTGCTGACATTTCTCCAGACGACCTAAACCGTTTATTCACAACCCCACCGACGGAAATCGACTTTAATGCAAAAAATGAATACATATACAGTTTGCAAAATTCTGAACCAACTCCAGTTTCTGCTGGAAGCTCATTCAAAATTTCTCCCGTCACACAAGTGGAAGTCCTCCAGGCCCTCAAAAAAATCAAGTCCTCTTCAGATGGAGCTGACGGAATTTCAGCTATTCTCATACAAAAGTTACTTCCCATTGTACTTCTTGTTTTAACTCATATCTTTAATTGGTCTATTTTAACTGAAACATATCCCTCCCTCTGGAAACGTGCCCTCGTCCGTCCCATCCCCAAAAAATCCACACCCACTAACATTGCTGAATACAGACCAATCAGCATCTTGCCTCCTTTATCAAAAGTATTCGAGAGACTCATTCACGAACAAATTTCAAAGTTTCTGAATGAAAATAACTTACTTGATCCTCTACAATCTGGCTTTCGGTCCTCTCACAGCACAGCTACCGCTCTCCTTAAAATAACAGATGACATCCGACTATCCATGGATCGCAAAGAGGTGACAATAATGACTCTCCTAGACTTTACCAAAGCCTTCGACTCTATTGACAAAGATATTCTCTTAGCAAAACTTCAAAACCTGAATTTTTCTTCCTCGTCTTTACTGTGGATTCGCTCATACCTAAGTAACCCCTACTCCTAAGTACCCCTATACCTAAGTAACCCCTACTAACTAAGGACTCCTTCTTCCCACGGACAATACGGGATAGCAACAGCAGGGTTATAGATAGCAAAAATTCCACTTGCCACCCTCAGCGTCTAAAAAATAATTAGTTGTATTTAAATGCATGCTCTTCCACTAACCTTATGTGTTTTGTTGTAATAACACATTCTTCCCGAATGACCTCATTCGTGTTCTGTTCATCTGTTTTTGAGTTTCCCTTTCGATCCCTCGTCCCTCTCCGCGGGGGGAGATTCCTGCTGCCTGCAACGTTGGGTCGCATTCCCTGCCTTTTGGAGACTCTTTGGGGGCAGAGTGTGTCGTGGTGCATTTTCATGTGGTGTTTCAATTTCTTCCTTGTTGTGTCTTGGCTTCCGTGTTGTGGGATGGCTTTCGTGCTGCATCATGGGGTGCAGTTTTTTAGTTGTTTTGCGGTATATGTGTTTGCATGAGTGTTGGATGAAGGGATTTTTGCATGAGTGTGGGCGCTGCTGTGGGTGTGGTTTTCCGTGTTGATTTTTTGCATGTGGTGTTTTTCCTTTTTACGGTTGGTGACCTGGAACTCCCCGCCACACGCCCTTGCGGCGGTTTGCGGGGTGTGATGTAGATGTAGATGTAGATGTAGAACCGATTCCAAAGTGTCACTACACCTAATTCATCCTCTAACTGGCTTCAAAAACACAGGGGTGTTCCACAAGGATCCATTCTTGGACCTTTGCTTTTTTCCCTGTATATAAACGATATTAGTAAATGCATTTTAAATTGCAATCATCACCTTTATGCCGATGATTTACAAATATATCACCATTCCCGCCTTCAAGACCTACCTACAATTATAAACGAAATTAATGCAGATCTGGCTGCTTTGTCACTATGGGGAATAAAAAATTTATTGAAAATAAACCCAATCAAAAGTCAGTCCATCATAATTGGATACCATAAAATACATTCTAAAATAAGTATTGATAAACTACCACCACTAAAATTGCAAGGATCTATCATACCATACCTAAGGACAGTAAATAATTTAGGCTTAACCATATATGAAACATTATCTTGGACTGATCATGTACTTGCTATCTGCAGAAAAATTAACTCATCCTTGCATTCACTGAAAAGGTTAAAGCACATTGCTCCCCCCTCCTTAAAGATGCTTCTTGTGTCCACTCTTCTCATACCCCACTTTGATTACTGTGATGTAGTATACCAAGACCTTTCAGGCGAACTAAAAACCAAACTCCAGAAGACCCATAATTCCTGTGTGCGGTTCATATGTGATCTTAGGAAGTACGATCATATCTCCGACTCATTTAATAGAATATCCTGGTTAAAGCTAGAAGGCCGCAGGCATTTACATATTCTTTCACTTCTCTACGGAATACTTTCAAAGCACACACCTAAATATCTATACAAAAACTTCGTCTTCATCAACTCAATCCACAACAGAAATACCAGGGGTAATAATAAACTTCTTGTCCCACACCATCGCACGGAAATCTATCACAAATCTTTTCATGTTACAGCATGCCGTCTGTGGAACTTTCTCCCAGATGACATAAAAAACTCTTCATCAACAACAACATTTAGAAGAGCACTTCACAAGTTCATTTTCCTCAGGTACTTAACTTAACCAGTATCCCTCCGTCATTCCACTCAGCTGTTATACAGATCACTGTGTCTACTTTGTTTTTTACCCTGCTTTTTGTTTGGTCATCTCAAGCGGTAGGAGTTTGCATAATTATTTTTAGAAACATCACGCTTCCCATTACTCCGCATGTGTTGTCAATGTATTTAATTTCTCCAATTCAATTTCAGTAACTTAATAATATGTATACTCTGTAAAAATGATTGTTACAATGTACATGTATCTTTCCTCTAATTAATAGGGTTTTCGCAGGTTTTTCGCACCCCCCTTCTCTTCGTGGGTGTTTTTCCTGCGTGGGTTTTTACTAGTTGAGCAATGCCACGCTCTCCCTAGCTTTTCCCAAAAACCTCATTCTTTGCTTAGACTTTCCTCATTTTATTGTACTCTATCTTCACTGTCATTTAATTTGAGTATTTGAAGGAGTATTCTTAATTTATATATGTATATGTATATATGTATGTATGTATGGGTGTGTATGTGCGTACTTATGTATGTATTTATGCATGTGTATGAATGTATGTATGTATGTTTTATGTGTGTATATGTATGTGTGTGTGGATATGTATGTATATGTGTATGTATGTGTATGCATATAGGTATATATGTGTGTGTATGTGTATGTATGGGTATGTGTGAACGCAAAATTTAATACAAGTTCGTTGTTGCAAATTTAAATCCATTTCTGAAATTGTAAAAAATCGCCAACACACACAGAGATAGATGTACTCTTGGCTACGTAACTTTTGCAAATGTCAAGTTATGACACTAAGATTTAAAGGGAATATCAACAACAGATGTACCAATTTAACAAAAAAAACAGAACTCAAATCGGAACGATGGGAGCGCCACACGGTGGTTATTCCGGGAACTTTTTGATCAAGGTAGTATACATACTATATACTTTTTTCTTTTCGATGTGCAAATTTGGATTAATGAATTTATGTCTATCTCTATGTGTTTATGTTTAGATTTGAATGTAACTGTAAGTTTAAATGGCTAATATAATATGTATATGACGATGGGTTAAATGGAAGAAGGAACCATTTGGTCTCAATTTCGCCCAAATAAAGACCACTATCTATCTATCTATCTATCTATCAAAAGAAAGCTCGTATGAGCAAATCTCGGATCAAGGCGATGCTCATTGTCTTTTTGACAAAAGGGGAGTCGTCCACTACGAATTTGTACCTGAACGACAAACTGTAAATGCTGCATTTTACGTCCAAGTGCTCGACAGGCTTCAAAACGAGTCGCCCGCGTCCGGCCAGCGATCAAAAACATCTTGCGGCTGCATCACGACAATGCGCCGTCTCACACCGCGCTTGTCGTGTCGGACTTCTTGGCCAAGCACGGCGTGGCAACGCTGCCGCACCCGCCCTACAGCCCGGACTTGGCGCCACCGGACTTCTTTCTGTTCCCGAAGATAAAGAGGAGTTTGAAAGGAACGCGATACGGGACTTTGGACGCCGTCAAAGAGGCCGTGACGACGTGTCTTCGAGAGGTTCCCGATGATGCCTTCGCGGGAGCGTTCCAGGAATGGGAACGCCGCTGGAACAAGAGTATCGACTCACAAGGGTCCTATTTTGAGGAATATTAGCGTAAGATATGTAAAAGTGTGATTAATTTTTTTTCCTGAGCTCAGTACACTTATTTTCCGGACGAACACTGTATTTATTTATTTATTTATTCATTTATTTATTTATTCATTTATTTATTTATTTAAATCTTCAAAATGGAACGCTCTTCGGCGACGCACAACTATATAAAAACACAGATGTAGATTTGTAGAATATAGAGACACAAAGAAAAGACACTCACAATACAGGTATGTTATTTGACGTTTCGACAGCTCGATCTTCAGAATCTGAAGACGACAGCCGGGCTGTCGAAACGTCAAATAGCATTCTCATGGACTTTATCAAAGACAAAAGAATAAATAGGAACTCCTGGATGCATTCACATATGTGTTTATTCTGACGTAAAGACCAAAGCCTATCATTGCATTCATTAGGAAAGTATACATTAAATTCTCTAAGGTGGATACAAAACTTTCAATTTTTATACAGCAAGGTTTCATTATTTTACTATTTTCTATTTATTAATGCATAAATCAACTATAAATTAAATATAAATCCGTAGCCCGTATTTTTAGCAACAAATATGCTAATGGAAACTACGTATGAAGTAGAAAACTACAAAGTAACTGATAAACCAAACCATTAATGAAACACTAAGTGTAATTTAGGTGTTTTTTTGGGTTTTTAGAAAAAATGCAAAATGGAGAAATAATGATCCAAAAAGAGAAATCGAAACACGTCGCATTACGGGCTGTATTATCATATCAATTGGTTGCTGTGCGAGGAACAAATTGATAATCTTTATAATGAGACCCACTTGACTGATAAGCGGGCGGCGGATAAGTAATAGGTGAAAATAATAATCGATAATTGAAACCCATACATATCATTTGACCTAAACGTTTTCTATGATTCTCTTTGTATTGCTTAGGATTCAAGTGGCATATTTATTGGCTTATTGAGTTAATCTATATGGTATCAGCTTCTGCAATCAATGAAAACTACTAAAATATATTTCCAAATATTTTCTATTGTTTCAGGCTTCACTTCGTGGAAGTAATTAATATCCATTATTAAATAGAAAGAAAGACTCGTACTTTTCCACAGATTTTATTATACGGTACAACGCGTTTCACCGACTTGCGGCATCATCAGGTACAAATTTGCAAAACAGGTTTACAAACATCCCAAAACCTGTTTTGCAAATTTGTACCTGATGATGCCGCAAGTCGGTGAAACGCGTTGTACCGTATAATAAAATCTGTGGAAAAGTACGAGTCTTTATTTCTATTTTAATAATGGATTCCAAATATTTATTTGAATATGAACATTTTATTGTTCCTTATTTCTCGTATTATATTTATTCTATTTGTAAAACATTACTACATAGTTTTTTGCATGCATGAGACGTCGATGAATATAACACAGATAACAGAGTCATTAGTCTAAACATCAACTTAACAGAAATTAATGCAGCTATAGGGCATAAATTGATTATAAACTCAGATTAAAACGGAGTAGTTAATAAAGTTACCACTTCAAGTATAAGACGGTGACATATTAGCCATAACCATAAACACAGTAATCAACCCGAAGGTCGGTTTGGTAGGCGATGATAGAGTTCACCCAGTACTAAGCCCTATACGGCGTTTGAAATTCACACATCAGGGTAGGGGGGGCAGTTCCTTTCCCTGTACCGGTTATGGTTACCCAGGAAGATCTGGTACCCAACAAATCACAAAGCTTGGGTGGAACTGAGGGTGCCCATAGAGGCTTGCCCGAGAATCGAACCCGGGACCCTCCGGTCAGTGGACCAACGCTCTACCCCTGGACTACCGCGACCCATATATCATGTAAAAATAATAATATATTATGTGTTTTTCTGAGCAAACATGATAGGAAGGAGATACATTTCTCATTATGCGTGGGAATTTTATAAATATCTCATTTTTTCTGCGATCATCTATAAAACGGATTCAAAATAACCCATTTATATTTGGCCTAAATGCTAGGAGAAATGATTACACCCTCTTAAACCGACCAACTCACAACTGAATTCGATCTCCCAAGCGAAATTGGGCAGCTGTGCATTCGCTCATATACTATTCGTAATTCCCTCGCATCCAACCCTAAGTAACCAACCGCACACGGGGATCTTAAGGGAGAAGGTGGAAGGAGGAGAAAATAATAATAAATAAATAAGATAAGAAGGAGGAGGAGGGGCGGGAGGAGACCAAGATGAATACGGGATATCATTGTTAAGGGCGACGGAACTAACTCTCCGTCTAGCTTCGCTTCGCAGAGGGTGGTCTGGATTCCGAGCTCACACACCGCCGCCCAGACCCAGGAAGTGAGACTTGGGCGCCCGGATACACCACAACTATGCATTCATTACCACGCTCACCGCTCCGTGGAGCCACATCTTTCCCGTTTAGAGTCTAATACTCAAATCCTAAGAAAGCATCCTTCGGCGGCGTCTCTCACGCCACCTTTACTTAACGCAGTCTCGCCTTCCTTCGCAGCTCTCTCTCCCCAGATCAAAGAAAGACTTGGCAAAACCCTTAAACTCTCTCGCAGCAAGAGGAGGCATTCGAGACCGCTCCCATTCCTCCGGATGTTTCCTCTCGGCTCAAAGCGCGGTTGCCTCCGTCAACCCCTCGCCTTCCTTTCGCGTACCCATCACCTCTCGCCCTTTCAAACGAGTCCGTTCCAACTGGAAACCATCGCCTCCATCCTCCTCTCCACCCCCACCACCGCCCAGGGGGCGCGATGCCTTCTTCTTGTACGCTCGCGCCCTAGCGCCACTCGGGGCGAATTATACCGCGAGACCTGCAACCGCCGCCTCCCACCCCAACCCCTTCCGTAACTCCTTCCTTCACTTCCTCGTCTCTTATCTCTTCCGGCATCTCCCGGTTTACTCGTCTCGTGGTGGCAATCTTGCAATCGCTAATCCACTCACACACACACACACATCCAAAGATTCGCTTTACAACGACTGCCGTGAGAGGATTATTTCCCTCAGAGAAGGAGGATCCAAGAACTCGCGGGAGGTTGACACCGCTCCTGCTTGCAATTCTTTACGCACCACCCCCATTCTCGTCTTCCCCCCACTCCACCCAAAACCACCTAAAAGTCGTCGGCAGCCGTCTTTTTTAGAAAAGGTCTCTTCGTTTCCTAACCCGCCATCCCACTCCCCTCGTCACCTCTTTAGCTGCTCCGATGCACAGAATCTGCCTTCACGTATCAAATTACGACGGACCGCTCCGTCGTAATGAGAAAATTTGACTCTACCTAAATCTCCTCGAAATTCGTTCCACATCTTCGTTTCCCCGCTCGTTCGCGTTACTGGATATATATACATCTCACTCTTCCTATTAAGATCAATACGATAATTCGGATGCGATTTCCAAATCGAGAAGTGGTGAATTGAAGTAATTTGTCACTATGGCTTTGTCGAGAAACGTCGAATTTAAGTACACTTTATTTTTATGCATATCAATATATTTAGGAGCAGTGTTACATCCGGAAATAAGATATTCCAATAAAGTATCCAAGCTCCAAACCTTATCGTTAACGTTACCCCAAATTAAATAGGACGTTCTTTAAATATGTTTCATTACTTTTCCTTACACTGCAATCACTTTATTTAATAGTGGCTGGCTAGTTGATTTCATAAATTCAGGTTGAATTTTTTCACATTTATTCAACCCAGAAATTAAGGAAAACAGAAATTTTACATTTTTCATAATCCAAGTAAAGCTAAATGATTATATTTCGAAATGCAAATGTTGGTAGCAGTAATTTAGGAAAAAATTAATGAAAATTCCAAAAATAAATAGAAAAATGTCCGCAGCTAAAATTAGGAACACCTAGAGTCCATGCCATGATAACCATGAAAAACCATGATATCATGCTCTTTTGTCAGAAACGGTTTTAGAAAGCAATGATTTTCGCTTTAAATGAGAATCTTCTCAGATTCTAGTTTTGCTCTAACTACTACTTCAGAGCAAGAGAGAGAGAGATAGAGATACCTCAGACAAACGAGCCCTTATTATTATTCGTACCTCAGCTGCGAAAGCCTCTCGGGATTCATTAATGTAAAATCGCCGCAGAATTTTGGAGACCTTTACGCACTCGCAAAACGGAAATTTGACTAAAAGAACAAAGTCAGCATGGAAGGAAAGGTTTTCATAGGGAAGTAATAGTAGCCTAAATTATAGGAAAAGAGCAATTTTCAAAGGCAATGGAAATCACCCAAGAACATCGATAGCAACTCGTTAAGTGTAATTTCCATTGTTTACTATCACATCTAAAAAAAATAATTTAGTTTAACGATTGATATGGGATTATCGTTAGAAGGTATTGCGCAAGAGTAATAATGAGCTGGAAATAATAATTATTTCGAATAAATAATATTTTAGGTAAGGATAACTATAAAACTGGAGGTATTTTCATCAATAGTATTTTTTTTCGCAAAACTGATACCAAAACTTCAATTTCATAAAATTTAAGGTAGTAAGAAAAGGGTTTAAGATAATTTGGGAATGAAGGAAATTCACTGCATTCACTTCATACATTGACGTCTTCGCAAGAATTACTTAGATGACACATTTACCCGCATTGCGTTAATGTCTACTAGATTGCGTGATTATTTTAGTGCAGATAACTTTTATTCATATTATCTCAATTTAAACAGTGTGTATACCAATCTGCTGATGATGCCGAATTTCTGATTTTTCCCAGGTGTCCCATCATTTTACACTAGGATTATCTCACACCATCCTCTTAAATATTACCTGTTGAACAAGTAAACCAATGAACATCTGTATTGGTGAAATAAAATCACTAACAAGTTCTTAGATTTATGTCTTACTTTATTCAACGTAAGAATAAAGAATATCAGGGATAAATAGTATTTATTGGATTTAGGATTTTCTATAAACCATGATTTCTGTAAACACGAAACATTTCTGTGATACGTTAGCTTGCTTTTACATTAAAACACGGAGAGACAATATGAAACGAGGACAATGAACAGAAGGAAGGTGGAGCGAAGTAAATGTGACCAATCTGAGAGATGAGCAAGAGAACAACGAAGGCACGGTAGAGGGACAAATACGGTGGGCATATGGATGCATGAAGGAACATTCCCCTCCCGTCAAACCCTCCTAGATTTATGTTGGCGAGAGAAAAGCCTTCGTCGGAAAGGACCGATGAAAATATTTACGCGTGAGCATAAAGAAAAAAGATGGTCGAATAGTTTTGGTTTAATTTTATTCTTATATTAGATGGCGTTAAGAATTGCTCAAAATAAACGTTAAAGGAGCAATGCATGGCAAATATTCAACATTTTACAGTCAAGAACTATTTCGTTCCTAAGTTAGATTCAGGGAGAACATTATTATTGTTGCCAATTAACGAACGATTTATTTTATGAATTGTAAAACAATGAAAAAAACTGCATTAAACAATTGAATCCAAGGCAATCATCTCGCATCCGAGGTCCATCCAATAAATACGCGAACTGGTGTAATCTGGCGGCCATGACGCGGGCTATAGCCACGCCCACTAACGGCGCTAGTTACCTGAGACTCAATAAGACATATATACTTGGCGGATCGTCGAGCTGTGCGTATGGTGCCAGTTATTTTAGTTTCCATTGTCCTTGTTTTTATTGTTGGTGAAAAATGGTAATTGACGAAATCACGGAGAAACGAATCAGCATCAAGTTTTTGGTGGTGTGCGGTAAAAGTTATCAAGAAATGACTGAAATGTTGACAGCTGTGTACGGTGATAAGCTGTCTGAAGAAAACATCCGTTTTCAAGTGGTTTAAGTGTTTTAAAGATGGCCGACAAGACACCACGGATGATGATGCAAGGCCGGGACGACCTTCAACCACCTGTGTTGGCGACAACATTGATCGTGTGTGGTCCCTTGTCCTTACCGATCGTCGAAAAAACTGTCTGAATTAGAGCTGATGAACTGAGTTAAGGAAAATCAACAGTGCAGACTATTTTAACCAAGCATTTGGGTTTAAAAAAAAGTGTGCAAAAATCCTGCTCAAGCTGCTGACGCCAGGTCAAAAGTTGAAAAGAGTTGAATGTGTTACTGACTGGAAAAAACCACTTGAAAACAATACTGGATATCTCAATAGAGTAATCACTGGTGAAGATACGTGTTTTACGAGTACCACATTGAGCTTAAATCGGAAAGCAAAGAGTGAAAAGCAACATATAGTATGAACCTCAAACCAAAATCAAGAAAATTCCAAATGAAAATCAAATTCACGGCCCAGGTTTTCTTTGATGTCGAAGGTGTTGCTCATCATGAATTTCTTCCTGAAGGACGAACAGTAAATGCTGAGTTCTACCACAAGAGTTCTCAAGTTTTTGAGAGATCGCGTGCGTCGTGTGCGATGGATGGGTCCTTCACCATGACAATGCACATTCACATTCAGAATAAATTGTTCGCCAGTTTCTGGAATAAAATTCAATCGCCATCCTTGATCATCCTCTTTTTTCGCAAGATCTCACCCAATGCGACTTATTTCTATTCCCTAAATGAAAAAATGTAATGCGGGGACATCACTAGAAAGTTATGGATAGAAAAAAGCGAGAAACGACGAGAATACTAAGAAGCCTAACTGCCGAGGAGGACTTCCAAGGGTGCTTTCAACAGTGGAAAAGAGGATGAAATAAGTGCATAGAATGGAATGGAGAGTACTTCTAGAGGGGACGAAATCAATGTAGGGAAAATTCAAATAAATACGGAAAAGAAAAATGTAGTATTTATGACGTCAGCTCGCGTATTTATTGGACAGACCTTGTAATATTGCGAGATGCTTTAAAAAAACGTAGGCTGGGCCAAGGTGCTGGTAGCCATTACACGCGTACCATGCGTTATCAACAGTGCATCTGGAGTTGAATGCAGGCAGCAATACATGGAAGCATTCACTCGCCCTTCGGGTAAAAACCCTTGTTGGGAGCCATTTCAATGTCTTCCATGACAGCCACGCGTAGTGTTACGGTATAAGGAACAGATGGCGACGGATCTACCAATGAAATACGATCGGAACTATCCTGAGAAATTTCTGAGAGGGAGTTTCTTATATTCAAAGGAGAGTGAGGGGAGGGTGGGTGAAGGGCGAAAGCGGCTGCAGCGGCGAAGAGGGAGGTGGACCGTGATGGAAGGACGCGGTCTCATGGTCTTGCTACGAGCAATCTTCATGACGAATGTCAAAGATGATAAGGGAAGATAAGGAGAAGCCCTTTGAGAAATTCACAGCCATTTGATAAGAATTATTCATTGTCCGTGGAATAATTCGTTTGTTAATATCGTTTGAAGCGCTTTAAAGATTTTTTCTCATCGTCCCCAAATAACTTGAGCTCCCCTCCCGCCGCCTCCCCCCTCCCCTCCTTCTCTACCGCAAGCAGAGGTTTATCGTTGAATGGGCGAGGGAGCGACAAGGAGTCAAATGGGGTCGCAGCGTTTACCGCTTGTCATTTGACGGAGCGTGGAGTTTTAATGAGAGCTAATTACTCATTAACTCGGAAAGTTGTTTCCTTATTCAGGAAGTTTTCTCCATCCGGTTCTTAGAGGCAAGAAGGAAGTTTCTCTGACGCCTGAGGAACAATGTGATGTCCTCCCAATTTTTTCCTTACAACCCTCTCGGCTATCAAATAATTCTGCATTCTTAAATCAGAAACTTAACAGGGATGATGTTGTAAAGCATGCTGTAAAAAAAACCTTGAAATTTGACATGCTGCTGCCAGCGTGCTCCACGCGGGACTTCCCCTCGTATAAACTCATTAAAATTCTGAACTTTTCAACTCCTATGGAGTTTTATTGGGGGAAGTGGCAGATGAGAAAAAAATATAACCGTACATTTCAGTGAATATGTGAACATTTTACCCAAGGTGCCCTAAATACATTAACTATTAAATATGATCATTACTGTTTAGAGGAAAGAACTAAACAGGATACATACCAATAAAAACCGCTTACCTGGCAAACTTGTATTATAAAATGGCGATGCCACAAATTACGCACAACGTTGGGCATATGATATAAATGCAGGAAGTAATGGAACATAACCATTGAACGATGAATCCGATTGGTATGTTCCTGGCACACATCTCACATGGTCACTTCAAATCACTTTACCAGAGATAGGACAATTACATGCTAAAACCGGATTAATACAGTATCTAAGCCTTCAGATCTTAACTAACATCTAAGCCACAATGAGAACAATTTAACACAGCAAAACTAAAAAACGGCTTTAGATTTTAAATGCATAATATTGTACAATTAATCAGTGTGTGATATCGAGCGAACGAGATTTTTGGAAGACCTCGGCTCCGATTTCATTTTGTGAAGTAAATGTTGATTTCCTGTTCGGCCAATATATATGGCCGATTTTTCACGAATATAATTCTTTCTTACTTTTAGAGAGCAGCATAATGAGATATTTTATTCCTTAAAAGTCAATTCTACAGTTTACTACTACCCTAATGGAACTCAATTTTTGAGACTACTTACGACGGAATTTGTAGGCATGAATACTAATAAAAATAATGTTTTTGGGAGTAAGAGGCAGGACAATCAACAACCGGTGAAGTAAATGAATTGTTCATTGATGGAAGAAAAGTAGTGCGTGGGCTTGAACATACTCAAGAAATGTACATAACCATATTGCATTTGTAAAATATGCTATTTACCATGGTAGGAAATTTCACAACATCAAACATTACACCATCAAATATGCGAGCATAGCACGGTGTGGTTGGATGAAACTATCACTTCTCATGCATACGCCATTGAAAAACCTTTTCACACCCACCACGATGCAGGTTTATCTGGTCTTCCGCAGGTAATATTCACGAATCCTACCTTGTTTTTTCCTAAACGCTGTGCAAATAGGGAGCACATATTCTGACAAAGATTTACACTCATTTAAATGTATCCCTCAACGTAGATGAAATGTTCTATGGAGCAGGACATGCCTGACGATTGACAAGGTATGATCCGAAATAAGTTTAAGTGCTTGTCGTTTCTTGGTTGCAATACTAGATTATTTACGATTCTGAGGCATTCGATTCGAATGGAAGAGTCACTCAGACAAATTTTTCGAATCCAGAACCACCCACGCTTTTAGGGCTATCTTGAAACATCGGCACCCTTCGGTCGTGGGTGAGGGGCGCGTTCTTTTGACCCCGCGCCTGTGCCCTCGGCGGGGTCATCGTGCTTACTCGTGCGTTCACACTCCCCCCCCTCAGAGTATACGTCCGCCCCTACCGGGACATCGTTCAACCGGGCTACCATCCCGAGGCCCCGGGCGACGATTTCGCCCCACCACGTGAAATTACAGACGAGCTCGGCACGGAACAGAGGGGTGGAAACGTGAGGGACACGTTGTTATAGAGAGCATGGGATTTGAGGGGCTTGGGAAGGGGAGGGATGTGGAGGAAACGGAGGAGGGTACAGACTAACGGGTCCAGACAAGAGAAGGGCGATGGGGAGAGGGAGACATTTTAATAGCCGGGGGGATCATCGTTTGAGGGAGATAATTCGGAGCAATATGTCTTGTTTACGGCTTCATAAAGGGAAAATACGTCAGCCATTTAGGAGGAGTTCCATTTTTATTTCATACCGGCCACGGGAATGGGATACTTTCTACATTCGGGGATCAGCCCCGTATCATAAACGCTTTCTGTTTCCCCCGTCATAATTACGTGGCCGTCATTTCAACTTATCGCAGATTCAAATAAGATGATCATGCATTTAGTGTGGATTTGACTAAGAGGACGCTAAGGGCAAGATAATTATAAAAATATTACTGAAGAAAAGGTAGCTTTATTTTTTACGGTGATAAATCAAAAATTGAGAGAAAAAAGATACCTGGAAGTGAAAATATATAAATTGTTCAACCAAGGTGCATTAATGCATCAAATTTTGCTTATAGAGTACAAAGGTAATTCATTTATCCAGTATAACATAGTACTCATCAGTTACTTATATAAATAATGATGAGAGTTAACTGCGAATTTCAATCAGTATGTATGTTAGGTACAATTAAATACCAGAGTAATGCCTATCTTGAGTGCAGGTATATTATTCATCATCGTAGGTAGTTCACCGATTTTGGTTAGGCCCATGCTGCTAAGCTACTATACAGTTGAGTGACGAAAACGTTGCCTAGGAAAAGATAACCCAATAACAAGCACTACAATAAACCCCTTTTCAATACCGCTCTCCTTCCTCCCTTCGTTGAATCCAATAAACCGATCCTATTTCTGCCCATTCCTCGAGTACATTCTCCCCTCCGTCAGGCTTGAACATCCCATTGCCAATGAGAATTCTTGTCATCCATCTTTCCTGCCTCCGAATTTCTCCGAATCCCCTCTCCTTCCTTCACATGCCTAGCACCTCATGAAAATTCGCTTAAATTATCAGATATATATATATGTTATATATATATATATATATATATAATATTATTATTAGGATATCTATCGGTTAAGGTAGGTTTATGGATGGACGAATTACTAATTAAATAATTTGTGGCCCCCGGCAAAACACAACATCCTAGTCTACCCCAGATACCTCTTCAGCTCTGAGTACTTTCTTCCTCCCTTCATCCCGTCCAACATCCCTATCCTGTTCCTTCAATTTCCTCATTTGCCTAACATTCTCCCCTCAATTACAGTCTTCAACATCCCACTGCCGGTCAATGCCCCCTTCAGCCACTTTTCCTGCCTCCATAGGATTGCTCTCAACAAACCCCTCTCTTCGCCCACCATACGAAGTACTTCCTATATATATATATATATATATATAAAAGAAGTTTACTGTGTTTATGGTGTATATGTATATATATATATATATATATATATATATATATATATATATATATATATATCATAAACACAGTAAACAACCTGAAGGTCGGTTTGGTAGGTGATGGTAGAGTTCACCCAATACTAAGCCCTATACGGTGTGTGAAATTCACACTTCAGGGTTGGAGGGCCAGTTCCTTTCCCTGTGCTGGTTATGATTTCCCAGGAAAACCTGATCCCCAAAAAAACTAATGGGTGGAGCTGCAGTTGCCCAGAGTGCCTTGCCCTGGAATCGAATCTGGGACCCTCTAGTCAGTAGTCCAACGCTCCACCCCATGGACTACCGCGACCAGTGTATACTTATATGGTCCTTTGTATGTGTTCCTATCCCTTTTCCTTGTATCTATAGATTTTGTGTTTGAATGTATGTGTATGTATATATATATATATATATATATATATATATATATATATATATATATATATATATATAGTACAATACACAGTAACACACAATATAGAAACACAAAAAAAAACTCGCACACGTTATTTCTTGATATTTCGACGGAATCACTCCGTCTTCATCGGAAGATATAGAAGTAATGACTGCTGGAATAATAGAGGTGAGGGGTGCGAGAGAAAGGGAAGGGGGCCAGGGGAGAGGGAGAACGGAAGGCGGAGGAGGGTAGAGAGGAATGGTTGGGGAGGTTGGGGAGGGGAAAGGGAGATTAGAGGCTAGAGGGGAGCGGAGATAGGCAAGGAGGGAGAGGGAGGAGGTGGAATTGACACAAAATCGGAAAAGAAAACAACCTGCTCACCGCAACTATGGCAACATACGAGACCCAGGTTTCAATTTACAAAGTATTGATCAAGACTTCGCAAGTCGAAACAAAGGCCACGTACACCAAAACTCATGCGGAAAAACAGTGTTCACCCCCCGATATGCATCGCTTCCACAAAGTAACAATTTTAGGCCACTCCCATCATTGAATGACATTGAGGCACGAATGGTGATATAGGTGTAACTCTATATGTAGTCTATATGTAGGCTATACAGGTGTAAATGAATGCCAATTCAAGAGTTTTTAATTCTATAGGGTTATCGGATGTGGGAAGGGACGTTAAGACGGAAACATTGTAACACTGGTTGAAAGGGATATTATGATGGCAAGCATGTTTAGGGATGGGGAGACCCGCGGACGGGGAGGAAGGATTGCACGAGGCGCGGTGGTTATTAATCCTAATGTTCAGTGGCATGAAACAGTGGCCTATTTAAAAGGACGGGCAGAGTTTACAGGCTAGAAGATAAACAACATTCTTGGCCTATCAGCATCCGGGCCTCAATGTCGTTCACAGGTGGGAGTGGCCTAAAATTGTTACTTTGTGGAAGCGATGCGTATCGGGGGGTGAACACTGCGTTTTTCCGCATGAGTCGACTAAACGCGTCGTTCATTCCTCGATCTGCCGGTCGTATTCCTAACTTCAATAATAAACTGCCGCACATGAGGTAACACCTGCCTTCAATCAACAGCAAAGCCTGGTTATGCATCTCCTCATTTACCTCAATGTCGAGATTTCTTGAAATTACAAGAATTCAATGTAAAATGTCTCCAGAAATGTTATCCTTATATTTGTTCCGCAGGTCACGTGGATTGGATGGGAAGCATGACGGAAGGATGAGAGCAAAAAATGTGCGTATCTGACCTGGAGATGCATAAATAGTTGCTTCAGCCATGTCGTTTCAGAAGATTATCGTTTTCAGGTAAATTGAGCTCTTGACATGCAACACGAAATGTTGGGCACACTAAACCATTAGGGATTCGTAGTTATTCCAATGATGATGGCCCTCAAACGTTCTCCAGTAAAACCGCCGAGAGAAACATTTATCTTTCTTTGGATGAACGTTATAAATACGGCCGAGAACGCACGAAAATAAGAACGCACATCCGGATGACCAGGAACCACGTCAACTTGCTTTTGACGGTGAAATTTCTTCGATGAAGCGATACGATACGATCTTTATGATACGATATTACGATACGATACTATAACGATACTGTAATGGGTATTCTGCTATTCTTGGTTGAGAAGAATCCAAAAACAAAATATCATTAAAATTGGCGATACGATGCGATATTTTGCGATATGATATTACGATATGATACTTTGACGATATTTTAATGGTTATTCTGGCATTCTGGAGTGAGTTGTATCGAAAAACCCAAACTTCATTAAAATTGGTTCAGCCGTTCTCGAGTTTTAAATGGTGTAACTAACACGATTTATGGCTTTCTTTTATATATATATATATATATATATATATATATATATATAACACTTTTTGAAAGTCTCACGGACGTGAATAATAATGTATAACACTTAGCACTAGTGGACACAGACAAAAACACAGAAACACACAAAAAAGAGACTCACTATTTTTCGAATTTTCGGTGGTCGTTGCCACCTTTATCAAGGAAGAGAGGGACAGAACTGAAGGGAATACGAGGGCTGGAGCGATAGATGGAAGGGGAAGGTGGGGAGAGAATTCCGAAGGGACGGGTTTGGAGGGGCAGCGTTAGAAGGGTGGGGGAAATGTAGAAGGTGATGGGGGTGGAAGGGGGATGAAAATATAATTAGAGCAGGGTAATTAGTGCCTAATGTTGATTCCTGGCCAATTCCAGGACTCCAAGAGCCAGATGAAGGATTGATCTAATGTATATATATATATATATATATATATATATTTATATAGGTACACATACACATATTTACATTGCACAGATAAGGGAAAACAGGTTAGGCAATATTCACGAAGGAAGAAAAAGTAAATTCCCACGTATCCGGTAAATTTCCACGGTATCCGGGGATTTTATATGCCAGGGGTAGAATTATGGTAAAGTTTTCGCTTGGCAAGAGAAAGGGGTCGCATTTGAATCCCGGATGTGTAATGTTTTTTGCATAACAATTATCCTTTTTTTTCGTCCTCGAGTGCTTTCTTACCTGTTTTTCTTTATCCTAAACAAAATATGGTCAAAATTGCCAAGTACGTCTTTGTAAAATATAGTGTGTGTATGCGCGCCTGAGTTTTTATGCCCGTGCAATATTTCCCTCGGTGTAGGAGGGAAATAAGAAAAAAAGAAAATAGCAAATTTGTGAAGCTTACAAAATGGTAGATTGCTTTGAAAAGCTGGATAGTCATGGGTTATATGCTATGGAAAAAATAGTTTCGAAAAAATGTTTGGATGTCCACTAACATGCTAAAAAAAGATATGTGTGGTTTAATGCGCAAATCCTATCGTTAGTTCGCTTAGTTAGCAACTATCAATCAGCCCATAACCTAAAGGACTGGGAGTAAGAAAACTTTCTTAGATTTTCTAGGATCTAGCAAAATTTGGTGTGGAGCGTATTTATACATGATGCGGAAACATGGTAATTGTTGCAGGATTGGAAGGCGTAGATTACTGCCTTTTAAAATGTGGACGAAGAGAAGGATGGAGAAGGTGAAATGGACAGAATGAAAAGGGATATGAGGAAGTTCTAGGCATGGTGGGGGAAGAGAGGGAACTTTTGGGAGACCTTGTTGGGAGAAATCCAAAGGAGGCTTGAAAGATGGATGCAGATTTGTTTTGATTGGCAATGGGATATTGAAGACTGTGATAGAGGGGAGAATTTTAGGCAAATGAGGAAGGTTAGGAGCAGGATATGGATGTTGGACAGGATAAAGGAAGGAAGGAAATATACGAAGATAAATAGAAGATTATTGCAATGTTTAGATGTCAGGTTATGTTTTGTTAAGCGAGAAAAGTAGAAAATCTAGTTCTTATCCCAAAACTCCATCTTAATCAGCAGATTACCAAAAATATTATTTGCTATAAACGTATGCAGGAGACGGCAAGCAAATAGAGAGTGAACGGCTCATGTTCTTCCCTGTCAAAAGGAGTCACAGAAGTGCACATGCATCCATCTCAGCTCTAATCTTCGTTTGTGGAAGTTTACAATTGGAAAATGAGCTTTTGCGCGTGCAATGAGGGAGGGTGAGGAAGCTACGCAGTAGGTGGAGGCAGCGAGCGAGCGGACGGATCAATGCGAGGGTTGCGGCGATGCGAGGGGGCTGCGGGGGCGGGTGGCGGACGGTCACCGTCCATGTGCACGCGGGCGGGGGTGTACGGGCATGCCCCAACCAGAGTGGGTGTTTTATTTTCCCTCACCACGCACCCCCTCAATTTCTCCATCCCCCCTTTCTCCACATCACTTGGCAACCAGAAGAGCACAAGAGCGATTAATCAGGGCACGAAACCGAACCATGCTCTTGAGCCCGAGAGAAGGGGTTGCAGAGGCGGCGAGAACTCACGTCGTATCCCTGGCGTGCGTATATTTACGCATTTAGAGAAGCTGAATGATTGGGGCAGTTCCTTCGCCACTTCTTGGCCACTAGGCCTCCTAGACAGCTCTCCTCGGCTCCCAGAAATTGGATGGCTTTGGCCACCTGCATGTGCCCTCATCACCCCTGCATTCCGTCTCAGGATCGTGGGGTGAGAAGCAGAACTTCCTCTATCTAGAATTAGAAAGCCTCGTCGCTAGAAGGTTTGTTGCATCAGTGCTTTGTAGTACGTACGGCAACGGACAGTATAAAATACTTGGTCGCTAAAATTACAGATCTTGTTTGATTTTTCTGTAATATTTTAGAGATTTTTCTAAAGCCATAACGGAGGTTATTTTTGAATTTTATGATTTTCGGCTCAAATTGATGGAACTTTATAATGAAAATTGAATAATAATAACCTTGTTCAAGTGATTTTTATTAAAAAAAACAACTGTTTTGCCAAATAGTCAACATCATCAGGTGGTGATGTCGAATGTTAGACGAAAGCGGTCGTTTAAAAAAAAAAAATCAGTGGAATTTACCAAGTTATTATCATTCACTTTTCAACCTGATTAATATTGGAAAAAATTTGGATGAATATTAAAATATAGGATACATTATGTTTAATTTAAACTTAATTTTTGTAACGGTTCAAAATAAATTTTATAATAGTGTGGTAGCAAAAATGTGACAGTAATTTAACTTATTGATGGAACTCAGATTTGTTCAAATATTTTAATATCAAAATAACAGGAAAGTGCGCGTTCATAACTTGCCATTCCATGTCGTGATTTTTAATAAAAACTTCTTTATCTTTCGCTAAGGATAATTTTCAATTTTGAACGGTTTGAAGTTCATAGTTTGAATTGATTAGCACCAAATGATATTTCGATGGCATCTCCCATTCACATGCAATTTTGCACCCGTTGAAATGAATACCATAAATGCGTTTCTGTAGCTTTTTCCACTGCTTGCTATTTATTTGATGAAACTTATCTGCATATACGTGCACGAACAATCGTATCTCATTCAGGTGGAGTTTGGTAAATACATTAACTTTACTCCATTATCTTTGGACCAAAATAGTCAAAGTAGTCTCTTGATAAGAAGAATTGCGTAAGACTAATAAGCTATTAGAATAAGAATAGGGATTATGAAATGAATGTTGAGTTAGAAGGTTTGGAAAGGCCTATTGAAAAACCTGGCATGGAGCGTGGTTTTATACGGGTCGGAAATTTGATCTTTGAAACAAGGTGAAGAGAGTATTCTAAAATGCAAATGTGGAGGAGGATTGAAGAGGTCAAATGAACAGAAAGAAAACTTAAGAAAAGCCCTAGGATGTAACACCTACCCTTGCCCCACGGGGGGTGGGGAGAGGAATGAGAGCCGAGTTCCAAAGGAGAGACGAAAGGTGGACAAAGATACTTTTAATAGGCACTGGGATGTAGATGGCTGGAATAGAGGGCAGTGCATTTGACAATTGGAGCAAGAGAAGGAAAATGATACGCATGTTGGACAAAATGATGGCAATTAGAATGTATTTGATATTGAGGAACCATTTCATGTAGTTTATGGAGCACGGTTCCCTGTTTCGTCAAAGCTAAGATGTTTAACAATTTTTAGTGTGTGCCAATCACAAACTAACCTTAATGGATAGAGCTATTATCTAAATTGTTCTTTATTCTCTTTTTACAATAATATTTTTGTCCTTTGAGTTTTCAATAGGGTTTAGCATCTCTCGTGTCCATTCCTGTTATTTCGATTCATTACCTACAATGAACATTTTATCTCCCACAAAAAAGCAATGAATATGTTAGCAGAAGTTTATTTAATACATTTTCAGAAAGATTTTACAATGATTATAACGCTTTTAGGTATTATGGCTCAAGATAAGTTCCTTACAGACCTATACCTAAAACGTTTCCACCGATTGTGTGCTTATGATATAGTTTTCTTATAAAGGCTAACATTTCCTAATACACATATAACCTCAAATATTTTTTGTAACTGCGACTCCTTCATCTTATTACTTGATTGAATATATTATCTTGAAATTTAAATCAAACGAAAAACAAAATAATATCTGGTTCATAATCAACCAAGAAGCTAGATGCCTAGTCCTGGGTCGGGTAGATACACAGTACTACATTTTTCTTAAGAGATCAAAAATTGATTGCAAAGGATTTAATATATTACCAAAAGCGTTCCTAATGTTGGATTAATTTCTACATACCTATCAGAGAAAGTAAGCATATGCTTTTCTTTGACTCTTGGATATTTATTAGGTATTTTACAGAATGCTGTAAGTTCCTTGACGTACTCGTAATGGCGAACGGGGTGAATTACTCGTGGGATATGTGACATACGGATTTGAAACTATTTTGGAGCTATAACTGCGCAATTAGATGTCACATGGGTCAATATGAAGGGATAATAGCAGTAATGAGAAGGACAGGGTTCCTCATTAAAATTCCTACTTTATCAAATGCATTAAGAAAAAAAATAGAAATAATGGGAAGCACGAGATGTAAAAATAATAGTAGGCTGGAAACTATAACAGAAGGCATGTATCATGGTGGACACTGATATGTTGGGAAAACAAAGTAAAGGAAGTAAGAGATGTTTCGAGTAGTATAAAAGGGTAAAAGTTTGGATATATATCAAAGTAATTATTGATAACAATACATGTTGCGTTCAGGCTAAAAAGTATTAAGGGGTGTTTTTGTCTTTAGTTGACCGTAATTCCTAGTTTCCCTACGGAGTTAATCAGTGCCTGATCTACAGACGACCGCTAAAAATCTCGGCATGCGTCAATAGGCCAGAGTAACAACAATCAAGAGAAGAACGCCCGGATACATCGCCGGATTCTCTATTAACGGAGATTCGCTTGCAAAAGTCAAGGCGTCTCCCGCCGATTTCCACAGGGATTGGAGACACGTCTGAGGGTGAGAAAATACTGCATAATATCTTAAAGTACATGTCTTATATACCAATGCTGCAGAGATTGGAACACTGCCCGGAATGTAAAGCGTTCCAAATCGCCCAGAATTAAGCAGGAGGGGAGGAAATGGAAGGCGGGTAACGGGGAAACGTGGGCGATTATTTTTAGGAAGTGAGGTAGGTAGGGCAGGATTGAAGGGATATCGGGAAATCACCCATTTCCAACCACCACATGCAGAATCCCTTTCCGGAACAACGCTCTTCCCCGCCCCCCTTCGAAGCGCCCTCGCTTATTCTCCCTTTCTTGTTTTGCATACGGCATTTGCGAGAGGCATCGCGTGCTCTCACAACACAAGAGGCCATTACACCCATTCGGGCTCTTTTTCATTTCTCTGCGAAGCGCCACGTGCGATCTCCACAGCCTCCGTATCGTGCCGTCCCTTGAGGATCCTTGGGATAATAACCGAATATGATAAAAAACATATTTGCTTATAATTGCCAATAACCATCATATGCATATACAAAACGAAACTTAGTGTTCCAACTATTATTGCTTACTTTGCATCAAAAAGAGGTTGAGATTTGATAAGAGCTTGCATTAAGATAATTTGAATTGGGTGTGATGCTGTAGCCAAATTGTTAAGAGATTTCCAACCGCTGGGTCACGGGCTTCAATCACTCAAAAAAAGTAGAAAAGTAATTTAAGACAAAACGCTGCGATCATCTGGCGGCTTCGAAGAATACCAATTATTTGCGGAGGGAAATAATGCAATGTTTGCATCAAAAGTATTGGTAACAATTTTTTCCTGACTTGTGTGTGTGTGTGTGTGTGTGTGTGTGTGTGTGTGTGTGTGTGTGTGTGTGTGTGTGTGTGTGTGTGAGTGCTCAATTTAGACCGTCAGTCAGTCAGTGCGCATGAATGCAGGTCGTATTTGCATTGATGAGATGACATTACATACCATTATCAATGAAAATATGGCGATGCGAAAGATCTGCGCTAAACTCGTCCTGAAGGTCTTGCGGGACAAACAAAAACCGAGTCGACTGTCAGCTTGCAAAGACCTTCTGCAGCGGCATCGTGACGATTCCCCAATCCTCTTACAATTCCGACTTTGCACCAGTAGACTATTTCCTATAACCAAAATTGATATTCATTGATGTCCTCCGGTAAACCGGCTGGCCCGTGGCTGAGTTTTCTTGGTTTCGTTGTCACTCGACGTTCAGCCTTTTCTGAACCGTATTCCCTAAAAACGGGCAATTATCGCAGATCCACAGTACCAACACCTCACATCTCTCTCTTAATAGACGATTAGTATCGATGGGCAGTAAATCAAAAGCTAGAGTGGAGAAAATGGATGGTGCACAGTTTTCATAAAATAAACGACTAAATTTTAAGTAATGAAAACGCTTCCCAGCCCAGCGGGATATTTGCAAACCGTGTGCATTTTACGGTGTAGCCGTTTGTCTAGTCTTCATAAATAATGCTCGTATGTTTTAAATTCGTGCATATATTTCAATCTATTACCCTGATTAAAAAAAAATTGAGTAACCCTCAATTTGAACGTACTTCGTAAATAAACATGTTTTGAGTATAAGTATCTCCCTGGTCATTACCCTCAGTTAAGTTGACTCGGTCTAAAGCTAAAATTTTATAGAATGGGATCATATCGGGTTTATATTTGAAAAGCGGGGAGGACTTAATAAGCTTTCATTTTTGTGGATTTTTAGGATAGCAATTTGCAGAATATTCGACAATCGAAAATTTTAAAATCTTAATTTTGCCAGCTATTGTAATGTTATCGTTTAGAAATTCGAAGGGATATTATTTTCCATTAAGAGATGGGTAAGATACGAAGCAATGCTTCCTATGGCCTTTCAAAAATATTATAAGCGATATGACATCCAACTAGTAAATTTTATTTCATTAATTCACGGCAAGCATCCAGAACTTTATCTTACACACCATATGTGTGAAGTGCTTATGCTATAATATTCCGTAAAGTGCCTCTCAGACAAACTCAAACAGTAAAAGAGACTGGGCAGACAATCACGTGGTGCCACCCTTTAGTTTTAATGGGTTTTGCAAAGAAATAAACCAGATTTGTAAAACGTGACCCTTCCGATTGATATTCCAAAACTCTACATACTCAGCTAACCAAACCCCATCAACATCACAAGAGCATTCAGGTCTGTTTAGAGTCTTTGATCAGGTTTGTTGTGATGAAGTCATTTTCTGTGTCCAAGATATTACGTTGTGTAGATAGAAGATGCAGGAATTGCACTGAATTGAATAGGGTACTCGTATTTATAACGGTTTTTAAATTTGGCCATTAGCACAAGTATTTGTTTAAATTGATAATAAATATACTATGCACTTAAAAATAACTACGTTCCATTTTTACCATCTGCATCCACATAAATGTCCAATGCCTCAATTTGTACAAACGATGACTTAGGTAGTAAATATTTTTTCATACGTACCTTTGGGAAAAAATGCAGGACGATCCATCTTAACTTACTACAGTTTCATTAACTTATCAATATGAATACCTTCGCGGAAGAGTTTCTAATTCCCGGAACGTCCCACATATATCTCATTCTTTCCTCCTATTATCTCCAACCCACCCCAAAGTGACCCTCCGCAAAAACCTACTTCACAGTCTCCGAAGTCCAAGACGCGAGCACTCTCATCCCTCGCTATCCGGAAAAGGCATGCCGGGGGCCACAAATCTCTCCGCTTCTCACGATCGGTTCCCCCCTCCCTTTAACCAACCCCACTGACCGATAGCTCCAAAAGAGGAGGAATGCCTTCTATCACCCAAACCCCATGGATTCTCTTCATCTTCCATCGGCAATTCTTTTTCCTTCCCGCCAAACCCCTTCCCGCACTCGTTTCTCAGCGCCATTGAAACCTCCACCCTGCTTATCAACTCTCTCCTCTCTACTCTCTCCCTCCTCTCTTCGAAATTCCGCCTCTTTCGAGAGAGGGTGGGGAAAAAGGGATGTATGTGTGTGTGTATATATATATATATATATATATATATATATATATATATATATATATATATATATATATATATATATATGTCTGTGTGTGTGGTTTTATTGGGATGAGTCCTGGTCAGCAAGGAAGGGCGGGAAAGGCAGTTTGAAGGGCGGTGGCCCTCTTGTACTTCCAACCGTGATATATCGCGGGAATTGGAGAGAGCGTCTCTGATTGTTTACGTCGCATATCCTTTTGATGCATAGTTTCACAATTAGAGGACGGGGATTCTATGCTGTGCGATTCAGAAGAGGGTACAGGCCGGACTTTGAATTTTTACCCACTCAATATTGTCCTTTGGACAACTTCTGTGGCCATTAATCAAGAGCAGAGCTTTATGAACGATATGAAATGATAATTATGTATTTTTAAGATGCACTTATGCACATTAATTTCCAAATCAGCGTCTTCAAACGCATGAAAAATACGCAACGCATACAGAATGAAATGGAATTCATCAAAAGTTCAAATTTGCAACATGAAAGTGTTTATATCAGGAAATATATGTCAGTTGCCTTTCACGCACGTCTCTTGTATTTAGAAAAGATTTACTTCTATGTTATCCTTTAGATGTGTTGTTTTTGAACAAAAACAAAGACAAGGGTGAGCTCAGTATTTAAACTATATTTGCTGGCAACGTAGCGAATGAATTGATTGCGTGGGCTAAAGACCTAAGATATATTTTTAGACTTCAGCAAAATAATTTCACTTCATGAACTTTTTCCACGAAGATATGAATTTAAAAATTAAATATTCTAGATTCATTTTATAATTTCGTATGCAACACCGGCAACGATATATCAACAAAAAGAGGTTTGTCTTTTGCTTGTTGGAATTTTAAATAATAAATATAAACCCAGTCATTTGCGGCAACTAATTCTCACAAAATAATGGACGCTTTGGCTTCTCCAGACTATTATTCTTCCAGGACGCATTGAAGGAATGACATTTCTTGCGAAAAAATTCAACTAAAAAGTAAAAATGTTTACCATTTTGATAGCACATACCAATAATATAACAGTTAAAAGTTTTCCAATATTTCATCTAATAGATGTGGAATTTTTCTTAATGCGCACGAATTTTAAGTTAACATTTATAAATACAATTGAACATGCGTCAAAATTCCAAAAGTTAATGAATCACCCTTGCTAAGAAATGTTTCTAACAAAACAGTTTTATCCATTCTTGCACCGGAAACTTTTAAAACAAGCCTTTAGACTGCCCAATGTACGAAATTAATTCCATCTGATGAAGAAGACAAAATACGACAAAAAGATTAGGTCAGAGGAAAAAGATGAATTGAATGCGCTTGCTTGCAAATCATTAATCATTTCTTCGGAAGGTGCCCCGTAAAATATGCTTAAATTAATGACCTGTTCCTGTTAGAGATTAATTTAAGCCGCTTTTCAAGGTTGCCTTAGGGTTATTACAGAAAGTCCAAGTGTTTCCCTGCCTTCCCGTCTCCATGGGAAAGCACTCCCCCAGCGTATTAATGCTTCAATTCACTTGGGGAGCACTAGAATGTTGCCAATTCCGTAAATTGTCCATCCCTTTCGGCACGCCCATCATTATTTCTCCTGGCAATATATTTCCTCTTTTGTCCTCCTCCTAGATCAGCCAAGCCGAGGGAAGTCCGTCCTTCCTCTTTTATACAACCGAAAAACATAAATAAATCACCAAAGAGAAGCATTAGCTTCACCGTAAGAGGGAATTAACTTGAATACCTCGTCTTTTTCGCATCCTCTTCCTCCCTCGCACACTCCCTCATCCGCCTCGGCATTCTATTCCAACCTTTTAGGGCCTCCTCCTCCCCCGGTCCTCCCTACACCTCCTCCCCCGCGCTCCCAATAGAAAAACCACCATAGGGGAGGGGTAAGGAGGGTTTTCGTCAATGCCTTTGGAAAAGGGAGAAGTTAAGGAGTGTGGGGGGTTTTCTGGGTAATGGGCGAGTGAGAAGGGGAGGGAAAGGCGGCCGGGCCTCCAGAAGGCTGCGTCAACAAGGGGGCTCTCGCAATTTACGGCTCCTTCGCCGCAGCTCTGGAGACAGTTCGGTCCACCCTTCAATTTCTCCAACCAAAAGAATTCCCCGTCCTCCGTTTCGTTTGGAGGAAAACATTAGCTCCTGTACAGTTTGGTCCACCCCCATTCTCCGTCCCCCAGGGGGGTTGAGGAAACCGTATCCATCTCGGTTGCAGAGAAGGCTTGCGCCTTCACCACTGCCTTCTAGCAATTTGCCATCACTACTATACGTATTTATTACTCTCCTCCCCCATCCCTATACCTTAACCTAGCTAATTCCATTCGCATTCCACATTCATTGATTCTTTCTCATTTTGCGAATTTTATTCGCAGGCCAATGGATTTTCTACATCAATTAGGATCTGTCTCATTACGAATCGTATATTGGATTGGCTCTCTGTTTTTCCTAAACTAAACTCAAATAAAATTGGCTTGTGACTGGAATAATTTCCTCTAAGAAACAACTGATACAAGCACCCATTGGGAAAGAAGTTATTTGGTAATTTTTAAGATTTTACTCAGGAATGTATCTTCTTAGCTCAATGATGAAGCTTTATTGAGGAGGAAATTTATAAAGAAATAAAAATCTACCATTTGCTCAACATTGCACACGTGATGAATCAGACGATTACTGTGTAGAAGCTCTTAATTGTTTCTGCGCCAATATTTTAACATTTAATTACATGAATATAAATAATGAATAATCAAAAGTCAATCCTTTTAATCCAATAATTGTTTCTGGATTATTAATATTTATCCCCGACCTTCCTTTGCAGTTCCTCCCCTCAACGATTCTTTTTCTAAGGGTCATTCCGGAATTGTCGTCTTTTGGATGAATCTGATTATTTTCTCTCTTCAATCAATCTTAAAAATAGATTCTTAATCATTTCTCCATCAATCCAATATATTTGTACATGTTTACTGTAGTACAGGCATTTTTCATTCGAGAAAAATGACAACTAAGGGTTACCTTACTTGATATAAATTTTTTCTACGTCAGTCTTCAAAAATTTGAGTGGACAATCAAATTCATCAATAAAAATACGTATCCATTATGCTGTGTAGGGGGAGTTTTTTTACAAAGAGATTTGTTTTGTACAATCATATAAATTTTTGAGTGTTTGAAAACGGAATGGAAGTTACAATGTAGATTTTTCTATAACCATTTCCGAGCACTTATCCAATGTTTATTTGCGGTGCATGATTTATTAATACATGCGTTAACGATGTTTTAAATCCATCACCGTGATAATTTAGCCAGTATATATATTTTTACCATCTGCCGACTTCATACGGAGTTTGAGTGGTTCAATTAATAGAGATATGAAATCTGATTACAAACAAAAAATCATCTGTTATCAAAAAAAATCTGAAATTCTTAATTTTCTTGAATTTTGGAACGGTTCTCCTTGGTTTTCCAAGAAAGTTCGGGGGATTTTTTGAAAAACCCATCAAAACGTTCGCATCCCTCACCTGATCCTTTATATAATTCCTTCTCTTGTGGATTAAACGACTGATAGCTAATTGGACCTTATCATGATAAATCCTCCGTAGTGTTGTCATTGAATTCATCTGCTGATCGTTAAATACGGGCGTCGTTGACCTGACTGTTACATACAACTTGGCTCTATTGTTCCATACGACATATTGTCTCGTACTTTCCTAAATTAGCTGTTGGAGGCATTTCATTAGTGCCGAGGGCCTCAAAAGATGTCGTATTTCCACTGTTAAGCTTCACTTCAACACAGGTAGTACCTACAGCTAGTATCACATCAGGTTTTTTTACAGCATTTTTACTGATGAAAGAAAATGAAAATCTGAAAAAAAGCAGACGAAAAAAAGCATTTTACGATAGTAATACGACGTAATGCCTCGACAAATTTTGCCTCTTAATTACATAACTCCATATTTTGTGCAATATATGGATAATTTAAAATAATTTAAAACAGCATAGCTGCATTTTTTTCTCTTAATTGTAATTAAAAAATATCATATTTTTTATGGTTTTATTCTCTACTAACCACTTAGTTCTTCATCATGCGCCTTTGTGTAGCCACTTTCAAAGTCTCGACACCATTTTCTTATTCAATCATTATTTTATAATCATGAACATTGCACTGCTTCAGATGAACTAGGTAAACCGATCACCCTTTTGCACATCAAAATCAAAGCACAGCATGATTTTTGCAACTGGCGGGAGAAACGTTTTTCGTGGACATTGTAATCTGCATTCACCGACAGGCAAACGATTATGGAATCAAAACAATGACTTCAGTGGGTTCAAAAGCGATCAATAGATGGTGCTTCATATGTACAACCTTGTTCTGACCCATCAATATTTAAACCTAAGAAAAGGTCCCTTCGAAGGACCTTTTCGAATACGCCTCGTAGTAACAGCGCATTCTCGAAATTTGATGAGTTCATCCTATGGAGTCAAGGATCTGTGGAAGCCTTTTTTTACTAATTCTGTTTATGTTTTCATGTCAAATACATAATGTTTATGTTTATTTTATTGTTTTTCTTATAAGTTTAAATCTCATTCATGTGACCACATAATGGATCAAGAGTCTATGTCGGATGATCAACGTTAAATATTGAATAATATATTTCTCATTTTTTTTTATTTTATTTTGACTCGCCTCGCACGTTACCCTGTCTAACCCAGATGAAACTTTGCATTCGCAACTTTTGTAAAATCCTACGAACTACGCACGATTATGGTAAGTAAGAAAATGAATGGTGAGGATTGGCTAATCGTTACGCAAATTTTTATAGATACAACTTCAAGAGGAAGAATAATTAATTTCTCAGCGCGTATAAAAATTCATAAGTATGTAATATCGCTACAGTACTACGTTGGTGAATAAGCAATTCCGTTCCCAACCATGCAGCCACAAAGAATAGAATTAAGTCAGATTTTTGGAACTGTAATTAAATTACACCACTTAATTTTTTTGAAGGAATTTAGAAAACCACCGTACGTTCAAAAAAAGAACTCTGCGCAAATGGAAACCTCTAGTAAGTTTTCAATTCTTCTAGTATTTTATAGTCTTGGGGTTGATATTAATACAGGATTTTTTTTCCAAAATACTGATACCACTTTTCTACAACCATATTAAAAATCTATCGAGTATCCACTACCTATTCAAATAACCTCAATAGCAAGCTGCCAAGGGATAATGGTGAAAAGTTTTCTTGGTAGCTACTTTTCACCTAAAGCAGTTTCAAATATTTCAGAGATTTAGAAATAGTTTTAAGTAAACAGATTTAGTAAGCAAAAGATATTTTGAAATTATTTTTACGAAAACTACATGCATGAAAATCATTTGAATATCACAATATCCGTGCCTATCACAATATCCGGATTACATGCATCAGCTAACGTCTCGAAATGACATACTTTATTTAGATTACTTCGACAGTTTACCCGCAAAACTATTAAGCCCTTACCTTCCTTTCCTTCGGTATTGCGAGGTCCACCTCTTGTTCCTATTACAGGTTTCCCTGCTCACTGAGCTTAGTGAGACATTTTTAAACAGATTAGGCATAACCAGGGATCCCTTCCTGCTTAAATGCACTCCATCGCGGCCCAAGTGACTATCACCGACCCAACAATTCGGGTCCACAAATGTCAGACTTTGTTGCACGCAAACCCACTCTATTCCTTCGTTTATGGCGTCAATTCTCTTCCAATGTATGTCCCTTCTACGAAGAATTCCACTAATGACAATTTGAGCACTTTTGAACTTATTTTCGGCCGAGGTCACTAAATCCCAAATAAAACCGATTAGATGGTCTTCTGACTAAGCACTTTTTACGCCATTTGTCCCTACGTGAATTATATTATACGTATATATCTTTGCCGGCCCCGGTGGCGGCGGGGTAACGTCCTCGTCTGCCATGCCAAGGGTCGCGGGTTCGATTCCCGCCTGGGTGAGTTTCCCTCCATCTAGGGCTTGGGTGTTTGTAAATGTGACATTGTTATCGTTGTTAATAGTTCGATGTAAAGGCCTAAATGTGCTGTTTTCGGACTTATACTGAGTAAATAAAATAAATAAATAAATAAATAATAAATAAATTATGACAACACTTTCATCACCTTCACTAGCCATATTAGCTATTTTATGGTCCAATTGTTCCAATCTTACCCCCGGAAAACACTGAACGCCTTCATTGATACTTTCGCCACAATCTCTGACGAAACGTATTATGGAATATTGATAGAAATGAGCTCTTTCTTATCCTCTCCTTTTCCTTGAGAAAAAGGAGAGGATAAGAAAGGCGAATACGAATACGCGTATTTCGGCCACAAAGTAGCCCTCTTCAGCGTACTGAAGGGTAATCGTCACTACAACACAAGTCGAAGTGGAGTGTTGTAGTGACGATTACCCTTCAGTACGCTGAAGAGGGCTACTTTGTGGCCGAAATACGCGTATTCGTATTCACCTTTCTTATCCTCTCCTTTTTTACCTTATACCCCTTTTACCTACCTCATTATCCTTTTTTACCTTTTACCCCTTCTTGACTTGTGGCGCTAGCCAACTAATTTCATTTTTACGTTGTTTAGAAAGGTAAACTGTTTACGGCTATTGGAGTGTCACATTTATTATATGTATTATGGAATTACCAAATATTTTCACTTTGGGCGACCCTGGATCACCAAGAGACGTCCCCTCCCTTGGCACTATGTCCTCCCTCATCGTAAGAACTTCCCTCTTCGGTCTCGCATTTATCCTCTCCTTCCTTCCATCTCCTCGCTTCTTTGGCTGCTCTCTCAGTAGGCTGCTTTCCCTCATTCCTCCGGCCTGATCTCGCGTCATATGCGCGTCACGCGGCATATGCGTCACATGAGATTGTTTCACTCCTGGTCGGCGTTCTACATCTACTCAACACCTCGCAAGCCGCCGCGAGGGCGTGTGGCGGGGGTTGTTAGGTAACCTCCCGTAATTTAGGAAAAAAAATCGCATGCAAAAATCGCATGCAAAAACCACAAAATCATACATCCACCAAAAAACCATGGCATACATTCGTGCATGACACCCCACACACATGTAAACACTCAAACTACCAACTAACATACACATGCACCTGAAAGTATACCTAACATCTTTGCAATGTTTAATTTTGTTCCGACTTGTAAATTCAATGTTCAATGGCCTTAAACCTTCCGGTTTCCTCTTATCACATCTTCGGACAAAGTGGAGATCATCTTCGACTTGCTGTTTCACCCTCCGCCTCATCTCTGTTAATGATGCTTTCAGTTCCTCATTTTCAGCGGAAAGGCTGAAAATTGTCTTACGAGTGATGTTGAAATTTGCTTGCAGCTTTTCAAATACCTCCTCTTTTTCTTCTAAACCTCTTCGAATCTTCTGACTTCAACTCTTACTGCACTGCCAATTGTCACTCAAGCAATCTTCCAGTTTACTCTTAGATCAATTAAAGTGGTACCAAGAGCAACACCCACTACATTGGACTCCATTTCTCAATTTTCTACGGAAAATAATACACTTTACATCCACCCCCATGCCCTTTCCCATTTTGCCCACGGGAGTGAGCCTTCTAACGGTCGCTAATCCTCTAGAGCGGTCGTTAATGCGTTGCTTTAAAATACGTCCGTCTCACTTGAGGGTTCGTGAGTGAGTCTTTACGTCGTGAGAGAGTTTATTACCAGCAACTGGTATTGGCTCCACAAAATAGCCTGTAGCGGCAATGCTAGAGGCCAACTAATACGAACAAGTGACAATCAGGAATAGTTATCCTAATAAATTTGCCAATACCCCCTCCGGAGAGCGAGGAGCGACGTTACGCACCCTTTTTGCCTTGGGCTGGTGAAATTTCACCCTAAAGACGGAAGAGGGTCGCAGGCATTAAATGCTGGAGAAGAATCTGAAGACAGCTACTTTAAAAATCCCTAGTATTCTCCAAAATGTTTTTTTTGGTTACAACTATATTGATTATCTGTAGTGGTTTATTAGGTTAATTATTTTTTAAATAGATCGGAAATCCTGCTTAAACAGTTGTTATTTCATTTCATCTTACATCGTAAATATACACATATACTTCGAAGCTAATTCAAAACAACATTAAAGCAAAACTAAGGCGTAATTTACAAAAGGTAGAACCTACAAACTTAACCAGGTTGCCTTTAGAAAGTTATCTTAAAGCAAGTAATTATAAGTTCAAAAAGATTTTATGGGTCGTCAGGGATAAATGTGCAGGCTTAATCAATTAATTTTGGGGAAAACTTTGCAAAAATAAGCTTTCCCTCGATACAGGAAAATTTTCTTATATGAAAAAATGGATTTAGGACATCTACTCGTAAATATTCTTGCAAATTGACTTACGTTGCCTAATTTAAAAATTATAGCCCGCCTAATCTATTTCATTCCATAATGTCACACTTATAGCACTTCTTATGAATTTCTCATGAAAGGTTCATTTCATTGAAATGCCCATTTAAAATTAAACCATATATTTGTAACAGAACATATAAAGTTTTGGATAAATATAATATTAATTTAGTAATTAATATTCACAATAAAATGCCAATTATTTAAAATTAACCGAAATGCATCAGGGAAAGAAGGCTTCCGAAGACCAGTGGTCCTTTATGAGAACTAGAAGAAAGAGATTCCTGGCTCAGATCAGATGACAGGGATTAGAAAGCGGCGCCATCACGCGTCTCAGTAACAATAAAATGGTTGCCTAAGTGTCAACTTAAAAAAATGTCGCAATAAGAGTTTCCACAGTGCGGAAATTTGGAGAAGTGATAGCAATGGCAAAAGATCGTTTTCTTGATTTTATAGACACCAGTATGCCGGTATAAATGAATTTGTGGAAAATGGAATATCAGTCAGAAAGGTAAATTTGTCAAGTAAAGAAAGAAGCGGAATGTGAGTGACTTCGAGTAGAAAGAACTCTACATCTTTCAAATCTGGTAGGAGGTAGAACACCGTGTATGTATCAGATTATAGCAAGGGAAAGTTGCCATTCTTCCCGGGAATAATCAGTGAATGACAGGAAAGTTGTATAAAAACGGAACATCACAGAACCGGGAGCACAATTTCATCTTTCCTTCCGCATGGAAAAATGCCCTCCACCCTCTTAATTGCAGATCCATTCAGAGGTTTCTTGCGGATGATAATCACTCTTACTTGACAAATTCAATGAAAATCGTAATATGATTTCAACTACAAAACTCTTTAATTGTGCTCAGTAAAACCCTGTTCCAAATGGTTGAGTCCCGCGAGACGACTCATGTTAATAATGTGGAGAAATTATACAGCATAATAAAGTTAATGATGAACGAAAAATTTAAAGTTATTCATCGTAAAATAAAATCATAATAAAATACTTAATATAGTAACATAATTAGCCAAATATGCTATCGCATGTACGTAATTTATCTACACAAGATTAAGAATAGGAATGATGTTAGAGGCGGAGGAGGCGGCGCTAATATTAATAACAAATGCCATATTATTAATACTGTTTTTAACAAAATAATAGGCGCTAATATTTTATGAAAAACCTTTGATACGGTATTTTATATGAGATCGGCCGTAAGCAGCCGCAGGAGAGGAAATTTCTGTTCAACCCGGCTCCCGCCTACGCGAGGGCGATAGCTAGAAAATAATTAAAGGGACGGCGGTCACGCGGAAGAGCGAAGGGCGGTGGCGGAAGAGCGAGAAGGGATGGCCAGGGGGGTTGGGCAAAGAGAAGAGACGGGAGGGAGGGGGCGAGAATTGCGAACGCGGAGAGGGAAGAGGAGGAGGAGAAGGGGGCTAGCACGGGGGGCGAGGGGGCAGCAAGACAGCATTCGCGTGATATAACACTCCTCCGGGCGCTATTTCGTGTATGAGTATGTGAGTGTGAATATATATATATATATATATATATATATATATATATATATATATATATATAATCGTCCGGAGTGTGCATGAAGAGAATGAATGCGAGGAGATGATTAATGGCCACGTTGACAATACGAGAAACAGCGGGAAGAAGAGCCCGTGTGCGTGGGAGAGGGAGAGAGGATAGAAACGAGGGCAGATTGGGTAGGTGGAAAGAGTGGAGAGATAAAAAGACGGAGTGTTCTGTGTGCCGACGTAACTATGTTCGCGCCTCACTGGGGGGGGAGTTGAGGTGGTAGGGGTGTGAAAGGGGAGGAAATCAGTGGGATGGGGCGAATGGGGGCGGTGGTAGAAAGTTATTACCACGCATGGGGCGGGGGAGGGAGGAGGTGGATTGGGAGAGACGACAGAAACGTATTTTTCGGTGGCGTAGGGAGATGTCACGAGAGAGGGAGAAAGAGGTGAGGGGGGGGGAGAAGGAGCGGGGGTATAAGGGATGTCGGGAGGTGCGAGTAGAGGGGAGAATTCTTTCCTGGATGGGAATAAGGATTATTTGACGGTTGCAAGTGGGAGGGTGCCCTCGCGAGGGTAACGAGGTGGGGGAAAAGGGGGCGGGGGGATGAAAAATCACGAGGAAGAGGGGGATGGGGGACGAGACGAGATAAGAGAGGGTGAGACGCGGCACAAAAGGTATGGCTTGAGAATATATGTTAAGGATTAAGGACGAGGAGTCGGGAGGTATTTCCACCTCGTGTCGTGCACCTAAATGGTGTATATTCCCACGAGGTACAGCCGATAACATAATTAAAATGTACTTCCATGAGAGTTGATTTAATCAAAGCAAAATACAGGCTTAGCTTTTCATCCCCTAATACATAATAAGACAAATATTATATTTATATAACAGAAAAATTGACATGAGGTATGAACGATGAAAATCATTAACGAGTATATGCATAAAATAATAATATCCGTAGAGTAATGGATTTAGCAGCAAGTAGACAAAAAATAATAGAACTAATAGCTACAAATGCCTATGTAGGGAATTTTCATTTTTTAAATGGTTTGCAATAAAATTATATGCCTCAATCAAGATGCTTTATAGTTAAAACACGACTCAATTATCAAGTTATGCCGGTGGCGAAATGAAGTTACTGCATTAACGGAATGAGTCCATATGTCTATGAAATAAAATTATCCGCAAGGGATATAAAATGGCATTTGATGCCTCGGGGAAAAGAGAAAATGATTATTACAAATTATCAAGTTTGAACTCTCGTAAATATTTGTTAGCCTTCCCCATGTAACAGATAAAGGAATGCTCGCCACGAATGGGATTTCGATGCCATGGAATCAAACGGAAAACCTCGGAGATTCAATCACTCTGGCATAAATTGGCTAAATCTTTGGAAAAGCACTTGAAATTTTGTGCGTGGACAATTAAAGGTAATTTTTAGAACTTAAAAAATTGATTAAGGTGGTAAGTGCCTTTGAACGGAAATTAAATAAAAATATAAAAGAGACAAAATATATTGACGAAAAAATCATAAAGATCAGTATAAAATTTAAGGAAGCCTTTTAAAAATACTTGATATGTTCGCCCACATAGACGACTCCTCCTTGGCACCCAAAACTGAATTTCAGTCGTGGCTAATTTATTTAATATCTAACACCGGCAGTAGGAGACTTTAATGGTCGAGTTGGCTTCAAGAAGTGTAATAACGTTGCAGGGAAAAATGCAGAGGAGATTATGTACGACGACGTCATCTCAAATTGAAGAACTTCGTGAATGCCTATTTGTACGCATTTACAGTGAATTTAATTCACATGTAAGAATCAATCAATATATTTGGTAAGCAACTAAAATCTATTAAAGAGTTATAATGCTAAGGTAATCCTTTTCATTCGGAGTAAATGACGAAGGGGCCTAAAGACGTGCCAAATGTTCAGACTACATATTTCCACTTTGAGCAGATTTCCTTTTCCTATGTAGAGGAAATTGAAATGCCGAAATCACGCAAGTAGAAAAAAAGGGACGGTGCCCATGGAATACATATATGTTCTATATAAGCTATTTATCAATTGTAAAACGGCTAAATGCATCGTTCGAAGGGCTAATGCTATGGGTATATTGCACAAGGCATGAATTAGAAAAGAGTTATATTCAACCCATTAAAAGATTACAAACACTTGTTGAGAAGGATTTTGCCACGGCATATTAAACAAAATAAAGTTAATTTCGAGGACGCCTTTTTTCATCAATATTTTCAAAATATATGTATTTGCAACCTGATTCATTCGACCGGAAAAGACTGGAGAATGAGAGAGCAGGTTGAAGATTCAAAACTCTTCACTAAATTGTTAATGAGCAAGTAGTAATTGAAACAGATGCTATTTTTATTACTCGTATGCTATGAAGAATATTATTAATGGGGTTGATATATGAGTATTTGGCTTAAGGAACTAAATAATAATGTAGATATTTAGGGACACATCGTTATATATATCGTATGCATGGTGTAAAAATATCTGTGGCCCGTCTTATTGATACAAATTACTTGTGTAGAGAACATCAAAAAAACCAGAGTCGTAAGGCCATACCGAAACTACATGGAATATGGTGGGGAAAGAAATAAAGACCTAAATATATAAAAGCATATAGCTAGCTATTACAGAGGGCGTTGTCCTCAAATACTCGGAATTATGGGATAATGAATGAAGAGTAAATTACAAACTATACATATGGGCTCAATGAGTGGCAGAGTTTTGACATGAAAGAATAATCTCAATGAAGTAATTACAGATTTTGTGGAAATGATAGAGGATATACCGTATAGGAAAAATGGAAAAAGGCTGTCTTGGTATAGAAATCTACGATGAATATATGAGAAACGATAGCGATGGAAATATGGAATTGAGGACCCCGAGTAGGTGGTAGGGGAAGTGGACGACCGAGAATGTAATGGAGGCTAGGTGTGAAGGAAGCCTTGATCCTCAAGGGGCTAAATTAAAACGACATTAATACAAGATGCCGTGAATGTTGCCATAAACGACCAGTACTGCAAATATTCTGCAACATTACATAATGTTCCTTTTCTGCGCATACTTTATTATGATATGAATTAGGGCCTTATTTAATTTCGAAATAATAACAACTTTTATAATAATTATAATGCAAAGCATTGCTAATAAACCATGTATTTACGAGATTTTACCTATTTTAGAGTAGCAGTGATTATTTTTCTCTATTAGGAGTATTTTTAAGGAATAATCCTCTGAATGTTAACATTCATTTTAGCATGATTCATATTGAATCTGTAGCAATAGTTTTAGCTGACCATTGATCGACCTCCAGTTGCTCCTTTTTGTAACACTACCTTTTCAGCTCTTATAGTGTACTTTTTAACACATCCCTTTTAACGTTTCATTTAGATTGGTGCCTCGACCTTCCTCGAAAGGCCTTCCCTTCTATCGCGGTCCCATAATGTCCAGTACCTATCAATGTATGCCTAATATTCGTGGTTTCTTTATTCTTAATCGCCCGGTATTCTGCATTTACTACTTGCCTATACATTTTTTCCTTTCGTAATTTTTTTACTCATTTGATATTCAGTCTCTGCCTCGAGAATTAGACTTCGAAGGCTTCTATTCTTTCCTTGCTGATTTCCCAATGGTCAATGCGTCCGATTCGTAAGCCCAAATCGCGGGTCCACATTATGCAAAGATTATTTTATGACTCTTTACACTCCATTTGTTTAAGCAAATACTTCCTCATGTCATGCATAGGTGATATGAAAAAAATAAAATATCATTTAAGGTAATTCTTGGGGCTCCGAAGAGAAAATCTCAATGGTTGGAATACCATCAGGCGTCGTAACTACAGATTTACTACAACTTCGACTAAGGAAGTAAGTACTAAATAGTTAGTTGTTACATACATCAAAAAATAAATTTCACTTTTTATTTATTATGCTAGAAAACTTTTCTGTCCTAAAATGTATTGTTTTTACGAGCTCGAATAATTGTAAATGTAAGTGTTATAAGAAATTGTAATTGTAAAAGTAAGGTTAATTTAAATCTAGGATTTTGAATAATTACTCTTTCTTTAACAATTCCCACAAAAATATTTATCTGAAGGGGAGGTGTTGGAAAAACGAGCTCTTTGAAAGGACATTATTTCTGTTTCATACCATATGTTTACTTAAAGGATTCTCTGTTGGCAAAAAATAACAGGTAAAAGGAAGAAAAAATTAAGTGATTTGTGAACTAAGTGTGACGTCAGTTCTAAGGAGATAGATAATGATGAAGGCAAAACAGAGTAAATTTCATAAACTGGTCGTTAAGGTCGATAGTGGTTAAATAACAATAAATTATTTCTGCATAAATATTTGAAAATCAATTAAATGTAATGAATAGCATAACGGGCACCATAACGCTTTTTTACTGTGTAATACTGCTAAATTACAATGACATGACTGTCCGGTATGAAATAAAACTGATCATACATGTTGACTGTAGAATGCTGACAGTTAACATTTCAAAATTACGATACTCATTATGAGTATATTCCTACTCCAGAAGGATCGGTTTTTATCATTATCTCGTTCATCTAAAGAAGGAAAACAGTTCAAAATATATTCATAAGAGAGTTCATAAAATTTAAAAAAAGTCAATTGATCGCGGAAAATTGCATGATAGCCAAAAAAAATAAAAAAAACTCAAATAAACTTAAACAAACTCTTTTAGCTTAAATTATTTTACCTCGTTTTTCGCAAAAATCGTAATTATCTTATAAAATAATATGGAAATATGGGCAGGTTAGGAGGTGCAATCAAATTCAAATTGACAGAATATAACCCGAAGATGAAGGGTCCTCAACAACCGCGTTGAAACGATTGATGCCGAGAGCTGCAAGGCTAAGGAGATGTGGTTAGGCTGAAGGGGGCGGGTGGGCCCTGGGTTTCAGGAAGGAATTACTTGGCACAGTTCGCGTCTGTTTCGGATTTAATTAGATGAATCGAGGAGAGAACTCGAAGGGGTACAGGTTGGGGAGGAACAGGGCTCTCACTACCCGTGGACGCATCGAAATCAGCGCGGGATATATTAATACCCTTAATGGGGCTCACGTGGGCCGAGGAGAAGGGCTCAGGCCGGGGAGACAGAGAGAAATGGGTTAGGGATTTGCTTTTGCGATAATTGCTTATAAATGTTGTAAAGGGTTTCGTAGCGGTCGTTAAGGGACCCTGGATTTCACGCGGCTTGCAGAAATATGGGAGCGCGAACGAGTACTAACTACCCCGAGGCTCCCTCTATGACTGCGGCAGCGTAGGCCTCGGGCGAAGCGGGACACGAAGTCCTCTCCCCCGTCCACCCGTCCTATTAGCACTAAGTGGGGAACGAGCAGCAGGTGTGGCTCCGCCTTGATGTATTAACAGCGTAAAGCGGTGTGCTGAAAGAATTAAATCGCCGAGAAACACGTTCTCGAGGAGCTCTGCATCGAGGGTGTCAGCCGGTGTCGACTTTCTTCCCCTCTGGGGTGCGCGATCGTGACGGCGACCTCGGTGTGAGGAGGGATGGCCTCGCCGGCCGAACACCACCACACGCGATACCCTCGCACCCGGTGGAAGGAAACACCGGCGATCCATATGCCGGAAGAATCAAAAAAAGCAGACAAAATTCGTTACAAAAATTTACTAACGCTCCAGTATATTTGGAATTTATTTTCTATATTTCCCTTAGTTTAAGTGTTAGAAATACTCGGGGTGAGGATAGAGTATCTATATAAATTATTCCCACTATTCGAATGGATATTATTACCTATAATCAATTATGATTATCCATTTATTAAGCATTTTACTGGAAGTATACTTGTACGTGAAAATTAATTATTCTAAAAATAAAAGAATAAATTTAATAAAAATTTGGAATTACGAATCACAACGATTAAAAGTTTAAAAAGTGAGATCATTGTCAATGCCTCGACATTTGTAAATTTGCCATGAGCTTTGTTCATTTAAAACCATCTTTTTTATTGAAAAAACTCAGCAGACAATCTAGAGGTAATCGGTGCGTAAGAGAGCAAATAGGAATTTTTGTAATTCGAGAAAAGTGAAAGATAAATTAATTAGCCTACTTTTCTACTCATATTAATAGGTGAAATACTACACATTAACTACATATATATGTTTGAAAAATATCACTGGATTAGAAATTATACTATTTATAACGTATATGTTTCAAATGTGAAGACCCCACGTTTTTTAGTATTTGCTTGGCAGCCATCAATAATGAACGTTTTCAGTGAATTTGTGAAAATGAAGAAAATTGGTAATCATTATGCAATACAATACTTTTATTTGAAAGCCCTCAGCCAAACTAATATAAAAGCTGAACTGGATTCTACTTTGATTGAGTCTGCTCCTTCGTTTAGAACAGTAAAATATTGGGTAGCAGCGTTTAAACGAGGCCGTACGAGCTGTCAAGAAGAGCATCGCATTGGCTGACCAAATGAGGTGATGAGTCCAGAAACGGTGGAGAAAATCCTCAAAGTGATGCTGGATGATACTCGACTGAAGGTGCGCGAGCTATCAGACTGAGTAGGCATTTCAGAAAGTGCGGTACATCGGATATTAAGTGCAATTTTGGACAGTAAAAAGCTGTGTGCAAGATGGGTACTCACATTCGAGCAAAACCAGTATCGTGAAGATGTTCCAATTGAGGGTTTAGCAAAGTTTCACAGCAACAAAGCAGAATTTTTGCGCCATGTCATAACCATGGATGAAAAATTGGTGAATTACTTCACACCCGAGACAAACGAACAATCAAAACAATTGATTCCGAACGGAGAACCGCCTCCAAAGAAGCCGAAGACCAATTTATCTGTAGGCGTCGGTTTTTCGGGAGGCACGTGGGATAATTTTCATTGGCTATCTTGAAAAAGGAAAAAATATCAACGGCGAGTATTATGCGAACTTACTGCAACGTTTGAGCGAAGAAATCAAGAAAAAACGACCGCATTTGGCTAAGAAGAAAGAGTTGTTTCATCAAGACAATACATCAGCTCTTAAATTCGTTATAAAAATGGCAAACATTCATGAATTCTAAGTTTGGACTGCTACCTCATGCACCCTATTCGCCAGATTTGGCCCCTTTGGATTATTTTCTGTTCGCAAACTTGAAAGGAGGCTTGGTGGTCAAAGATTTTCCAACCGTGAAGAAGTGGTGTCAGTAGTTAATGGATATTTTGTAGAGCAGGAGCAGGAGATTATATTGAAAATAAAATACGTTTTATTCCAAAATTTTTGTGTTTTCTTTAATGGGTTGGATACTTCTGGGATTACCCTCGTTAAAAATTAAATCGGTATCAAAAGAGAGTTTTGACAGTGCTATTTCAGCAAATCATGGCTTTTCTAAAAGAAGTGTCTGTTTTCTACCTTTCCATGTATTTTAAACGACGTTATTGTCTTCACGTACAATGACAGCATTCACACAATTTAAATCCTCCTTCTGAATTTTTGTACCTTTTATAAATCAAATGCATAACGATGAATCTAAATGATATCTTGTCTGTTGACCGAGTAAACTCGGATTTTAAGCACTGTTAAATATACCCGAAAATATTTAACTGGATTCGTTAATGACTGAAGATATAAATATTCCCCAAACATTTTTTATCCTATTTCTCCACCTGTACACATTTTTCAACATTTGCTTTCAACTTAATTTAATACACAATGTGCGTCGCATTCAAAAACAGCTTCACATGATTTTTTAAAGTAGTATCGGGGAAATTTCAAAAAAATAAATTCATTTCAGATATTGCTACAATGCCTCAAAATTCTTCAAAGTACATCCATTGAGAGCGTCGACAGACTTTTGCGAGTGGTTTTTCTACGACTGAAAAGCTCCATAGTAGGCGGATTCTGGAAGTTCCTTAAGGATACGCCTGCAACTTTCATTGACAAAACTAAGGGTCCAATGGTTGTGCCCTTCGTTGGAGGATTTCGCTTTTGGGAATAGGAAAAAGTCTGCTGGTGCCAAGTCAGGACTCTAAGAGGGTTGGAGAATCACCGCGGTGCCGTTGTAGAAGAAAATTTGCCAGCAGAAACACAACTCCGCTCTTGGTCGTCCGTCAAGACCTTCAGGAGAATTTTTGCGCAAATCTTTCGCATCAACAAATTTTCTGTGATAATTTGGGTGCACTGTCTTGTCATTTTACCAGTGCCAATGCGATCTGCAATCATGCACATACTTAATTGCCGCTCTGAGTTCAGCACATAAGGCACACGTCAGGAAAAAATCGTTACCGATTATTTTTACACAAACCTTGCAGTATTTTCCTCATAAATCTAATTTTTAAATGCTAAATACGAGATTTTTTCAATGAGCTGTGCTTAAATGTTTCTATTACTCAGAGAATGTTGGTCCCGAATACTTCAAAAATAGGTTATTTATTCCAACTACTCTTGTTTTTGCCTTCCTATTTTACCGTTCAACTTAGTTATTCACTCTTTGGCAAATCGCATAACCTTTATTGTTTTACATTAATTCTTATACATATTTATGAACATCAGTTTCAGGTTTAACTATGTGGAATTCCTTCGTTATGAGGGTAAAAACTTTTTAACCTCATATCTATGGATTTCCAATGTACTCTGCAGTGACTGCATCACTCTTGCTGATTGACAGAATAAAGCTTGGTAATCATCAAACCTCACAGATTTGAAGGACTCCAAAGTGATTTTAATCCCCACCTCCACTTCTCTACAGGCCACTTTTAACATTTCTTTCTCACATATGTTTGAAAAACAATGATAATATTGGACACCCTGGTCTTATTCATCCTCCTAACACTGCGCAACCCGACTCTCCATTCGTCACTCACACCTGCGCAGTCTGTGGCATCTACAACTCGCGGATGGGTCTCCTACTCTAATAGCCTGCTCTTATTTTCCGCAAAAAATTTATTCATTTTACCCAATTACTCGATCAAACGCTTTAACGAAACATCCGAAAGAAATGTGTTCATTCTGATTGTATTAAATAGTATATACAACATTTAACAAAGTCCTACCCAACTATTCAAGTAATGCAGCAAAGAATGGTAGAAAAATGCTTTGGTATAACAGTAAATAAGCTACTAATTGACCTCACTATTAACACAATAAGACAAAATAAATCCAGAGAAGCTACATTAACTCAATGCGGCAGAAACACAAATGGCTCCAAAGCACCGACAACTGACCCTTCCAGAGCAGAGAGAAAAACAAAATATGGAGATCCTGATGGACTCTCACATCAATAATAGTAAGCAGTTGAGGTAGAATCAGTATGATATCCACATATATTCTTAATATACTATTTGGAGCTAGTTTTTTTCCTGTCCCCGAAAATTTACGCAACTTGGGTGAAGCTAAGTGTGTCCATAGGCGTGGACGAGAACTGAATACCGACCCTCCGGTTAATAATCTGTACTAAAACTGTATACCCTGGACTACTACGTCCCTCATTAACAAATAAATTAATTTAAAAAAATGATTAAAAAAATATTAATTATTTGCTAGAATTGTCCACTCCTGTTCAACGGACGCAGATCACGTGATACTGCTTCAATTGAACACGATGTTGTTGTCATTTCGGAAGACGACTTGCGTACTAGACCTTTTTTTCAGGTCAATGCCGTAATTCTTTGACCTAGATGTAGAAATGTTACACAGACTAATCAGCGAAAGTTTTTTTTTCATTATGGCTTTAAAATTGTTACTTTTAATTTTATTCCAACTAGATGACAAAAAAACGCATTTACTAGCATATTCTAAGGAAAAAACTTCATTGCCAATAACGCCAGCTGGCGTAAAATAGAAGTTTTTTGAGCTGCGGATGATATAGAGATCAGAGTCCGTCGGTGATGGACCTTAGCAGGAGTTGGAAATAATGGCCGGAGGAGATACTGAGGGAGAACTAAAGGACTGTTAAAGAGAATGATAAAAAACAATGAAAAATGGAAGGAGGGAGGAGCTGGGAGATAATTGAAATTCCGAAAGCATGAGGGTCCGTTGACCCAGCGAAGAACTCAAAATTTTATACTCAATACTATTACAAAATATTCCACCACTTATTAGCTTGTACGTCATCATGGTGGTATTAGTACGAGGACTGGTTGGTTGCAGCTCTTCCATCCGTGTTATGGAAATTTTCACCTCTACGTTCACTTAAAGCTGTTTGCCTTACATCTTGCATCACTCGCTTTTCCCAATATGCCCAAGAACTTCACTTCTGCCATACCGTGATTCTTTCACTCATGGTAAGCGGTATATTTTTCTGCCTCGGGGATTGTCCGATTTGTTTCTGTCTCTCCATTTTGAGCAAAGTCTATAAGCTTCTTCCTTCAACCTCCTTCCTAGATTACTTCTTCATTTGTGATGGTCAGTCATTTTTATCATTCTTGGCTAGAAAAAACATTTTACCATTTATTACCTTCACCTATCTCTCATGCCTCACAGCCATACAGGATTAACCTCCATGTATTGATTAGATTAAACGAACAGAATCTTCATTTTCAAACCAAAATGTTCATAAGTTGTTTCTTTTGATTAAAAACTATTATTTGCCTGCCAATCAACTGCTAATTATCTTCCTTATTCTATTTAAATTTCTGCTTTAATAATTAACTCTTCTTCTGTTTGCTCTCATGTCTTTCCCAAGGTTTTTATTTGAAAACTCTCTCTCTTTATCCGAGGTCAGACTCTCGTCGTCGCTATGCTTTTTTATTCTAAAGTTATATATATATATATATATATATAAATATATATATATATATATATATATATATATATATATATATATATATATATATATATATATAGTATATATAGTATATATATATATGATACTTTCTTCATACATGCGAGCATACTTTTATGGGTTGGTTTCCTTCCTACAATTATCTGGCACAAGAAACCCACAATAACGTGATCCAATAGCTTATAACCTATCAACCTTTGAAACTAAACCGTGAGCGGAATTATTGTGTTTGATCAAAAAGTTCCCGGAATAACCACCGTGTGGCGCTCCCATCGTTCCGATTTGAGTTCTGTTTTTTTTTGTTAAATTGGTACATCTGTTGTTGATATTCCCTTTAAATCTTAGTGTCATAACTTGACATTTGCAAAAGTTACGGTCGGTTTTCGGTATGTCCATCAGTGCTTCCTGCGATTTTTCCATTACTTCCTCTCGGCTGCTAAAACGCGTTCCCCGTAATGGTTTTTTAACTCGATTGAACAGAAAGAAGTCACAGGGAGCCAAATCAGGTGAATTCGGTGGCTGTTGGATGGTATTTGTTGCATTTTTCGTCAAAAAATTACGAATAATGATAGCACTGTGCGACGGTGCGTTATCATGGTGCAAAATCCACGAGTTTTCTGCCCACATTTCTGGTCTCTTTCGGCGAATTGCTTCACGCAAACGTCTCATAACGCCCAAATAATACTCTTTGTTTACTGTCTGGCCTTCTGGCAAAAATTCATGATGCACTACACCGTTGTAATCCATGAAAACCGTCAGCATTGCCTTCTTTTTTGACTGAAAACGACGTGGTTTTTTTGGTCTCGGCTCATTTGGTGAACGCCATTCACTTGCCTGATGTCTGGATTGCGTGTCGTACTCATAAACCCACGTCTCGTCTCCAGTAATGATCCTTTTGATGAATGTGGGATCGGATTCAGCCTCGCAAATCATGTCTTTTGCGACGTCAACACGGTCTCTTTTTTGCATGAAATTGAGGTCTCTTGGCATGCTACACGACGGAAACCCAAATCATTAACCACAATGTCTTGGGCGGATCCATAGGCAATGTTCAAGTCCTCCGCTATTTCTCTGATGGTTAATTTGCGGTTATTGACCAACATTTCTTTTACTTTATCAATTTTTTCACCGACTTTCGATGTCGATGGTCTGCCACTGCGTTCATCATCTTCGATTGACTCACGACCACTTCTGAACCGCTCGTGCCACTGGTAAACGACCGTTTTTTTTAGAGAATCGTTGCCGAAACACTTTTCCAACATTTCCAACGTCCGTGCGCCACTAAATCCGTTTTTTACGCAAAATTTAATACAAGTTCGTTGTTGCAAATTTAAATCCATTTCTGAAATTGTAAAAAATCGCCAACACACACAGAGATAGATGTACTCTTGGCTACGTAACTTTTGCAAATGTCAAGTTATGACACTAAGATTTAAAGGGAATATCAACAACAGATGTACCAATTTAACAAAGAAAAACAGAACTCAAATCGGAACGATGGGAGCGCCACACGGTGGTTATTCCGGGAACTTTTTGATCAAGGTAGTATAAATAAGCTTCGATCCTGTAAAAGTATCTCTACAAACTGCATGCATTCAGTACTCGGTGAGCAAATGCAACCATGTAGTCGCAACGTCTATCTTATACATATTTAATTTTGCTCTCATCCCGCTGATGGGCGAAATAGCGAATGGGAGCAATGGATATTCGATTTAAATTTCAACACATCACTGGCTTGACGAGGGTCCAAGTAGTCTCAAACCCCTGCCATTCCAAACGTCCACGCACCCCTTGACACCACCTCCCCCCCAGACCACCTTTCTCAATTCCCTCTCACTGCAGCGGGGGAGGGGGGAATCAACAAACTCCCCAATGACAGTCGCGCCGACTCGGGGATCGGGCCATACATCGTAAACAGCTCCGAGAGTCATCAACGCGTAGTCTGATGGGAGTCCTCAGATGTGCCTAAGATGGCGCGGGCGTGGTCAAACCGAGAAAGCAGATTGGAAGGGGGCGAGAAGAGAAGAGCTCTTTCTCCATTCATGCCAGGAAATTGCTTGGGAAGTACAAACAACATTTAGAATTACAATATAGTCGGCCTCTATCAGCTTCGCACCATCACCCGCCTCCTCGTCCCCCTCTTCCCTTATACGCATTCCTCACTCCGTGACCTTTTCTTTCATTTCTGAAATTTATTCCCAAGTCTCTTTTTATGTTTCTTCTCGTCGAGTCTTTCTTTAAGACTTGAGATTGACTGTCATATGAAGTGTTTCGACAGTACCTACTGGACGTCAACCAAGCGTTCTTCCATTGCAACCTCATCTTTATCTTGGTGAAAGAGTCCATAAAAATTTACATTCCAACTTTTGGCAAGTTTATATTGGAAATAAAGTCGTGATTCCACTGAATCTTGAGCCGAAGTTTTATGGAATATATCCAAATACGAGCTGTGAGCGTATAAGCCGAATTTTTTCTCCATGTGGACTGCAAAATATCGAGATACGATGAGAATGAGGATTGCCATAATAAAATTTGTCCTCAGCATACAGCGTTCCTGCACAACTCTAGCGATAGAAATGTTATCAAATCTTCGTGCTGAGAAAATTTCACACAGATAAAAATACACGATACCATCGCATAATACGACTTCAAGGTTTGAGGTTGGATTAAAAACTGTAATTCTTTTGCCACCTGGTAAGTACAGTGATAACATCTTATGAAACCGCATAGAGAGGCAATTGCATTGTGATTTACCTAAGAAACCTTAGACTAATTGAATAGAATGCTTTTTTCGTGCAACGATTGTAGTTCGAAATTACTGACAGAGAATGAACAAAGACTCAAAAATAATTGGGTAACAATGGCAATTATTTGACGTTTCACCGACCACTTGGCATATGAAAAAATCAGAAATTCATTTTAGGTTTAATTAAAACGATAGCCTAACTCAAGGTCATTCAAGGCATAATTTAATCTCTAGACATTACGAAAGTTTCATAATATATTTTTTGATTATCCTAATGGTAACATACGTATGTTATAAACAGTATTTATTCATCTTATTTAAAGTAATACTCTAATAGAGTTCATTAATTTTTCACAATTTAAAGAAGGGTTACATTAGGAATTTGAAAGATTTTTCTTTATTATTGTATCTATTCCTATGTGACTTCTATAACGTGAATTCCCGAGTATTACCTTTTTGGTCAATAACCAAGTGCTCCACATACTGACGCTTTCTAGGGTGCCTTTATCTTGACATTTTTCCTGCAGTCAGTCATATAATGTCTGAAATTCAATATGAATTTCTATATTACTAATCATTCTGAAAATTAAGCTGCGGGACAAAATTCAAAACAATCAACTCCCCAGTTCCAGTTTCCGGCCAATCTCTTCATTCATTCATATTACCTAGGCCTGAAGACTTTTTTCACATGCATTTTATAAGTCATTCTCGAGCTTCTTCTGTATACTTCGTACCTTTCTGTTTCCTTAAATAACGGTATTCTGTGGAGTATTATACTTGCTCGGGATGCTTCTATTTAGTTTCTCCATTTTTATTTTACAGGGTGTCCCCCATAGGCTTCTCTCTTCACCCACTCTTCGAATTACTTTGTGACTGGGTCAATTTACTTCTGTAGCCCAATATTTCATCGCTCCCGATCTATTTTTCAGCTGGTCCATGCCACACATCCATGCAGAGGTATATGCCATTTATAATTTTCAATGAAACGCCTCCTTTTTTACTAATATCGCTGTCCTTGTTTCCCCGGGTGGAAATCCACCACAATTATCTTTTCTATGACTTTTCTACTTCTTCTACTAAAAATTGCATCCATTTATCACCTACATTGCAAAATCCTTCCTCTTAATCTAGCGTGTATTTCCTTTATCTAGATCTATTGAAGGTTATTTTGCCTACTCCAACTTCAGAACACTATTACCTGAATTTTTGTACTTTGTAAGCCACCGCAGGGGGTGAATGCACACCAGGCCACCAGACCTATTTTGACCCGGATATGTTTAGCCCTACCGTGGTAGATCAATGCTATTCTGATCCCTTATCGTTTGAAGATAAATGACATCTTAAATCTATCTATTCTACAACTAATCTCTCTTACTTTATCACCATGATTTCCACTACCGTAGTACGATTAGGTTTTAACAAATTTTCAACATCATTGCTAAAGAGACATTCCTCAAATTTATGAATTATTATTTAAATGTTTATGAGTCATTATTTTATCAAATAGGTAGTTCTACCTCCGTTGATATTGTGTCGCGATTGCGTTATAGAACTGGCGGATTAGATGACCGGAGTCAAAGGCTCATCCCTTATTATCTCTCATTTTTTCCCTTCTTTCCCATCGTCCTTTCTCTTCTTCCCTTTCCCAACCCCTTTGTGCGTTGCCTCCGTTCCTCCTTCATTCTCTTCTCTCTCCATCCCCCACTTTTCCATTTCCCTTCTCCATCAATCGTCGACCCTCAACGCCTCAAACTAAATGAAATCGCTCCCAACCCTACTCTAAGCGAGACCCTACGGAGGGCCATAACCCACACACACACACTCTACTGGAAAGGTCCAAAACCTCGAAATTTGATAAACCCGCCGTCGTCATTCGTGGGGAGAGGGCGACGCGAAGGCGTCGGGGACAGGCCACACCGCTCCGAGTGGGACGGAGAAGATACTTACGAGGGTCATCCGGAAAGTAGTACCCGTTCGTGCCGCATGAAGTGCTGACGACGCGAGTAGCCGCTGGACGAGGTCAGATAGCTTCAGTGGCTTGTCTGCCTTCTCTGAGCCAAGTTGCGTGACGCTAGCATTGCCTGTGTTGTTTCTGTGATTGTTTACAATGTTTAAAAAAATTGAGAACGCCGCCAGTTGTGAAGTGAGGGCAGTGATTAAATTCCTCAATGCAAGAAACGTTCGCCCATGTGATATTCATCGCCAATTAAAGGAGGTGTATGGAGACAATGTAATGGACGAGTCGTCTGTTCGGCGGTGGTGCCGCAACTTCAACATGGGGAGGGGGAACACACACGACGATGAGCGTTCGGAGAGACCGTCTGTCATTACAGACCAACTGGTGAGCTCAGTTGACGAATTCGTGAGGAACGATCGGCGCGTCACAATTGATGACATCTGTGAGCATTTTCCCAATGTTTCTCGAACAATTGTTCATGAAATTGTTAAACACCATCTGCATTATGCAAAAATTTGTGCAAGATGGGTCCCTCGCGTATCTCAATGAGCTGGCGGCGAAGGACTATGCAGCAGGAATACAGAAACTTGTCACACGTTATGACAAATGCCTTAATTTGCTTGGAGATTATGTTGAGAAGTAGTTTAAAGTATCCTCTTTCAAATAAAATTTTTTATGTTTGTTAATATTTACTTTTGTGTCTTTATTTCACGAACGGGTACTACTTTCCGGATGACCCTCGTATAAGCTGATATGACCCCTTGTTCCCTTGACGAAGGTAAGGCGAAGTGATGAGACTGAAGTGTTACTTGCGAGACGAAGATTACGAAATAAATTTGTTTACGATCTTCATCTCTCGGTGCGGGCGTGCGAGCCTTTCTCCCCTGTCCCTCCTCCCCCACCCTCTAACATCACCTCAAACCACCGTTCCCTCTCGCCTCCACCGCCGGCACCCGAGATGAGTTTGCCACTCAGCCCAAAAGGCGAATGGGGCCGTGAAACAAATAGGCACCGCTCTCGACCGGCGATCCACAGGCTATCCACTTCTGCTCAGGAGGTACAAATATATTATGAAGTGCCACAGCAAATAAGAAGTCGGAATAGAAACTAACCAAATTTCCTGCCCTGACGAAAGGAGATACATCTCAGTAAACACTTTCGCTCTCTATAAAATAACCATTACATTTCGATGGCAAAGTATTCCCACCGTCGGGCAGTATTTGCCACAAACCTGCTTGAATCTGGTATCCATCAACCAGTGAAGGAATAAGGTAATAATGAAGTTATGATTTTATAAATTGCTGGACAGTTTTACACTCAACATGGTACTTTATGATCAGGTAGAAGGCAATGTTTTATGAGGTTACTTAAATAACTTCCGATTACGCTCTAAGTTGCATGATCATGAATTAATATAACTTCCCCCTTCTTAATTTCTAGTTATGCATGACCTGTCTTCGTATGGTTTAGGTCTATCGGTTATGATTGATTTTTATTCTCTCTGTTATGCAACCAAAATCTGATGTACAAGATTAAATTTAAAACTTCCGTGCTAAGTCTTTCGGCTACATATACATAATTTGCACGTTTTTTTGAAGTTTTTAGCAAATATTTTTTCCCTTTTCCCTTACTCTCCCTTATGCATAGTCATAAACTATACAGGAAAATTCTCCGTTAAGGAAAAAGACTTTTATGCCCTCGTAAGAAACTCGCACAAGGGACGGGTGTCTTAGTACGTGAATACGCCCCATCTAATTTTCTGCCTTCAAATCGAAACAGAACCAGATATTTTTCAAATTTAACCAATGTATCTATCTACAAAGGGAGATAAACCCATATAAATGTGTAATAACGGCACGCGTTCTATCCTAAATTTCTCACCACTGGCTCTTAAATTAGAAATAAGCATTTATCGTAGACTCATTTTGACGTTGGTGACATATGAATTGAAAATCAATGCCGAAAAATACAAGGAACACCCAGGCTTTTAAAACTATTAACTGTTCAGCCGATTAATTAATTATTTTCATTTTTGTAAAAACTATATTTTTGATGAGATTTTTTGGGAGATATCGATAATCTAAATCACAAAACAATATAATTTATCGTCTTGAAGGGAAAAATGCCACCATGATTCAGATATTAGAAAGGCAGCGCGAATTTATTAGATAATTGTTTTCAAATATTTAACTACAAAAATGCAATAAAATTTAACATTTTAGGTTAAATTGATCGTATCAAGTTATCTACCTGTTGAATATTACTAATTGTTACAGCAGAGGGGAAAAATGACAGAGACTCATTTTAATTGATCGCTCATGTATTTACTTACCGAAAACATTCTTCGCAACGTGGTCAATTTCCACAAAGAGACACAAATGAGAGTTTGTTGTCGTCTGCATCTTTATCAGATTTACATTAACATGAGTTACCATATCAAACAGCAATACTACGATCCTACTACTGTAAATTAGAATATGACCACTGTGAACTGACGAAAATGAAAAAAATAAATCAGCCTGTTTCAAATGGTGACCCTCAATGATCATTAAAGGAGCATTAATATCCCCGGAGCCCAATGATGTGAAGTCCTTAACACCTCAAGCAAGGCAGGGCAATGAGCCATGCGGTGGTGGAACGAACAAAGGTGGATACACGGAGATATTCTCGAGCATGCGAAATGAGGGCATCCCACACAGTAAGGGGGGCGAGGAAGGAAAAGGCGGGAGGCTGCGGAGGATACGCCGCTCCCTGGAATCCAGCCTTTAACTCTCGGAACTCTCAAAGCGAAAATAACAGCAACGGCAATATGATTCGGAGCGCAGCTAGGGAGAAGGCGGACACGTGAAGACCCACTTCCTCGCAAACATTCGACTCCAGTGGGTTTTTCTTTCTCTCTACTTCCCTCTTCTTCCTCCCTCTCGGCAAACACACAACCCCACAATTCCCTTCGACCATACCATACCCTTAGAAGAGAGCCCGCATCCAAAAACCCCTCTCCCCCATTGCCAGTCAAAGTAGCGCAGGAGGGACACAGCGACGGAGGAAGGGAGGCGGGGGTGAGGAGAGTAAAAAGTCAGTGGAGATTGAGATGTCCCAGCGGGATGGGGGCGATAGAGGAGTAGGGGCGAGCGGGCAAGGGGGCGGTTCGGGAAAGCGAGGTGGAGCGGGGAGAGGTTACGCGCCACCACCCGAGGAAAACCCCCCGTTGGCCGAGGAAGAAGAAAGAGCCCTCGCGTCCTTTTTTATGCAAAAGTGCCGTATGGCGATGGAAAATGATAGCAGTAAAAAGGAGACGGATAGGACGGAGCTGGAGAGAAAGGAGGGAGAGGGGAGTGACGCGTGGGGTGTGCCAGGAGGGAAGGGTAGGTCGGCCGAGGGGACCTCAGGGAGGGCTGGGGCACAGGAAAGACAGCTTTGGAGGGACAGATGTGTAGTTGAGGAGGTTACGTCGAGGTCAAACCCAGCCTGCACAGACTCGCTGTGTACACTAAGGGTGTAGGCGGAAGCGAAGGTTGACAAAGGATCGAGAAAAACCGATAAAAACACGAAGTCACCGGACTCGAGGGAGGAAAACAGCGATGCATGCATGCATATATGCATATAAATATTTACGCAAACACAAACATAAGAGAAACAAATACGAAAATATTTTTGCTCAGCACTTTTTTCTGTGACCAAATAAATTAACAATTATATACGCGCATTAACATAACCAACGGTCTATCAATTGTACCACCACGCCTCCTGCATATACATTTACAATGAAATATGCATGCAGGGGATATGGTGGTCCAGTAGTTAGAGAGTTCGGCTACTGGCAAGAGGGACCGGGTTCGACTGAATGGGATTCCTTTGAGCACCCTCAGCTTTACCCAAGTTGTGCGATCGGGTACTAGATCTTCCTTGGTAACAAAACACGGAACAAGGAGAACAAGTGGTTCCTCTACACTGATTTGCGAATCTCACTCGCCCTTGAGCTAAATATTAGGAAAATTAACCATTACCTATCATTCAGACCCCCGAGATGATAACTGTGGTTTCTGGTATATATGTATGTGTGTATATGTATACATATATATATATATACTATATATATATATATATATATATATATATATATACAGGGTTCGTCCGGAAAATAAGTGTACTGACTCCTGGGATGGGCGCGCCGCTCCAGGCGCGCCCAGCACCGCTCTGACGGGCTGCAATTGGAGGGGGGTATGTTGGCAAGAGACGCTGAAAAAGGCAGTCGGCTCTGAGCTGTGGTGTAGTGAGGAGCTCTGTTAACGCGAACCTCCACGCTCGACCCACGTCACGGAACGCGATGCCGAAGTATTTGGAGCAGCGTTATTCCATCAAATTTGCGGTAAAGCTTGGGAAATCGTCTACCGAAACTGTCGGTATGATTAACCAGGCTTACGGGGAGTCAGCCATGTCCAGAAACATGATATTTCGGTGGCACAAGATGTTCGTGTAGGGCAGAGAAGAGGTCGACGACGAGTCTTCGAGAGGTTCCCGATGATGCCTTCGCGGGAGCGTTCAAGGAATGGGAACGCCGCTGGAACAAGTGTATCGACTCACAAGGGTCCTATTTTGAGGTATATTAGCTTAAGATATGTAAAAGTGTAATACATTTATTTTCCTGAGCTCAGTACACTTATTTTCCGGACGAACCGGAAATATATATATATATATATACATACACATATATTGGGACTGAAGTATACTGACTGAGGTATACATGCCAACAAGTAACCCAACGGTGAATGAAATGGAACGGATATAATAATTATAGAAAATAATCGTGCGTGTGCTTGCAAATGGAATTATTTGGTATGGAATAGGGAATTGCAATGCGTCGGTGAGAGATGAGAATGAGGCATAGTGCTACGGTTTACAAATAAGGAATGACCGCTGGGAGAACGCAATAGAGTTTTGGAAGATGTGGAGCTTAATCAACACGAACATTTTGTTTAAACACCTCATTAAACCTTAGTATACTTGGAAAATACCCAATGATTCATCTGGATATCAGTTAGATCAAGCTTTTTCTGCTCACAGCGTTAGAAATAATTCAATCAATTCGCAGTTTCTCGGGATTGATTGCAGGCTTAAATCATAATTTAGTTTGAAGAAGTGATTACTCAGATTAAAATGGGTAAATCATGAAAGAGGGATGATGAAATGGGATCATGACGCATTAGCCGCTTTGAAATGGAAGGAATACAAGGCAAAAGGGGAACATTTTATCATTGAGGACTGCGAGAGAGGCAAACCTTCTCCTACCTGCAGCATTGGGTAACATTCCATTCATGTGTCCTTGGGGGAGGAGACCATTCTATGTTGCACGTCCATGTGGTAATGGGAATTGGCCGTCTTACTTGTCAAATTCCAGCTTGCACGTTAATGGATAAGTATTTACTACATTATAAGGTGCAATTATTTTTAGTTTATAGTACATGTATTTGCATGCGTGTAAGTTGAAAGGGTTTTTGCATGAATGTATACGCCACTACGGGTGTATGTTTGCCTGAATGTGTTGATTTTGCATAGGGTTTTATTTTCTTTTACGGGTGGTGACCGAAAAACCCCCGCCACACGCCCTTGTGGCGGCTTGCGGGGTATTTTGTAGATGTAGAAGGCTGAAGCTCCAATTCTACATACAACTGGATTACTGGTTTCATCCTCGATGTATTTATTTAATTATTACAACTACTCAAATGACAATATCGCCAAAACTAGCGTGACATTTGATTGATTAGCTTAAAAGATTAATGAATTCGTATTTTCTCTTTAATTGACAAGGCAGGTAAAGAGATCTATATTGGGCGAATAAATAAAAAATTTCTTCGGTTTCGAGCAATTGAACTTCAATAGGCCTGTAAATACAGCTACTAATGAGCGCGAATTTTTAATTGTTTCCATTTGGCACAGTAGAGTGGAAAACTCTTCCGATATTAGCGTACTATCCCCAGTTACTCTCCTAAGGTGACACTGCCTTTATACTACCTTCCCGAATTCCACTGAATTGGAGAACATTGCGAGGATCTCCACTCCCAAGCTTGCTGTGGTTAGAGTGACGCGAGAGCTTCCTCATGAGGCATAGATTCAATTAATCCATATCTATTGGTTCGCACTCTTTCCGCGCTCACAAGAGTCATGCTTCATTCTGAAAAAACTGCAGTAGGGACTCCTCGCCTTGTTACAAAGTGCATGAAACGTGAAAGAGAGGCGGGCGTGGACAAAATTACATGTCTAGAGTGTATTTGCGCCAATACCTTTGTAAGCTACGAGTGTATCTTTTAATAAAAATATTTGCCGCGAGGAGATATTTAAAAACATTGTCCATTTCCAATTGAATAGTGACTCGTATTCTCAGGCATCAAGTTGAATCCGTATCTCAACAAATAGAATTGAGTTGACTCTCTTTTTTATTGATAAATGACAGTTTAGTGCGAAAGATGGTGAAAATCATTCATGACGAAAGAAAACATTTTCACTTTACCACATAAATTGTTTTATTTACGACCCAGGTTTCGTTAAAGCGTGACATATTCAGGCTCACCTGAACGAAGCCTAGGTCGTTGGTAAACCTTTTCCTGTGGAAAAGCTAAGTGCCTTCCTTCATTACTCTTTCTTGCTTGCGCGGAATTACCATATGTTCATGAAAGGACGATGAATGGCAGCTATTTAAATTTGACCAAAGAGTTTATAAATATCGGTTGTAAATGCAACAGCGCGGAACTTTAATTATAAAAAGTATTTCTCATTTTCTTGTCGTTACTAAGAATCAACCTCGTCTCCATTCTCAACCCAAAGGAAGTGCAACATTACGTAATCCACCAATGGAAAGAAGGTATTATTTAAACGGGAGATAAACAACGTGTCTCCTCGAACTGTCCCTCGAGTGGTTGATTTGAACACTGGGAGATATTTCACCGGAAGATATTTCGTCGGGATCGCCCATATAACGAAAATTTGGTTCTTTAATTTCCCAAAAAGGACAAGCTTTCCTTTCAAATGGGGGTGTTAAAGCGATTTTAGGAATATTTTGGACCCAGCTCCAACCGGACCCCGAACTTAAATAAACTCTCTCATGCGAAATTTTCTTTAACCCGCCTCGAAAATTCCGAGAAAATAAGTAAGACTCACAAATATATTTACGTCAGGAGGTTTGTTAAAAACTCGGATCAGCTAAATCAAGTTGGATAACCTAAAATATTTAACATCATACAATATATTGGCAAAATAGAATGAAGTAGACGTCCCATGGTCTGAGACAACACTACTGCCTTCGCTTTTCGATACGGACGTGAAAAATTGGGCGCGGCGAAAGTGTACATCAAACCATGGCATCAGGTCAAGCCAGAGGATTAGATGAGTTGGATCCATTAAAGATACACAGTGAAGCACTGCAGGTAATTTTAAGCGGCGCTTTAAGCATCGCGGCGGCAGAAATTTACAATACTATCGAGCTAATCTCAATCATGGTCCTGCTATTTTCAGAGTGACTGCTGCCGCCTGGGATCTAAGCCACGGCCGTATCAAGGTAGGTTGTGTGCTCCCATTATATTTGAGTCATGAGACCACCGTATGAGGGAGTGGTTAAGTACGTAGAAGAGGGATCAGAAGGATCGAGATTTTCTAAAGCAGTTCGGTGCCCTCCTTTGACTCGGGAAGGAGTGACGAAGGCAAATACCCGAAAGGAGAACTCTGCTTTGCTTGCGGTATATGTATACTTGAAATCCTTCCAAGGGCAGAGCAGGGCCCAATGCTCCGACCTGAAGCATTTAAATAAAAATCTTTTGACAAGAAATACTCTGACAGATTATCTGCGCGTGTCTCATCCTACGATTTCGCAAATTGGTAAAGAAAATGCGAAAAAGAGCTTTAAAATGAGCATTATTCTAATTTTTTCCTAATTTTTAAATAAAAGTCAATCATTTCCCTCGTTCTCATACCGGTTCTTTTGCTCCCATTCACCACGATTAATTATCGATTGCTTGATTACTCATATGAGTAAAACCAAATATATGTGATTTTAGCGATGATCCTAGTTTGAATACCTAACATCGGCATACATTGTTCAAGCAATGGTTTAATAACAAAGCGAAATTAAAAGTTGTAAGACTAGCTTTTTAAGGGTAACAAGGTACTCACCAGGCCCTTTGGGTGAGTCTCGTCCTTGTGGCTTGCCTCCGTTAATATTCACAAGCACATAGTCGTACTAAAAGTGGGCACTTCGCCATACCGAAAACTGAACCAGGACTGCCCTCTTTGCGCTTCCGCAAAGCTGTCCCGTTACGCGGAGCGCCATTCGTCCCGCCGGTTAACCAACGGAAACAAGTACGCAGAAAACGCCACGTCCCGGGCCGGAAAATTCTAGAAAGCAAAGACGTCCCTGCCCGGCATTATACCACGTAGACAGCAAGCAAGTGAAGCTCGGTAATGGCTGGAGATACAAATAAAGGTCGGTGGGGAATACGTAGAATCAGTTGGATTTGCGGATGATAAAGCTTTATCAAACAAGTTAACCGAGGTTTTACACTCACGGCTGAACGCATTGAAAAATCAATGTAACAGGTAGGAAGAGAATCATAAAAAACAAGCTTTTGAGGATTTCAAGAAGGAGGAAGACTAAGTTAACCTTTAAAATAGGACGGGTAGAACCATTGACCTACCTACCTTGGAAGCGTTTTTGACCAAGTTCCTGAAAGTAGTAAAGATATAATAGAAACTACGCTAGGCAAATTACCTTTCTGAAGAAGGAGGGGGATTGATGAAAGAGGTGTTGAGGAAGAAGGCCTAAAAAATACAAGTGGAAACGTAGGCATGGAGCGCAGTTTTGTACGGCTTGGAAACTTAGTGGCTGAAACAAAATGAAAGGAGTAAAATGGAGACTTTTGAAGGGTGTAAAATGATTTAAAAGTTGAAATGGACGGTAAGGAAAACAAACGAAGAGGCACATTGAGGGAGGAAGGAAGGTTTTTGAGAGAAATAAAAAGAGGGCAGGGAATGCAAATGCAGAAGACATTGATTGACGATTGAATGTTGCAAGCTGGTGAACGTGAAGGTATTAAGTAGGCGATTAAAAGAATAGGCATGTTGGGTGGAATAAATGCCGTGAGAAGGAATGCGGAATTGAAGTTTGTATTGCAGTCTGCTATGTCATAATGCATTGTTAGCTGATATTAATAAATATGGGGTTTACCTTTGTGCCCATCCAAAACATACTTGAAGTGATAGGTTACCAAATAATAATAATGAAACTGGGTAATCTCTTTCCATCCTGTTCTTTTATCTTCATTGCGATTTCATGTGTTCTGGAGCATCCTTTGATATTTCTCAAAAATGCTATTTCAATCGTTTACATAATGTGCATTGCTCATAATGCAAGTTATTGAACTCATTGCAATGGAACTCCTGTCTAGATGCCACAAATAAGACTCGTCGTTTCCTTTATCTATTCAACTCATATAGATATATTCTTGAACTATTTATTTTTTACTATTCTGTGTTATTTTGATGGCTCAGTATAAACACGTTTATTCAAAGCGAATATGTTTTGTTTCCATATCATTATCTCCATTAAATCTGAGTTTTCATACAAAGTAGGATGTAATGCAACTATGCAACTGCAACTATGGTATTTAGTTGACTATTATGCTTCGAAATGTTTTAAATTAGTTTCCTTCCACTTTTGTATTCCATGGCCTTCCCCTTCACTCAATCTCCATAAATTTCATTTGATTTATTTTCAAAATCATTATGGATTATGATCCTATTATATAACCTTATTTTCTCTGTTTCTCCTAGTATTAAACAAGCAAAAAGACAGGAAACCAGAACACCCACACAAATCCGCAATTAGAGGTAGGTTTGATACTAAGGCGTGACTTGAAGTTTGGAAGATTTGACGTTTTTCTTTTCAAAATAAAAAAGAAGAAAAATTATCAAAATCAAAGTTTCACCATGGCAATTTTAAAAAAAGACATCCATTTTAAAAAGAAGAGTACAATTTTTAACGCTTATCTAATGGAACGCCGTATTTAAAGATTCTGTAAAACACCAAAGGTCCCCGGAAATTCTCCACCCTCTTATCCGTCGCCTGCAGTTTTTGATACTCGTCTCGCCTGGTCATCTTGTGGCTTCCGGTTCAAAAGATTACTCTTGCGACCGGGAAAATACACGTCCTCACGTCTTGTGCCCCGAGGGAGAGTTATGGGAAGGACAAATTTCCTCGCAAAGTAAAAGCTGAGAAAAATTGGTTGAAAGGGGGAAAGTGGATGGGGAGCACGTTTCCCTTTTTACCGGAAAAAAGTGCCCAGGAAGTGGCGGGGAGAATGAGGGTGAAGCAGTGGTGGGACGAACTGGGAGACATTCATGCCGACTGAACGGGGGAGAGAAAGAGATTCGGGGCAGAGAGGTAACGCGGGCGAAGGGTGGGGGCGTCGACAAACCCCCGCCCCCGAGCCTCCAATAGCGTTGAGGCCCGTAATGGGCAAGAAGATAGATATAGATGAGGTGGGTAGAATGCGGAAGAGTAACGCCGGGAAAGGGACGGAGGGGATATCACTGGAGGACGGGAGGAGAAAGAGAGAGAGAGGAAGGGGGCTACAAGAGGACTTGGAAGAGTAGGGATTGAAAGAGGAAGCGATATAAGAGGGGCGAGGTGGGCCGGCTTTGTTGGTCTTATGCTGTGTGTTTAGAAGTGTAATGGGAGTTTTTCTTGGACGATGGAGCAAATTGGGAGTTAAGAGAAGGGTGGAGGCAATGTGCATCATTTTGGGCTACCCAAACATTCGCAAGCACGCTTTTCTGTACAATGGAAAGTTTAATATATCGCTAAGGTGAAACTGTATAAACATTTATGGATATAAGTCCACATGTACGTACAAAAAGTGTGATCAAAAATACACCGGACTGATTTTAATCTGCGCCAACCGTTCAAAGGATCTAATCGAGACACAGTGCACCATCTAGCAACACATCTGACGACTAAAACAAGAGATGTTGCGTCTGTTTACGTCGAGTCGATACGCAGCAGAAGCGGTACATGTCTTAGCCTGTTTGTCGCCACGTGCAACGGCAGCAATGAAGGAGCTAGAGGTACAGTGTGTGTGCGTGACATTTTGTTTCCAACTTGGCAAAAGTGCTACAGAGACATTTGGAATGATTCTGTAAGCCTTTGCAAAAATGAAGCTATTAGTAGAAGTCAGTGTTTTGAGTGGTACTGTCGTTTTTAATCTGGCATAACCTTGACGGATGAATATTCGTGAACGAGGCGGTCTTTCACTTCAACAGACCCCAAACATGTCAACTTGATGCACGACTTGGTGCGGGCAAATCGCCATTTAACTGTTAGGAAGATAGCCTAGGAAGTTTACATTAGTTTTGGATCCTGTTAGACAATTTTGACAGACATTTTGGGCATGACGCGCGTCGCATCAAAATTCGTCCCGCGGGCGCTGACTGATGAACTGAGGCAAAAACGTGTGGACATATGTCAGAAACTCCTGGATAAAGGCAATGCCGGCCCATAGTTTCTTGAAAACATCGTAATCACTGACGAAACCTCGCGATCGGTGCCAAAAACGATCTCGCAGCCACCCCAATCAATCAGACTCTTTTTGTTGCCAAAGTTAAATCGACCTTGAGAGGGCGCCGATTCGACTCTATCGCGGACATTAAAACTAATTGTACGGCGGACCTGAAGAGGATGCCTAAGGCGGCTTACCAGGCAGGGTTTAAAAGCTGGAAGAAACGTTGGCAAAGGTGAGTCATCAGCCAAGGCATGTACTTTGAGGGCGACAAGTTAGATTAAGCTATATCCATCGTAATAAACAAGTTATAATATCAGTCCTCTCTTTTTTTGATCACACCTTGCCCATGCACTGAGAGTCAGAAGGACGGCAGCCGTGTTGTCGAAACGTCAAATAACAAATTGTGAGTGTCCTTTCTTTGTCTCTATATTCTAAAAATCTACATCTGTGTTTATATATATATGTGCGTCGCCTAAGAGCGTTCCATTTCAAAGATATTTTATATATATATATATATATATATATATATATATATATATATATATAGGTCGTGGTAGTCCAGTGGGTAGAGCGTTGGACTGCTGACCAGAGGGTCCCGGGTTCGATTCCCGGGTAAGGCACTCTGGGCACCTGCAGCTCCACCCAAGATAAAGTGATTTTTCGGGTACCAGGTCTTCCTGGGAAACTATAACCGGCACAGGGAAAGGAACTGGCCCCCCTACCCTGATGTGTGTCACACGCCGTATAGGGCTTAGTACTGGGTGATCTCTACAATCACCTACTAAACGACCTTCAGGTTGATTACTGTGTTCATGGTTTTGGTTATATATATATATATATATATATATATATATATATATATATATATATATATATATATATATATATATATATATATATATATATATATATATGTATGTATGTATATATATATATACATACATACATATATATATATATATACACCTGTACATATAAAATTTTTCGTCGCCAATGGACCAAACGAGGGTCTATCTCCTTCAGATTTGGTCCACCTCTCCCCTCCTCATCCACGCACCCCTCATTTCTCTATACTTTCAAAGATTCATAAGCCTGGGAATCCTGGTTGGCCGATTAATCCTGCCATCACTCCCCAACGGAAAAAATCTCTCCATTTGTAGACCACTACATCCATCCGATAGTCCACTCCCTACTGTCATTCCCCAAAGATTCTTGCCATTGCCTGGAAAGGCTAATATCAACCTCCCTTCATCCAGAAACCAAGATTAATATGACCACTATAGATGCAATATCCATATATACATCGATTCCCCACTCAGAAGGTCTCTCCATTCTCCAACATTACCTCTTCCAACGCCCTGAGCCACACATACCAAGCACAGATTTTCTCCTTAGCCTTTTCGAGTTCCTCCTCACCCGTGATTCTTTCTCCTTTAACTATAAATTTCCCAGGCAAACCTTTTTCTTGGTCTCGCAGAGAAACAGTTTCTGTAAAAACAATCCCTGAAACCTCTATTGTGGCTCAGATACATCGATGATATTTTCGTTTTCTGGTCTCATGGTACCGATTCCCTGAAAGCTCTCAATTCCAACCCAAATACATCGTTTTCTGTATCCTTATATTATACGGTATCGTCCTCCCAAATCACCTTCCTGGATGTAAACGTGTCATTAATAGATAAAAAATTTCACATTTCTGTACGCAAAAAACCCACCAACAAACAACAATACTTACATTAGAACAGTTGCCACCCACTTCCCACCAAACGCTCCATTCCTTATTCCCAGTAAATAAGAGAACACAGCATTTTCCATGACTCCCTTGATAATTTTCTCTCAAATCTACCAGGCTCCCTCCTCATACGAGGTTATCCTGAATCACTCCTTAACAAAATGATCCGTAGACATGCTCGCACTACCAGATCTTGCTCCACATGAGAAACCCACACTCTTTCAATTCGCACCCCTTATTTCCCTGGCCTAGAATCTCTGCGATTATTCCTAAAAGACCTGTACCCTATCCTCAAAAACCATAATGCCACCGCCAACCTTTTTCACAAATATCCCTCTGTTACTTTCAAACGCACCGCCAACTTATCAGATCTTCTCAAATCATTAAATCCACTCATTTAATCCCAGAACTGTCCTAAAACCACTCCCATGCCCTGCAATAAACCTAGAAAAAAATAGGTCCTATTTTCAAAACCAGAACCCTATCCCTCTCCCACCGGCTTTCCATCTCGCTCCCACCAATTCCCTAATCCACATCACATCCAACATAGTAATTTACCTTCTGAAGTGCCTACTTTTCCATGCTTTTTATATTGGACAGTGTACTACACCCCTCAATATTGAAATCAATAACAGACGGGCCTAATGCAAGATCCCTTATTGGTATGCCCCTAATCACCAAACTTACCTCAAAACACAACATTCCCTTTGATAATGGCTAAAGTGTATCCATTTTACCATCCCGCCCACCCGCCAACACTCCTCGGAGACTCAAAACGATAGAGCAAGCCTTCATCTGGCTCTTGCATTCCTAGAATCGCACAGGTATTACTAGTGAACAATAATTACTCTGATCAGTACATATTATCACCCAAACTCAACCCCAACCACCTTCCATTTTTCCTCACCTTTCCAACAATGCCGTCTAACTCTTCCCCTCCCTACTCTTACCCCTCAGCTCTTCCCCCCCAATATATTCCCCTCCTAACTTCTCACCTCTCCAAAACATCACACCTTCCCCCTCCTATCATCGTTACTAGCCCTACATTACCCTTACTTCTGACCTTCACTTCCTCGAGAATTATTATTATAAGATAATCCACCGGTTGAGGAAGGTTTTTCGATGGCTACAAAACAAACATTTTGTGACTTCTAAAGAAGCACAAAATGCAGAAGCGAACTCTACATCAGGTCCCTCTTCATCTCTAAGTACTTTCTTCCTCTCTTCATCCCGTCCAACATCCCTATTCTGTTACTTCCCTTTCCTCGTTTGCCTAACATTCTACCCTCGATTACAGTCTTCAACATTCCACTGCCGGTCATAACCTCCTTCATCTACTTTTCCTGCCTCCATAGGATTTCTCCCAAGAAACCACTGTTTTCACCCACCATACCAAGTACTTCCTCATTTGTTTTCTTCTCTATACATTTCACCTTCTCCATTCTTCCCCACACCCACATTTCAAAAGCCTCTAGTATACATCCTCTTGCTTCAATGACCAGGTTTCCGCACCGTACATAGCTACGCTCCATATCAAAGTTTTGACAAGTCTTTTCTTAATATCCTTTCAACGCCCCTATCATCAACTCCCTCCTCCTTGTGAAAGCCTCTTTACCTAGCGCAATTCTTTTCCTTACGTCACTACTACTTTGACCGTGTTGGTCCAACACACTACCGCGATACGTAAACTGTTCTACCTGCTCCAGTTTTTGTACTTATATTTTAATGTTTAGCTTAGCCTTTTTCTTTCTAGAAAATCGCATAACCTTTGTATTATTAATATTAATTGTCATCCCATACCTGTCGCACTGAATTTCCAATTCGCTAAGCAATGCCTGCAACCCCTCGGTTGGCTGACAAACTAAAGCTCTGAGACATGCATAGGTCGCGGATTAGCCTCTTTTCCCTCCAATCTATTCCTATTTTCTGCAATATACTCATTAGCTTTTCCCAATTCTCTCTATCAAACGATTTTTCGAAATTTATGAAACAGGCAAATACCTGTACACCCTGGTTGTATTCTATATTCCTTTCAATTAATAATCTCATTACTGCAATGGCATCACGCGTACCTCTCCCCTTCCTAAACCCAAACTGATCATCTCCTAAGTAAACATTTGCCCTACTCGCAATCCTTTTGTTTATGATCCTGATAACAACTTTAGCACCATAAATATATATATATATATATAATCAACCCAAAGGTCGGTTTGGTAGGTGACTGTAGAGTTCACCCAGTACTAAGCCCTATACGGCGTGTGAAATTCACGCATCAAGTTAGGGGGGCCAGTTGCTTTCCCTGTGCCGTTATGGTTCCCCTTGGTACCCGAAAAATCACATAGCTTGGGTGAAGCTACAGGTGCCCAAAGTTCCTTGAACAGGAATCGAACCCGGGACCCCCCGGTCTGTAGTTCTACCCCCTGGACTACCGCAACCCTGTGTATACTATATATATATGTTTATATGTATGTATATATATATGTACATATATATTTACACACATATATATATATATATATATATATATATATATATATATATATATATATAAAGTATGTGCAGTTGATACTAGTGAACCAAAACAAAAACACAGAAACGTACCAAAAAAAACTCACACCTTTTAAAATATTTGGTGGTACAAACCTTTCACAAAGAAGAGAATGAAGGAACTCCTGAAGGTGAGTCACATTTCATTTGAGAATTCTTCAGAAACCTTTCCGAAAGTTTAAGTTAGCGGTCCTCTCTGAAGCCTTCTTTAGGCCAGTCTGGAGAATTTGTCAGTCTGCCGTTAGCCAGATATCCAGTCTTACGTAGAAATTGGTCCCAAAGAAGGCCAAAAAACCTTAAAATTTAATTGTGAGTGACCTTTGACGTTTTCTGTACATATACTTTTGCACTCTGTTCTGCCATTCAAATGTTATATTTTCCACGTGAGTGATTCTACAACATCGACATATATATATATATATATATATATATATATATATATATATATATATATATATATATATATATATATATATATATATCTGTGTGTGTGTGTGTAAACATATTTGTGCGTGTTCGTGTTGGAGAGTTTGCAAAAGTACGGTGTTTTCTTTCTTTTTCTATTGTATCAAATAGCTTGACAAAACCCTTACAAAACTCGTACAAAAAGAGTTTCGGCTTCAAAAGACAATGCTAAAAGAAATATGCATTACTACAAGTGATTCTAAAAAAATATGTGAAGAAGTAACATTTAAAATTATTCATTTCTTTCCCCTTTTTGCTTTTTACTTCAGAATTCTTCTAATCAACCTCAAAAGACAATGTTAAAAGAAATATGCATTACTACAAGTAATTCTAAAAAAATATGTGAAGAAGGAGCATTTAAAATATTTATTTTCTTCACCCCTTTTGCTTTTGACTTCAGAATTCTTCTAATCATGCCAGTTATCTTCAATTAAATAGCCTTATCATTTCCTCTAAGTATAAAATCCTCTAACACAGTCTGAAAGTAAAAATTGTCTGTTATAATAATCAAAGGAACCCGTTCACTTGAATAAGCCTTACTCATTCATCTGTATCTAATTTTTTTGTCGTCCAAATAGCATTTATAACAAATGGAAGATTTAAGTTCATAATATACACAAGTATAATTTTGGATCACTCTTTTGCAAGATATAAATGCTAATATCGCTACTCCTTCAAAATTTACTCTTTTATGAGCATCTTCGTTTTCTGTGTCATATTGCTAATACTGCTCAGATAAATACTTATTTAATGATTCTTTGGTCAGTCATATCGTTAAAGTACTGCACGAAGTGGTGATTTATTTCATCCGACTCACTCCACGGAGTAGTCCATCACAAACATTCGTTACCGAACGGATGGTCTCCATCGTTGGGCATGCGCAACGCTAAGGAGGAGCGAAGACAAATACCCCGTGGGCTTCCTCGCGAAAGACAGCAGGAACCATAGGCACGCACTGAACGCGAAAAGGAGAAATGAGGCGGAGGGGGTGAAAGTGTTCAGCGTCGCTGGTAGGGAATGAGGAAGGGGACGGTGGGAAAGATGCCGTGGAGAGGGAAAAAGAGAGAGAGAGAGAGCGGAGGCCCTTTGGTGGGAGAAAGGGACAGGTAGTATATGTGTAGATAAAGGGAAGTGGCGGAGAATGGGGCGAAGTGAAAGTCGAGGAAGAGGTGCGGTGGAATTGTGTGTGCATGGATATGGCCTTGGAGAGACGGCGGGAAGATGATTGAAGTTGTGAGAAATCCCGGTTCCGTTGCGTCGAGGGGGCGGGCGGGGCGGCGGGGGATGGGAGACCTGGGGGTGAGGGATGGAGGTTTGCGGGTTGGGCGGCGAGGGGGACTCGTGAGAAATGGAAAGTGGATGGGCTGAAGTTGGGGGAGAGGCGGCGCCTGCTGCGCTGAGCCTCGCTCGCATATGATATGCTTCCCTGAGAAACGGGTCCGGAGACTTATTGGCGGAGAGAGAGGGAAGGAGGTAGGGAGAGAGGCCGGGCGGGTTGGTCGGTGGGGGAGAGAGTGAGTGGTATTTTGCGAGGCATTTGATGAGCTGGGATTTCTGCCTGGAGGCGATAGATATACGGCAGGTCGAGGGGAGAGAGCGGGGGGGGGGAGCGGGGAGAGAGACTGCAGCGTGGGGGGAGGGAAGGTTTTGATGGAGGCGCGATGATGGGGTTGTAGGGAGGGGTTGGCTGGAGGGGGAGGACGAGAATCGAGATGAGAGGAGAGAAGGTGAGAGGGGTTGGAAGTGAGGAAGGGGGGGGGAGGGTCATAAAGTGTGAATGAGTTTTGGAACTGTGTATTTGAAAGTTACGCGACTTGTGCGACGTTTGTTTTACTCCTTTTGTGTGAGAAGCGGGAAAGTTTTTGTTTCCACCGGAGCAGCTGGCGCTGCGCTTGTCCCAAGGAAAAGTCTATGAAAAACAATGTTCGAATTACCCCCAAAGACCATGACGGATTGCGGCATGCGGAGGCAGAAATAAGTTCTCGATCGATGGCCATGTAAATGAGGGTCTGGCGCGGTTGAAAACTTTATTCGCAACGGTGCTTTCGCATTCAGGCAAGTTCATTGTTATCGTTACGTCTGCCTGAGTTCATAGAAGAGATAATATAGATCCAGAGTTTTCAACAAACACGGATATAGCAAGCTAAACTGAAGGTGTATAATTATTTATAAACAATTTATCTATTTTAAATGGATAGTTAAAATGTTTCCGTTGGATAAGATACGGATAATGGGCTGTTAGTTAGGATAGTCATAACGTCAGTAAATCCGTTCATGTAACAAATTATATCTGATTTTAAGTTTCGCCCTCAAATCTTTTGAATTGAAATGATCTTGTATGAGTAGGTTGCATATTTATGATGAATATTTGTATTATATTAAAAGGACAATTGCCATTTATATTATTTACTACATGAAGCTCTGCATCTTATCTACATCTACATAATGCCCCGCCAGCCGTTGCAAGGGCGTGTGGCGGGGAGGTGTTAGGTCATCACCCGTTAAAAGGAACAATAGCATATGCAAAATCTACACCTAAATGTAAAACTATACCCACAGTGACGTAAACACTCATAAAAAAATCAAGGTAAATCAAACAAATGAACAACGTAGTTATTTTTATTTATATACTTCCAGCACTTTCTAAATCATTCTATGAAGTTCCCGTTTATATATTCTATTGTTTCAGGCTTCACTTCGTGGAAGTAATTGATATCCATTATTGAAATAGAAAGAAAGACTCGTACTTTTCCACAGATTTTATTATACGGCACGACGCGTTTCACCGACTTACGGCATCATCAGGTACCGTACGTGATGGTGCCGCAAGTCGGTGAAACGCGTCGTGCCGTATAATGAAATCTGTGGAAAAGTACGAGTCTTTCTTTCTATTTCAATAATGGATTCCCGTTTATACTTTCTTGTCACAAAAAGAAATGTAAGTGCCTGGAAAATAATAAATTCACTATGAACAGCAAAATCTTCTTTTGTCTCTTAAAGTTATTCAACTATAAATAATCTGATATGTGCTTTGTTATATACTGTATTCCGTAAGTACACTTAGCTTTTATATAGAAAAGAAATCATGAATCATTAAACTTATTAGGAAAACGAGTGCATTGAATTTTAGTTTTTTTTGGATTTAAAACTTATAAAAATTAAATCTTCCATCTGTATTATAATAATCTATTATTGCATTGCTTAGGTAAGAAGATAACCAACTTGTATGAATGTAAAATGATTAACAGATTTAACGCTGGAAAATAATATCCATGCATAAAAATACAACCATTAGAAATTATTTCTCCGCTAACAAGATTGACTTAGCAACCGAAAATGTACTTTTCTTAATTTATAGTAGTCATTCTTTTTCTTAAACGCTCTTCGTTTGGCTAAATTCTAATTTTATCGACTGAATTTACAATATTCTCTTTTCGGTATTTTCTACCGGGGAAAACCGAATTGATCGAATCAAAGGTCAACCCTCAAACGCAGCAGTCTAACAATTATAGATCATGTAAAAATTATCTATGTGAAGGTGAACATGAGATTATCACTATTATGATGCCATTATGAGGTTATTCTAGCTATGCTTAGGTAAGAAGCTATTCTAGCTATTCAATATACTTTGCACCTTGCTCGACAAACGAAAACTTACTGATTAAAAAATGAAGAGAATTTGTTCCTACGTTAGCGAAAAGAGGTAACGACATAAAATATCCTCAATTATACGCCTCCTTGACGGGCCTCCTTGGTCGAAGTAATCACAATTGCATTCTACGGGGGAAGGTTCCAAAATAACGTTTTGCGAGAGCATCTGAAACGGCAATTAACATAAACGCTATGTATGAACAAGCTGAGTTTTGAGGATTTAAGTATAAGAACCAAAATAGAAGACACACGTAGGGCGAGTGGGAAAGTAGGAAAAGTACTTCAGGGGCAAAAGGATGTAGGTAGAGGGAGGACGAGGGAAGGAGAGAAAGGGAGGTTCTGTTTCCCCCCATCCCCTCCCCCTTCCTATTCCATCTGCCATCCTCGGAGCAGAGGGACCGACGGAAAATGTAACAGCCCACCAGAAATCTTTTGGTAAGCACTTCCGTCACGGAGGTTTTGATAGTCATTCGGCTGCCGTCAACTTCTGTTTTGTGTGGGGGAGAGGGTGCATGTGTTGAGGAGAAGACGCGAGCAGAAGTGGGACGGCCGGACTAAAAGGGAGGATAGGTTGCGGAGGAGGGGGGAAATGGCCGGAGAGAGAGGAAGGCGGCAGGGGGGAGAAGGAAGAGGGGGGAGGGACGAGAGGGTAAGGAAAGAGGAAACGTTGGGAAAGTGCAGAAGAGTCGGCTATCAAGAGGAAGTGGTTAAGTTAGACAATGTGGAAGTAGCAGCCGTAAGCAACAATAAGTAAGATTACTAAAATAGGGATAGTATTGGAAAAGCTTTTTTTGTCGCAAATGGAACGAAACCGAAGAGATCGTAGTTCTAAAAATAGATACTTGTACAAAGCTCGCTGACACAATCGAATGAATTTCGGTCCAGGGTCCGAAGTAATATCAAACATAAACAAAATTACTGACGAGCGAATTTACTTTTGTGTGCTACTGCACGTTTTTCAAAATAACCTCCAAATTAGAGATTATTCACCACGTACAAGTATTTGTATCATGTGAAAGGATTTGTAATATGATTCAGGCGGCATATTATCGGAGTAAACAAAATGAGTAACGCATTTGAGATAAAGAAATATGTATCATAAATGTCCACCTCGCGTATGAATACAGGAGATATGTGGGCTTCAGGCTTTAACGTTTTCCGCATACTTTTCCTGGAGCCCAAACCAGCCTTGCCTCATTAGGGAACAAAACAAACTGCGTTTAAACTTTCCTCTTCTTAGTTCTCAGAGTAATTAAGAAAAGGGAGAGTTTCATGAGGTCTACATCAAATACACTCTTATAGTCTCAACTCTCCTGAGACTTAAAAGACATTTCATCCGGCTCGTGCTCGTAATTTCATAATTATATTTAAAGTAACACGAGGAATTAAAGATATTTATTATTAACATTCAATATTTTAGATGGCACATCCTACGAATGTTCCAACTTATTACTGAATTTAAATTTCACATTGGATTAAATTTTCATAATATAATTAAGTAGCTATGCCAAGTGCTTAAAAGTATTTCAAAAGAATTACTTGCCATATTTGAGTTCAATAAATTTCTTTCTCTCTTCTTTTCTAATCGGAAGCCTCTGAGCCTATTCTAAGTATTTAACCCATCAGACTGAATATCTCCCACTTTCCGTTGGAGGGGTACCAACTAGCTCAGCCACAGGGCTAGCTCGAATGAATTTCCATACGTTTAATCTTCCATAACTTCATTTGAAACAGCCAATTTAAAAACAAACCTAAGGAAACATTCCTTTCAGTGAATATTTGTATTCTAATGTTTTGCTTTCCAGTTGAGTAGCGTTTAGAAAAATAGTGTAAGATTACGAGACGTTTTGTTGTCTCAAGTCGATGCCATTGGTAATTCGTATCGTAAACGCATAGTAATGGTTTTCATATTTTATAAATTGAGGTTCAATTAATGCGCCCAAACTATATTATTAATACACTGCCCTTTCTCATTCATCTATGCGTAAAAAAACCCATGTTCAACTGCCTTTGTAATGAACTGAATCTGCCATTGGTCTGTCAACAATATTTTAATTATTTGGTAGTCTACCTTTGGAGGGATATTTTGGACGCACAAAAAACAGAGCTTTCCTCCATTTCTTAGGCTCGATTAACAAGCATAACTGATAACCACACTGAAACAAACCCTTATTAAAATCCGTATACAGTTTACCTCACTCAGTTCAATTTAATGTGCCAATCCTTTTTCCCTTTTCTCGCTTATCCAACGCCCTCCCATCTATCACAGTATTCAACGTCCCATCGCAAATCAAAATACTCTGCATCCAATTTTCCTGCCTTATTTTCTGTCAACACGCCTCTCCCTTCCCCCATCATGTTAAGTACTTCGTTTGTTTTCCATACCATCCACTTTTATCAAGCAAAATTAGCGGCAGGTGAAATAATAAACAGTTTGCAGTAGCATAACAAATGTATATCTGTCGAAGCAACTGTAAATATTACGTTCCAAATTCGAGACGAGAAATTTAGGTCATATACAGCATACAAATATTTATTATTCCATTAAGTTAATTAATAAACGTCCAAATGATTATTTCACACACCTACGTTTTTCGCATTTATGTTTTTCTCCATAAACTTGATGTGTCATAATTCATTAATAAGAACAAATGACACAAAGTTAAGGGATACTTGATCAAATAGAAATATGAAACGCGGGAATCGAGCATAAGATAATACTAATTCGAATAAAATATATATAACAAGTCACCATCATTTTATCATTACATACCCTACGGCAAAGTTTTCACATTAGTGTAAAAATTAATTAGAATACCATTGCGTTCTTGACCATGATACAATAACAAATGGCTGCAGTACTATTTCACGATGTGCAAATAGATTTCCTCAAAGAATTGGGAACAGTATAAAATATCGTAAATATTTAATCCAAATGTTTACAAGTTCGCCGGTGCTTAGAATGCTAAGTAGTTTTTACTTCGAGCGGTATTAGGTGGATTTCGAGCGAAGAGAAATCGAGAACAAAGAGTCATTCAATGTTGGCCCTCGGGTGGATGGGAGAAACGACAACACATAAGTTGATTTGTTTTGGTCTAAACATTTAGTAGAGAAAGGTGAATAGGTTTAGCTAACCACATTACCAATGCAGCACTCGGTTACAAGTAATCAACACGAGTCCAGGAGCATTTGCATGAATGGCATTGCGAGCACGGGACAAACAGTGTTAACTAGCGGTTGGGAAGGAATATTGCCCTGAACCAGCCAAGTATCGCGAGGGGCATAAAACAACAACACTGCGCGAGAAACAGTAGTGGAGTACAGTGTACGGAAAGAAGATCCAGAGAGTGGAAGGAGGGAAGGGAAGGGCGAGAGAAGAGTTTGCGGAGGGGGGCGCAGCCACGAGAGAACGTGAGTAGATCCGCGTTTTATGTCCCGGATTAATACCCTCGGAGGAGGAAAGGGAGAGAAGGGGGAAGCGGAACTCCTCTCGTTGAACGCATTGGGGGCTGCCGCCGGGAAGAAAATGGGTGGGCGGGGAGGCGTCCAAGGGGGTTATGGTTCGGTTAGGGAAGCGGGCAGGGTATTGTGGAGAAGGAGATCTGGTGTGTAAAGGGGCGGGCGTGAGGAGGATTGGGTTGAATTGGTTTGGTTTGAGAATGGCGGGGAGGGTAGGAGTGAGTGGTGGGGTTTGGAGGAGGTTGGCGGCATTTGACGAAGGGGGGTGAGACGGGGGATGTTGCGACGGGGAGTGGGGAGAAAAAGAGCTCGGAGGGATGGATGGCGAATATGACATCATTTCCGCTCCCACGGGTTCCTGGGTGTGCCTGCAAAAGAGGACGTCATTTTGGTTCCTTTCAGGGGGGAGACGAAGTGCTAGGGATATTATTGGACGGCGTGGGGGAAAGGGAAAATATACAGGAGCCAGGAGGTAGCGGTGGAGGGAATAATTCACCAAGGGCTGGGAAGAATGTAATCCTGACCAAATATTTCCTTAACAATTAAGTTCTAATAACTCTTCTTCATGACAATACGCTCATCCCACTCTCCCAATAAAAAATCATGAGCAATTGAACTTAATTGACTAAGACAATAGTACTCCACAAAATCAACAATGGTGACTTGGTATTCCTTGCATCTGCAGAGTATACTACGCACCCTCTCCAATGAGGCGTGCTTTGGATGCAGAAATTGCTGCCATGATTTATTAAACTGTGGAGTGGATGATATTTCGCGGAGTGAAGAAACTAAAATTGCCATTGAATGCACTCAGTATTTTAGAGTCATGATATGGACATACTCTGAAAGACAATGACCCATAGGTTTTGTCTCATCGTAGGCCCATATCTATGGTTCATCCGCTGCTATTTATGGATGCCGAAACTAGTCAGGATGGCGATGGGAAATTATCAAACCAGCCTTCAAATCGGCAATGGATTGCGTTTATCCTTCACTGAGAGAAAACACGACACCCATCATGCCAAGATGTTTTTCATACTCAATTTTTCGTACGAAATTGAAAAAACCATGTCATGAATTTTATCAATATTTTCGGAGGATTGTATCAATCTTTATCAATTTTATCAATACTTCACTTCCATCGAACGTTCAGAGGGGTATTCAATATTTGTGGATGTACGGCCACATATAAACACTTTTTCCCGATTGTTAAACAGTCGCAAACAAATGAACAGGTGTGCCGTAAACTTATTCTCACTTAGTTATGGTATCTTTTGGTTCTGACCCTTTTAATTAGAAGAGTTCAAATCAACGCACGAGACTCATTTTTTTTAAATGAACATATTTTTATTGCTTCGATAAACTCTGAAAATGAAACCACGAGATGGATTCGTAAAGCCGTAATTTTAAGAGCAGTCTAGTGAGAGATTAACCTTACTGCAAAACAAAACTTTTCCAATAACACGAGTGCCGCGCCTTGGATGTTTTGAGGAATCATTGAACGACCCACGTAATCACATCCATAGACTGCAGTGTAGCTCAGTAACATTTACCCGGTAAAATTATGAAAGGTAAATATTTAAAATTAGCAACTGAAAATACTGGAATAATTCTAGGAATGAAATATATGTCACTGACTTAACTCGATTTTTTAGAGATGGCCTTAAATAAATGTAAATTATCAGTCGGCACTACCTCATGATTGAGTGAGTACCTCACCGTAGCCAAGCAATATGGATGATGAACATCATCTCTATTAAAATCATTTCATATGCGGTCTAACAACTTTAATCTGCGAACTGGCTGGATGCGCCATTTCCTTATGTTTACGCTACTGCCAGATATTAAGTAACTTCAATTGAAACTAGGAATTTGTTCAATTTTATGAAGCTCTAAGCGTTCCACATTTCATCAACATTTGAAAAATAATTTTTTTTTATTTCATGCTTCAGAATGTTACTAGTCTATAGATCGAGGAACAAAGTCATAGAATTTAATATTTTTAAGGTATATATGAAAACATATCTGAAATATATATTTTTGTTAGGCCTTTGGTAATAGTGTTATATTGCGTAAAAGAAGAAATATTAAATGAATATGTTGTAAGGTCCTTGGGGAAAACTGTGTGCTCTTGTCTAAAGGTACAGGAATATAAAGAAATCTATTGCTACGATGCATCTTCATTTAATGGACAAGGGTAGTGGTCAAAGAAGTGTAAGACTAATTTCAAGAAATTAAAATTCAATTATTTGTGAATTGAGCGGTCACCAGTACATGTGATTTCATTTACTGATGTTACGAGACTAAATCTCAGGCTGCCAACAGCGTTATCGTTCGGCACTGAGGTAATGGAGGCATTCTTGAACACCAATGAACTACATATATCAACTACGATCTGGTTCTACGTGAGAGACAAAATTAGTTGTAATTCGAATGAGAAAAATTCGTTTTGCTTCTATCTTGCAGGATTAATTATTATTATTATTAATTTTAAGCCTTGTTATAGTCTTAAGCCATAAATTTGTTCCTTATGCATAATTTTTAAGGGGAAAACAATGAAGCATTTATTTATAAAGTAAGGGAGAGGAGGCCCTCTCCGTATTTGCTTCAGGGGTCTAATAGATGTAATTCAATATACTTGCTTATGGAATGACTTATTTTTTAATAAAAAGGCCTAAATTTTACATGGTCAATTGGCGTTAGAGGTTTTATGATGCAGATTGCGCAAGCTGTACCCAGTAGAGCTCTCAGAGCAACAAAACTGTAATACAGTTTTATTATTGTTGGTATCCGATAGTTTAAGGAATGTTTTGGATGGACACACAATAAAAAGCAGTGAAACGATACATTTATTTTCCTCCTAACACCACACATCTTCGCATCTGAGACGATAAACTCTTCCTCAATTCTCACACTTCCTTCCTCCCTTTCGTCCGTGAAGAAGAATTAAAGTAAGAAAACGCTATACATTGAATTCATCAGCCACGGAACTGTTTTTTCGACCAATTATCCAAAAACGGGTGAACGTAACACCTTGAACTGAATTTCAAACATGAAGAATGAAAAAAGTACAACCCCGCACCCCGAAATCTTTACGTGGACAAAATCTCAGCCAGTTGAGAAGCAAGTCCCCGGGTCATCGAGCTGAGGGGGTCGTCACCCCGGCGCCACCGAGGCCGACGTCAACCGACCCCTCGGCGTCGGACCACTTTGCACAGGCAAGCGCTCTGGTCCAATTCCACGCGGCATTCGATATAATGAACTCGCTGGATATCACTCCCGCCACTCGTAACAATTGAAAGGAGAACTGCGTTCGGAGCGTGCTTTACACGAAACGCCAGGAGATGAAAAACCATTCCAAAGTTTCTGCCGGAAAACGCATCTTACTTAATGTCCTGGGGAATTGATTAAAAAATCTTCCGAAATCCCGGTAGATGTTGGAACAGATATTCGCTCTCCAGTCATGGCAAGCAATAACCAATATCTCGTTAGCCCAGGCCCCGCTGGAGTCTCCCCATCGAGGTCTGAAGAGAAGATTCCCCCGTTCCGATACAACGTTAGAATCCCTGATTAAAGTCCTGATCGTAAAAAATCAATCCTCTTTTTTACAGCCAAATCAGTGCGTGAAAAGCGCACGGGGAGTCGAGGGTCCTGCGAGGGAAAATGACAGGGCGGTGAGGGTGTGGCGTGGCGTGGTATCTGGAACGAGGGGGGAGAGGGAGAGAGGGGGGGGGGCTAGGGGAGGGGGGGAGAAGAGAAACGCGCCAAGTAGAGATCGCAAATCTCCGATCTCGCGACAAAGGAAAAGAGAAATCGGTTTCCTCTTTTACGACCTTTTTTTATTTAAAAGTCCAATCCTAAAATGTCTACCCACTCTGCTGAGGGTGAGAGACGAGCGAGATATTTATATGAATGAGATGAGGGAGAAAAACGAAGGGATAAAGCAGAGGAAGGGGACAAGGGGTAGCGGTGTTAGAAAGGGATGTGTGCTTCCTTTCTGTAGGATAGGATTTCGTGGCGGACGGGGAAGGGGGGAGCAGGCTTACGTTGAATAAAACGGTTTCACCTCAGAAAATTCAAGACCTCTTTAAAAGTTGTGCCTCGGTTGTAAACGATGAAGGATTTCCCACACGGGTTGAAGAGAGCTCATGAAACGCAAGAGCTTGTACTTGAGAGGGAATGCTTTTCTATGCCAGATTGCAGTGGAGGTGAGAGAGGAACTTTCTGGGCACAATAATGCATGTTCCAAAACTTCGTGTCCCCAATTATTGCGAAAGAGAAAAAAGTACCTCCCTAGTGATCTCTCAAGTTATAAACAATCCAACGGCTAGAACTGTCTTCGCTCCTCCTTCCCATTTTAAATTCCCTACAATTCAATTTAATTCTATACACCCATTGTTACAGATAACCCTGTTGGCCAGTATAATTGTTAGAGCGCTGGCATTGTATTCAATGTAGCAAACCAACTGCAAAATAATTAGCATGAGTGCAATTGATTTAACACATTGGATTAGCTCCTACAGAATTCCCCTTCTGGTTGAAGTAAAGGCTTCAGATAGACACTCGAACCATGAGAAAAAGTAGTATTTAATAAAATATTACTGGAAAAATGTGATGAGAAGACCAAAGGACTATTATTAATTAGATTGCTTTGCATAAAATATATGCTCTTATTTACTATGTGGTCATCCTTATGACTTCAACTCTGTTGATAATTTCACCATCTATATATTCAGAGTGATTACTAGACAAAAGGCATAAAAGAAAAATTAACTATGAAGACATATTGGTAGTGTGACCAATTGTAGCAACTTGTTATGCTTTCCTGGAACATCTAAGATTTAGTAACGGACTAAATTTCATCTGTAAAATTATAACCTTAACTCTTTTGTAATGAGGTTAAAAATTTAATAATGGCCCAGCGAGACCATTTTATGGGAGATAATGATGCGAGTATTATTGGAGAGAAAATTGGCAGAGTGAAAATTTTTAAAACACCATTTTTTGAACGATGTGAAATCAAAGTAATTGAGATAAACCTAGATGAATTGTTTTAGAAGTCTAGTGTTCATCCATTACTTTAACTAACCAAAATATTACGATAGATGCTAGGCGGTAGCCTATCACGGGAAAATTGATACTTAAAATTTTGATACTGTAGTGCACGTGAAACTGTTTGTACTAATAGCCTACCTCGTTTTGATTTACATAACCTCTTTAGGCCTAACTTTTAGTAATAGCCATACATTGTGAACGATGAATTCCTAGTTGCATGCAGCTAGCGAACAGATATTGGAAGAGGATAGGCTGTTCTCATATACATTTTTAATTTGGAAGTTCTTCTCTGCGAAGTTTGAATAGAGGTATGTGAAGCGGGTAAATATGAAATATAGCTGATCACTAAGAAGAAAGCGCAAGATATTTTAGATATCTGGTATAAGTGTACCATATTAAAACAGCTGCTGTTGACGATGCACGCAGTTCAAACGTTGATTGCTTATCACAGTCACGAATTTTCTCGTAGAGATAGACATAAGTATTCGTTCTTTCCTCGTTCAATCTGGAATCACAATAGAAGAAATTTAAGTCATAACACAAATAGTAAATACCGTCGAATGACAAGTGAAGGCAAGATTAAACGCTGTTCATACATCTAGTGCATGTGCTTGCATATGCTAGTAGGGTGCTAATTGGTATGCTTTGTTTGTTTCGCAGGTGGTTGCATTCTGTTTTACGAGCGTTATTCTAACACACCCCGCCGCACGTCCTTGCGACCACTTGCGGGGTATTGTGTAAATATAGATACCATTTTTTCGAGTTGGCACTTTGGCTGTCACAGTGGTCAGCATCGTAATGTGGCCAGTAAGTAATTGATCCCCAATTTTATGCGTAATTTTCAAAGGTTACTATAAAGCAAAGTGGATGATCAATCTGGAACTTAAAATCGCGTTCGTGTGGAAAACTGGCTGCAGACTGTCTCTTTCTTAGGTAGAGCGAACTGCCCTCTTCAGATGAACCCTGGTCTGCAAGGCGGCCTCTTTACGACGCTCACATCTCATGAGACGCCAACTCACATCCACAAGCAACTGTGAAGAGGGTTTGGGCAAATAAAACGGGAAGGAACGCATATCCATCATCCTTTTCTTTCATTGCAGTGGTAGATGGAGGTATCGAACTAGTAGCTTTAATGCAGTGAGTGGGTGTACAATACGATTACAGTACAGCTGCTTAACCAAAGATGGAACTAAGAGGTAAGCTTGGATGTATGTATTTTACCTAAGTAGGAAAGTTCTCCCCCAGTGTCAATGTTGGTTTCCCAGAAAACCTGGTTATCCGGAAAATCGTATGATTTTGGACTACTCAGAAGTGTCTTCGGGCGGTCAGGCGAGAGTGAGATGGGGAAGAGAGCAGGTGAACGTCCTCAACAGGCTATTAACTCGCGCTCATTTGACTCTGGATAGATTTCCTATTTATTCCATTTTAAAGCCATAAAATAGTAATAGGTCGTAAACTAGAATAGGTGGAAGAGCTCGGCTGCCGGCGAAGTGTTTAAAACGAAGATGGGTAACGCAGTAAAGTCACTAAAAATGAAATGGTTTCGGTAAAGACTCTTTCATGAAAGGGAGGGTGTAGCCGACGAAGACCTTTGTGATAGAGAAAACAATAAGTAAAAACTTTGATATTGGACATAGTTTTGAAAGGTGGCAAGACTTGGTTTATGAGGAAATGGGATAAGTGTAGACTGGAGGCTTTTGCTAAAATGATTCGGAAAAAAACTTTTAAAAGTTGAGTAGACGAAAAGAAAAAAGAAATTCCAGGCAAGACAGGAGAAGAGGTAAGTTGTTCTGAATATTTCAAAGAAATAGGAAATGAAGAAGTCACAAATCAAATTGAGTAAAATGGGAATTTGAAGGCCATGATGGAGGGTGGGATGTTAGGAAAGCAAGGGAGGAGGAGGAGAAACAGATAAGACAGCAGAAAGATTAAGCGAGTGGAGAGTATATGGGGTTGGTGGATACTCGTTCTGCTGTGTGAGGTTTACTGTGAATCGGGACCTAAGCAATCAATTTATTTTACCATCAAAAACAAAAATTGAATGTTGAAAATAATCATATTATATTTTATAAAAATCTTATCTTTCCAAATAGAAAACGATGAAAATTATTCCATTACTAAGATCAATTGTGGATTTCCATTATGAGAGAATGAGGGGATGGCCCCCACTCGCGCCCCTACCCTCCCCGACCGCCCTGGTGCACCTCTGCAGAAGGGCGTTCCTCCACGGTCTGTTTCCATTATCCTTGGAGCTGGAATGAGCCTCGAAGAATAAGACGTACGCAAAGTAAGAAACTCCGAGGGCGTTCCGGGGTAATCCAGGAGGTTGTCGGGGACGAGGGAGCGGTCGAAGGGCGAAGCGAATGGGCGGGCCAGGGCCTGGGGCGGGACCCGGAGGAGGCTGAGGGTGGGAGAGTGAGATGGCGTTCAGAGGGGAGGAGGGGGTGGAGAGAAAGGCGCGGAAATGAGGCATGGGCTCCGTAAAGACGTTTGCCCCCGGGGCCGTGTTTTTACGATCGGCCCCGCTGCCGTTCCACTCGTCGCGGTGGGGGCGGCGAAGAGGGCCCTTGAGTGAGGGGGCGATGCTCTGCGAGGAGGGCGTGCGGATGAGAGGGGTAATGGCCGACTCAAACGGATTAGGTTTTTCCCACCGAGGGGGTAGATTAAGTTGAGGCTGACGATAGCAGATCTGTGCTCTGTGTCGACGAACTCACACGCGGCATCCAAATTATTCACCATGACGGAAGATTATCATTGCCTTATTTACTTAATTGGAGTCAAATATTATCTTACCTGCTATGTATTTTTTTTGGCGCCCATCTCGTTCTCTCCACTTCTCCTTCTCTCGCCTAAGTCCAAAATTTTTTCTCAGCAATTTGATCAATGATTTACGAAAAATTCATGCATGGACATGGAACTAATTTATCATCTCTAAAAATTCACAGAAAGACAAGATAATGGCTTAGTGACGAAAAATAGTCAAATACCCAATGAAATATACCTGTGTCATTATACTAATTAAAACGTTCGCCGGTTACCTATCAGTAAGTTTTGCTGTTCTCCTTGATTACATTCGAGATAAAAGGGAGGGGCCTATGTAAAATTTCATCAGAAATATAGTCATGGAAAATCTTAAAGGCAGCCTATATTTATGTATATATATAATGTGTATTAGTGTATATATATATATATATATATATATATATATATATATATATATATATATATATATATATATATATATATATATATATATATATATATATATATATATATATATATAATGTGTATTAGTGTGTATATATATATATACATATATATATATATAATGTGTATTAGTGTGTGTGTATATATATATAAATATATATATATATATATATATATATATATATATATATATATATACCTGTATATATATATATATATATCTTCCTCACTTGAAGAAGGCCTCTGAGAGGGCCGAAAGCTCGAACAATTTACCGTGTGAGTGTTCTTTTAAATGTGTCTATTCTTTTCTATTTGTGTTATATTGTGTCAGCCCATTATTGTGCCGCTCGTGTGAGTTTTTCCGTACAATCGTTATATATATATATATATATATATATATATATATATATATATATATATATATATATATATATATATATATATATATATATACACACACACACACACACTAATGAATCTATGATGATCAAGCTCATCTTAAATTCGTGCTAGCCTTTCTCACTATGAGTGAATCATGTTACTATAGATCAATAATATGGCGAAGATCCCAAATGAATCTCTCAAAAATAAGAAATTTCAATTAATGAAGTGTAATATAATACATAATTTGCGTTAATAACACGTGACGGCTATAGGGACGGCTATAATCAATATGGATTTCTTGATAGTGTGAAAGCATAAATATCTGAAAATATGGAAAAACGGAAATCTGTGCCATAGTCTAGAAAGAAAGAATTGAACGGCGCTAAATAAAGGCATTAACTTCCACACTCAATTGAAGGAAAACTTCCTAATCAGCATATTTCGATTGAGTTTAATGGTCATAGAAAGTGCCTGAGTTAAAATAGCAGACATTAGGTGAGGAACGGATGAACCAGAAATTAATGAAGATTGCGTGCATAAAAAAAGTGTGAGAAAGAAATATTGTCAGAGGAAGAAAAAGCCATTCGCGGGTCAAACTACCATACATGTTTGAGGAAAGGTTAAATGGGTGTATTGAGGGGTGAAAACGAAGGGGAAGTTAGTGGAAGTCGTGGTCAGCGAGAGTATATGTACGCGTAATTCTAAAAGTGCGAGAATAAGTAGCGATATAAAATGCACAAAGTCATGCACTTGCAAAGTTGCAAACTTTAAATGAAAGAAGAGGGTTGGATGAAATAATTAGCAAGGAAGAGTAAGTCAGCTTACACATGAAAAAGAAAACCAGGTTCTTTTTTTAAGTTTCCCTCTACGAAAGGGAACGGAATTATTTGTTTTTACATGCTCATAAATATTTTTAGTAAATATATCAGCCAAAAGGGGAGATAAAGGGTAGAGAACTGACAGGGAATTACAGAGAAATAAAAAAATACAGCATCCGATAGGAGGGATTATCAGAATGATTATATGACATATTTATTGAAGATTTAAGAGGAAACTTTGCTTTTCCACACAGATTTTTTTATTACAGCGTAGGTTTTGTTACAGCGAAACATCTTTCATGCGTGGAAAATAAAAATGCCTCCTTTGCTCATGAAGGATTGTCACCATGTTACCTGAAACTGTGTTATTTATTAAAGAAATAAACCAGCAGAAATTACAGAATATTATTAGCAGAAGTAAAATGGGAACCAAAATATTGTTCATCGTACATGTTTGCATGCAACAGACTGAACATTGGGGGTAAGAAATCATCAGGGTATACGATCAATTAGAAGAAATAATTGCGGATATTCCTGGAAGGAAAGATTGAATATTGATTGGGGATGGACACACGTCGGCAGGCAAACGAAGAAATGAGAGTGAGGTGGGGAACTACAGTTTGTCCACGAAAAATGAACTTAGGGGAAAGTAATAGAATATTACAGGAGATGATTTATTCATAAAAAAAGTTTATTTTGAATAATTAAATAGGTGTAGGAATAAATTAGAAATTCTAAAGTATTAATAAACATATTTGTTGGACTACTTTATTGATTTAATAACAAAGCGATTCATTCTTAATTTCGCGGGTGCGAATTTGGATACAGATCATAATTCAGTACTAATGAAGTTTCACATGATATTCAAGAGAAAAAAAATAGGGCAGACAACTGAAAAAATGTAATTTACAGATATTCTGGAGACGATAAGGAAGGGGTATGAGCGGGCTGTTGAAAAAATCATGAATGAGGAAAGGTAGATGGCTTCAATAGAGGAACAATGGGAACATATCTAAAAAGAGATATCTAAAGACGCAAATGAAACTATAAAAACAGTGAAAAGGAATAAATGGCGATTAATAAATATAGATTGAAGGCGAGAAGATTGGAATAATAGACGGGAAAAGAAAATGGAACAACTTAGACACAGCGTTAAGTAGATGGCAGCACAAAGAGTTGAACAATAAAATGAAATGCAAAACTACTTAATCAGATAATCGTGGTGGAGGATTCATTGCAGGGAATTGGAAAGTTTACATATGAAATTGTAACATTAGTGCACCATGGAGGTCGGTGAAACACTGTCAATAAGTAAGTAGGAAAAATCGGTGATTGCATTCAAAAAGAGATGGTTATATCGAAGGGTAACCCTGTGGGGCTGAAACATGTTTGCAATTTTTTTATTGATAGTGCAAGCACTTATGATCTAGGTAGAAATCTCCGGAAATGTGGACACCATAAAAAGGCAAATCTGTGGATTATTACCAGGAAAATTATGTGCTCATCATCTGTTAAAATTTATGAAACTGATAATAATCAAATTTTCTTATCAGCACACGCAACTAGAAATGGAGCACACAGAAATAATGCAGGGAAAATGTTCCAAGACCAAAGAAATCGTTAGATTCCAAATCTGTAATCAAAGCAACAGGATGTTGCATGAAGGTAATGCACGGCCACATGCAGCATTTTTTTTGCTGAATATCAGTCAAAATTTAGTGAGAAAAATATTCCCATACAAAGTGACTCCTTTATATCACTCTCGGTGAAGATTCGCTCGCCCAGCAAGGAAACCTTTTTTCATCATCAGAAGCATTGGTGAAGTCTCCCGAGGCGATTTTTGGAGACCATTTAAAAAAGACTTCCGTAATGCCTTTGAACACTTCAGAAAAGTGAAATAAATGCATTGCATCCAACAGGGAATGCCTTGCGATGGAGAAAAAATATTCGGGAGATGAGTAATAGTGTATTGTTAACAAATAATTATAGTTATAAATTTAACAGGGTTAGTATTGGTATTTTCATTTATAAAGTACTGAAAAAGTATTGTTTTACCTAAGGTAAATTATTGACGACTCACATTCGTAAAACAGAACTTCCGATGGCAAATTAAGTAATTTAAGATTGCATTTTTATGCACATACACGCATAAAGCACACAACAATTGCTTTGCATTTCGCACACGGTAACTGTTTAAACAATGAAGGAAATGAAAAAAACCTCTTGCCCATTTACTCCGATGGGAAAACCGGTGGGCTGTTATTCGATTAAGTGATTTTTTTCTGAGTACGATCAAATGATGTTTTGCAGCAATTTGTTTTGTGATTATAAATAAAAAAATAACATTTTTATATTAGATCCTACAACCGTTATATATTCGTCATTTTCCTTTAATGTATTTCACTTCCCAGTAATAATAGTTTATCTTGAGGGTTAATTTATGAACCCTCATCACCATACCTTCTCTTCCACCCCTTAATAAAACTTCTGAAACTCTTTCCTGCGTGGTATAACAGCTACATTTGCTAAAAATTAAGAGCATCTAACTTTCCTTTTACTAACCTGGCATATACTGATAAGATCTCTTGATGAAACTCGATTATACGTTTCGATAAATAACTTACAGTTATTTCCACAAGAGCATTGCCACTGCTATATGGTAGAGAAGCGCAGGTGGTGTGAAAATAAGGCATAGACCGAGGGTCATGCGCGTATTTGGCTAAAGAGATGCTCAGGTATATTAGAAGTCTCATGAAAAATGGAGCATGCTTGAAATTTCCGAAGAAATTTGCAAAGGGGTGCTACTTTCCATAAATAAACTACAACCCTCGATTACTTAATTGGCCTAACTCCGAAGAGGAACATTTTGAGAGTATGCTACAAAACATGCATTTATATATGAATGTATGCTTGCGCATATGGTAACAACATCTGAAGAATTAACTCCAAAATCACTTATTATTAAATATATTCGGAATGCAGGAAGAAGTCACGGCAAGTGCACGAACCTATGACATGTGCGCGATCAAATAGGAGAAAGGGACACGCGCTTCAATCTGCGATTGAGAAAGAAGTTCAGTCAGCCTGGAGCCGGAATCGATTGCGTAAGGAGCACGGGAGGGAGGAGGAGGGGGTGGGTGGTGGGAGTTCGTCTCGTTAAGGGTGTTCCCGTGGGGTTGATGGCAGGTGGGACACAGAGGAGGCCGTGCCGTGAGAGTCGCCGGAGTGGGGGCTCGGAGGAAGAAAGAAAGAGAAAGAAGAAGCGGGCGAGCTAGGAGGAGAGGGGTGCGAGAGAAGGGAGAAGAAGCATAGGGGGAAGAAATGGGAGTGTTTTGGTGGAGGTTAGAGAGGGGGTGAAAGGTCCAAAATTCCCAGAGATCTCCGCGTTAAGGGTCTTACGGTTTTGGAAGGGCAAGGAGTGGAGTGAGGCGATAGTGGAGCAGCCGTAGCGCCGGCAGCGAACGGTCCGGGTCATAAAAGTATGAGAGATGGGAAAGATTGGACGGAAGGAGGGGTGGAGTGGGAGGAGAATGGGGATGGATTTTTATGAGAAAAAGGGGGGAGCGCGGAGAAGCAGAGGTTAGGCGGGGGAGGAAGGGGGATGGGTGGAGGGGGGTGAGGGGGTGGGGTAGTAGTACTCACTCACACTCGGGGCCACGCCGTTAGTCCTCCCATTCATCCGCCGCCAATGCTCTTCCCGCCCCTATCCCCGCCATCCGCCCCTCGCTACCGAACCATTTCCTTCGCACGCAAAGTAAATGAGGCAAAACGCGAGTGCGTGCGTGTGTGTGTGTGCGTACGCGGCGGTGGTGTTCGTGGCCTCGTGCATGTGGTGTGCGTGTGCCCTTCGGCTTATATTTGGGCACTTAATCGAGCGACGGGGAGTGTTTCCCGCCATCATACAAAAACAAGGCAAAAATGCTCATACCGCTGGAGTACCGCTATACCGGTAGCAAGTCCTTACATAGACTATTCTGTGAGGAATATTCCAGCTGAAATTGAATCCGGGGAAATATCTGAATCCAAACGAAAGGTGTCACGTTATTTACTCTTTTACTCGGTCTACCGAGTTTTTAATTTTAGGTTCAGGATATGAAGTTATGCGTGGAAACTTAATGGAACTCTTTGGAAGAAAGGCGGTGAGATAAAGGCAAAATGGAATTCGGATGAATACTGCATCATTAAGAATAAATAAATAATGCTAAAATACATTACAGTTATATGAAAAAAAGACGATAATCGTTAAAACCTATTTTTTTTTCCTGCGGCAGTGTATACGGAGGAGAATACGGATTCTCATAGGAATAGAGTACTAAAAAGGAGTAACGTCTCAGCCAAGAGGAAAACAATGGGGAGATTGGCGAAGAAATGGAATGCAGAAGCCGGGACGAAAAGAAAGGAGTGCCAGAAGACGGTGGAAAAATCATGAGTGAAGGCAGGGATATATATGTTTACAGCAGAAGAAAAATGGGATTATATCAAAGAAGGGCATACAGAAAGCCCTAAAGGAAATATAGAAACAGATAAAAGGTAAATGAGAAGAAACACGTGCATTGCTGACGAGATGATTATAAAGTTATTTGACTGAAGGAAATGAAAGAATATTAACAAAGAATGATGTAGGAGGCAGTAAAAGAAGATAAATAAAAGTTGCCGTGAGACATTTGGTACACAGAGCGTGCCGAAGGACGCAGTGCGAGAATATGGAAAGTTTAAAAAGTGATTATAACATTGATGAGGTGTACAGGAATGTGAAAGATCCACATTCTCGAGGCATAAGAAAGAAAACTTCGTGAAACAATCAGCCATGTATCAGGCAAACTATTAATTTATAGATAGGAGAAAAAAGAGAGATTCTTATAGGAGATATGTAGCAAAGATATTAGGTAAGCAAGTCAATGCATGGAAAGAGAACATTACGTATATGAGGATAGCTTAGGTCCAGTAATACTTAAAGATATAAAGATATAAAGGGGTACGAAACCAACTAAGACCGCGAAGTTTCAGGGTGAGTTCCAAATGTGCCGCTTCTGTAGGTTGAAGTGGGATTAAACTACATGTAATAGGATACACAATAAGCTTCACCGTAAATTAGTTTCAGTGCTCTCTAAGCTGTGGAAGCGGAAGGACGTCAGTTATTGTATACCTCTGCACGCCTTGTCACGAAAGACCAACCGAGCGGAAATTTCAAAAGACTTTTGCATTGTATTGAAAATGAACCTAATTATTTGGAGGACGTCATAACTGGTGTTGCAACGTGGGTTTTTGAATACGACCCAGAAACAAAAAGCCAAAGATCTGAGTGGCACACTGACCAGTCCCCAAGCACAAAAAGGCATGAATGAGCAAATCAAAAGTGAAAACAAGGTCATTGTCTATTTTGACAGTAAAGAAGTGGTTCATTAGGAGATTGTTCTCCAAGGATAGACAGTTAACGCTGCTTACTCCGTGGATGTGCTAGAGATACTCCGAAAAAGGGTCATCAGGACGAGAAAAGACATCTCCGCTACCTGGCAACTCCATCATGACAACGCGTTACGAGTCCGCGAGTTCCTGGCCAAACGCCAGGTGCCAACGTTGCCCCCCCCCCCTACAGTCCTGACGTCGCCCCAGCAGAATTCTATATGTTCCCTAGGATTAACCCGTTTTTCGTCCATAGAAGAGATCCAATCAGCCGTGACGAAGACGTCGCGAGAGGTCCCCGAAGACGTCTTCCAGGGCGCGTACCGGTCATGGCAGAGTCGCTGGAAAACATGCGTAGAGGCCCAAGTACAGAACTTTGAAAAATTTTGAATGTTTGTGTAAATCTGTTTGATAAATTTCCTAAAGCATATACTTGCATTAATTTCGGAATGCACCCTGTAGATAATATTAATGCGGAGCTAAGTAAGGGTTCAGGAAAACGTAGGATGAATAGTTTTTTGAAATAGTTCATAGCCAATACAAGGGAGAAAATCAGCCGAATAATTGCATCAGATGAGTATTAGTTTACATCCTAGAAAAGGGGAAGGCAGTCATATGGCAGAACCATATAACAAAACGTTAAATGAAAGGCGCAGTAAAAGTAGTTATTAGGATCGTTGATGGAAGGATAGAAAGAATGGCTAATGAATGTTCGGGGTATGATCAATGGGGAATCAGAAATGACAAAAGTATGCATGATGCCATAGCAGTAAAAATGACAACACTAATGCAATTAATATTTATTTGTCTGGTTCTTAGATCTAAGGATGACGTTGGATAGATTAAAGGTGGTAGAATTGGTGAATATATTGAATGTGACTGGGGTAGACTGATGGGGTATGCTTGGTACATGGTACTGTCTTAGACAACTCGGGTATGTGTGGCGGACGGGCGGAATTAGGAAGAGAGGCTACACTGGAGTGTAGATTATCACCCTTGTTTTCAGTATATATGTGTGTACAATTAATAATATCCTTAAAAGGGAATCGGATGGCTTGGAGATAGGAATTATAGTCGGTGGAAAATTCATTAAATCTTTAGGGTTTGCGGATGATCAAGCATTAGTTTGTCATTCAGCCAAGGAGTTACAAGCATTGCTGAGTGAATTGAAAATTTAGTGTGATATATAAAGGATGAGCATTATAAATACAATAAAGGTCAACATTGAAATAAGAGAGGAAAAATAAGAGCAGGTGGAACAGTTTCCGATATTAGTAAGTGTTTTGGACCAAAATTGTCAGAGTTGTAGGGACGCAAGGAGAATAATTTCACCAGGGAAAGAGGTTTTCACTAGGAGGATGGGACTGATTACAAGGACGTCGAGTAAGAATTTTAATAAAAGACTCTTCAAAACTTTGATATAAAGCGTGGTTTTGTGCGACGCAGGGACGTGATAATTGAAGTAAGATTTTAGTTCAAGATGCGGATGTGGAGAAAGATGGAGAAGATGAAGTGGACAGAAATGAAATTAAACAAGGAAATGCTAGGCATGGTGTGGGAGAAGTGAAAATTGTTGTGGAAGTTAAAAGGAAGCATGAAAGGTGGATGCTCAGCATTTTGATTGGCAATAGGACGCTGAAGACTGTGATAACGGGAAGAACCTTCAAAAAGCAAGGTAAGATTGAGAAAAGGATAGGGATGTTGGATGAATGGCTTGCGTGTTTTAGGATGGCTTTCGTGCTGTATCCTGGGGTGCAGTTTTTTGTTGTTTTGCGGTGTATGTGTTTGCATGAGTATTGGATGGAGGGAGTTTTGCATGAGTGTGTGCGCTGCTGGGGTGTAATTTTCCGTGTTGTTTTTTGCATGTGGTATTTTTCGTTTTTACGGTTGGTGACCTAACACCCCCCGCCACACGCCCTTGCGGCGGCTTGCGGGGTATTATGTAGATGTAGATGTAGATGAATTGAAGGGAGGCAGAAATTAGGCGCCATTGAAAAAAAAGCCTATTGTAGTCTAAGGTGAATGGTTTTGTTTTTTAAGACGAGGCTTCGAAATATGCAGGTGAGTGTTAACTAACTGCACACATCCAATACTAATTTTAAACGGTAGAGTATTTAGTATTAAAATATTCTATTAAACCTGATGTTATTATTGGTATTCCATCATTTTTAACTAGTTTTTGGACGGCTAATTGCTGTACAATGTTACAACAGTACAGAATTATACATTCATGTCTCTCTCCTAACAAAATACAAACTGAAATTTGACTCTACAATGAACCATTGAAGTTAATAATATTCTATATTTTGTAAATTGTTACTGTATATCCCAAAAATATAGTGCCAGTATGAAAAAAGTGTATTTTAAAATACGAGGGTCATCCGGAAAGTAGTACCCGTTCGTGAAATAAAGACACAAAAGTAAATATTAACAAACATAAAAAATTTTATTTGAAAGAGGATACTTTAAACTACTTCTCAACATAATCTCCAAGCAAATTAAGGCATTTGTCATAACGTGTGACAAGTTTCTGTAATCCTGCTGCATAGTCCTTCGCCGCCAGCTCATTGAGATACGCGAGGGACCCATCTTGCACAAATTTTTGCATAATGCAGATGGTGTTTAACAATTTCATGAACAATTGTTCGAGAAACATTGGGAAAATGCTCACAGATGTCATCAATTGTGACGCGCCGATCGTTCCTCACGAATTCGTCAACTGAGCTCACCAGTTGGTCTGTAATGACAGACGGTCTCCCCGAACGCTCATCGTCGTGTGTGTTCCCCCTCCCCATGTTGAAGTTGCGACACCACCGCCGAACAGACGACTCGTCCATTACATTGTCTCCATACACCTCCTTTAATTGGCGATGAATATCACATGGGCGAACGTTTCTTGCATTGAGGAATTTAATCACTGCCCTCACTTCACAACTGGCGGCGTTCTCAATTTTTTTAAACATTGTAAACAATCACAGAAACAACACAGGCAATGCTAGCGTCACGCAACTTGGCTCAGAGAAGGCAGACAAGCCACTGAAGCTATCTGACCTCGTCCAGCGGCTACTCGCGTCGTCAGCACTTCATGCGGCACGAACGGGTACTACTTTCCGGATGACCCTCGTATATAAAACGACTATGCGCACCGGATCTTACAGATGAAAATTCTAGTAAATAAATGAACATTTTAAACCAACGCTTTGAAAAAATAATTTGATGAATGTTAAAATTGCACACAGTAAATGGTTTGCCCATGACGATTCGTATAAACAAAGCTTGTTCCTTCGTCAAGTAGTTGTAAGCCAGGGACAATTTGTTTATTTTTACAAACGCGTCAATTAATCCAGAAATATGAAGAAAATTAAGACCTGGCAATAAATGAGTAATAATCACTAGGTCGTAATCATTTTTATCACCTGATTTGTACGCTATTTTTTAAAAGTTGCGTCGAGATGTTGTAATTGCAATGCGACTTATGAATAAGTTTGCAACGAATAATTGAAGTCGGTTTCTTATCTCCCCGTCCATTACGAGCAAGTTGTAGCACGATACTTTCTTGTCATTTGTATGTGATAATATATCAGCCCTGGTTACAAATCTCAATTAATCGTATCGAGTAGGTGAATAATTCTTAGAGATTCAAAGCATACATTGTTGTTGATCATAAAAAATTCAATTAGGAAAGAATTAATACATATTCTTTTCACTTCCATTATTTGTCAGCCCCGGTGGCGGTGGGATAATATCATCGTCTGCCAACCCAGAGGTCGAGGGTTCCGTTCCCGCCAAGGTGGGGTTTCCCCCACCTAGGGCTTCGGGATTTGTAAATGGTGCCCTTTTCTATTATTGCTAATAGTCCGATTTAAAGGCCAAACGATGCTGTTTTCGGAGGAAACTAAATAAATAAATAAATGTGACTTATTCTCTATCATAGGGGCAATTGAGAAGCAAAGAGATAATTAAGCATCCATAAAATAAGTCATATAACTGTAGATTTTAGTCTTATCAAAAGTACTGCACACCTAAGAATCCAACGTAAACAGAGTCCTTTCCCAAAGTCAGATATTCTTACAAGGAAGCTTACTCAGCAGCGAACCCATCGGCCAGGAAATCGCCTGGGATATTTTCGAAATAACCTAGTTAAAGACAAAAAATCGTAAACAACGTTAAGTTCATAAAATTACTCAAACGGAATAGCTTGCGGAAAACGGAAAAGAGTCGACACGGAATGGAAAAACAATACGCAGGGTTTGTTTAAGGTCCAAGAGTGGGGAGAGGAGGGATCAAATAATAACAGTGGACCGGAGGAATAGATAGTAGCAGGGGAAGGAAGCGATAAAAAAGGAATGAAAAGGATGAGAGAATAAAGAGCGAATGGGGAGAGAGAGAGAGGAGATGATGAAGAGGGAGAAGACGGGCGGGAGATTCGACGTGGAAGGCGAGGGGGGGAGGGAGGTGTCGGTGTATCTAAGGTTCAGGACTGGGGAGGGAGGGGGGTTGGTGAGTGGATGGCGGCTGGTTGAAGGGGTGGGTGGCCGGGGGCGGGGGCGGTAAACGACCGGGAAGATAGTGTGCAGCGTGCCCACCCTCCGATACATCCCCCTTCCGATCCCCTCCCGCCACGAATCTCATTCCAAACTGCCCCCACCGCCCGACACTATCCCTCCTTCCCACGCCCCAGCCCCCGAAAGCCTCTCCACATTATATATGTCCCTCGTCCCCTCTTTACGGCCGGGAATCGAGAGCTATTAAACGGGAACCAAGGGGGAGGAGGGCACGGGGAAGCTGATGGGCGCGGAAGGGGGAGGAGTTGGCGGGAATGAAGGGGGGATATTACACGGAGGGGGTTGCGGAAGAAGGGGTTAGTGCGAAGAGACGGACGGACGGAAAACCAACATCCAGGAGTGCCGTGGACGCGCAAAAAAAAAATTCGCCATCGACGGATGGCAGTTTCGTGGCCTCCCTTTAGGTATTCGAGTAGCGAATGATGCCCTCAAGAAAGCGTAGCGTTAGTAATGTGGATCTAAATAAAATTGAGGAGTGCGAATGACGTCATATTCACATGAATTACTTATGTTAGAACTACTCTCATTGCTACAGAACTTCAATTCCGCAAATTGATAGCTCATCAGTTTACAATAATGCCGGTAAATTCTTTCTCTGTCATCAATGTTGTGAACTTGAGTGAATATCTTTGACATGTACATTAAGAAAACCGCCTTCGGACGCAGGGATATGAACACTCAGGTGTGGACCAGAGTTAACGCTTTTCACTGAAATTCATTTTAAATAAATATATAACATAACTATGAGGAATTGTAACTATTAAGCCAAATATTTAATTCTTTGACTCACCGCTCTCACTGCCCTTTCCCTGCGCAAAAACAACTGACTTCGAAATTGAAAGATACGCAAAAATAAAAGTAGCCCTTATCGCAAAAAATTGTTGCGAGTCAATGGAAGTGCCAGACAATACCTTGGGAATAAGAGTCTTTGGAAACACAAAAAGTGCACGCACGATACCAACTACGAAATATAAACAAGCCGTATGAGAATTAATTATGGCATAGGTAGATTTATTCTCACCACGTATTGCATTAAAAAGTGAGACCACAACGAGAGTTTAAAGAACAATGACCACCAATTGCACCGATACTACTAGTATACATTCTCAAACGGTTTCAGCCGCTCGTAGCTCTCATTGAGCGCAATTGCTGACGCTTATCAAGTTATTCGTTGTGTTTTACCGTGGTGTGGGGGGAAGGGAAACGGCTAGGCCCGCCAGTTAAATATGAGATGCATCAGAAGCCTCGGAACCCCTATCATGACCTTTATTACAAAAAGATTAATAATCTTGATAGCTGGTTTAACATTTCAAAATGTATGACTCCCCAGAGACTCTCTTTTAACTTTGGCTCTTTAACTCAAGCCTAAAAAGGGATGAGAGATGACCTAACGATCCTTAATTGGCATGGCAAGGAGTAAATTTGTACGTTAACTTTCTCAATTATGGGTCCAATTCCGTTTCGAACGTTTGCTTGAATTTTTAAATGCCCGTGTTCAATTTCATTGAATCTCGACCTATCCGAGCGCGAGTACTTTATCACATTAATCAACCACATTTTCTTTGGATTTCTCTTGCTGTTTGATAAGGTATAAAGAACGAAGAAAGTGACTACTACCGGCGTAAAACCTAATTTCCAATAGAGGTGCTTGATGGGATCGAGCAAAGCAGGCAATTACGAGCGCGCCAAACAGAGCAGGCGTTCATTCATGCACTCAGATTGCTCGCTCGCGTCAAGTGCGCTTTCGTTGGTCGCTGGACTCGCTGGAGCTTACAAGCTCAAGCGAACAATACACGCCTAAGGAAATTCTTTTGTCTTTGCGCAATTCGGGACCATCTAAGTGCATATCAAGTGTGTCAATTTGAGCAAAGCAAATATAAATGTTTACCGAAAGCCAATTACTCTATTTATTGGTGACCTAACACCATCTGCTATGCGCCCTAATTACGGCTTGCGTTGTATGCATGCAAGTTTTTTAATGCATCGCGATTAAATGAATACATCATCATTACAGATTTTTAATCCTAGAACCTACCTCACGTAGCGAATAAAATATTTTTCCTATCAGATATGCTCTTTGCGTTTCCCTCTTATTTGCTTTGAAATCAGTCAATAGTCATCCCCAGTGCCTCATTCATTGATTTCAACAGCTCACAGATAATGCATAGAATTGGAAATCCAAATCGCGGGCAGAAAGTTTTGGGCTGTGGATTATATCCCAGAAGTCTTAGCATAAAATTTCAACCGTACACTGAGCACGTCTAACGATTTGACCTCATAGGAAGTGAAACGAAAAACAAAAGGCATCGATTGACTCCGTGGCTAGTTAAGATTGGCGAGGGTATGTTTCATCCCGAAATAGGCCCTAAGGCGTGTGTAATATTTGTACATCCAAGATTTGTTGGGCAGTATACTCTGTCACCTGAGGATTTGCTCCAAATTCTCGAGAGAAACATACTCCATCAATTTTCAGATTTTTAAAGGTAAAGTGACTTCGCAAAAACAAAATATGCGGAGGAGTCACAGAAATGATTAGGTTAACATAGCAACCACGTTCAAAATGAATCCAATACGTGAGCGAGCATGGTTTAGGAATACGTATATTAGTAACTCTTCCATGGCGTTTTGACGCAGGAGGAAGTGGACGCACCTACCGCAATAAATAATAAGAGGTGATTGAATATGTTGAGCATAATAATAGAAGAGCCAAAAAAGGATAAAATAACTAAAAAATTTTAAAGTCGACCCTAAAGAATTGAACAAAAGGTCATGGGTTTAGTTCGAAAAGAGCAAAAGTTATTGATTGGCTCTTTGAAGATGATAGGAGAATATGATATATCCTTTATTCCAATGGATCAGCTGATATATTCAGACGAAAATTCAAATTTTGTTTCCCAAAATAAACAGAACTTAAAATCAACAAATTAAGGGGAGACAAAGCGATGAAAAGAAAATTGAAATAATACCACCAATGAAAAATGTACAATCAGGTAGAGGAAGCAGTGAGTGATACGCATAAATGTTTTGAGCTCATTTGGAGAATGTTGTTTGTTTGTTTTGGACTCTCAAAGGATTAATGATGGAATCCGCTCTTAATTCACTCCAAAAATAAACAAAGAATATTTACATGTTCAAAGAATAGGCACTAATTCTAGAGAGAAATTATTTTGCAGCCTAAATTTGTGGCAAAAAGATTACGTTTCAATAACGTCAGGGGAAAATTTAAATGTACAAAGGGAAGACCAATTTCATTTCATGATTTTTCAACACATGATACTCGTATTTCATGAGAAATAAAAGGCAAACAATCCCATAGAATAGCAAATCTCGTTTCAAAATATCCTAGTTTTCACGTCCGTAACTACTAACGTTTTATGTATTTATCAAAAATGCAGAATTCCCTCAAATATAACTAATGACAAAGATATATAGCCATCAACACTATTCGTCAAAGTCTCTAAGATTAGTTCGATGCGTTTATCTTCTATTAATTCTACCTGCTTCATATGACTACATATTTATTCCTTTTGACGTATATTGCCATTTTCTCTTTTTATCTCTCATATGAGATCTTCATCTGCAACTGTAGTCTTTCGTGAGGCACATATGTAACCAAAGTTTTGGGTTATTCCCGCTTTACTTTTCTCTTTGACAACGGTTTCACGGTCGTTTCCAGTCCATTCTTCGAGTTTCCAGTCCATCGTCCTCGCCAGGGAAGACCAAATCTTTGAATGACTCCATGTGCCTCCTTCAATCAATTTTTAATAAATTTTTGACTGTAACTATCACCGAGATTCTGTGGTGTCACATACCCATTGCAATCTTCTTTTCTCTGATCCCCGATTTTCCATCTCATAGAACCGTTGAGAGGCTGAGGATGTTTTTAGCCATTTCTATTTCTCGGGTTTTCAACCGGGTTAGGCCCTCCATCTCCACCAAAGTTTCGATTAACTATTCTCTCATCGTCTTTTCTTCCTCCTCCTATCAAACGCTTATTCAAATATTCAACTGAAAAAATTGTGTGAATGATGAATGAATAAAGTTGTCTCCAAATAACTCTACTTTCCTTTATTTATTGAACTCTCCTCGTATGTCTCCGTCATGCATTGAATATTAGGATTCTAGTTATTCATGAGCCCCAAGAACGAGTCCAGAGCGTCTATTCCATGTCTTCAGAAAATAAGCGTGTGATTCGCGTATCTGTAGAAGAACTTTGGGCCTAGGGTGGTAGATTTGAAAGCCTGGTACTCAAAGTCATTCATGTAAAAAATTTGCGCTGGCTGTGATAACGGAGATCCTATGGAAACGCCATCCATCTGATCGTAGAAGTTCCCGTTGTTTCGAAAAGATGCTGATATTATTATGTGGTGGAGAATTTTTACCGTATTATGGTCAATTTTTTTCCAAGGATTAAATGGTGTTGGCTCTTGATGGTAAAAACGATGAACGATACGTTTACGGGGACGGAGGACCAAACCCGGTGGAAAATCCGAGGTTTCACCAATACCATGCGCCCAAAAAACAATAGAAAATGCTTTTTTCTAATGCCCAACAGAAATAAATTACCTCAAAGTAGCGTCTATACAAATGGCGGTCGATGAGGATGGCAGTTGTATAGAATACAACGGTATGGTGTCAGATCTACCCCTGGTTCATTCTGGTACAATTTAAAAGATCGGAGTAGAGGAAAGGGAGAAGGAGATGTGAGGGGGTGGTTGTTTGGGGAAGAGCGCACCCCCTGGAGTTTGGGAGTGGTGGAAGAGGGTTAGGGGATGCGTGGCGGGGGGTAGGAGAGGTGGGTTGATATGCCTGGCATGGGTTTGCGGAGGGTGTACGGGTTGGCGCGCGTGAAATGGGATTTGGGGGAGGAAGGAGGTCGGATGCGGGGAGTGCAAGTGGGGCGAAGGGCGCTGTTCTGCTGCCGGTCGGATGGAGCCCGGGAGAGGGAAAGAAGAGTCAGTGCGAAGGGGGTGGGGGAAGCGGGAAGGGCGTGAATGCCGGAGGCCCAGCCAGTGCCCGGAAGAGAGGAAGGGGCGAGGGGTTTGGGGGGGCCCGAATGGGAGAAGTAAAGGATGCTGCGAAAAGAAAGCGGCCTGAGGCTCAGGCCGCTTTCTTTTCGCAGCAGAAATTAATCCCACGTAAGATCTCGCAATATACGGAACAGAGAGCGTATTGCGTGCGTGTGTTCGGAGTATGCGTGATAGTGGGTCAGTGCAACTACGGCGGGAGGTGGAGGAATGAGGAAAGAAGGGATGAAGGACAGGAACTAACTGACTCTGTTTTAAAGCAGTGTTTCGTAAAACATGCTTCAATCAACTATGTACTCGTATTAGAAACATAGAGTGGTGAAGGTCGCGGTCATGGGTTCGATTCATGTCTAGGTGGTTTTCCTCTCCTTAGGGCTGGGGTGCATGTAATTGTCAAATTGCTCTATTGTTCAAAGTCCGAAGTAAAGGTCAAAGTGCTGTTATACGACAAATGCAAAATAAATAAATTAAGAGCGGGAGGTTAAGTAAGAGTTCTAAATAAAATGAGAAATTGAGTATAAATATCCGTGATGAGCCATGAATATTGGCGAATAATCTAAGATTTCACTCACATGGTCAAGTGCAGAAGTAATAGGTTCACATAATTTATCAGTACCAATAGCCTCAATCAGGTAAAGAAGAGCGTAAAAGCAGTCAAAATAGGGACCTCGCATGCTTGAGTAATATTGGAGGAAGGAGATATTGTAAAATGTAAAGCAGCAGATGGAAGAAAGAAGTACAAATATTTTAGGTTTTGCGAGGAAAAAACTGCAAGCAAAAGAAAATAATGCGGTTTTCGGGGTAAAGAAAATGCAAATTCAATATTACAATAGTAGTCCATAAACTAGAGCAGATAGAACGGCTTACTTGCTCGGAAGACTTTTGGTTCAATATATTTGAAGTGGCATGAACGATAAAATAATAATTGCTTTGGCAAAGAAGCTTTCATAAGAACTAAGAAAAGAGACTTTGCCTAAGGTGGTTGACAAAATACTCGATAAAGCTTTGATTTGGAGTGTGGTTTTTTGTGGCGTGGAAAAATAGTCATTGAAGTCGGCTGATCGACGTAGATTAAAGGATTTTAAAATGTGGGTGTGGAGAAGGTTGAAAATGCAAAGTGAACAGAAAGGAAAACAAACGAGGAAGTGCTAGGCATGGTGGGGGAAGGAAGAGGGATTGTTGGGAAAAGTTGAAAGGAAACATGGATGCACCAAGCTTTAATCGGTGGCGGGGTTTTGGAGACAAACAGAGGGAAGAACGATAGTAAAGCAAGGAAGGGGTAGGAATAAAAAAGGCATACTGGACGGAATGAAGGGAGAGAGGAAGTTTGTTTAGTTAAAAAGGGCGGAATGGTTTTTCGTTGTATGATCTCTGTCCATTCAAAGTCCTCCTTACCGGTGGATTGGTAGAATGGGGGTTTCTGTAATTCAAGATGTCAGGTTGCCTTTTGTTGGCAAAGACCCGGAGACGTATTGAAGTACTATTTGTTTATCTGCATCTAAATCCTAATTTAATTGGTACAATGCAATAATTATATGCTAATGACTAAAAAAATACAATAAATTAATTAATACAGAAGAATGTACGGCAGAATGATTTGAAGGATAATATTTGGATAAATATATTCCTCGAAAGTTATATGAGAACGTAAACTGTAAATTATAGATCTAAACACCATATTCTACGTAACTACTTTAATAAAATGCATAAACATAAGGCAGCGCGTCCTCCCATGGAATACAACCTTGACGTGGTGGAAGGGCTTGTGCATTCCGATGACCCCTAGAGTTGTGCTAGCAGGAGTAATAATAATTTCTCCTGGTAGGGACACCCATGCCCGATAGGTCGAAGGTTAGGAGTCAGGCGAAAGTTAGTCCGCGCAGCTTCTGTTCCTCAGTGAGGCGGCTGCAATGGCGTCAGGAAGTGATGGTGTCACGTTATCAACACTATTGAGGAAGGCAAAGGGCAGCCTTCTCGTATATCATTCCCAAGAACAAAATGATGGACACTATAGAGAATATGAATCCTGGTAACTATTGGACTCGGCTCAATCGGTCTTGTATCGTGCCTAGCCGCGGGAAAGAAAAGCCTTCCGCGGTCGTCATTTTAAGAAACACTTGCAAGGGAAAACCGACAGCAGCAGGGCAAAAGACGAAGAAGATGAAGATACAACTAGTAAGAATACGATCTTGGAATTTAATGGACAATGTTGACGATAGGAAAATTAGAGAATATTAAGCGACAGATAGAAAGAGGATTTTTAATAAGGAGGAAGAAGTCGATAGGATAAAAGATCAATTAGAGGGTATAATCGGGTGTGTTCCTTCAGGGAAAAATTTGATGGTGATGCGGTATTGGATTTCAACGGTAGGCGAAGGAAGACCTAATAGAGGTGGGGGACTACGGTTTCGGCCCAAGGAATGACCATGAGGAGAAAGCATTTGAGTTCTGTAGGAGACAGGGGTTATTCATCACCAACACCTGGTTTAGACACAAGAAAAGGCGCAGGTATGCATGGAAAATGCCAGGTGACTCAGAAAGGTATCAGCTAGATTATATCCTGGTTAGACACAGGTTTAGAAACAGTGTGATAAAGTCGCACAGCTTCCCGGGAGCGGATGCAGACTCTGACCACAATTTATTTGCTATGAAATTTACCGTCCTTTCAAAACGATAAAGCAGGGACGGCAGGTTAGGAAATGAAATGTAGAAGCATTAAATGGATTGAATAGGAAGGAGTATACACAAGCTGTAGATGAAATCAGGAAGGAGGGTAAAGAGCTGAGTACTATCGAAGAAAAGTAGTATGTATCAAGAAAGGGATATCGAAAGCCGCAAATGACACTATTGGAACCGTTAATGGATAAAGAATAAGGAAATCATGGATCCCGGATGATATAATTACGAAGATAGATGAAAGTAGAAAATGGAAGAATGTAAACACAGAGGTATGCAAAAGAAAGTACAAATAGGTAAATAATGAATTGAGGCGGGCAACAAATTAAGCAAAAGAAGCATGGTGCAAGACGAAGTGTGAGAATATGGAAAGTTTGCAGAGGAAGGATGAAATTGGGGCGCTATACAGCAAAGTTAAATCACACACGGAAAGTAAAAAGTGAAGATCTAGGCTAACAGTTTGAGATGAGTTGGGTAAGATAATAGTTGACGCAGAAAAGATCCAAGAGAGATGGAAGGAATATATATAAGAACTGTATTGTAAAGAACTTAGGCCAACAAGGTTAGACATAGAAAAGGACCATGACGGTCCTTCGGTTCAGGCATACTCGACGATGAGATAGAAAGGGCTTTGTGGAATATGCAATTAAATAAGCCCGTCGGGGTAGACAATATTTCTGCGGAATTACCTAAAGGTTTGGGACGACGTGGGAGGAAGAGGCTATTTGGACTCATTCGCAGTATCTCTGAGGAAAGAATCTGGCCAGCAGACTTTGTGAGATTAGTGTTCCTTCTTATCCCAAAAATAATAAAGGGTACAGTCTGTCAGGACTACAGAACAATAAGTTTGATTTCCCACGCTTTTAAGGTTGTTCTCAGGATCATCAACAAAAGAATAATGTGTAGCGCAAGTGATTACCTAGGGAATGATCAGTTTGGGCTCAGGAAGGGGAAATCAAGAGGACAATCAAGAGGACTAATCAAGAGGAAAATAGAATACAACCAGGAGGTATTTGCCTGTTTCGTTGATTCCAAAAAAGTGTGTGATAGGGTGAATTGGGAAAAATTAATGAGTATATTGTATGCAATAGGAAAATATTAGATTAGAAAGGAGAATAATCCGCAGCTGTAGATGTCTCAGACGGCGCAGGTGCGAGTGGGGAACGGATAGTCCGGATGGGCAATGTTAAGAAGAGTTGTATGGCAGTGTTGTCCATTATCGCCAGTGCTGTTTTACTTATGTGTGAAGGAAATGATTAAAGAGGCATGGGAAGAGTTGGAGGTGGGAATAAAAGCAGGAGGGAATTTGCTACAGTAGCTAGGTTTTCTGATGTCTAAGCTCTAGTTTGTCAGTCAGCCAAGGGGTTGCGAGCATTGCTGAGTGAATTGGAAATTCAGTGCGACAGGTATGGGATGAGAATCAATATTAATAAAACCAAGATTATACGATTTTCTTGAAAGAAAAAGGTAAAGCTAAACATTGAAATAGCAGGGCGAGAACAAGAATAGATAGAACAGTTAACGTATCTTGGAAGTGTTTTGGGCCAACATGGTCAAAGCAGTGGGGACGTAAGGAGAACTCTGCTAGAATTAGAGGCTTTCACAAGGAGGGAGTTGATAACAGGGACGTTGAGTGAATGCGTAAAGAAAAGGCTGGTTAAATTTTGATGTGGAGCGTACTTAGAGACGAAGAGGGACTTGATGTAGTGTGAGTAGCTGGATTGTGTTTTTTTAGGAGTCGAAATATATTTATTTGTGTCCATTGGAATCCTACCTTAACCGGTAGATTACTTTGAAATAAAGTAAGCGCATTCATTGAATTTTTCATATTGTTCAAATGTTAATGCAAATATTTTAAAAATAATCGCTTCAAACATTGCGTAAAGTAAACTACACTCATTTCCCGTATGCAAATGTTGTTCTTCTATAGATTTGTCCCTAATTGTCGTAAATTAGGGAGCTTTAACTTTAAAGATATCACTAGAATAACGGAATCTGCAAAGTTAGTCCTTCCTCATTAACGATTAGTATAAAAGACTTCCTATTAGTATCCCTCAGACCGCGTATTATCTTTCAAAGTAAACTCTAAGTGGAAATTGTAGCTGCCAATTAATAATACTATTTTTTCCATACTTCACTTTTCCTTTCAATTTGGGCTTTCATTTAAGCAGGTTAATGATATCATAAGTAAAAGTAATATGAGATAAACTGCCAACCTTACAATATACATATGGGAGAGCAGGTTTAAATATTTAATCATGGAATGAGAGAGATTGAGCGATGAAAGAGATTGAGGATTTGCCAGAGATTTTGAAATTCATAAAAGTAGTTTATGCAGTTAACTCTCCAGATGATGAGGAAATGTGTTGTATCAAAGGAGCAGGAAAATGAAGCATGCGTCGGATAGCGTTGGAGAGGGCATAAGGAGAACGATAATCCATTGTCATGGCAGGGATGAAACAGGATTAAGGACGATCGACAAAACCACTTCGGAAAATATTTCCCAACTTATTTTTAAGCAGTTATTACCGCAGATGGAGAGAGATATTACGGAAAAGGCCAATATCTTTGATAGGTAATGTCACTGACATTTATGAATAATAAAAAACAACATTAGTTGGAATCATAAGAACCCAATATCGTAAAAAATTGCCGCCATAATCATTTTTAACAACCACGGAAGCACCTTTCAGCACAACGCAACAAGCAATAATAGCTCATTAAAACGCAGATCTTTTAATGGTAAATTGTAGATAACAATGAAGTTTTACCGAATCTGAAAATTCACGATAAAATGTGAAATCAACTATTTTTTTACCCACAACACACTCGCTAATTCCCAATGAGTCATTTCCATCTGAACTGGAGTAAAATAAAATTGGACAGTAGAGTAAATATAGTTTATTACTTTGTTATTTTAATATATTTACTATTTCAACAATGAATTCCCTGCCCCCATAACTTGCATACTTACTTTGCCTCCATATTGCTCCTACACTATATGATTAAGATCTTCTGTGATTGAGATGGCTATTTTTCATTCCCCTGAAAGTGTTCTTGACCGCATCCGTAAGAATTTCAGTCTACTCTTCCTCTAAATAATAAGCTCTCATGACATTAGACTAATTACACTCTTTTATCCGATTAGTCACTCAGTTCACCCCTCAACCTGGACATCATATATCAAAGCATGATAAAAATCAGTTAAACAAACCTCTTGAATAGATATAAGTTTTGCTTTATACTCAATGTACTAGCATAAACCTATCTTAAGATATTCGCACTATTTTTAGTCTCCTTTATCTCAATAAATAGGGAACTAGTTTACGATCGATTTTGTTAGAGGATACAATGGAGATTCCCGCACGCGGGAATCCCGTCCGTCCCTTCAACCTTATTCTTTCCGCTGTACGTACGTACTCCAAGCTCGCCACTCGAATTTCAAGGAGGAATCAGGATGGGGAATCCTTTTATTCGGGAGCCGTGGAAACTCTCGGTCTCCAATGAAGTGTGAATTCTTGTAGCATCTTCTGTTTCCCATTCTCTGTTTCCAACATTGGAAAAATGTCCCTTCGTGTGTGAAATTGATCCACCTGCTTTCTAGGAGTTCCGCAGGGAACTCAGATCCGCTGGGTTATTTGAATTAGCTACGCAAGGCGAGTGACATGGATAGAATTGGAAAAGGGAATATAAAACAACAAAATCATGGGGGCTGAGGAAAGAGGCGTCAGCATCTATAGGTTATTCCATGTAAATGAGAATTTTAAATAGTGTACTGAAACGAAATTCTAAATACATTACCTAATGGATGTGAATGTGATAACTTTGATAAAAGATATGACAGAATTGCAATAAATTTATGAAATTATCTCATGTTTTACTGTTAATGATCGTCGGATGAGACTTTTTTAATTGAGAGATAAACAAAGTTGTTTGGTTGTGCTGATGCTAAACATCGTAGAGTGAAACATTTTTATATTTTCTTGACAAGTATGTCCCAAAACAGCTATGAACACTTACAATTATAATCTTAGCTCACAGAATGTGCCAAACAACATGAAACCTATTTTCCCATTTTTGTTGACCAATTAACCAAAAAGTATAAAACATAATTTAGGTGGGCGAATTCAAATACCGTTAAAGTTACAGTATTGTTTTTGCGAGGCATGAGTTTACTGTTTTTATGGAAAATGAGGACAAGTTGGAGTTTTATCACTAATTAAAAAGAATTGGAATGCATTTCCTCAGAGCGGTGTTCAAAATCAAGCTATAAAGCTTAAAATGCATCAGTATTAATTCCGGTACCTCCATATTTCATTTGTAGCATCCCCTTTGGCACGCAAATATTGCATAAGGCTGTCACAAATTCAGAGCTCGAATTCAACCACGTTCGAATATGATATCACATTCCATTTCTCAAATTGCGAAGCCTTATTACCCATCGTACCGCACCGTAGTGCGTTTAAATAGGATTACTGTGCCAATCACTTTCATATCAACAGAGAGGCGGGGAAGTGGGAAGATACGTAACGTGGAATCATGCGCCGGTGAGCAATGAATCGATACGGTCGTAGTTGGGAATAAAAAAATATATGACGGTCATAACCCTTAATGGGGTGAACGAACGGATGGAAATTATAAGGGGAGGAGAATATTACCTTCATGGAGAGTGGATGTAGTAATTTGAAATTTTAATGTATTCATAACTTGAATAGGGAAAAAAGATTTATTCTTTTAGGCGGCAGAAAGGTTCATAGGGAAAATGATGGCGTAATATGCTTTCCATCTCCCGGGTTAGGGGACGCTAAAAACATCAATGCAAATTGGCGAGATCTTTTACGAAGGTAGTAGCCGTAGGCACAAAACTGATTGAATTTTTTTCCAGTTCTCTGAATCGGAATGCACGTAGCTAAGTTAGCAAATTCCCAAAGCTGATTGTAGGAATGTTTGCATGGATAATTAGAATTGTTCCCCATAAGCTTGATGATAGACGCGATTTATCTTTCCTGCTGGTGCAGCTAATAATGTTTTAATTGGTTAGTTAACATCTACAGAACAAGACACATTTTTCACTCCGGGGGGTCTTTCACCTTTGCGATGTTTGCTGATGAAAAGACGCTCTTTGGTATTTCAATTTTGATAGGTTTCCCACTTTAATCAAAATTCTGGGAAATGAAGAGAACTCAATTCCTTCAAAAATGTGAGTACATTTACCCCTTTTTTAACATGAAGATGTTCATTGATGTAAAGTAAATTTTATAAATAAGCGAAAACAGATTGCATCAAATACTTAACATTATAACCGAAAGTCCAAATAATTAATATGATGCAAAAAGAGAGGCCTAATATCTTATTTATTTAACTTATACCAAAAAGTCACGATCCAAAATTTTTGGAAATTTTTTTAACAAATCGTCATTAAGTAGAGATTTAAGTACAAATCTTATCAAAATAAGGTTGTTAGTGGCTAATTTCATTCCTTATTATTTAAAGAAATATGGTTCTTGGTGAATTAAACATTAAAAACGCCTGAAGAAGATGACAAGGTGATAGCATACCATAATAGCTGTAAACACTTTCCATCTCTCGAGTTAGGGGGCAACAAAAACGACCCGTTGGCGTATTAATAATTCCAAGAAACTGCGAGAGATACCTCGACAGTGAAGTTTAACGAAGTCATCCACGTCGTCTGCCGTCGCATTTCCTACTAGATAAATAAACTGAAGTTGACTACTGATCAACGACAATGCCACCTTCTTTAAGATATTCATGTCTCGTGGCAGACAACTGTATAACAGTTCCAACTCCTGGACGCTGATTCATAAAAAATATAATTTGATGGCACGAGCAGTGGTGTGCACTTTTTAGCAAAGCTCCTATATAGAAGAAAACCCAGAGTACAGGGTCTGGGACGAAATAAATAGCTTCAGGACAAGGGTAATTTCTGTAAATGTCAGCCGTTATAAAAATATTCTACAAATACTATCAAAATACGATGTCAAGGAAAAATATTTTGCTATTTTTTCAATAGATAAAGCCATTGTTTAACCAACCAAGTATTGCCCTAAAAATTTTAATAAATATTAAAAAGAAGGAATCAAATACTCACACCTAAAAGCGATTCAAAACAATCAAGAGAAACAGAAAACCCCCGTGTGTTAAGAAAGTCTAGCTGACATTGACATACGTAAGTCAGTGCCTTGAACTACCTCCAATAGGGTTGAACATGTATGTTGTAATCAATACTACAAAGGTCATTAATTCAATTTAGGCTCTCCAGTGCGTAAATTATATATCTCCTTTATAATATATGACTGATTTCTACTTTAACATATTGTGACTGTAGTTATCAAATTTTTAACAATAATAATAATGATTTTTAGTGATAAAATTAAATTGATGCCTCTTTAATAACCAAAGTACACCTATGATGGAATGTACCGAAAAACTAAGGTTTTGATGGAGGAATTATTATTACAAGGTTATTGATAGTAGACAAAAATTGTTCATGCATCATGACAACTTCAATTTAACAAAATAATCCCGTCAATTGGCAAGACCAAATATTTGAGTGAAATTAACCGATAAATTAAATACTTCAGCATTTAATTAGCGTTTCAGTTTTCCGCTGACCGTGGGGAATAATAATTCTACACTAACTTTACATTGATTGAGATGACCGTACCGAGAATTTAGGGAAACTGGCTTCCCCATCCAGACCGATCCACCGAAAAAAACGATCCTCTTTCCTCCCGCACGACCTGTCCTCACTGCTCTAAAAATAATCAAATACGATATATTGAACTCTCGAAGAAAATACCGAATGCCAAATATCACCCATTTCCCTAACTATTACTAACTTGACACCCATTAGTATAGATCATATTGGTGACCAGTGGGATGAAACGAAGATGAAGTGGTCAATCATGGCCTCATCAATGTTTTTATGGAATAATCCTTGATCCATGACAAGGTAGACCGGGTAGAAAGTCTAAGGAGTGAACAAACTCACGGGGAAGGAGTTGCGGAAAGGTGGAGGGACGGCTCACGGTTCCCTTTCTCCAGGGATGGCCACTCGCATCCCCAGCCAGGGGGCCGTGTTTGGGATCCGAGGACCCTAGAGCCCGCACCAGATGGTGGGAGGGGTGGATAAATTGATGCCGAGAGAATGGAGATGAAATGATGAAAACAGAGACCAGAAAAAAATGTACCGCTCACTGGGATGGAGATAAATGGAAAATGAAAGAGGAGATGGCCCTAGAAGACACACCTCGCGCCCTTATGCGCCGGGGGAATTTTTGGTGTAAAGCCCTCAACTTCCATTTCCTTACCCAGCTTGAATCTCTTTGCTCCAATGAGTTTTCAAAACGGCAAAGAAGGAAAAAAACAGTACAGGGAAAAGTGAATTCCAAACACACGTGTTAGGAATAAAGCGAACACCGACAAAATTTTCATTTATTACTTTCTATTGGATAATTTTGAAGGACAAGTTAGAAACACAAATAAATGAATTATACTTCCAACCACTCTTCTAAAAAATGGCAAAATTTCGAGAGCATGAACTTCATCACAAATTAATTCATCATCTAACTCTATCCCAGAAAATAAAGTTCTCACCTAATGAGCAAACTATTTAGAGCTGCACATAACTGCCTGAAGAAAAGGTTGCAAGATATGATTAATAAATCATGAAAAATGATTAAATGACTTTTTGGATACAATTGCATTTATAAAATAAAATCAAAATGCGAGATGATTTCTGCCGTGATGTGGAGAATCTAAATGCCTGCACACATGTAATATCTGTCTCTTGAATGGATGTTACTGCGATAGACGTATCAAAATTTTGTGCGCTGTTCATTATAGACTAGTAGCAAGCATCAGATGAAATCCTCAATGAAAATCGAAAGCTGATTACCTGTACACTTATCGACTTGCCGCATATCCAAGAATATTGAGTAGGAAACATAACGACGGTTGTTTAATAATAATGGTTGAAAAATTTTCAATTGCTTATTTTAATGCTCAAAATTAACTTTATGTATAATTATCAGCTTATACACACACAAATGTGTGTATACGCTGATACCTACCTGCATATACACGCAAACACGCATAAATGTGTGTGCGTGTGTCAGTGTATGCGTACATATGTAAATATACATGTGTATAAGAGGAAGAGGAGACTCCGGTAATCCAGCCGAGGGTCTCCGATCCGGCGGAGAAGGATATGATGGAGGTGAATGCCGCGGTCCTTAGCCCTTCACAAGGTCCGGTGGTGATTGAGGCCGTGGGCACAAAGATAGGAGACGCGGTGGTTCTCGGCCCTTCACAGGCCTAGAAGGTGACGGAGAACGGCTGCGAAACGAAGAGAAAGAAGACGAAAGGGAAAAAGTCGATGCCATATGAGGCTTTCCCAACGTCTTCTTCGACGACTCCAGGGAAAGACAACTGGCTTTGGGTCTCCTCATGCTTCCGGCCAGGGAGGCCTTGGGAAATGGACCCATTCGTGATCCTTATCGGAGACAGTAGCTCCACCATCAACGTGAGGGACTTGAACGCTATGAATCCAACTTGGCATTCGAGGCGTCCCAACCAGGGGAATTCCTGCAGGTCCTCGCTACACGCCGATGGGACCTATCTTCGGCTTTTCTGAGTTCCTTTAGAACATCGGCGCTGTTTGGAAGGTAAACAGGAGGATGAGGCTCCCCCGGAGGTAAGATTCCATTATCGTCGATGGCAGAGAGGTAGTTCTCTTCCCCAGGGAAAATGCGGAAATACTCGCAAAATACCTCGCCAGGAGCTTCTCGCCAAACCCTGGGTATGTTGATTCTACCAAAACCGATGAGAAGTTCGCGGCGTCCGAGGACGCGGGGGACACTGAAGCTGAAGCCATCGCGGACGTCTGATAGTTTCTGCAGAAGGATGTCGTAGGGGTAATATGTCGCCTCCATTTGCGGAAGAATTCCGGTAGTGATAGGATTCCAAATGTTGTGATCTGAGAGCTTCCAAAGGCGGCGGTGACGCACTAGACAAACATTGTTCGATGGTTGAGTTAGGACATCATACTTCCCGAGCAGTTAGAAGAGAGTGAGAATCGTGTGTCTCCCGAAGTCATAGAAATCAGAAGTAGGTCCTAGTGACTTCCGGCCCATACCTTTGGTCGACGGTTTTGGCAAGATATTCGAGAAACTGCTGCAGTGGCAATTGACTGACTTTGCCCAGGAGAAAAACATCCTTTCGGATGAGCAGTATGGCTTCCTTGCATAGCTTTCCACAGTCCATTAGCTCGCGAGAGCAGTGGATTTCATCATGAAGGCCTCCTACAGAAAAATTGTGGCTGCCGAGGCATATTTTTACATCGGCAAGGCGTTAGATCGTGTCTGGCATCCGTATCTTTTGCTGAAGACGAGAGGACTCTCCTTGTCATCTTGGGCAACCAAGCTGGTTCACTCCTACTCAAAGGACAGGACTTTAATGGTGTAATGGCTTGGGTTAGATTCAAGGATGAAAGAGATCTCCGTACTTGGGCCATTGCTCTACAACATCTATTCCCTTGACATACCAGAACGTCGAGGGAACTTTGAGATCCTGTCTTTGTACGCTGACGACGCGGCACTCCTGAGCCATTCTTGGCAGAAGGAGACCGTGGCGCGGAAACTGCAGGGTGCTGTTGACGAGTTACTACAATGATATCGCCGAGAGCGCTTTGTGGTCCAAGCCCAGAAGTCAAAGGCAATCGTCTCCCAAACTATTTTGGAATTCCCAAGCGCTTCGTGTCCGTGCGAAGGCATATGCGGTGCACATGTATATATATATATATATATATATATATATATATATATATATATATATATATATATATATATATATATACACAGGCAAAAACACAGGGAAGCATCGTCTGCAGGGGTCCTACGTGTGGCCCCCTGCGCGCTGCTAGGTTTTTTCTTAGCTGGAAGGGCTTCCTCTGTGTCCAGGCTGGTCAAGGGCCACTTGTAGCGGTCCCATGGTGAAAATCAAATTTCTGCGACCTGTCAGACGAGGGGCGCCTCCGATTCTGCTGCTCTAAATCATAAAAAAAGTATGTGTATATATACACATATGTATATACACATACTTATATATATACATACATACATACATACATACATATATATGCACAAAAACACATGTATTTAAAATTTTCTTATTTGTACATACAACTTTAAATATTAATTTCATTAACTTCAATATTTAAATAACAATATGAAAAACCTTAATAATCTGCTATGGGGAAGAACAGACAGAATACCCATGCATTGGCTTGGGTATTTAAATAAGCCAAAAGCATAAAATTATTGCGCTATGTTGCTTATTTTACTCCTCTGTGGCCGTACGGGGCAATGCTTCGAGCTAATGATGGGCAATTGTTCGAGCAAGTGAATGGAATGGCAATGGGATCTCCACTCTTTCCCGCCATAGCAAACTTCATCATGGAGGACTTTGAAGAAAAGGCACTAAAATCAGCCCCGCTCCAGCCAAAACATTTTTTCCGCTATGTAGACGACACTATTGTGATTTAGTCACATCGGAAGGATGCACTTAATGAATTCCAGGTGCAAATAAATCGCCAGCACCCCAATATATCCTTCCCAATGGAGTTGGAAATCGACGGAAACTCCCTTTCCTCGATATCCTGGTCCAACGGAAGAGTAATGGCACACTCAGGCATGGGGTGTTTCGGAAGCCGACGCACACTGGCCTGTAGCTCAATGGAAAGAGCCACCACCACCCAGCCCAAAGACGAGCAGTGCTGAACGCACTCTTTCAACGAGCCAGTGTCATCACCGAAAACTGTGGTTTGCCGGAGGAGAGTAACCACCTCAAAACTACCTAACTCCAAAATGGGTATAGTGGACGTGAAATCTCTTTGGCCCTAAAAAGGGCCTTCGACCCTCAAGCACGAACGATGAAGGAGGAAAAAGGAAAACCAATAGCCAGGGTCTGCTTGGCGCCTCTGCTCTGCTATGTCGCCTTGATCTCCGGGAAAATATCCAGGATACTGGCGAGGCAATAAATCGAGGCAATCCACAAACCACCCGGAAAAATTAGAAATTTGCTAGTCAGAGCCAAGGACCCCATTGCCCTAAAGACCCCAGGCATATACCAAGTCCCGTTTGCCCGCAGAAACGTCTGCATTGGAGAGACTGGGCGGAGCATCGAGACCAGGTTGAAGGAACACAGAAGACATCTACGACTAGGGCAGTTGGAGAAATCAGCCGTCGCCGAACACAGCATCGAGATGGATCACCCCATTAATCCTAAAACGGGGTCTCCGTAATGTTTTATTATGTTTCATCTATACATTTTTATGCACTCTTGTAAGCTTTTACTTTACGGAAATAAAGACCTTAAAGGGGAAAACAGTGGCAATCATCTACCCTGAGGACGATTCACGAGTCGGGCATCGAAGCGTCGGCTAATATGGAACCCCTGATCCGGTTGAAGACCCGAGAAAACTTTATGAAGATGAACTGAATATTAACATCAACGAAAAAAGTCGTTAAAATTGCCAATTCACGGCTAAAAATCGCTCCTAAGAAATGGCTTACAACGCAGTGCCTTAAAATTAACGGAGCATTGCGTGCTGGGGTAAACAAGGGATTAAAATATAAGACGGCAGATTTATTCAGAGACGGAATTGAAAAACTTGTCTGTTGTTTTGATAAAAGCCTCAAATTAAATGGTATTTATATTGAAAATAGTTGATAAATATGCCTTTTAAATGCACAATAAATATTTACCTTGTCGCTAAGTTCATTTATTATTTCGGAACGTAAGTATCTTTATAGGCAGCTTTTTTCGATGAAATAGCAAATGCTGAAGACCATATCGTATATTTGCTTCACCAGGCACTTTACATTCCACTATCACATGCTAAAAGTTTTGACTATGCATGTGAAGCTAGTTACGTGCAAAAAACGAACTTCTTGCATGACTCACTTTGACAAGTCCTCCGTAGTTTCTAAAAAATTGGATAAGGTATGTTATTATCTAATTGTTCATAATATGTATAATTCTGTCTAATTTAGAGATAATTTAATAAATAATAATAATATTTTTACAGGTTAAGTCCCCCTAATTTTTCATAACTTCTTCTATTTAGATTATTTGTACCGCTATGTTAGATACCAAGCATATTAAGGCAGAATCCCACTAAACAACGTGACACCGTGGATAGCCTTAGATTTACATATGAAATAGACAAATGTTGTCACTCGTTTTATTAAACCAACTAATGCCAGTTTGTATCATAAGAGAGATGTGAGAAGGATGGAATGCCTACTCCATTTCATATGAATAAAAACGCATATTAAATTGATTTTCGTTGTGTCATGTATTACGATGAAATGAAAAAGAAGAAAGTTTAGTATAAGTGAAATACTTATTACGAAGCTGCTTGTCGCTGAATGCTGTAAAAGGATCAGGGGACTGAGCATTGGAGAAGGAGTTGGAATGTGTTGAAAGTGTTGAGTTCTTTGGAGTGTAAGAGGTAGATAAAGTAGGGTGAAGAATTAAAGGAAGGCGGTGGCAAGGAATCATATTTGCCAAGTCTTGTATTCTCGAAAGTTTGCGAGTTGAAAAAAAATTAAATTGAAGTTTCCACCTCTGATTTCATAAAACGGCATCCAATCACTTCTTAACTAACATTTATGAAACTATGTTTTTATTTTACAATAAACGAAAATTCTGTTGTTAACCCAATGTTCTTTTTCTGTGCAAGTTTAATATAAATGACACGTAGAAAACATTTGTCCCTTTAACTTAAACCAATGTGCATTCAAAGAATTACAATATATATCTTAAAAGAAGCAATGACGTTTTTATCGAATATTAGCATTTTTAAGATTCAAGACACGAGACAATGACCAAAAATGTTAATAAAAATTTGTATTCATGATGATGCAATTATATGTGTGTGTATATATATATGTATATATATATATATATATATATATATATATATATATATATATATATATATATATATATACCATTTCTGTATCTTATATTCACGAATGTATTCTATTTAGGGCAACCGTCTTTCAATTTGAATAATATTGGCTAAGAAAAACATGGAAAATTTACTGGTAAATTTCACATTAGTTCTTAATAAAATATATAATATATCAATAAATTATGAATATATTTATTTGATAAATAAATTTTTATTCATAAAAAGCTAACACCTTGGCGACAAAAATTGGAAGACAATATTATGTACCTTTGTCAAAAAGACAGGGCCGGCTACCAGTTTCCAAAGACTGCAAATTCAGAATAAAGAGCAGTGGCATTGGACGGAAGTGAATCGAAGCATCCGTCTCCCTCCGCAGAGAAGTCCTCTTTGGAGTTTACGGCTGCGTTGTTATCCCAATGCAGGTGGGTGCACGCGCCGAGAACAAATAACCCCCGGCCGGCTTCTCAGCCCACAGCTGCGGCATTAAATGAACGGAAAACTCTCGGCGCTCAAACAGCCGTTCGAGCCGCGCCACGATTCATGTAGGAGAAATAATGATGCCTCGGCTACAAGAAAACCACGGCGTGGAGATATACGCCATTTATCTTCGGAACCGAAAACCAACCGACTATAAAATCCTTGAGAACGCAATTCCCCTTTCCCCTTCGCTCCGTACACAACTACTCCTCCACAATCCGTTCTGCCAGCTTTATCCCTCCACAGATATTCGAGGCAAAAGGAAAAAGCAAAACCTTTCTCCACTGCCCTTTCTCCTTCGCCAGAGGAATATTTCCTTTCCGGATCCTCGCCTGTTCCCCAGTCTCCTCTTCTCTCCTTGTTTCTCCGATTGCTTCCCAGCGCACGCAATGGCACACGCACACACACGAGCCGTGTGTTCCCACCCCGTCCCCACTCTCACACACGTCGCCCCGGCCACCCCTCTCCACTCCCACACCTTGCACTGATCTCGAATTCTAGACGCGCAGGAGTCGAAGGCGCTCGAGTGGCGCCAAGGATAGTGGCGGCGAGGGGGAGGGGTCACGCCACCTCTCTTTAAAGGCTTACCCCCCCCTCCCATCCACCGCCCGTGTCAACCGCACACCGTTAAGAATCCCTCCCCCTCATTCCCAACCTCCGCGTCCGACCAACCAACCCCCGTCCACGCCAGAGCGCACACCGCCGCTCGCTCGGCACAAAGGCCATCCGAAGGCCCAAAATTGCGCCAACCTCTTCGCTCTCCCCTTACCTGAGACCCAATAGTCCCCGCCTCTTTCTTCCTCATGCAGTCCGTCGCCTTCAATAGTAGAAAGACATGCCGTTCCCCCTCCTTCGTTCCTGCCTCCTTGGATGCAAATATTTCTTCACGCAACTGACGAAATCCAAATGTGTACGAAACAGAGCGATCGAGGCGAGGGCTGTCACCCTTGGCCACTGGTCGTGGAGATGCTCGATTGCGAAGAGAGGGATTGGTAAACTATCGCAGATATCTTTCAAAGCAATAGTTCTTGCTCATCAGATTCAATACTATAATAATTTATATTTACTTCGTGCAAAGCAGATTTGTTGTTATCTTACACATTGCCATTGGCATTTATATTTACTTTTACCGATTAATCAGGGTTCCTGTGTGCCTACCATAAATTTATTGCACAAACAAAATTCGTCTATTTGTAGGGTTATTATTCTTCATTTTACGTAAGAGCTGGTTTTATTTCGCCAAATATTATGATTTTTTTCATCTCCATTATTTTGAAAAAAAGCAACCTACTACACTTTCCTCATTTAACTTGACACTTGGAAACGATTACTTCACGTGAAACAATTATATCAACGTTCGCCTCCGTGAAGATAACTAGTATACAAAGCTATTTCAGCACACATAAAGCCAACTAAGCTGTGCTAAATACTTCTAAACCTCGTGTGATGGCATACAACTTCATTTCTGCTGAAAGAAGAGAAGGTTAATGACAACATGATGATGGGTTGAAAAAAATATGATATCTCTCTGATATTTGTAAATGTGAGTCAAAAACAAGATTACAGACACATGGGTTTTTCTCTTGTCAGAATTTAATGTTTAAGTTGCGCCAAAATAGCTCTTACCTGAATAAAAACCCTCAGCATAGACGCTAGGCTATAATTGGAAATTAGATAGCAGTTCTATTAATATTTATGTAGCTCGATACCTTTGTCTCGCGGAATTTTTCTTCAAATGGAAATAAATTTCATTTCGTAACAAAATATGAGAAGGTAAATGATAAAAAGAAATCTCGTTTTACGCATTATGTGCCTAATGCTATATTTTAACCAGGTCATTCAATCAAGCATAAATACATAGGAGCCAGCTCATTATACATTGTGTTTCGCTGTATTTCGATTATTCTACTTGTATTTCGTGCTACTAATGCTGTACCTTGTATGCGTAAAATTTATACTTTTTATCAAATTGAAAGAATATGAGTGAAGTATATCATTTGTTTTACTCTCCGAGACACACGCAATCAATATCAAACCGAAAGGTTTATATATCTACTTTCTCTATCCTCGTGAAGTGCTCAATAATGCATTGTAAATACATTGTATTCATTGATGAAAAAGTTGATGCGAGCCTTCAATCCGATCTTCTCTAATAGTCACCAAAAATAATGAATAAACTTTCTTTTAATTAAAGTCAAAAGAGGAGAACATAATTATTTGATAAAGAGAGGTTTAGGGATTTATAAAAAATCGTTTATAGAATATGAAAGACCACAACATGTAAATATCCATGTGATTTCATTCTATGCTTGTCATATTTTTCTCTTCGCTCTGCATCTCTCTTTTCCGTCAAAACCGCCGATTCCAGCCGTAGCCTCCCTCCCCATCAATTTTCTTTCACCTCCCCGCCTCACAACCCGGATCCCACTGCAACTGGCCACTCTTCTTGGCCGAGGACATGAATGCAGAATGTGCTCACGATCACTTGTGCGTGTGTGTATTTAAGTCCAGTGGGGTGTGGGGGGAGGGAAAAGAGAAGCCCGGAGGCGGGGAAGAGGGTCATGATTCAAGACCTGCTGATGCAGCGGGGTCATTCAGTCAATGCCCTGACGGATGGAAGATCCGGGGGATATTCACGCGCTTCCGAGCCCTCATGTGCGGGCGGAGGGGAGCATGAGAGATCATCGTAAAGATCCCGGGGCGGAAGGGGAGAATGGAAAGAGAGGGGGACGCTAAGTGCGTATTTCTGGGGAGGGACGATTGACGACGCAGAGAGAGAGAGAGAGCGACGGATAGGGCAGCGGCCAAATCCCGTGGGATACGCCGCCGAGAGGCGAACGCATGCACATTTCAAAAAATCGATTGGGAATACGTAAAATTTCTCAGCAAACTATACGGTATAAATCTAGTGAACTCGTTAATATATGTGATTCAGTTTTTTGGCATGAACCCCCCCCCCCCGTTAATCCCTCTGGGTGGTTCACTGCACCTTCAATATCTCTCCCGTTTCCTCTCTGGCAGCGCCGAGGGAGAGAAATTTATGACAAAGACTTGAACATCTCTTTCTTTTCTCATTCGACCTGAGTCCCGATGACTTACATGCCTGAGGACCTGTGTGTGTGTATATGGATGTATATATATATATATGGGTCATTAAATATAAATTATATTATACACATTATATATATATATATATATATATATATATATATATATATATATATATATACACACATATAGAATAATATATGTGTGTGTGTGCGAGTGTGTGTAAACACACACAAACAAACGAAGACCCTTCTTTAGCTTCTTACACAATTCTAAGAAAATTTAAGAGGTAGCATTCGTAGTATCGGAAAATGCTTGCTTTTAGCCAGCTGTTGCTTTGGAACGTGGCTATGTGTTGACAATAAATTGGCTTCTCGACATTTTTACGCTGCATCAAGCATTGGACCAATTTCCGTTCCTGAATTCGCTCGTATCAGAATGGAATAAACTTTGAGCCAAGCAAACTTAAGTATAAAATAAAAATATGTACAATGAGGAATCAAAATGCTTTGCGTTTCCAGACTCCTCAAATGGCAGGATGGTAATTTTGATGTGGAATATCCAGTAATATTTTCTAATACCCAAATATCTTCAATCAATATGACTGAAATGTATGCAGCTTTAGAGGGCTTAAAACTTGTTATGGCATTGTTAAAGGAATTCAAATTAAGAAATATTAACACTAAGTAGCACGTAGATTCTACCACAGTTTTGTATGCTCTGTTCAAAGGACGGGAATTTGTTTTTTAATTAATGACTTGATAACGCCTATCTATTTGCAACTTTTTAAAAAAGAACATCAATCACATTCAATGACCTGGCACTGGATCCCTTCCGACGACAAGCCGGCCCTTAACAAATATGCACTACGGCCATGTTTTCATTAAACTGCATAACCAACCGGGGCTGCGGAAGCCTTGAGAAGTTCGTTTTATAATTTATCACAAGAGGAGTTGTACTCGGGGTACGAGGGGCTAGCAGCAAATACGGAAAATATTTTGATTCTTCCCAGTGCATTACTATGGAATTCCACAAAGTGCTGGTCTTAACTATCTTTGTAAAATAAATAGTTAATTATAACGTTTTCGATGTGAGACGACGAAAGAACAACAGTTTTCCGTTGAAGGAAATATCATATGTAATACTCATAGGCTCAATTTCTCCAAAAATCACACAGTGGGTTTTTAAGTAGTGGCTTCAAAAGTTTTCGTTTTTTTAAGCGAAAGGATACAAAATAACAACGAAATTTCAACAGGATTTGAAAATAAGAGTGAACGGACACACTAAATTTTCCCCTTAACTTTCCCTTCATTAAAAGAGCTATATTCTAAGATAAGGTGAAGAATAACTTCTTTATTATAATTTATTATGTAATATACCGGTTAAACTAGGTTTTTGGATGGACACAGCTTATAAATAGGTATTTTGTGACCCATAGCAAAACAAAACATCTAGCATCCTACTCTAGATCAGGTCCCTTTTCTCCTCTTCAGTACTTTCTTCCTCCATTCATCCCGTCCAACATCCCTATCCTGTTCCGTCCCTTTCCTCGTTTGCCTAACATTCTCCCCTCAATTACAGTCTTCAACATCCCTCTGCCGGTCAATACCCCCTTTAGCCACTTTTCCTGCCTCCATAGGATTGCTCCCAACAAACTCCTCTCTTCGCCCACCATACCAAGCACTTCCTCGTTTGTTTTCTTCTCTGTCCAGTCACACTGAATTTCTAATTCACTGAGTAATGCTTGCAACCCCTTGTCTGACTGGCAAACTGAAGCTTGGTCATCAGCGAGCCTAACTGATTTTACGAATTCCTTGCCCACTTTCATTCCTACCTCCAGTTCTTCCCATGCCTCTTTAATCATTTCCTCTGCATACAGGCCGAACAGCAACAGTGATAATGGACAACCCTGCCTTACACCTCTTCCTAACACTGCCCATCCGGACTTCCCGTTTCCTACCCGCACCTGAGCAGTCTGAGACATGTACAGGTTGCGGATTAGCCTCCTTTCCCTCCAATCTATTCCTATTTTCTGCAATATACTCATTAGTTTTTCCCGATTCACTCTATCAAACGCTTTTTCGAAATCTACGAAACAGGCAAATACCTCCTGGTTGTGTTCTATATTCCTCTCGATTAATAATCTCAGTACTGCAATGGCATCACGCGTACCTCTCCCCTTCCTAAACCCAAACTGATCATCCCCTAAGTAATCATTTGCCCTACTCTCTATCCTTTTGTTTATGATCCTGAGAACAACTTTAGCTGCGTGGGATATCAAAATAATTGTCCTATAGTCCTCACATGACGTGGCCTTTACCTTTTTCGGAATCGGAACTAAAACTGCTCTCACAAAGTCTTCCGGCCAGATTCCTTCATTATAAATGCTACGGATCAGCCCATATAGCCCCTTACTCCCACATTTTCCTAAATGAAGATTAATATCTCAACAAAAATCTTTCTAGTTCTCAATGGTTAATCAATATCGTTACTTACGTGTATATGTGTTTGCTTTTTTCCGTTTACCTGTGGGACTCATTTTGGGCATCCTTTAATATAATCTTGGTGTATTAACAACAGCCACAGGGTACACGGATGGAGATCAACAGTCTAATGTCCCCTAAATTATAACCCTTATAAACAACGGCGATTGCTCCCTTCGAAAACCGATTTCATCACACTTTTACCACATGGGTATCTGATCCATGAACATAATACTCGTAAATAATGTCTTCTCGCTCCGAATGTAACGACTCATTTAGTTCCAAAACCGTATTTCTCATAGATAACTTTAAGTCATTCATGTTTTGACATTATAATCGCTTAATATTTAAACATCATTTTAAAATCTCAAATGAATAAAAGTAATGGAATACTTATAAAAAATATTAGTAACTCAGAAACAATACTTAACTAAAACGATTTTTCAAAGGTTGCCTAACTGCCTATCCCTATAGTGCCAATCTCCCCGTTATTCTACCTATCTTTCCTTTTATAACGATGCTTTTGCTTCCATAATATGCATGTATTTTTATAAATGAGTAATATCTTTTAGTGATATCATGCTATGAACGATAATTGGCAGTGAATCATTACAAATAAAAAATAACAAGAACAAGGATAAGACAATACTCAAGAAAGTATTCTTGGTGTAAAAATAATATAACAAGGATGACTACATATAGGTTTATTGTAACGCTGAATCCATTGATTGCTTGTACATTAAGAGATCGTAACAATTCTGGAGAAATCATGACCTCCCCATAGTTACAAATGACTCTTTGGTTTCTACCAGCTTTTCTCAGATTAGGTATCCGAATTCTTTTATTTCCGAATCAGATGATAAGTAAGAAATCTTGGGCCTGATTTCTTACTAACTCGGAGATGTTTATCAGGATAAAATCTATTTAGTTTAATTTTCTGGAGAAATCATGGATTTTCCACCCCATCTTCCTTGCAGAAGAAACATCAAATGAAAGAATCATAAAAAATGAATTCGACATTTCCACGAAAATCACCTCTAATGTAGTCTCCTTACTTCTGACAGCCTCGGCTTGGCCCCCAAATTTGCCCCGTATTCTTTTACGGCGCAGTCTCCTTATCACGCCCCGGACTCCGACCCACCGCCACCACCGCCACTCTCCCTACCTTCTCATCCACCTCGCCCGCATTGCTCACGAGCCAATGCACAGGACCTTTTCTTCGTTGATGAGTACGCACATTTCTCAAGACGAGACTTGGTCAGTCTTGTAAACTATGAGGACATCCTTCTTGTCCAGTTATCGCTTGATCTTCCCATTTTCCTTCTTCCTCCTTCGGCATAAATTTATTCTCTCGCCTTATGCCTTTAGGGCAATCAGTGTGTTCTAAATGGAAGCTTTCCCAATTTTAAACCAAACAAGGCACAGAGTCATGAGAATTTTGTAGAAATTGATCCCAATTTTGTATTTTAAAACATATCAGAAATATCTGGTACCGGAAATATAACATTTAAGTCGCTGAACCATCCAAAAACGACACCAAAAGGGAATTGATTAAAGAAAAAAATTAAAAGTAGAGTGATAGGGTGGGAAATTTAAGAAGATTGGCTAGAAACCTGGAACTGACAGGATAATTGATTTGATGGGGTAGCGGAATGGCGACGAAAGGTAGAGAAGGAAGAGTGTATGATTAGAAGTCATCTGAGATGAAAAGTAGAGACTTAAAGAATTGAAAGTAGTTATCGCTGATTGCGAGCACGGGACAGCAAATACAGGGAGAATGTTTACATGTTTATAAAAATGGCACGGTAAGGAGCATAAACCGTTTGTTTCTGTTTACTATGTGCATTAAGAGGTATGCTTTCGACGAAAACAACTCGACAGACACTTTACGTTTAGGAACCTCAAAAATCATTATTGATAATATTAGTAAGGAAAATGTCTGATTTACCATAAGATTTCACCCGATTCGGTATTATTTCCTTGCAGTAGAAATTACCAGCACACATCTTTTTCAAAGATAACCCCACAGTATGTTCTTAAAATTAATAATCCGTTGTTTGCTTGATGCTTAAGCAAAATTACTTGAAATGAAATGATGTTTGTCTATAGGGCTATTAATCACTCAAACCAGTTGATTTCTAGCACACAGGTGAAGAGCTGAGTATAGAATTCGACGTTTAACTATATTTTCACGTTCACCAACCAGCTGAAAATAATGAAGTACGTAGCGGTAAACGATGTACGTAAATTTAAAAATCAAAATTTCAATTAAATTTAAAAGATATCACAATAAAAGGAATTAGCTCATTTGACTATCCCATACTTACCCTATTACAGCATACTATTTCCCTTTAAATAGTATGCTGAAATAAAAAAATCAATGCCTGATTCGTGTGTTTTTTTACATTAAGTCAACAAAACATAATGCCATGCTCTATACTGGTATAATTTGCAGGTGTGATGGTCATTGACTCTTGTCTTTTAACTTTTGATGTATCAGGTGCTCAAGATCATTTAAAGTTCATAAGGTTAAATTTAATACCAAAATTTCATGATAACATTTTAAAATACAAAAATCTCATTCGCTGATTCTATGCCATCGTTTCCTATTTTCTTATTACTGTCCTGATTTAAAATGCCAAAACCACTGAAATTGCATCATATATCGTGGAATGTTTCCATCATAGTACTGCGGTATTTTGTTTTAAATAAATTGAAAAAGTCACTAAGAGTGAAAATTTATCCGACCATATTGGTCTAAGGAAAATAATCAGTTAAATACATTTACTCTATGATAAACAAGAATTCCCCTCTTTGGCTTTTGACTCAAGAACGCGCAAATATTTCCATGATTTATTTTAAAGAAGAAGATATCTACATTACTGTCCCGACTTTCTTGAATGCCCGCCATCCCCCTTAATTTGTGCGTACATTTGTCATTACTGTTTGGACATGCAGTGCCTACGAGGCTTATTTACTTATACCCCCGACTCCTCTTTAGACTTTCATCAATCATCTCTTATCTAGCACATTTTTCTTGGCTCACTCTTTATCTTTGCTGCACCAATGACTCCCAAGTTCTGTTTTCGTCGAGTCCATTCCTGTTCTTCCCGACTGATACCACTTTTACTCTCCCGTGCTCACAATCTTGTCTTTGGAGGTTCCACTGCACCGCAAAGCATAAAAACCCAAGCATTTTAGGTACGTGTACCGAATATATGGTGAAAATTCAGACACGACGTGTCCGTCCAGGCCTTGGATAAAAAAAGGAGAGAAGTTTACTACTTTCCTTCCATCATTTCCCAAACTCTCGTTCCAGCCATCTTTCGCTCTTTCTCTTTAGACCGAACTCTTTTTCGTTCGTTCCAAACCCGGTATCCGCTTTCTAACCCCCCACTCAGGCCCCATCCTCCCCATTGACACTCCCCCTTAACCGCAGTACTCATGCAGGTCCACCACGACAGCCCCTCCCCCTCTTCTTAAGCTCGGCGTCATCTCTCTACTTCTGACTCCCGCCGCGTCCCCGTCTCCTCGACTCGACGCTGGTCCCTTTTCAGTCCCCCGTCTCCACCCCCCCACCCGAAATACTTCCCGCTTGACTTTACCCGAATGGGAAACCTTGCTAGAACCCGCTAAAGGTCTCGCATCTCTCAACCAAATCTTGCATTCTCTTCCTTCTTCCCCGGCCACCGCTCTTCCAAGTCCTACATCACCCTCGCCCTTCTTCTCTCTCTCTCTCCATGCGGAAGGCTACTCGGTTGGCTAAGAAAAGATTTCTCATGGTCCCTTCGAGCGGAAAAGGGCGAGGGCGGAGGTGGAAAGGGGAGAGAAACAGAGGTTGAGCCCGAGACGTTTTCCATACAGACATTCGGCCAAATAAAAAATACAGAAGGGGTACTTATAATGATTGTTCTTTGGCGAAGATTGAGACGTAACCAGTCGTGTTGCGTTTCCACCTCGGAAAGGCTTAAATAGAAAGGTTGACATATGGAATGAAAGTCGTATTCCGCATAAACTTGATGGTTAAGGGTTTCTGAGGTTTTATAAACCGACAAATATCTGAAAGTCAAGGTGTAAATGTTGTGCTATTTTAGTGCTACTATAATTGACTAAGATAGGCACTAGTATCTCGAAATAATACGGAGGTAAATAATTAATTTTTCAAGAGTATATTCTAGACAATTATGCATCTAATTTGAAAAAAAGCCAGTTAGTCAGGGGAAAAATTGGCCACGAACATGAATCTTAGATGTGGCCCTGAAGATTTCACCAATTGATTGCTCTGCAGGTATATGTAACCATCGGCATGATATCATTCGTGGATACGCAGAAAATATAGGAGTGCTCCTTGGGTTCTAATGCAAAGTATGGGCATTGGAATAAGGAGAGAAGAACTAAATATCTTTCATTTACATTGGTGGCAATATGAATTGAGAGATTAAAAATCATAGAGGAATTAACGCATTTTAATATTTCTATTGGTAACCAAGGAAAATAATATTTTTCCATTTTCTGAAAGACGTAATGATGTTATCCGCGAGTTTGTTCATTTTTTCTAATTACTCATTTATTGAGATTTCTATATCAGAAAAAATATATGATTATGATAATACAGTGTAAATGAGTGAGATGCCTCACTGTTAATATGCTACAATTAGTAAGTGTTGATATTAACCCAGGCATTAAGGATAAATTTATTATGACTGATAAGTTGCTTGGTCAGCTGAAACATTAACCAAATTAACTGTTATTGTGCGCTAAAAAATTAACAAATTTTCCATCACTTAAAAATTATACAGAAAATAAAGATAAAAAAGATGAGAGAAGAGAAACGTAATTTTTTTAGGCGTGAACTCCATTCGCCTTGACCAAGATCCGGACTAGAATCCCAAGAAAGCCGAAGGATTTTTTCCTCGTGAAATTCCTAGAAACAGCCATTCTGGAGAATGATTTCATTGAAGAGACTTTCGTGGAATCTCTCACAGTTATTTGAATATGACGGGAAAAAGTTGCCGCCATCTTAATCCGTCCCATTTTACCTACATACGCCCGTGAGATAACCTAATGTATTCTAGCTGAAACTAAAAACATATTACACCTCTAAAAAGGTAAACTTCATGAGGAAAGTTGACTTTAAAAGTATTTATATGTCTAACAAATAGGTTAACTGCATATGTCTTTTCTTAGGACCGTTGCCTCTATGACCTTTCGTTTGACACACTGTACCATATCACTTACCGAAAGACTTGGAGGAAGGGCTTGCGTTTTCCAAAGACCCCTTCACAGGTGCCGGGGTAGGTAATGGCAATTGCTCCTTTTAATGTCGTCACCTATGCCAGGTGGGTCGAAGAATACCGATGACGAAGTTTGACGAAGTGGTTGCAAAAGTAATGAGGAAGAAAACACTTGAGAGTAAAATGCAACTTGACGCATATTTTGAAAAACCATGATTAATCACACAGTTTTACGGGGGCAGCTGTAGATTTGAAAAAAAAATTCAAAGCCATTGAATGCAAAGGTTAAATTTAAGAAAATGTGGAAAAGAAGGGGTGCAAGGAAAGGGAATGTAAAAGATTTGACTGAGATGAAAAAGAGTACCACGAGGCAGTGGAATGACCTCTCTCCTAATATTCAGGAACGAGTAAATGAGAAGAAGTATGGTAGCAGTAAATAATAAATAGCAAAAAGTAGTCAATAGAGAAAGGATTAGGAAGCCATGGGTTACAAAGGAAATTTATGTTAAGAAAGTTGAAGGAAACTGAAGAAACATAAAACAAAAAAGAAAGAAAATGTACAAATAAATAAACAATATCCCGAGGCGACAACCTGATGGAGCAATGGAAACATGCTGAAAAGAGCAGTGAGAGGATGTGGACTTTCCAGGGACAAGTCCAAAAAGGCGCTTTGGAAAGTGGAGTTCATAAATCCGTAATAGTTACTTTTGGAGAAAATGACAATATTTTTTTAGCATTTTTCTATTACTTTAATTCAAACGGGATACTTTTTAAAAACTAGTGTCGCATAAATCTAATGTAAACTGAATAATGTTGAAAAAATGATTAAATTGAGCGTATTTAGCGAAGAGATGCCTGATTAAGACAATGGTGGAGGATAAACTTATGGCCAGAGATGATGAGAACTACGCTATACATGTACTAGTAAATTTGCCTTCTAAACGAATTTAAAGAATATCTGGTATGAGATAATACTAAGAGTGTGATTTATAACAATAGGAAACGAAGCGTAAATGAATCAGCGCTCCAGTGATTGGCACATATACGAGCATCCATTCGCGAAATGATACACGGGATTTTGCTTCCAATTGTGACAACTTTCACAATTTTTCTTCCCACGGCTTAGCTCTCACCAATAAGAAACCGTCCGGATATGAAGAGGAAACGACGGAAGCGCTGCTGTCACTACAACCCTTCGCCGTCTACCCACACCAGTGCACAATTTCGGAGGGGGAAATTTATTTTTTGGTTCACTACCTCCTCGGTAATTCCTTAGAGGCCTCTCCTGAAATATACCAATATTTTTTTTCATAAGCTCAATTTCCTGCTCTCAATGTGTTAGTTCTTTAGACCTGAATTGGTATATTTTTTCCACAAAGTGGAATAGATGAAGCCATTGATTTTTATTGAAGATGCCTTCTTTCCTCATTCCATGTTTCTTAAGCTAATCTAGGAATTTAATTTAAACCACGGAGTCAAACCAGTGATCAAAATTGCATGGACAGTTTTTACACTAGCCGTGGAAACAAGATAAATAATAGATCATCAAATTTAAAATTAAATATTCAAATGATGCAGACTTTTGCAAAAAATAACTGCCAATTGAGTTTTTAATAGTTTCTGTATGTGTTTTAAATTAAACACACACACGCATATATATATATATATATATATATATATATATATATATATATTCATTTGCATGGATATATACATAAGGAAATGGATAGGAGCACATAAAGGATGAACTCAAAAAAGTGGGGAAAGAGGCATCAAGCAGGTCATTAGAGCGTAAGTATTTCTTTGACCAGAACTTTAGACTTAGAACGATGACTCGCCGAGCCAATGCTCTAACCGTTTGAGCTATTAAGGAAACGTAAATTACACTAAAATATTCGGAGAGATATGCAATCGTCTCCATCTTCTGTCTATGTGTGCCATGAAACTCACTATTTTCATCCATTATGACGTTGCATTATTGCTTTCCTATTTTCCTACCCTCTTGTGCGCCGTCCTCATATTTCACCATTGGTGGGTGAAACAGCTCCCCATCTCTTCGCCAAAGAATTGGGTTATTTGGTTGCATGAATCCCCCCTCCCCAGATTTAAGTGTAAATGACGTTTCCTCGATAGCTAGGACTTGCATGTTTCTACCGAGTGTCGATTTTTTCTGGCGACCAAGGCACGGCCGTCGGGATTTGGAGAGCAGGACTGCTAGACTTTCTCCGAACTCGAGGTTCCGATCGTTTTTTCTGGAGCGGCAGGTGACCGCCTAGTCCTTCTAGAGGACTCGCAAAGAGGACTCATGCGAAGGCGGGCGTTTCGGCTGTGAGCTCCGTGCCGCGAGCGATTCGTAAAACTGAAACTTCAGTTGTGGATAAGTTGTTCGTCGGAATTTTGAGAAATTTTCTGTGTGTATTTGTGAAAGTGTCCTGCTACTTCTGTGTGCTGATGAAGTGCCTTCATTCATCTTTGCAAGCTCGGTAGAGTTGCAAAAAAGTGCGTTAAAAATCCGGTTTTCCGGGAACCATTAAAAAAACGCACTGTTATTTCGTACTGAAATTTTGAAACAATATTTGTGTTGTAGATAATTAGGTCCATTGCGATTTTCAACGAAATCAATGCAGAACTTCCGAAGATAGCAAAATTTGGCGGAAACCGGACGTGCTCGATATCTTGATGCCACCCCTGAATTGGGAAATATCTCAAGGGTAGGGGCCAAGATAGAAGGTGAGTCTCTGGTGCGATTTTGGTGCGAATCGTTTCTGTGATCCATTACTGGTACACTTGATCGAAACCGGGATTGCTTGTTTTCTCGGCCTCATTTGGCCCAATTTCCATTGTTTTGTGTGATTTTTCCTCCAAATAATTTGTCGGATCAGTGTGAATTTGGTGCCAATCAGAGATTTTCTTTCGATAATCGGAACACAAGGTTCCAGAAGGAAGTGCCTGTTTTCTCGGCTGCGCTGCCATTGCTTAAGTCGAAAATTCCAACGATTATTCCTTGATACTTTGTGTACATTGTGTGTGACTTTCTCTATGTTATGCCGAACATTGTAACCGATAACTTCAGCCATGGCGTTGCCATTGCTTAAGTCGATAATTTTAACGATTGTTCCTTGATTTTTTGTGTACATTTTGTGCGACTTTCTCTCTATGCACAGAACATTGTAACCAATACCTTCAGCCATGATTGACAACCCACTCTCCCCATCTGGGGAGGCGGAACTTTCGCGCATGGGCGACGAATTTAGTACTGTAAGTGACACCGTTCGCCGCATAATTGGTAAAGAGAAAATTAGTTCTTTAAAGAAAGGTGAAATTACGGATGAAATCAAAAAGCTCGTAAATTTGTTTAGGAAATTAATGGACACACATCAGAGGACGTTAGGTAAACTTGAAGCCAATGAAAACTATACCAAAAATAACTGTGACTTAATTAGGGGAATTATTAGAGAGGAATTAGAATTATGCCTCCCTAAACCAGTAGAAACACAGTCTTTTGCCAGCATTGTAGCCACCCAGAAAAGAGAGAAAAACAATAAAGTAACACTACCAGGCGGGAAAAAAATCACCACACAGCGCCGAACAGCAGTTATGATCTACCCACCCGAAGACAACACAACCTTAGAAACCAGTGAGGACACTAAGAAGGAGGTCATGACATTAATAGACCCCAGTATTTCAGGGATAAAAATTACAAAAATCAGTAGGATTAAAGATAAAGGGATAAGACTTGAATCCGAAAATCCTGACCTGGAAAAAAAAATTACAAGAGTACCCTTGCATCAGGGAAAACAAGCTAAAAATACAGAAGGAGGAGAAGAACAAACCGAGAATGTGTATAACGGGAGTTAAAACAACTGTTACCGATGAAGAACTGGTCAACTGCATCATAAAACAAAATGACCTCACCGAGACTGCCCATGTAAAAACACTTTTTAAGTTTGGGAAACGAGAAAGTGATAGAACAAACTGGGTCATAGAAGTTGATCATATTTCTAGGAACATTCTAAACAACCACAAACGAATATATATCGGCTACAACTCACATAGGATCAGTGATTATATTAGGCTCACACAATGTTACAAATGCAAAAGTTCGGTCATATTTCCAAAGCTTGTAATGCCTCTACCTCAGTATGTCAACACTGCTCTGGAGACCATACATCTAAGGACTGCACACATTTAGATAAAGCTCCAGCTTGTGCCAATTGCCAGTTAGCGAAAATAGAAGATATATCCCACAAAGCAAACGACCATGCATGCAGCGTCTACCAGAGGCGAATTCGGAATCTAATTGAGACCATCGACTATGGAACCGAATAAAAACTGCTTGAATATAGCTCAAATAAATCTTCAACGGGCTAAAACACCAACTGATGAAATCAGAATGGTAAGGGAGCAACTAGCCGTTGACATATTCCTGGTCCAAGAACCGTATATGTGCAAACCACCCAAGAACCACTGGATCCTTCCGGGACAAGGGCTGAAGACGAGAATCATCCCTACAAGACCCGTATCAAGACCTTTGGCCGCAATAATTGTGTTCAACGAAGACCTGGATCTTTTGGAAATAAGTAGCTTCACTGATGAGTACATAGTGGTAGCAGAATTAAGATCAACCTCAGAATCATTTATCCTAGAATAGTGCCTACTTCCCACCAAGCCAAGTTATCCTACCTTTTCTAATCCAACTCCAAGCTATAGTTGAAAATTTAAAGCACAAACAAATTATTATATCCATGGACTCGAATGCGAAGAGCGAAGCTTGGTTCAACCCAGCAACAGACTCCAGAGGAAACGAACTCGAACACCTCATTTCATCATCCAACTTATTTATATTAAATGAACCCGGCGAACCGCAGACATTCCATAGCTTAAACGGATCCTCTAACATCGACTTAACTCTGATCAGCGCATCATTCCTGGGAAAAGTCAGAACATGGAAGGTCATAGAAGACCAGATCACTATTGACCACAGACTAATCACCTTTAATATTAGAAACAATAAAAACACACCACTTCCACAAACAAGATTCAATTTTGGAAGCACAAATTGGGAAAAATTCAATGGAAAATTTCTAAATAAATTAACCATCATCGATAGAGAATTACTATAGACCCCAAAAACTGAGCATATTGACCTCCGCATAGACAGATGAACTACAGCAATAAAAGAAACCATGAATGAAATCATACCAAAATACACTAAAACGGAAAACCAACACCCCTGGTGGACCGTGAAGCTGGAACACTTGAAAGCGAAGGTCAATAAACTTCGTTCCGAATACCAGAAAGGTATTACGGAAGACAAAAATATCCTAAGAAGTAGATACAAGGCCAAACTAAAGGAATATAAACTTAAAGTGAAAGAGTCTAAAAACAAATCCTGGGAGAAGTTCAGCTTCCGAAACCTCGAAGAAAATGCCTGGGGATTCATTTATAAATTGTTCTCGGAAAAAATGAAGCTACCAACCATCCAAGGGACTACCCTCAGGGACGACGGAAGCATCCCTTTGTTGGAGGAAAAAATCAAGCTATCCCTTGACACTCTGCTTCCGGACGACACATTCGACAACAAGGAGCATGAGCAAATCAGGAAGGAATCTAAAATAATCCCCGAGTCTGAAAAACTTGATCCATTCACGGAAGAAGAAGTTCTCCATGCAATTGGTCAGATTAAACCGAAAAAAGCGCCTGGACATGACCCAATCCACGGCCTTGTTATCAAAAAACTTGTTAACAACATAACAAGATTTCTAGCAAATATTTACAACGACTGTCTGCTGCTATCATACTTCCCCGACACTTGGAAATCAGGGACCCTACATGCAATTTTAAAATCAAAAGAAAAAGACCACGCAGATTCCAGCTCTTTTCGTCCTATCACACTCCTACCTGACCTAGGGAAAATATTTGAAAGATTAATTAAAGAGAGAATACAAATAATTCGCGAGGACAGGCTATATTATCCTAATCAATATGGCTTCAGGAAAAACCAAAGTACATCAGACGCAATCAAGGCCCTCTTAAATAACTTAAATAATCAAAGCAAATATACATTAGTAGTTTTCATTGACATAAAAGGTGCATTTGACTCTGTTTGGTGGCCTTCTGTCCTTCAGGAGCTGAAAACACTAAAAATTCCTTCGAACCTAACTAGACTCTTTTCAAATTACTTTACAAATAGACAGGTCGTATACAAAATGAAAACTATCTCAACAAAGAAAATCCTCACCAGGGGCTGTCCACAAGGATCTGTTTTGGGTCCGTTAAGGTGGAACCTTATTACTAACCAGATCTTAAGGAAAGAATTACCCATAGGATGTAGATTAATAGCTTTTGCTGATGGTATGGCTTTGTCTATTGAAGCTAACTCAAGAGATAAAATGGAGCAGCTGACAAAAAGTTGTATTGGACAAATAGAACAATGGGCAATAGTTAATAAATTGGTAATTTCAACAACCAAGACAGAATACATGGTCTTCGGAAATAAAATGCCTAGGAACCCCACCGTTAAAATCTACAATAGCAATATCCGACGCACACCATCTTTTAAGTATTTGGGCATCGTTTTAGACGAAAAATTAACTTATCAGGCCCACATTAATTTCATAGCCAGCAAAACCAAAAAAGTTTTTCAAGCTGCCCGTAGGTATTGCAAAACTAATTTTGGAACGGACTCCCTTCAATTGATATACAAAGCTGTAGCAATACCCATTGTTACCTACGGCTGCTCCATTTGGGGTCACAAGGTTAACTACAGCAGAATCGAAAGAAAACTTAGAGAAGCACAAAGACCCTGCCTCTTAGCAATTAGCAAAGGTTACTCGACAATCAGCACGGACGCACTATGTTTAATTACCGGACAACCACCTCTAAAATAAGAGGTTATGGAGAGAATTAGCATAACCGAAGTCAAATCGGGCCAAGGCACAAAATACTTCAACTCCGAAATCGAACACAATCACGCCCTAAGCAAAAAACAATTAAAAGAAATACTCAGGGAACAAACAATTCATCAGTGGAATAAAGACTGGCTGAATTCCGATAAGGGTATTCACACTAAAGAAATATTCCCAGACGTCATTGAAAGGCTAAATATAAAATTCAAGCTAACTAAGAAAGCGACGCAACTCCTATCAGGGCATGGAAATTTTGGACACTACCTCAATAGAATAGGAAAATCAATGACTAATCTATGTAGTATCTGCCTAACAGAAGACACCGCTAAGCATAGAATAGAGGAGTGCCTACAGTATGAAAAACCCAGACATGAAATTTGGCACAGTATGACTTGTAAGAAAACCAAGATGCGTGAGATTGTGCTATTTTGCCTTAAGCATAACAACGACCAATTATTTAAAATGGTGCAATGAAATTTGATAATTGTAGTGATATTTGAAGTTGGTAAATTAAAAGCTTGATAAAACTAGTAATTGTATTGCTCGTTTATTGTGTAAATAAAATTGTATGTAATTGCTATTTTAAGTTAACGTGTACTATTTTGCCTCGTGTACGATCAGGAAAAAAAAATCTTGTATGACTCTGTAAACTGAAGTGTTATCATAGAATAATATATTTATTTCTTGTAATAATTATTATCTCTAATTGTACTAAATTTGGGTTGTACATTACTTCTGTATTTTAATGCTACTGTATCATCTTGTTTGATATTTCTTTTTCTCATATTGTGTAATTGATGTTAATTATATCAGAACACAAAAGGGGGATTAAGCGAGAGCAGGAACCCCCTCAACATATCATGCTATTTTTCTGTATGCTATTTTTTTGTATTTGCTTCCGCAATAAAAAAGGAAAGTTGTGATTGAGGAAACTCCTTCACCACCTTTCCTTATTATTATTATTATTATTAGTCCTTCTAGAAGCGTGAGGTTCTACTCTCGACGTTCTTCTGCCGGGAAGGCCATGATTTCGGTTTGTTCACTGATTCAAGACTGACCTTATCTCCTGATGTAATTCTTAGACTCCTTTTTGTTTGCTGCCGCCAGGTGCGCGTAGCGGGAAGACAGTGTACAAGATTATCTTTGTCTCTCTTTAAATCGTTTGTACTTTGGTGCGCTTTCCTTTTTTTCGAAATGGCGTGCTCAATTTTATTTTTTACAAAATGCTCGAATGTAGCGTAAACACGCTTGCCTTGCAAGTTGGTGTGAAGGTGAAGCTACTACGTTACTCCCTACGCCGTTGGAGGTCAACCTCTTCATGCCAAAGTCACTGGGCCTCACAACCGAATATATAGTGGCGATCTAATTTGGATATAATCGCCATTTGGTATTCATGAAATTGGCAATCGAAGCTACAATGAATTGGAAACCAAATAATTTTCCTTGAAAACTCCCGTTTACATCCTAACATGATCAGAGGAAGATAACTACTATTAACGAGACTTTTGGCATGCCTGGTTATTCTGTCAGAACTCTTTACCTTCCCGTGGAGATCCTGCTGAAAGATATAACAAGCGTGCTCAAATGTTTTGGTAAAACCTATCGCTCGTGGGAGAACAGGTGGGAGGGCGAGAGGATGGCGCGCATTCTGACAGGTAAGAGGGTGGCGCGGATGACAGTCGAGAGAAATATCCAATCGTACCTCCACATCGGCGGCAACCGGGCCATCATCATCTACGAGGGTCAGCGACGGACTTGCGCCCGCTGCAACCAAGAAGGCCACGAGCGCAAGACCTGCCCTCGGAACAAGGGAGGGAAGAGCTATACGGAGGCAATAGTCATGGCCTCCAAACAAAACACCGCTGAGGAGAGGGATGAGTGCTAAATGGCCGCGATGGTTAGAGCGCGGTCACTAATACTTAACGAGAGTGCGCCCCCAGCTGCTCCTGCCGATCCCCCGCATCCCCCTCCCTTTGGAGGAAAATTTCAGAGGGAGCAAATGCCCACAACGGAAGAAAGGGATCCGAAAAAAGAAGGGGACAGATGACACTGAGCTAGCGAGTTCGAATATCGAACATCGATCTAGCAGGAGAACCTACCAGCTCGCCTTTGTTCACGACTACCCTTATCTCCGTGACCCGGTAAAAAGAGGGCGGCTCGCCCTTCGTCCTTCCTTTCCCCGGTCACACCCCCGACGCCCTCTACCAGCAAATCTGGCATCGCAGGCTTCCAACCCCCCCCCCCCCCCGAGAACCACCAAAATTCCAGATAATCCATCGTCCTTCTCCATTGAGGACAGCCAAGGTGTCGACGATCTTCCCAGGGCTCCTCTACAGTCACACCAAATTGGCTTATCACCCCTGATTTCTCCCATCCGCAACCCTCCGCCCAACCCTGAGGTCAACTTTCCCGGGACGGGCCCCAGCTGTACTCGCACGAAGAAGGCCCCGCGTTGAACGCTGCCAAATTACTCGCTCTTCGTGGAGACCACGGCTGGCTCGTCCTCTTCAAAAGAAGCTGGAGGGGGGAAGATGCAGCGACATCTCGAGACCTCACTTGTCCACTCATCGGATGGAGCCTCTCGAGAAGCGGCGAACCACCCCCTCGCCTAGATTTGAGCTGCAACCGGAGAGGCGTAAGCCACGAACAGAACTCTGATAAGTGATATCCGGTGCCCATAGTTGTCCTATCCTTTCACCGGTGAATATTATTTCGCTGAATATTGCCCGTGTTTTTAGTGCCTTAAAAACTGCAGCCCTTCAATGATTTCTCCGCAATCTCAGGGCTTATGTAACCCTCCTTCAAGAGGTAAAGAAGGACATATTCTGGAATGCGAGCACCTTTCAGGCTATCGGCAATTTCGCCGACCGACATTCAGGCACCACCACCCTAGTCCAATATGGCATTCCGTTCTCTCATGTTCGCCACCACGCATCGCGCTGAATAACGTTAGTTATCGTGAATGACATCCACATCACAAATTTTAACGCTCCCTCCGGAGAGCGCGAGGCCAGACCGCGAAACTTATTTTATTGAACATCTCCTCCCCTACCTGTATTCTTTATCAGGGAAGGCAATCTTGGGCGGTGATTTCAAGTCCATTAACTACTGAGAGGATAGTACCTTGAACAGAGATAGGGTGACATACTATCCAAGCTGGGCACTCTCACAGATGCTTGACACCATTGGAGCGATTGGAAAAGTGCGTTCATGCTACGCTGATCCCGCCCCTTCACGCGATCAGGGCTTAACTCTCGGACGTGGATTGATTACCTCTTCCTCTCGGCATCACTAAATAATGATATCCAGACAGTGGACACCCGTCCGGTGTCCATATTTGATCACTGCGCGCTGATCATGAGAGTTACGTGCCCGGATACAACCTTGTCCGTGCGCGCCTACCGCTGTGGCACCGTGCGGCGTATGTATCCCCGCGTGCTGGAAGACGCGACTCGCCACAACTCCCCGGGTATGCGAACTGATCACGGCAGTCCGTCTCGATGCAGCCCTCGCTCTGTGGTGGGATGACGATTTCAAACCTTTCGTTGTCCCCTACATCAAAAACCAAACATTTGAGTGGTAGAGAGACAAAAAATTACTCCATCTCCATCTCCCGCCAGGCGCTGGAAGAGATCCTGCGCAAGGATATTGCGCCGCAGGGTTTCCACGCCCAAGTGTCGTCCCTAAAATAAAATTATACTTAGCCACGATCTCCAAAAATACGCTCCCCAAAAGTGGCGAAAAGAACTGGACACAGATATAGTAGGCCCCCTAACGCTATCCGAGCTTCGACGCTGGATAAAAACCAACTCCGGCTCCACCACAGACAGATTCCGTCTCAGAGAATCTGCCGCCAGGGACACCGACCTCCTTAGGGAAGCGGCTCGGCACTTTCAAAACATTTCGAACAGGTATCCTCCGTGGAGCGAGGGAGACACACCTTCTCCCTCCCTTCTCCCTCCCTTCTCCCTCACTTCTCCCTACGCTATCCTTAGTTCAAAAAGAAGGTTTAGGTCGAGAAATAAGTTCAGACGAACTGGAATGCGTCTCCTTCATGTTCCCAAAGGGCAAAGCACCCTGCTTGAACTGCCTCTCCTTTAAGTTTTATTTCAGGTACTGAGATGTTTTAAAACATATTTTAATCCTCCTTTTTAATTGCATTTTAATTAGTGGCTTACTGACTGCAAATCAGCGGAGAACCGTGATAACCTTTATATCAAAGATGACGCGCCCGAAGTCGTTCAACGAATTCCGCCTAATCGGCGTTTTAAATACCAATAATAAAATATTCCGCACGTTGTGCGCTATAGAATGACGGCTGTTTCCGACATCGTTCTCTCTCCATCCCATAACGCCGTTTTGAAAACTCGAAACATCTTGATACCGCATTTCTAATTTGCGACGCTTTTTTTTCTTCATCCTCGCATGGCTATCATTTTCTATCAGTGCCAGCTATCGATCTTGAGAAAGCATTTGACCTGGTTCAAATTGAATGGATTCTAACCGTGCTCAAGATGATGGCTTTCCCCGAGTACTTCATTTGTGCCGTTTCAACGATGTACACCGGAACATGCTCTATAATTAGAATAAAGAATACCATTTCACCGCCCTTTCCCGTCGGTAACTCCGTTCAGCAAGGCTGCCCACTGTCAATGCTGCTGTTCGCCTTGGCCTCAGACCCCATACTCAGACGACTGCAGAGCAGTGGAATCGGGGTACGCCATTACGGCGCCGTCTGCCTGGGCGTCGCATACGGTGACGACATAACCCTTTTCATTGACGCCCCTTCCCACATTGCTCCCGCCCACGAAATCTTATCGCCATACGAGCATGGCGGTTTCTTTCCCAAAAACAACCGAAACCCAAAATTCTACTACTTAGGGACAACCGGCCCCCGACCTCCATCGGTTGATCAGAAGCACATCAATCAAAATGTTGGGGTTCTGGTGGGAGAAGGAGTTGGTGCCCACGATTGAGCGAAAGTGAGGAATTGTCGACCAGCACATAAAATGGAGGTTTGGAAAATTTACACTCACCTCCATACCGATCGTGACCCGCGGCCGCCTCCTCAACCAGATTGTCTTCCCGAGACTTTAGTAGATATTCCCTTACCTGCCAAATATAATGCATATTCTAATAGAGCGACCCACCAAATGTTTTGGAACGGCTACGTGAAGAGTGTCCCGCACCAGCTCTATGGTACAATTGATCTTGGTGGTCTCAATTTAACAGATACCGATGTAAAGGCAAAGGAGGTCTACGCGAAGCCCAGCCTACGAATCCTTGGGGGGGGGGGGGGGGCGGTAAACGCGTGGCGAAAGGCAATCCTTAAGGGTGCGTGGCAGGAACTCCCGCGCGTGTAAACCACCGGTGGACATTAGAAGAGACGAAACGGGTCGCCTCTCTCCTGCGAGATGCAGAAACAAGCAAGGTCAAGACATTAGAGCGCTTACCGAGTAGTTACAAAATACACCAAAATGGACATTTTCTAGAAAAAACTGGGCGACCAGCAGGGGGAACGATTAGGCAAGTAATTGAATGTTCGACGTAATCGCGGACACGGCCATGCCCATTTGTGCGTCATGCGGCCTAATAGACAACGTCGGGGATCTGATTCTTGGCTGCAACCATAAACTCCGGGAAGGGAAAATGGGAAGCCCTTAAAAATATATATAATGCCTGGGACGTGTTGAATGGTGGTGACATTACACACGTAATTCTTATCACCCTGAGCTTTCGGCTCTTTTCGAGCTTCAAATCCTTCATAATGACAATCCTAATGAGGGAATTAATTCAATTAAAAACTGCGAATAAACGTTCTATAAAAGGTATGCAAGCATTGGGAGAACGGCTGTGGCTGCCCCCGGTGTCGGACACACTTCGCTAGAGGTTGAAATGCTCTTTTGCCGAATGGTTATGCTTCCAAACAATCAATAATTATTACAATAAATAATGTTCCGTTGCCAATACAAATATTATTACTATATCTTGTGTATCCTGCCTTGATTTGTAACTATCCACAGTATTACCCATGGTCATAATTGTATATGCATGTATGTATATGTATATTTACGTTTATGTGCATGTATGGGTATGCATGAGTACGTATGTTTATGTATACATATAATTATAAAAGAAATAAATACCCTGTAAGTTAACTTCATGTATAAGTTAACACCAGCTGTGTAAAATCCGGGACCGATAGCAATTAAATCGAACCATAGCTCAAGTGGTTAGAGCACCGGCTCGACATGTACACACACACACACACACATATATATATATATATATATACACACACACATATATATATATATATATATATATATATATATATATATATATATATATATATATATATATGTATATATATATACATAACTATATATATATATATATATATATATATATATATATTTATTTATTTATTTATATTTATTTATATATATATATATATATATAAATGAGGAGAGGGACAGAACTCCTGAGTTCTGTCCCTCTCCTCATTGATAAAGGTGGCAACGACCACCGAAAATTCGAAAAATAGTGAGTCTCTTTTTTTGTGTGTTTCTGTGTTTTTGTCTGTGTCCACTAGTGCTAAGTGTTATATATTATATATATATATATATATATATATATATATATATATATGATATCATCGACGTAACATGGAAGAGTTGAATAATAAATTGGACAGCAACAAACAATAGAGGAAAACATAAAAACATCACTCACTCGTTATTTCTTGATCATTTCAACGGAATTCTGCTCCATCTTCATCGGAAGATATAGAAGTAAATCTTCTGATTTATAATTATATCTTCCGATGAAGGGGGGCCGGAATCCCGTCCAAATGATCAAGAAATAACGAGTGAGTGATCTTTTTATGTGTTTCTATGTTGTTGTTGTCCAATTTATAATATCTTCATATAATATATATAAATATAAATGTATATATACATATTTATTTATAATGTTTTTATTTGCATGCACATGTGCATATAAGCATTCATAAACATTGAATAAAAAATCATGACAACGATTGTACAAAATATAAAAATTGGAATTATATTGATGTGAATGCTGCAAGATTACGTTAAAATAATCTGGAGTCATTTCACTAGCCACGGAATCCTTTCATCCTTTAATAACTGGGTTGAACAACAAAATTTTGACGACAATTATGGCATGAAAGGCTAAAACCTATGATTTTAGAATCTTTTTTGCAACGTACATAACTCGGTTATGCCATATTTACCGGAAGCATAAATCCTGTTTTTAATAAAATAATTTTGTCATATCCTAAAAGGGACTATTCTTCCGAGAATCTCCGATGCGTTTTCTCCCCATCTAGGCGACTTTCTCTCGCTGCTCTGAGAGGCTGGAGGAGGTTATCGCGGCAACTCCCGACCACTGGGGAGAGAGAGGTCATCGAGGCGGGGGTGGTAAGCTGGACTTTCCCTTCCGCAGCAGAAAGCGGGTAAAAGAGGCAGTTTGGTGGGGAGAGGCAGGTGGTGGGCGGGTGGTAAAGCTGTCCCCTAGAGGGAAGGAAGCGCAGGCAACTTGGGGGACTTTCATGCGGTAATAGGTATTCGAGATCCCGGCATCGAAAACGAGGTAAGGAAGGATATTGTCGTCCGTTGTCACTCGGGCTCGCACACATTGGCCGTCAGCACTTTTTCTCTTAGCCCCGAAGAGGGTCACACATCTTCCTCCGGGAATAAAGGGCGGGGCGGACGGAGAGGACGGGTAAAAATAAAAATGCACGCGCATGAAAATCTGGCGGCGCCGGGGAGCGGGCTGGGGGCGGAGGGTGTGTGGGGGAGAGGGAGCAGTTTGGGGGCAGAGTTGTACGAGGAATAAGAGCGCGCATGCGCGGGCGGGAGGGGGGATGGGTGGTTTGGAGGGCAGTAGTAGTAGTAGGCGTAGTAGTAGCGTCGTCGGTAGTAGCAGACGTGGCCGCGCGGAGGGGGGCGGGAAGGAGAGAGGGGAGAGGAGAGGTCGAAGCGCGAAAGTGAGGTCGGGGAAGAGATCCGTTGGGGAGGTTTTTGAATGGGATTGAGGGGGAGAATGCGCCGCCGCGTCGGAGGGGGAGGAAGGTGGTTCGGGAGAGGGGGCTCGAGGGGCGACGTCCTCAGAAGGGGGAGCGAGGGGAAGTGGGGGGCGATGCGATTGAGTTCACGGCCGCGTGGGGAATATCTCTCGCGGGTAAGGCGAGGGGGCGAAGGACTGGGAAAGCGAGAGAGAGAGAGGGGACTTCCCATCCTTTTTCGGTTGTCGGTCATTTGCATCTTAATTCCTTTTTATTCGAGTTCAATGCCTTTGGCACGCTCTCAAATGGTTGCTTATGGCCCAGGAGGGTGGAAGGGAAGACGTGGGGATAAAGATTGGTGGAGAGACACGGAGATAAGTTGCTCCGGGAGGGGAGGGGAGGATAGAGTAAGGATTTGAACATCAGAGGATTTTCGGTGAGGGCTTGTGTTCTCTTGGAGGAGGGTTTCTGAGCGAGCGGCGCGGGGGGCGATGCTTTTTTGGGACTACAACGTTCAGGGTGTGGAGGGCGTGGTGTTCTACGCTCTAAAAATTCGTACTGGCGTGAAGGCGCAGCTCAGAATACCGTGGAGACCAGCATCTAAATATTTGTCGAGTGTTTTCAGTCATTACTCCTCAAATGTGGTGATACGAAACCCAAAACTACTTTTTGAGTAACATTTATATTTTCTTCAATTTCATATCTCTAAAATGTACCTCATCCTGCAGTGTACAAAGCTAATGATGTGAAATTAAATCAATTACTTGGAAGAAACATTCGGAATGCTCGTGGAAACAATATAAAACTTAAGACTTCTGCTTAAAGTTCGGGTATTTTATGTAATTTCGAGGTGGGTTATAATCATGGAGTTTTAAGATACTATAAACAGTGATATTACAATAAAAATTCGGCAAAATTAAACGATATAATTTTACAAACAGATCGCGATCAATCGTCAACCGTGGAATTCACATATTTTTACGCGAATTCCACCAGGCGGTCGCATTGATAACCAACTCTTATTTACTTGTTTATTGGATTCTACATGAATTCCCTACCGAAAAAGCCACTAAATCTTCAACTATCTCAGTGGGTTTGCGCAATCACAACATCTTAATTCTTAGCTAGGAGCCATGATCAATTATGAGCAATTTCTATGATTGACCAAGTGCTAGAAGAACCAAATATGATTCTCTATAATCAACAGAGATAAAGAATTTTAAACCAGATTTCATCATATCGTGGTTTGATAATTCAACAAAATGAACAGTGGTATTCAAAATATATATTTTTAATGACGAATCCCATCAAATTTGTTTAGCAAAATCTGAAATTCACTATTTGTAGGAGTGTATTTCTTCTACAGATCTGTTATATCATTCAATGAAATAGCATAGGAAAGAATTTATCATCAAATACCAAAAACACCCAAGTATAAACAAAATCAAAATAAGTTATGGAGTCTAATCAAGTAATATTTTCTACCAAATATAGAGGAACGGGCTCTTGGAAGACATAATCAAAACGATAAATAATGCATTATTGCCAGGGGAATAACTGTCGTGCACTGCATGGGTGAAATAAACCAGCCCATGGTGGCAGGATTAAAAGTGATACCAATTAATATTTTTTAAATATCATTCTAGTGATTTTTACGAACGTAAATTTTGAAAATAATATATATTTATAAACTCAAGAAAAATTATCAGAATTCAATCAGTCAATTATTTTTAATTAAATTATCGAATAACAAAACAAAAATCAATCCTACTCCTTCGGGCTTCATATCGTGCCACTTTTGAATATTCAAATTAAAACACAAAGTTGTTATTTTCCACAGGTTTTCAAACGAAAACTTCAGTGGAGAAGTACTAATATATTTACATTTTAATATGGACCACAACGGTTGATAGCAGGAGAAGTAGTTTTCACCGAATCATCCTGGCGTAACAGATGAGGGCGACAACTATTTCCGTCCCATTCCTCTCAAAACACAGTTATTTTTTATGCTCAGTGAGAGCTACTCAAATGAGACTCGCGTCTTTCATTGTAGCGGGAGGGTGCGACGCCGACGAGGACAATCCAGGGCCGCTTACCTTTAAACACCATTCCCCCGGAGGACAGCACAAACACATAAGGAAGAGTTGGAATACGCTCTAGTGAGAGCGACTTGCCAACTGCGGAAAACGGATAGCGCGGAAGCACTTAACAATGGAATAAGACAAAAGAAAGAGGATGAAAAAAAGAAGCGAGGCAGAGGGAGGAAACTAGGACATGCATAATAAATGAAGGTAGAGAGGGAGGCAGCAGCAATTTCAAATTTACCGGAGGAAAATGATTGAAAGGGAAAACTCGAACCAATTCCGGCTAACAATCTTAAAAACTGCGACGAAAAGAAGGGCTTCATGGGAGATGGGTGAGGAGTAGAGAAGGAGAGGCTGCTGAGTGGGGAGCGAAATAATTCGGGCGAAGGAGGAGAAGGGGAGAAAGAGAGAATGGGTGGGTAAAATGTCCTTCGGTGATTCTCAACCGTTCTCGGAAAAAGGGAGACAATAGGGGCGGGTGGGATATTGTGGAAAGGGGGGAATAAAAGAGTGGGTGCGGGGGGGGGGGTGTTTCGAGGACGAAACAGAAGAAAGCGGGGGCGGTCGCGCCTTTTTCGGCTTACGCAAAGTGGGGCGGGGAGGGTGGGTGGGTTGCGAGGGATGGGATTGAGGGGCGGCAGATATGTCAGGGGGGTGAAAGGAGGGAGAGGAGGCTTCGTCGTCGGCTCCCTCTCCCCTGAGGCGTGAAAAAGATTTCAAACTTCGAGAGACACTTTAGAAGCAGCCCAAACGCCCCTCTTCCCCCAACCCCATACACCCCCACGATCCCACGACAAAGCACACCATGCACCACCTTACCTCCTCCCAAGTACTTTGCCCACTTTCATTCACCCTCCCCTTTCACCTCCCTCCCTCACCATACGCCTCATTCCCGCACCCACATCCCATTTAGGTGGGACGTGCTTGCGTGTTGAAATCTTCATAAAATTCTTCGGTTACCAGTCAACGGTCCGTATCGTTCATTGATGGAGTAATTTTGGTGATTAGAACTCTTTTCGAGTGGAGTAAAAGTAATTCTCAGGTATTCGGAGCAGCATTTTCTTTGGTCAGTCACGCAATACTCATTTGCCTGATCTACATGGTTACTTTCCAGAGAGATATTATTGAATGACGTGAAATTCGGCCATTTTCTCACAAGCACACCTGTGCCTTTGGCATTATGACAGGAAAATTCAGCTGTCTCACTTACCGATTCGTGTTTTTAGACCTTAACGACTGTGCAGAAATTCTAATTTCCGAAACCACTTCCAAACTGTAGAAGGCTTTCAAGGAAGATTTTTTAACTTTCATCATTTGAGATCTTCTTTGGTCACTGTTCAACATGTGAGTATGAACACTTAAATAGGAATTTGATATTTTTAAAATTGATGTGATCTCTCTAGTTAATAATTGCTACTTTATTTCAAAAATTAACAAAAAAATAAATGAAACTTCACGAACCGAGCACAGAAACTGGAAAGCAGAAGATATGAACACGTGATCGTAATGGAAAAATTCAATTTTGTGAAAAGGGGGAAATAATGAAGATAACAATATACGTACTGATGACAAATCCTTCCTTAAACTGATCATTTCTATTAATGAAGGTAAATTACTTTTAAAGGCTTTTAATTTTCTGTCTACTTTAGTCATCACTGTGAGTAATGAATCGTTTCTTATCTGAAAATCAAATGATGAATCTATTAATTGCCGTAAAAGTAATTATGTTCATTTATTGGTAATGGATTGTCGGAAATTGTTCAAAGTAACACTTACTTCCTGAACAAATACTTCCTGTAATAATGAGCGACATGAAAATTCTTTTCTTTCCTCCTGCAGGAGTAAAACTAAAAAAACCTGGAAAATTTTTAAAATTATATTGACAAGGCCGATTATATTACTCCGAAAAAGGATAAAAGGTACATGATAACAGAAGTTCTGTCCGAAGTTTTTTTTAATATCTTTGAAATAAATACGTTTTCTATTGTAATTTGAAACGTTGGAGATTACATAACGGCATAATTACGCAGAAATAGAGGAAGACAAGAATGAGATGAGAAAAAGCAAAATCATACCATTTTTGGAAAGACTTTTACTCCAAGGGAATTGACTTTTAAAATTTCGAAGAACTGCAGTCATCAGGTGACAAAGTAATATGTACGCATAAGTAACCAAATTTCATGGAAGCTATAATATAAAATTAAGATAATTTTCATATTTTCCTCGTGAAAAATAAATAACGGGTTATAAAACTAGCAAAAACCATATCGGAAATAGCAGCAACCCTACATCTAATTCTTAATAAAAGATAAACAATGACATTAGACTTCCTCTTATGTGACACACTTGAGTAAGGTTATACGCATTAAATACGATTTAGTTGGGAATGGTAATGTGTGGCCGGCATTATAAGGAAGGGTTTCGGAATTATTCCATGGAAAAAAGGGTGATAACAAAGAAGAGTATTTTTTTCACATCTTACACGAGCGGAAACCGAAAGATGGAAAGAAAGAACAGAATAGCGATAGCGAAAGTGGTTGGATAGGGAGCCATGGGAAATTGGACGATTTGAAACACCGGAAAACGCTCTCTCTCTCTCCACTCAAGCACCCCGTTCCCTCTATCTCCAAAACCTACCACCCACCACACCCTACCCTCCCACCCTCCCACGATCTCCCCCAGAAAGCATTCCGCCCACCTTCAATTTCTTCCCTCTTCACCCCAACACTCCAACTAACATCCTCTTACCTCCTCACCCCAACGCCGAAGAAAAAAGAAGGGGAGAAAAGCGTCCCTTTAGCTGGTGCACTTCCGATTGGAACATGCAAATCGAGTGGTTGAGATAAGAATGCTCAGCGTTTGGTTCGCTAATTTGGAAAGAGGAGGGAGAAGGGGCGTGGGAGGAGAGCAAAGGAGGGAGAGGAGGCGAAGGGAAAAAATAGGGAGGGAGGGAAAGAAGCGGGGGCCGGGAGGAATAAGATAAAGATGGGAAAGAAATGGAACGTGGGGAGGGAGAGGATGCCGGGATCTTCTATTTATTTTTTTCCTCCTCCTGTTTGGATTCATTAGGGAAGGCTCGGCTTTTATGAAATCGTTCGGTCTCCAGAGTGTCTTTGGGCCCGTGCGTTCGGCGCCTCTATATGCATGGGAAGAGTGCCCCAAACAATCGACTTTTATATGACTGGGCCGATTAGCATTAATGTGGTTTTCAGCTATTCCAGGGGACAAATGAGGGGATAGCAGCTTCTCCTTTTAATATGAAAATACTGTAATTTGTTTGTTGTAATCACTTTTACACAATAGGATTTAAGGTTTCTGAAATCAGTTGATATGAAACTGTAGTAATCTTCAATTAATAATAAAAATCACAATATCTATCACTAGTATAGTTTTAATCTCTAAACTCTTAAAACTCGAAATTTCAGCCAAAGTTTGTAATAGACTATGTTGATGAAGAAAAAGAAGAGCTATATGACGATATGGTTGGATTAATAAAAAAAGTCATGGCAGAACATGGCATAAATTTGCATGAAGACCGAATGGACAAGAAGAAAACAAGGGAGAAAAACAAGGATAGTCTAGGTATAAATAGTCTAGGGAGGCGGGACGGTAGAGGAAAATGACCATTGGAGATCTACAACTACATAACCCTCCGCAAGCCAAGGCAATGGCCTTTAGGGGGGGTGCCAAACCGTAAAACAGAACAAAACCACATGCAAAATCAATATATCCATGCGAACCTGTTCCCTCAGTGGTGCATACATGCATGCAAAAACCCTTTCTAATTTACACGTTTGCTAATACATATACTATCAACTAGCAAACAATTGCACCTTATAATGTAGTAAAGATCTAAGGACAGTTTAAATCAGGTGATGAAGGAAACACCCCTTTGACGACAATTTGAATTTAGAATATAAAAGATGAAAATTAAGAGTTTATTTAATATATTCTATTCACTTTTCAACTTTAAATGTGTGTTACATCCTAGCAAAATGGTAAAAGTAATTGGAGTAAATGTTTAATCAACTGGAATACTGTGATGATGCATGCGCTTTGCTAATTAATACTGAGGCATTTGCGAAGTTGGTTATAGGCAAAAAGGAAATGCAAAATGATAAAAAGGAATTGACTGTGATCCACATTAATGAATCCGGCAACTGCAATTTTATTCATTTAGTTGATAAGTTTATTAAGGTGATTTAACTCAGGCAGGTTTCCGTGCCATTAATAAGTCAACAGACTTTCCGCATCAGCTAATCGGGTGAGTATTATGTAAAAACATGAAACTATTGAGGGTTATTTGAAAACATAGAATATTATGAAGTGTAATTTATCTTTCAGGGAGAGTTCAAGAAATAAAAAATCGAAGGAGCGACAGTAGATGATCAGCTTGCTTTTGAACTAAAGGTTTAAGCTGGAAATCCACTCTAAATTTACAAAGCAACAGATGTAGTTACCCATATGAATGTAGTATTTATGTATTAATATATATATAATATATATATATATATAAATATATATATATATATATATATATATATATATATATGCTTTCGTAGATGTAACACGGAAGTGCCGAATAGTACAATACCCAGTAACACAATATAGAAACACAAAAAAATAACACTCACACGTATTTTCTTGATATTTCAACGGAAACAATCCGTCTTCCCTGAAGATATAGAAGTAATGACTGCTGGAATTGTTGAGGTGAGGGGTGCGAGAGAAAGGGAAGGGGGCCAGGTGAAGGGGAGAACGGGAGGCGAAGGAGGGGTGAAAGGAATGGTTGGGGAGAGGAGAGGTAGAGGGAAGGGGTGGAATTGACACAAAATCGGAAAATAAAACAACATGCTCACCGCAACTATTGCAACATACGAGACTCATGTTTCAACCTACAAAGTATTGATAAAGAACACGCAAGTGAAAACAAAGGCCACGTACACCAAAACTTATTCGGAAAAACACAGTGTCCACCCCCCAATATGCTTTGCTTCCACAAAGTAACAATTTTAGGCCACTCCCATCAGTGAACGACATTGAGGCCCGGATGCTGATAGGCCATACAGCTGTAAATGAATGTCATTTCAAGAGTTTTTAATTCTATAGGGTAATCGGATGTGGGAAGGGACGCTAGGACGGAAATATTGTAACACTGGTTGAAAGGGGTATTATGATGGGAAGCTTGTTTAGGGATGGGGAGACCCGCGGACGGGGAGGAGGGATTGCACGAGGCGCGGTGGTTATTAATCCTAATGTTAAGTGGTGTGGAACATTGGCCTATGTAAAAGGACGGGCAGAGTTTACAGGTAAGGAGATAAACAACATTCTTGGAAGTGCAAGAGGAATAGGGGAAGGGCGGGAAAGAGTTGAATGGTGGAATGGACTGGGGTGGAGTGGTGAAAATAGGGCAGGTTTTGCATCTTGCTCGATGACATGGAGTGGGTATGGCTATGGGGGTGTGAGGGGATTTTGAGAGTGGTCTGGTGGATTTGAGGATATCTGCTAGGTTGGCGGGACGTTTGAAGGAGACAGAGGGGCAATTGGGAAGAAGGTTGGAGGAAGTGTTGTGATTTTTGAGGATGGGGAATAGGTCTTTGAGGATGAATTTGAGAGACTGAATGCCTGGGAAGTAGGTAGTACAGATTGAGAGAGGCTGGGAGTCTGTGGTTGAGGCAGGCTTGGGGGTGTAGGAATGTTTAAGTATTTTTTTATGGAGGAGAGAATCAGGGTATCCTCGTTGGAGGAGGGAGTGGTGAAGGTTGTTAAGGTATTTGTTAAGGGATTCGGGATGGTTGCAAAAGCGGTGACCGCGGATAGAGAGAGAGTAAGGGAGGGAGCGCTTGGTATGGGAGGGGTGACCACTGCTGTAATGAAGGTATTGCTGCTTATTAGTAGGTTTGGTGTGAACAGAGGTAAGGAATTTGTTGTTACTGAGGGAAATATTAACATCGAGGAAGGTAATCTGAGAGGATGAAATGGTCGAGGTGAAAGACAGAGATGAGGAATCATTGAGTTGGGAAATGAAGGAATTGAGGGAATCTATGCTTTGTGGCCATAGTAGAAAGATGTCGTCAATGTATCGGAGCCACAGGAGGGGTTGCAGAGGATAGTTTGAAAGGAAGTTCTCTTCCAGGACACCGATCTTATATATACTATATATACATATATATATATATATATATATATATATATATATATATATATATATATATATATATATATATATAAGACCATAAACACAGTAATCAACCCGAAGGACGATTTAGTAGGTGATGGTAGAGTTCATCCAGTACTAAGCCCTACGGCGTGTGAAAATTCACACATCAGGGTAGGGGGGCCAGTTCCTTTCTCTGTGCCGGTTATGGTTTCCCAGGAAGATCTGGTGCCCGAAAAATCACTCAAGCTTGGGTGGAGCTGAAGGTGCCCCGAGTGCCTCGCCCGGGAATGGAACCCAGGACCCTCCGGTCGGCAGTCCAACGCTCTACCCACTGGACTACCATATATATATATATATACACATTCAAATACGAAATCCCGCCAAACGGCGAATAAATACTCATATATACAGAAACATATATAAGGAAAAGGGATAGGAACACGTATAAAGGACGAACCCAATAGAGGTGGGGAAGGCGGAATCGAACGGATCACAAGAGTAAAAATATCTCCTCAACCGGGACTCGAACACCGGATCTTTCCACTTACCGGGCGGATGCTCTTAACCAGTTGAGCTATCGAGGATATGTAATTTACTCTGAGATCCGTGGGTCTTATATGTCGCCAAGCGCCCCGATTCTTTAGCCAAGAGATGGCGTCAGGGGGCTGTTTCACCCACCAAAGGAGAAATAGACAATACACAAGAGGAAAGGGGAGTGGTTAGAATTCATACAACATCATACAGGAAAAGAACAGTGCGTTTCGTGGCACGCATAGCCAGAAGAAAGAGATGAGCCACATTGGCCAAATACACATTCAAATACGAAATCCCGCCAAACGGCGAATAAATACTGATATATACAGAAACATATATAAGGAAAAGGGATAGGAACACGTATAAAGGACGAACACAATAGAGGTGGGGAAGGCGGAATCGAACGGATCACAAGAGTAAAAATATCTCCTCAATCGGGACTCGAACACCGGATCTTTCCACTTGCCGGGCGGATGCTCTTAACCACTTGAGCTATCGAGGATATGTAATTTACCCTGAGATCCGTGGGTCTTATATGGGTGAAACAGCCCCCTGACGCCATCTCTTGGCTAAAGAATCGGGGCGCTTGGCGACATATAAGACCCACGGATCTCAGGGTAAATTACATATCCTCGATAGCTCAAGTGGTTAAGAGCATCCGCCCGGCAAGTGGAAAGATCCGGTGTTCGAGTCCCGGTTGAGGAGATATTTTTACTCTTGTGATCCGTTCGATTCCGCCTTCCCCACCTCTATTGTGTTCGTCCTTTATACGTGTTCCTATCCCTTTTCCTTATATATGTTTCTGTATATATGAGTATATATATATATATATATATATATATATATATATATATATATGCATATATATATATCTATATATATATATATATGTATATAACCACGATATGATTTCATGAGAATATTGATTCCAAGGAATAAAAACCATGATTAAAACTTTTCAAATAGAGGATATATTAAATTTTAGAGTAAAAGAAATAGGAAACAGGAGTATTAAATTTCATACAAAATCAAAGGAATTGAATTATTAGGTTTGGAAAAGTTCAAGCACTTTTGAGTCAGTCTGACTTTAATAGAGCATACGAATAAGAAATATTGCTTGAGGAAACGGGAATATTTAGAAGGAAATTCTGGAAATCCGTTATTAATATTTAATTTAAAAGGCAATACTTAACATTAATTAGGTTACATCTTGATTGAAAAGAAAAACATAAGGGACAACGATTGTGCGTAGTGAAAATTTTTGAATAGGTAAAGAAAAGGTCCACTATATTTTTCATTAATTTACATGGGAAGGCATTATTCGAGACAGTAATACGAGGAGAACTTTAATGAGAGTTAGATAGTATATTGAAATATTGCACAAATAAATTTAATATCCACAGCCATGGATTGGTATGACGCAATATGATCAAGTGAAAATGTATGAAAAGTCAGCAGCATGTATGCACATAGAAATGAGGATAAAGCAGGGGATGAGGGCACATGGAAGAGGGAATGGAAGTTGATTTCACACAATCAGCTGAATAAGGCGATATTGATGGAGGTGAGTCATTCTAACGTTAACCAATGCCTCCGAACTAAATGAGACCTCGAATAGGCAAAAGAAACAACACTATCAGTCGATAATAAAAGAGAATAACCTGATCAGGAATTGGATCAAGATATGAAAGGGTGCATATCTGAAAGTGGAGGCGATGGAAAAACAACGATGTCTGGCCAAAACAAATTCAGGCTGGGATCCAATTGCTGATGTGACGGAATAGATTATTTTTGCTGACTGGAAAGGCAAACATTTTTCGTAGCGGAGAGCCATAAATTCACTAAATTAATTGACTCAATGGCAACATTCCAAGAAATAAATATTAATCCAGTAGAACACGACCGTGGTGGACCTGGATTAAGGGTGTACGAGTGAGTATGTTAGAATGATAAATATCCATGCAATTTGGCTTTCGGAAATAACTTTATTTGCATGTAGCGGCTTAAATACGCAACCCATGAAAAGTTCTCCCTCTTGGATACTTGAGGGGCTTTTCAAGAGTAAAAATTTGATCCTATGAGAAGGTTTCTTATATTTTCAAGCTACGTGATTGGGAATTGCGGCTAAAACAATAAATGTGTTTCTTATTCACTGAGAGGAAGAAGACATTCGCAAAGATTTCCTCTAGGGCTTCAAGTTTTAAATAAAAAATCTCTTTGAAGACTGTATTATTTGAAAATTTAATCTCTAAATTCTGATCTGAAAACTTATAGATTTAATATTTATTGATGTATAACTTGAATTAGAAATAACTTAATGAGCGTAAAATAAATTTCCATTTGAAGAGAAGGCAGCAAGAGAAAATTGTTTGGTGAGAGGATAAGGAGGTCCGAGTGGAGTGGGACTGCCACAGCAGGAGGAGGTAAAAAGAAGGGGAGGCAATAGAATCAAAGGGTTGAGGGAGGAGGCAGAGGGAATGGCGAGGCGCGGAATAATGGCGCGGAAAGGGACTCGTTAAATATTTACGGGCACACTAACCAAGTGGTGAGAGAGAATTGACGTGGCGGTCGGTCGCGGGTCTTCGGCGAGGGAGAAGCGGGGAGAAAGAGCAGAAGAGATCCCTGCGCACAATGGAATCGAAGAGAATGAAGTGTGGTGCACGAGGTGTTTCGCGCTACGCTCATTTTTGAAAATGTTCAAACGCTAAATGCAACACAGGGGCAAGCTAGCTCAAAAAAAATTTCAATGAATGAAGCTACTTACTGAATTTCCAAACGCTTTAGACACAAAATTACTTTGTCGAGCCCAGTTTTCAGACGACTAACATAATATATGACTCACATTTATTTATTTTCTTTTTTCGTTGCGATTACGCCATTTTCTTGGTGGCAAAGGTCAAGTTTGATCAAAGATAACTCTTACAACGAAAATTACATACATACACGTACTATAAAAACAGATAAGAGACAAAATATTCTTACATAAAATGACACTTCCACGTCACATACAAACAAACTTCCACATCACATACAAAATGCCGTCCACATCACATACAAACAATATTTTATTAACTACAATGAAGTTAATTACCCAGTGGCAGCTTTACATTTATACTTAAAACTTATAAAATTGGATGGAATTTGATGGATGCCCTTTAAATTCGTTGGACATGGTTCAAGAAGCGTGGGAAAAATTAAACGATAGCGTTGAGCTCAGAATCGACTACCGCAACTGTCAATTAAAATGGATCATTGAGCCGATATGTGATTGCCAATGACAAACAAACGTTTTTTAGTCAATTGTTCAAGTGATCACTCATTCAAGTGGGAATGAGTGCAGATAGCACACAAACATAAGCACGAGCTGGAATAAAGATTCGGGAGAAAGTATAATCCAATAAACTGGACAGATACGTTTTTATCTGCACGAGCGAAAAAATGAGAAATATTACGAAATAAGTTCGTTTATGAACTCGTGTTTCCTGCGGAGGGGTGGTGCAGCAGTGTATTCTTACTGCAGTCCCTCTTCCCTATAAGCACCTTTCCCCAGGCACATTTTCATTCACCACCCAGTCTTGAAAATTGGTTAAATATACCTGACATTTTATCTCCTTTCCCCAGCTCAAAACCAAGCCTATTTCCTTAAACTAAGTTGATCATACCTAAAAACTACTCTTTGAAGTGTTGCAACTTCAAGCATTATTGAAATGTGCAAACACCCTTTACCAGTCTTCCTCCGCTTACCCCACCTCTATTCAACAAGGATCCAACACAATCCCATACAATCACCAAAACTTCCTATTATATCTTCACTTCTCTCTCCCTCTCCCTTTTCGCCTTCTAAACTCTTCCTTGGGAAGAAGTACATCATTTACATTTGGGTCTGAATTAGTCTGGTGTGTTTTCACTTCCTGCCACGCACCCTAACACGGTGGTTTGCAGGGGGATGAAATAAATAATTTAATTAATTAGCAGACATACGAAAGACCATTGTGCGGGCGATCAAAGGCAACACCGCACCGCTGATCACAAAAACCGAAGACTATCAACCTCAAATCCGAGAGATACTCTAATATACTCGTTTAACTTGCCAGAGCGTGCACCCAACTCCGGTCATAACAGGACAGTAGTATTAATGACGAAATCTGGCATCCCTGCTGAGTTTTTTTGCCACTTTCACCCCCCAACCAGCCAACCAACTCCTCCCTCGACGGATTACCATTGGGTCACCCATACGCCGATTGTGAGTGCATTCAAATCACTTACCTTTAACTTGGCCGAACGCTTTGACGTATGCCTGGCGCCCTGCATGGGTTCACATGAGCATCACGTCAAATATTCTGCTAAAAATCTTAAAATGGTTCAACTATGCATCAGACATGGTGGGAAGTTTCAATGTAGTGCCCTTGTTTACACGTGCCGAACCTAGTACCATTTTGAAAAACATTTTCACAGTAATACGGATAGCTGTTTCAACATGTTTTAAATTCAGCATATTTAATTTTTGACTGGAACTTAGACAAGTCGGTGAAAGTTGTTACCGCTTCCAACGGCCATCACTAAATGCTTTGAGGTGGATTTTGAAGAGGAGGTGCCTAGCTCAGCCCCTGCGTGTCCACATTGTTTCCAAGGATACGAGGATTAAACGCTCAAAACCTGGTCTCCCTTACTGCACACCTTGTGCTCCTTCCTGAAGCGCATGAGTATCCGATATTTCGGATTCACGATTAAGGAGAGCAACGGTCGGCTTTATTCATCGATGCCTTGAATCGCAGGGAAATAGACCGAGGTCAGGAGCAATAGATCTACCACAAACCTACTCACTCCAATCTCTAGTTGTGTGCAGCCATCACCAACTATTCCAACGATGTAACGATGTCCTGTCATCACCTACACACAGGGTTAAATCTAGGGTTGACTTTAAGTACTGAATAAAGAAGCAAAACATCATGTGATGAACCTCCTCCAGATTGGTTACGGTGAGCGGAAAAGTCTTATTAATCCTGAATATGTCCTTCAGGGCATGTAAAAGTCGCACAAAGGAAATGAACGAAATATCTGTGGTCACAGAATACCTCCTAAACATTTATTTATATTAGAACCATTAGCCAACGATAGGATGTGTGGCAGGAGGTGAATTTTGACTAATTTTAATCCAAATATGACCGTACCGCAATCGTACATTTTTATTCTCATACCTTATCATTCGGGGAAACAATGGGATATTAATGCTATCTGTTCTACATTTTATGTCTCAAATTATATTGACCAGATCTCTGCTACCTTAGGAAATGTTGGGTTAATACAACATTTTCAACATTACTGTTAAGAGACTTTATTCCAATGTATGCAAGAACTTCATCCTGTGATATAACCTTCGCTCCTTGAGTGATTCCCAGCCAAGTTGCTCTAATATTTTGGATACGCTACTATGCTTATCATGGCAACTTTTTACAAAGCTAGCTCCTCTACGCTGCACGCAACCTAATTCGGTAATCAAGCAAACTTTCAGAGGATCACATATACATACTAGCAGCATATTCTAAATGAGGGCTAACCAGTGACAGATAACATTTTTCTTTGACCTATTAATCATATATCTATGGTACTCTTCTAATAAATCATATTTTTTTGTTAGCTTGCCCACATATTCCCCGCATATGTTTCACCAAGGAGAGATCTTAAGTAATGGTAACGCCTAGGCATTTAATTGAGTCTACACATGAAATTTAAGTTTTCTCGATGCATTAGACGTTTAGGAGGGATTTGCTTTTTTTCAAATTTTTATCGCTACGCACATTTTTCAGTTTATTCTTTACAATATAAGGTCAAATCTTCCGAATACTTCGGAGATTTTAACGGATATTGTAAATATTAAATTAAACTCGGAGATTTTGTAGGTACATGAGTCACCATCTGGACACCATGAATATTCCGATTGACTTTAACACTCCAGTGGTGTTTTAGCTACCCTTCGGCTGTGGTGAGATTGCATGGTGGTAGCATTAATAAAAAATATCGAAGGCTCCTGATACTGGGAAATTAGAGGCATAAGTGGCCACCGAGCCTTAGGGAGAGATCATGAAATTAAATGAGGCATGGCGACAATTATTTGTCTCACGCATGGGTACTGGGATTAATGGATTATGAACGTCTGAGATAGGTCTACATGAGAAATATTTAATACGGAACTCAGATTTTTAAATGCGGGACAATTGGAAACCTATACAAAAAATCTTTGTGCATATAAGGTGCGAAAAAAGTATAAGAATATCATTTTGGATTCTTAAAACACACACAGGAGTTCTTGCGAAGGGGAAAATATTTCAAGAAGGAAACATTATAAATATGAAGCAGTTGCAAATATCGTTGCATTGATTTGAGCCAGAAGAATTTGCGATTACCATAGCTATACCAACAAGATGATAATTATAATTGCCTAATATGAATTCAATGTAATGTCCCAATGTTTTCCATATCCAAAACTTCATCAGCGGCAATTGAGGGAGAAGAAACGTTACATAGGGTTGTTCTTGGCTATAAATGATGGATATTTAAGTAGATCTTTGTTAACTATGAATCCTTCATGAAAGAAAGAGAAATAATCTAGCTTTTTGAAGAATAGCTTAGAAGCTAATAAATTGCCCTTTACAATATTTTGTACACACAATAATCCTCTTCTGTTTCATTGGAAAATCAATCAAAGAAAGACTTGTCTTCACACATATTGTCTTTCCAATGATCTCACCGCATAAAAAAAACAATTTTTCACGAGCTTTGACCAAAACACACACGCGCAGGACCACACACAGAAAAAGCTTTTGCCAAAGTAAAATTTAGTCCAGGAAATGAAGGAATAACCTTTTCTATAATTTTGGGGAAAATAGCTCTTGGGTAATGACTGGGGGTTTGGGATAAAAAACCTTCATCCCTTTAAAAAAAGAGATGAGACTCCCTTACAACATGAAACCTTTTGAAGCGGTATTAAGCCAGCCCATTTGATTCACTGACCAAAGGGTTAAATGAGAGCGGACGGTTCCTCCTGGGCCGCCGCCGACATTCCCAAAAAACCTCACCTCTCTCTCTCTCTCTTGCCGGTGGCAGGAAAGATAAAGAGTGGAGTACGAGGCATCGAATGACCTTCATATCCCTTCCATTTACGGCCGATGCCAGGACATCAAGAGTATGGGGAAAGGGAGGAGGGGTGGGCCGGGGTTGGGGAGGAAAAAAAAAGTTCGGAGGAATAAGAAGGGAATCAGAGGGATGAAGGGGCGAGGGCGCCATCAATGGAGTCCATTGCCCTGCGTTGCAGCAGTCGTCACTCCATCCCACGGCAGGGGAGGCACCGGGGCCACTGCTGCAGCGATAAGAGGGGGGGTACCAGGGCGAGGGCGGCGAAGAAACAACCACGCTGACTCAAAAACCGGCACTCCTTACGTCACTTAACAGACCAGTAAAACATTATGACGGCAATGATTATAACAGTAAAGAAGAGGGTGGTGGGAAGGGCCGGCCGGGGTTGAAAAGGGGGATTTTTTGGGCGGGTGGCCTTTCCTGTTTTTTTCAGACGTGAATCCGGAGAAGCAAGGGCAAACTTTTGTATAGACACGCTCTCCGGGATGATGATATGGTCGACGAGCGGTCGGCGAAACGTTAAGGACAACGGGAAAGTGGGCAGAGGAGTTGTTTTTTAAGCGCTCCTGCGGACGTGTTACCTTTCAATTCGCTCTTCCATTTCATTGTGCCGCTACCCTGGACGTCCTCATTCTCGGTTAACTGTCACGAAATGGCAGCTGCGTTGCTGCCCCTCCTTATATGGTGGCCCTTAGAGAAAATGAACCTTTAAGGAATGTAATGACCACGATATGAACTTGAGAGAGAGGAGTCTCCGCAGAAGCATCGTCCGCAGTGGAGTTAAATGTTCCTTTTATTGGCCCTCGGGCGTGCTGGCAGGTTTAGATATACGGAACGTCCGCGCTTGTTAAAACATCATATGTTAAATCATCTTAAAAGGAAAATTATTCATAGCTAATTTTAACCACAGACATACGAGAAGATATGAAGCTTTTAAAAAATAGTATTGGTTATGACAAATAAATAAATAATACCTACCTTCTATAGGAAATTTATCAATGTTTAGAATGAACACATTTCAAATAGAGCAGTGACTCAGTTATAAATTTTATTTTTTCGCATAAAAAATTGTTTTGTTTGCAAAATATCAATGTATAGGAAGGTGGGTTATTTTTTCACGACATATTAATAAATTTAAAACTTTTCAACTACAAAATGATAAATATTAATGCGCTTTTTGTTTCACTAGCTCCAAATCCTCAAAGAAAATATTCTCAATGACTCGGATTCCACAGTTAAGGTTTTAGTTCTGTTATTTTACGACGAAATAAGGAACAAATTTGTGTAGCAATTGTTCTAAATTTCCGAAAAATACTTTAAGGTTTTGTTATCGAAATTATTACTCCAGTCTTTTCAAATGAAACGAAAAGTTGCTTGTTGTCGATTTTCAGGCACATCTCTAAAGGAAATACCGGCACGTATGCTGGGTGAAACTTAGAGGGATTTGAACATAGCAAAGAATTAAGACAGTAAGTAAACATAAAATAGTGAAATCGGAATTTTAATTTATTTTTCAATAAATTATTCAAGAGATGTTGTTAGCTAGGTATATGGTTCGGAAAATATGGAATGGGAAAAATATGAATATGTTTTCAAGAAAACAATTGGATACGTTTTCAATTTTTTTATACACTAATTAACGCGTAAATTAAATGCTGTTGCCATAATTATCCCTATGTATAGAGATACTTAACACGGAAATTAAAACTTCAAGCCGTACGAGAATGAAGGCAAAAGGCTGAATTTAGAGGGAATTATATGTTATAGGAGTGCAATGCGGCAATTAAGTTTATTTTGCATGTTTTTAAGTGCGTATTTCATTATTGTGATGGAAAGTTTTGCAAGGAAGGATAGCGCTTTCGGCAGCGTAGTCAAGCTTTTCCCGTGATGTGACGATGAATTCATTATAAAAATGAGAGAGAAAATTAAAATTAAATTGTGTAATTTCTGATACTTTACCAAAGTTTCATTTTGAAATTTTGGAAATTCGAAATTTTGAATTTGATTTGTCAATTTGAAATCACGATTGAATAACAATCGTTAACACATTGGCCAAATACACATTCAAACACGAAATCTCGCCAAACGGCGAATAAATACTCATATATACAGAAACAGATATAAGGAAAAGGGATAGGAACACATAAAGGACGAACACAATTAAGGTGGGGAAGGCGGAATCGAACGGATCACAAGAGTGAAAATATTTCCTTGACCGGGACTCGAACCTCGGATCTTTCCACTTGCCGGGCGGATGCTCTTAACCACTTGAGCTATCGAGGAAACGTAATTTACTCTGAGATCCGTGGGTCTAATATGTCGCCAAGCGCCCCGATTCTTTAGCCAAGAGATGGCGTCAGGGGGCTGTTTCACCCACCAAAGGAGAAATAGACAATACACAAGAGGGAAGGACAGTGGGTTTAGAATTCATACAGCATCATACAGGAAAGGAACAGTGCGTTTCGTGGCACGCATAGCCAGAAGAAAGAGATGAGCCACATTGGCCAAATACACATTCAAACACGAAATCCCGCCAAACGGCAAATAAAAACTCATATATACAGAAACAGATGCTGCATGATGCTGTATGAATTCTAAACCCACTGTTCTTTCCTCTTGTGTATTGTCTATTTCTCCTTTGGTGGGTGAAACAGTCCCCTGACGCCATCTCTTGGCTAAAGAATCGGGGCGCTTGGCGACATATTAGACCCACGGATCTCAGAGTAAATTACGTTTCCTCGGTAGCTCAAGTGGTTAAGAGCATCCGCCCGGCAAGTGGAAAGATCCGAGGTTCGAGTCCCGGTCAAGGAAATATTTTCACTCTTGTGATCCGTTCGATTCCGCCTTCCCCACCATTATTGTGTTCGTCCTTTATATGTGTTCCTATCCCTTTTCCTTATATCTGATTCTGTATATATGAGTATTTATTCGCCGTTTGGCGGGATTTCGTGTTTGAATGTATATATATATATATATATATATATATATATATAGAGAGAGAGAGAGAGAGAGAGAGAGCGAGGGATAGAACTTGTAAAAAGACAAATTTCAGAAAGCCTTAGCCGTCGGCCTTATCTGAGGCCATCTTCAAGTCATACTCTGGCTGTAGGTCAGACTGGCCTGAAGGAGGCCTCACAGAGGAGAAAAAGCTTAAACTTTTTGCATTAAAACCTATCAACCGATCGCCAATGTTCACTGCACAGGCAACAGATTAAAAATTGTTTTACAAAATATTAATTATACCACGAATACCCAGTTTTATCGCCGGAGACGCCTCCAAGCAATTTAACCTGAGCTTTGTAATATTTCGGCTACCGGCTGCACAGGAAAAAGAACTTGCCCACCTATACTGATACTTCATTAACCGTTTGACCGACTGCTAGGTAAGCTCTAACCTCATCTGCCAGACTAAGAACTGAAAGTCGCTCCGAACGTTAACAGAAACGCACCAATAGGGTAAAGCATTCAAGTACCTAGTATGAGCAAGTATCAGTAGATAAAATTATCTTTTACGTTGCAGTTTTTTATGATATTATAAGAATATATCAGCATATTTCTGATAAATATTCTCATGATTCAGTTAATAATTCTACACATTTCAAAATAAGTAAACAAAATAATTTATTTAATATGAAGCTCCAAAGTTGTAAATACATGTACAATTGAAGCAATAGAGGATCCATTTAAAAATATGAAATAAATTATTTAATTATACTCGTTTATATCGTAGGAGGGATTTTAAATAATTCAAGTAACTCTACATTGACGGTAGGTAAAGTAAAACATCGTGACTTTACATTATTTCAGGAAAAAAACTTTTTTCATAATATCTACCATACTGCTCTGTCACATCATATTTCTTTTGTCTCTTCCACATTCATAAATTGTTTACAATATAATACGGATGATGTGCCAGAAGTTAATCTTTATCCTAGTCTTGAAGGTCATATTGACCTCTTCAAGCGGTTACTTTCATAGTACATCCCAGCCTCTTAAAACATTTACATCCAATCCATATTCTGACCAATGTATTCCAGTGTACCTCATTATTTACTAACAATCCTCAAGTGCCAATGCACGCTGCATTTTTGTCGAAAGAACTAAGAAGGAAATAATCAAGTCACACCAAAAATTCTCACCAGCACAATTATGTGGTTACAAGTACATTTATATATATTAGAAAGTTTTCTTTCTAGGGGCATATCCATTTTATGATTCACTTCACATATTACCAAGAATTCAATACGTAAATTCTCACACCATTTGATACCTTTATTTCAGCTAAAAGATTTTGCAAACATTATTCCATAACCTACAAAATCACCTACACACTCAATTATATATGTTTTATCCTCGATTTGCAAGCGTTAAATCTATTCTCTTTATCAAACATAAATAATTATCATTCCATCATTCTTTCCGTCCTCTTTCTTAATAATTTTAGGACTACCTACGCATGAATTGGGCTCTAAGATTGCCAATTTGACTATGCGGTATGGCAACCTAAGAGCTAACCTGAGGGTATCAGAACCAATTTAATTATGCACTTTATTGAGAAATACAATATATCGATTTATTTCCAGTTTAATGCGAACAAACCAAAAACATTTAATGAATTTATAGAATACAATTGCACCTCATCTTAACATTTCACACCTAGAAGAAGGTATACTTTTATTATTTATTTATAACGGAATTCTGGATTATCGATATCATATAAATCATTTACATAAAAAGGGTGGATGAAAACCGGCTGAGGCAGAGTTTACTTGCAACAATCTTTTCCGAGGAATATCTTAAGGGGAGATTATTTTGTGCTGTCCATGAAATGAATTACTTTCTTTTCTCCTTAATTAATGGCTTGTTATAATCTACTATTTACAGCTTCAAAACCGTCCATTAAAGAATAACATCGAAGAAACGAGGAAAGTCCCTCAGGAAAATCCTTTGATATCTTCCGGGGAAAGGCGAACAGATTTTCGGTGAGTGTGAAAGCAGCGGCGGCCAGATTACGAGCAACCGGCACTCAAGAATGGCGTTGCTTCCGCCTCTTCGTTGATCAGATTCGCTCCTTAAGCAATCCCTCTGTCCACTCTTTCTTCCTTTCTCTCTCTCTCCCGACCCAATCGGATTCTCCCGCCAATGCACCAGTAAGCCCCCTTCTTGAGGTAGGTGAGCGTGGAGAGTCGCCCAATTCCCATTAAACCCTAAAATCCTCGTTCGTTTTTTCCACGTCCTTCGCTACTGAGCACTCGATAGCGCGCCAATTCTATCTCTATGAAGAAAATATGCGGCCGGCACAATCTCAAGGATAATCAAAATAAATCGAACATGTTGAGGAAGAAATTTACGAGGAACTAAATTCATTTTCATCTTTCCCTAATTCCAATTTGCCTTTTTTTTCATGGCGGTTCATTAATGCTCACTAAATTCTGCCACCCGCTTGGTTAATGCCAGGGAACACATTACAATGGTAGCGGGTTGATATCAATACGTTGGCCAAAGAGTGGGTCGTTCTGAGTATTTATTAGAATATTGTATTTATTCTAGTATTATCAAAACGTCAATACAACAATAAAAACGGCCCATTAACATATGCTAATTAACAAAGCTAATTTTAAAGCAAATTTTAAGGATTTAAATCAAAACTAATAAATGTAAATTACTTTGCATTTTTCAAATCGAAAAAATCATTAAATTAAAGGTATGTACCTGTATTCACTAAATGAAAGTATTTTTGGGTTATCTTAATGATGGTAAGAAAAAAATAAGGAAGATTATCGGAGTAAGATTAATAATAAAACTAGTTTACAAAATTGAAAATTTTATGGATATTCTAATAATTTTCGTTTTTATGCCTTTCGTAGGAGATGTTGCTACGAATTTGAACGGATCATATACGTGGGATAATAGAAAAATAAGTTGATGTCACTTATATTTCCTTCAATAGTATTTAGAATATTACACTTTCTTTGGTGAAACATTGATTGTTGGTTTCAATTTGTAACACCAAGGTGCACGCATGCCCATCTTTCAATTAATGGGTAAGGATGAAGAACCCATTATGAAATCAGGACCTAACCACCATTACCATATTACACTAACTTTGACTCTAGACTGATCTGCATCCAACCTCTTAAAAACAAAACATTCAATCGTTCCCCTCCTTCAAGGATGACAGCTTTTGTATAGTTGATCACTTGTATTGTAAATAAGCATTTTTATCATGACGATGGTTTCTAGGTGTTTTTACTTTTTCAGGTTTATAAATATTTTAAAATTGATACCTGTACATGCCCTAGATTTCTCAGTAGCAAGTGACGGATGGAGAGTCAGACAGGAAAGTGTCAGGAAGAGGTGATACGAAGAGTAAACCTTATCACCCGTGTTTTTTAATGTTAAGAAAATGGCTAAGATATAATTAGAAAAATTGTAAATTGAATTTGAGGAAAGAAAGACTTAGCTATTCCACATATATTTTATTAAACACGAGCAAGATTTCTACTTAAAAAGTCATCATCAGGTAAAGTACAGAAGACACAGAGCTTTATATAGTAGACAGAGAAGAGGAGGGTGGAGGTGTTTGAGAAGTGGGAGGAGTGGAAAGAGAAGGGAAACTGTTGTGTATGTTTGGGGGGAGGGGGAGAAGGTGGTTGGGTATGGCGCCCGGGTGGGAGAGGGCGGTCGGGTAGGGCATCAGGGGTGGGAGGGTCCATGGAGCAGAGGGAGGTCCAGGAGGGGGAACGGGAGGAATAAGTTAGGTCATTGACTAACATACTCTTATGATGGCTGTTCTTTGAAATTTCCATCCGTTCCAAGGCATCTAATCCTTTATATATAAGCCTTTTTTCTCTAAATGTAGAATTTTGGGACGAAGTCACTGGAGCGGTTATTTTCTATAAGGTGCTGGGCAAAATTGGAAGAAATATTTCGGCTTCAACAAATCGCTTCCACAAAGGGACGTCTGAATCCATTCTACTCATCAAGTGCATATGTATAGCAGGTCAGGCAATATGGTACAGAAGACTTTCAATTAAGTTCCGCATCGCATCCCTGAACATCTTCTTCAATAGTCAGTGCATCACCCATGGAGTCTTCCCGAGATGCATCGAACTGAAATGTAAGAAGACCTGGTCATCCTCCGGAAGACATGCCGTAGGAGCAGGCAAGATAGAATGGCTAAAATGGGAACTCCAGGAATGGTATGTGAAGAGAGACGCCCTCTCTCTCTACCAACTTCTCCTCCATATTGAGCTAACACACAATCTACGGTGGACCGAGTGGTTATGTTTCGATGATGAGTCAGACATAAGTCCAGTGTAATCGCCTTTGAGAAAAGATCAACTATTTCCCGGAAGCTAAATGTTTTCTTGAGTGCACAATGTGAAGCTGTCCACGTAGAGCAGAAAGTCTCTTCAGTTCCAGCACCCCATTCCTTTGGTGAAAGAATATTGACTTTAACAGATCATGAGTTTCTTCTAGATGAACTATCTCTTTTTGGGAAAGGTTTTAAATATGTCCCCATGTCCCGATTACGGTCAACGACCTAAAAAAATTGACAGTGGACTGTGAGGTGGCCCTTTTTTAAAAGAATAAAGGTACCAAGCAACCCAAGAACTTGAAAAGTATGACTCAAAGCCAACCTTCAATTGCAAGGAAAATCGTCGAGAATTGACCGCTTAGAAATCTATTAAGAAGTCTATGGCTTCCAAAAACCTCTTGATTCCGAAGGCTGATAAAGGGAATTCAGTGGTGATTCTTGGGAAGGACAGTTTTATTAGGAAGTGTGAAGTGTATCTGAAGGACAACAACATTTTCGAATTCCAAGGTGATCCAAAATTTCAAAAAGAGTGCAAACAATTATTTAAATCCTGCTCTGTTATTTTCCAACCGTCCAAAGTGCATCGGTTAGTGCAAATGAATCCCTCAGCACCCCGGTGTTTCGGTCTTCTATAAACCCACAAACCAGATATTCCCATCAGACCTGTGGTTTCCAATATTTCAGCCCTTAATCACCTCTGGCAAGAAGAGCAAACTCCATCTTCAAGGAGCACACCAAGTTCGCCCCAAAATTTGGAATCAAAAACTCCGCCGATCTGGTCCGCCGCCTTGCAGAGTTAGTCCTCCCTCCCAAGTGTATCCTCGTCTCTTTCGAAGTCTGCAGCCTCTTTCCGAGTGTTCCTACCCAAGAAGCCCTCCAGTTAGCCGAGGAAATCATTTTTCGGAAAAGGGTCCCGTTTCCAGTGATTAGTGAGTTGTGTTTGGTCCTAAAAACATGCGTATCCCAGAACTATTTCAGGTTCAACGGGAAGTTCTTCTTAAAAAACCCATGGTCTGGCCATGGGATCCCATGTATCTCCTCTACTTGCGGACATCTATACACGTGGAAACACGTGCAGACACGTGGAAAGTATTCTGTTTTCCTCTTCCAGCAACTTGGTGAAAAACATATTCTGTTGGTACCGTAACGTTGACGATATATTTTGTGTGTGGGCTTGTTCACAAAGACAACTCGATAGCTTCTTGATAAGTCCTAATTCCTTAGACAAAAACATTAGGCTCACTATGGAGAAAGAACTCAACGAGTCCATTAAGTTTTTCGATATAACTATTACTAGAAATAACCGGCAACTGAGCTTCTCCATTTTTCGGAAAGATACTTGCACGCATCATATTATTCACTCCACGTCAAGACATCATTTCCCACAAAAATTAGCGGCGTTCAACTCCATCGTCCACCGATTGACTAGCATTCCTTTATCTCCACAAAATAACCTAAAAGGAATGGTAGCTGAAAATAACGGCTTTTTCTCCCAATTAGTCGGAAAATTGTATCGAAAAATATTTGAGAAAATAGCGGTCAAATCAACTTTCAAATGAACCCCAAAAAACCCCAACCCCAAAAAGGACATCTCATAGTGGATAGTGGAAAAGAATTTTCTTTCTGGGGAATTTATCCCGTAAGGTCACCAGATTCTTTGCGGAAAACAATATTATGCCATCCTTCTATGATAGAGCCAACTTAGAGAGCCTTTTATAAAACTGCAAAGACCAAATTCCCAAAATGGAAAGGAGGGGAGTTTATCACTTTTGTTGTGAGTACTCTGCCTTCTACATTAGGCAAGCAGAGAGGAAATTCAGCGATCGTGTAAAGGAACAACACGCCTGTTTTAAAAACTGAAATATATCTTCCAATTTTGTCCAGCACTTTATAGAAAATAACCGCTCCACTGGCTTTGTCCAAAAAATTCTACATAGAGTGAAAAGGCTAATATATAAAGGATTAGATGCCTTGGAACGGATGGAAATTTCAAAGAACAGCCATCATAAGAGTATGTTAGTCAATGACCTAACTTATTCCTCCCGTTCCCCCCTCCTGGACCTCCCTCTGCTCCATGGACCCTCTCCCCCCCTGATGCCCTACCCAACCGCCCTTTTACACCCGGACGCCATACCCAACCACCTTCTCCCTCTCCCCCCAAACATACACAACAGTTTCCCTTCTCTTTCCACTCCTCCCACTTCTCAAACACCTTTCCCCTCCTCTTCTCTGTCTACTATATAAAGCTCTGTGTCTTCTGTACTTTACCTGATGATGACTTTTTAAGTAGAAATCTTGCTCGTGTTTAATAAAATATATGTGGAATAACTAAGTGTTTCTTTTCTGAAATAAATCGCTTCCACGATGTGACGCCTGAAACCATTCTATTGTAAATTGAATTAAAATTTGGTAGGGAATCCATTAAACCAGGCTTCCGGTTTATCAATTTTTAGCTTGCTAGCAAGTCAAAGGGTTCCTAGTACTCATATTGATTAGAGAATTAAAACTTCAACATTATGGGGCACAAATTAATTGAAAAAATACGAATCCTACTCGGTTTACTAGGAAAAAGAAATAAAAGGAAATATGATAATAGGAGCTCATATGTTAGAAAAAGTGGAGGAGTTTAGCTATATAAAAAGTGTTTTGGAAAAAATGGAAAAATAATTGAAGACACAAAAGTAGAACTACATTAAAGAAAGATGCATTCATGAGGTTGAGAGAATTAATGAAAGTTTATTTAAGTGACAGGGTTAATAAACGGCTTTTTAAACTTTGATATGGAGCGTGGTTTTGTGAGGCACTGAAACATGTCTGTAGAAACAAGATGATGTTGATAATAAATTGAAGGTTCTCGAAATGTTGGATGAGTAAAAGGATAGAAAAGCTAAAAATGGTGTAAAATAAAACAAAAGAGGAAAGGCAGACCATGCTGGGAAGGAGAGAAGATCTTTGGGAGAAATCCAAAGGAGGTAGGAAATATAGATGAAGACCGTTCCGATTGGCGAATAGATGTAGAAGACTGATATAAGGAGAATGGCGATATGTAAACTAGGAATGCGTAGGAATTGAATGATCATGTTGGATGGAGAAAGGGGAGGAAAAATAAAGCAGAATTGAATAAGGATTAATTACAATGTCGGATGTCAATCGGTCTTTTGCTTGAAGAGGTAAAGTAAAATGCATTTTTGTATCATTTACCAGTATGTGTTTATCGAAAACCTACAGTTAACTAAAAAACCCAATTTCAAAATCTTTTTCTTTCAAAATTGTATCTTTTTCTTTTAAAACAGCGTGTTTATGCACAAAAAACGAATAAACCAGTTGATAAATTCCAAAAGATAGAAAAACGTACTTACTTATTTCTAAAATATGTCGCATGTGGGAAAGAAATCTCGTATTAGAGAAAATCGTTTAATATTTATGCTACAAAAATTTAAAAAAATCAATAAATTGGATAGGTTAAAATGCATTAAATATTTTGATAAACGTTAATAAAACCTGAAAAACATTTTTGAAATGAAAAAATGCAGTTTTTGAAAAATCTATAATATCAATGGGAAACGGCAAAATATTTACACCAAAACCCAAAATAAAATCATTTCCAAGAATTTATCTGTTCCATCTACTGTCAGGCTCAATCATTGTTTTGGTAAAGTCAACATTGAGCAACATGTCCCTATTAACCACTAAGCATGTTTTAATGCTGTGAAGATGTTAACCAGGGGAATAATTACTCATTTTTAAGTAGAACTGACTGCATTTTTTATATAATATGATATAAAATAATTGCTAAGTTATATTCATAATTTTAAGTTTGTTTTACACATAATCTAATGAATTTATCCTAAATATTATATATCCAAAAAACATATTAAATTAAAAAAATTCTTGCTTAGAATGTAGCATTAAAAATGTAACAGACACGTGTCCTATATTTGAGTAACCGACATGAATATATGTGGTAGAGATCGTGAGACAAACAAGGCATACCACATATCATACACACAGTTAAAGCTAGAGAGCCGGTGGGCTGAGTATTAGAGGCTCTCGGGTGAGAGCTGGTCGAATGTGAACCAGAGCCACCTCTCGGCCCTTCGAGCCAGTGCTTCCAAGCTCCGTCGTTAGAGGGAGTGGAGGTGACGTTTTGGGCGATACAGAGGAAAGGGGAAATTTGGAAATCTATATATACATATCTATGTCTATCATCGTCACCAAAAAATAAAAAGGGTAAATATATCCTATTTGATTAAATGAATTTCTTCAAGTAAATTAATCCACTCCTAAATACAAACAAATATTTTTTAACCTTAACTTATGCTGCTATATTATGTATATGTATAGGTACACATATATACACACACACACATATATATATATGTATATATATATTTATATATATATATGTGTGTGTGTGTGTATATATGTGTACCTATACATATACATAATATAGCAGCATAAGTTAAGGTTAAAAAATATTTGTTTGTATTTATGTTTATATATATATATATATATATATATATATATATATATATATATATATATATATATATATATATATATATATATATATATATATATATATATCGATTATACGGAAACACTCACACGAGCAGTTTAATATTTGGACGGCACAATAGAACAGAAATAAAATAATAACACTTAAAAGGACACACATGGTAAATTGTTTAAGCTTTTGGCCTTCTCCGAGCCCTTCTTCAAGTGAAACTTGTGCCGTTCAAGTATATATATATATATATATATATATATATATATATATATATATATACATACATATATACATATACACATATGGGTGTGCGTATATATATATATATATAAACATATACGAGTACATGTGTGTAAGACGAGCACACACGAGAATATCTGCTGATGTCTACAAGTAACTCGGCGTGTCCGGTGGTCCAACTTCAACTTGATTATAAGAATGCTATTTGGTGAAGTGTCACCTTAAGAAGTACATAGGGACCTGTTTTTGGAAACACCCTGTATTTTAGGGCTTAGCTTTTAAGGCACATATGCATGACCTGGGGTTCAAATCACTATAAATACGCCTTAAAGTTTTGATCGAATAAAAAAATTTAGACACAAATTCCTGGCATATTTTTACTATCGATTTTAATGAAATAAATCTCACTTTCCACCAAAAGGATATGTATAGGATCCTATTATTTTCCTGGAAATGTTTTTATGTTTTGAGTTATTCGACGAGAGTAAAATATCACTGTTTATAAAATCGGGTGAATAATATCTTTTATGATTGTATGCGAAATCGGGTCGAAAATTGGCGTACTGTTGATGAATAAGACAGATTTTTAGCTTTTGTATTTATTGTAAAATTGTAAACAAATGAATTGTTTATCTTCAAAAGTACCGTATTAATCTCAAACCAATAGTAGGCAAGTCACGGATTTCCGTGATTTCGCATCGCTCGCTTCTGCCCACTGCTCTGGTGAGTTCGAACATGCTCACGCTTTTGGGTTCACGCGTACGATTGTGTTCGTGTCGTGACATTTTGACGAAGTACCCACAGATGCATAACCTTTGGAAGGGACAACGTCGACTTCCTGTTTACCCAGCCATCCCTTTCGGTCATTCCCCTCAGATCTCCATCCTTCCGCGTCCCTTGGGTCCGGCACCGCACCGGCCCGAGTGAGCTGCTTTAGTCGAGGCAGTGGACCCGGGGCGACGATTATAGCGCTGCGCCCACAAAGCGAGTGCTGTGCAAAGATAGAGAGAGGTTACTGGCCCCATCCGCTGCCCTACCAGTGTTCCGACCGCCGAAGATTCCACGTCCCGTGGACGACATGGGCGTTATCCCTCCGCCGCGGCATACGCGCCCGGAATGGCCGCAACTCGCCTTACTTCTCAGTGCCACGGGTTAACAAAATCTACGGGGACAATCCGCGCACAACTTATTGGGTTGACAGCGTTACGATTGTCGGCAAGACGACAGGGTGTAGCTCGGTCCTCACGCCAGGTGTGGTGCATCGTTTGAAAGCGTGCACCCTCTGCTCTTTGGCACCAATTTTCTTTTCTACAATGAAGCATCAATAACTATTGCGGTGCTCGTTGGCATAATTTACCGGGTTCGTCTTTTAGGCTGGTTGATGCAGTAATAAAGGGTGTTCGGGGATTAAAGACCTGCTTAACTACCGACGGAAAAGAAAAACGCCAAATAATCGATATTCGACTCATTCCAAAATTATTTTTTATGGTGAAATTGTGAAAACAAATATAACAAGCAACATCTGAGAAAGAAATGGAAAATTTTTTCTTAATAAACAGAAATAAAAAGAAGGCATTTGGAGCTAAATCATGGCTGAAGGGAGAATGACCCTTCAATTCGACATTTTTGCCAGTCAAATTGGCAGTTGTTTCTGCCGATCTGTGAGTGTTTACAGTGTCATGATCCTTCGTTGCCGCTTCTTTTTCCGAATTCCACCAATCACTCCTGGAAAACAAATGCTTGGGTAATATTCAGAATTCAATGTTCTACGTTGCTCAAACGGTTCGGTTGCCGCATATCCAGTTACTCCGATAAAACAGGCGATCATATGCTGGGATGTACTTCACGCACGAATCACTTTTGTTGGATTTGGTTCGTATTGGAAGACCCATACTTGGAAGACAGAATGCTGTTTCGTTTTGGGCTTATATGCATAGATCCAAGATTCGTCACTTAAATATTTGTTATACACCGCTTTTGATGTACCGCGATGGCATTTGTTGAGCATTTCTTTGCACAAATGGACACGAGCATATTTTTGAGCTTTTGTCAAATCATGCGTGATCCAACGCGAACAAATATTTTCCAAGCTAAATATTTATGAAATATCTTATTCACGCTCCTCATACTAACTTCAAATGATGCCTTAATTCGACGATAAGTCAAATGACGATCTTCATTTACTAGTTCTTGCACAGTATCAATGTTTTCTGGCACAATAACTGATATTGGACGACCTTTAAACTTACAAATCAGAGCAAACGGCGGCCACGATGGAAATCGTTATACCAGCGTTTCACAGTGGTAAAGGATTGCACTTCATTGCCAAAAGTTGAAGCAAGTTGAGCGATGAACTCTTATCTCAATAATCCACGTCAAAAGTCGTAAAAATCATCGCGCGTAAGTATTCACTATTGAACTCCATGGTTTCGCTGAGACAAAATTTTCGAGTCACTATAAACCACAAAGTGATGATCAAAATATTCTAAAAAAGTTAGCGTTAAAAAAGTCAAACCTTCAGATGAAAACGTCAGATGGCGTCTGAAGAACTCGATTTGGCAAGGCTCAAAATATGAAAAGGAACCATCATATTTGCTAAAATATAATTAGAATATTAAAAAGTTAGATATATATATATATATATATAGAAGTAAACACACATATATATGTATATATGTGTGTTTACTTCTATATCTTCAGATAAAGACGGACTGTTTCCGTCGAAATATCAAGAAAATACGTGTGAGTGTTCTTCTTTTTTTTGTGTTTCTATATTGTGTGTTACTGTGCATTGTACTATTCGTTCGGCACTTCCATGTTACGTCTACGAAAGCATATATGTGTCTATATATATAAATATAAATATAAATATATATATATATATATAGTATATATGTATATATATATATATATATATATATATATATATATATATATATATATATATATATATAAATTTATTTATTTTTACTGCACGCCACAATAATTTGAAAAATTGCTATCTTTGGTATAATTTAATAATGCTTTACTTTTTTCTAATATTTTAACCATTTAACTTGTTAGCTAAAGTGACTTTAACAAATTTGATAAATATTTCTGGCTGGCATTTGGGAGAGAATTTTACCGCATTACACACCACTCTAATAAATAAATAAAATATAAAACAATGAGTCAATATTTGAAAACAATCGTGCTGGTGGTATCGTTTTTCATTATAATTCAAATGCAGTTACAATATTCACGTTATGACAAATACCAAAATGCACGTGGAATAATTGTCGAACTGTGATCGTCACTCAAACACTATCCATTTATACCCAAGGGCGGATATTTTAACAAGAGTAGTGTTTTGTTTGAAGGTAATTTATTTAGAGTTTTTTCCGGTGAGAAAGAAAGCTTTATTGAAAGAAACGTGTGATGATCCGATTATAGGTAAGCGATTTGCTGGCACGGAAGAAATTGAGAGATCAAATTAAATGAATATTTCACGTATCTTGAGGTAAATATCCAACCAATGAATCAAATGCAAAGGTCCTTAAACTTCAATTAACTCTTACAATTGACACTCCAGCTCTTTCAATGATATTTAAAATATTAAAAAATATTGATAATAAAATTAAGTGTACGGAAAATAATGACTGCGACCAAATCGTCAACGATGAATTTCGATTAGGCCCTTTCATACATTGACACAATCCATGTTCATAAAAATAACGGTACCATCAAAATAATCAGTCGGAGCTTGTCGATATTTTAAATTTCATGTCGTCAGCAAATTTATAGCTTTTCTCGGAAAGTTAATCATGTTCTCCAGTGCTGAAATTTTATCGTATCATGAACAAGACAGGTATGGTTTACGGGCCGTAATTTAAAATTAATTGCCCCGGCCGCGACCTTAAATCACCGTTCATCATTCGAAATTTCAGCCTCACCTGCAGCACATGCAGTAAATCCACGGCACTGCGAGCAATACGAAAGTGATGCCCGCCGGAACGCAGATAGCCCGCGCGACATTTATCAGCCGAGTAATACGTATATAGAGCCCTTTCTTAAAGAACCGAGCCGCATGCGTCATATTTCATCGGGGAGCTATCACTGAGGCGGCGCGGGAGTAACGACCCCACCCGAGTGCGAAAGGAAAGGGGAGCACCTGGCCGGGAATCCGGTGCGTCATGTCTTTCCAAGGGGGTGGTACTATTTACTCCCTTCTTTTACCACCGCTGCTACCCCCATCACTCACCATTTCACTCCGCGCTCTTTTCCATGACAACGCGAGTAAATCTAACGCACCGCTCCGATAAGTGCGTTTTAATGAAGCCTGTTTATTAGCAATGATCACACTTTTTGTTCATGTCTCTTCTCTTCTGATGTTTTCAAGTTACCACCAATAAATTGACATATTCCACATTTCTGCTAAGTAACGATCATCATCATCCCATTAGTAAGGAAAAAAAATTATCGACAGGAAATTGCGTCAAAATTTGATATTAAAAAATATATCATGGAAAATTGAAGTACGTAGCAGCGTATATGACCAAATAAAAATAATAATTAAGGAATCATTTTATTTATTAAAGAGCCACAAATATTTCTTCAATATGCTTTACAAATTAAAAATATTTCCAAAATGTTCGTCTATTTGAGACATTTTTTGTAAAACGAATTATAAAATATTCGTTCCATAAAATATTTAAATAAAACCTGTCTTTCAGCAATGATAGAAATTTTCGTTCGGGCTCCTTTTTTGTGTCTTCATGTTTTCGTAGACACAGAATATCCCTTGTCGGGTTAAAAATGTAACCATACAGTTATTTAGGAGTAAAAATACGAATTTAAGTGATTCTAATTTTACTTAAATATAAATGAATCGAGTAAAAAATAAAAAAAAGTAAGAGAAATTACTTGAAGTTGTTATGATAGAAATACTTTTTGTCATCTAAATAAATCCAAACTAGTAATGAACATCAAGGAGAGG